>NC_056689.1:66330982-67025357 GCF_018350215.1 Panthera leo | reverse complement strand
TTTAGCACCAGGAGGCCACTTGGGATCCAGCCACCTTGGCTTGGCAGCCTCTGTAGACCCCTGGATGCTGATCCCACTCAGAGCGTAGGTCCCGGGCCTTTCCCTTGGCAACTTGCTCTCCTCCTGCAACTTATTCTGAGCTAAGTGTTCTAATGGGCTGTTGGCTGCCCCTAAGTCCCCTGTTTCCTCCTTTCAGTCACAAACATTTTCATGGGGCCTTTTAGAAGTAAAGATGTGAAGTGTTGGGGATTTGTGGCACCACAGGAGGTCTGAGGGAAGATCTCAGATTGAACCCTGCAGGTTGCCACCCAGCCTGGGGATCCTCATATTCAAGGGGCAGAAAAAAACCTTGTGGGGTGTGGCCAAGATATGGAAACAACCCAAGAGTCGTAGACAGAGTAGATAAAGAAAATGTGTTGTATTTTGTGTGTGCATGTATTATATATATATATATATACACATATATACATTATATATGTGTATATACACACATATATATAGTTTATATATATATAATGTGTATATATACACATATATACACATATATATGTGTATATATATAGTTTATATATATGTGTATATATACACATATATAATGTATATATATAATGTATATATGTATATATACATATATATAATGTCTACAATGTATATATGTATCTATACATATATAAGGTATACAATGTATGTATATATACATATATACAATGTATACAATGTATATATATGTATAGATACATATATACAATGTATACAATGTATACATTGTATATATAATGTCTACAATGTATATATGTATCTATACATATATCATGCATATATGTATATATACATATGTATATTATATATACATAGTTATTATATATATTATTTGTATATAAGCACACACACATACAGAATGGAATATTAGTCAGCCTTCAAAAAGAAGGAAATCCTGCTTTTTGAGACAACATGGATGAATCTGGAGGACATTATGCTAAACTGAAATAAGCCAGACAGAGAAAGACAAAGAGTCCATGGTCTCACTGACATGTGGAATCTTAAAAGCCAAACCCCTAGTAACAGAGAGTAAGCTGGTGGTTACCAGGGCTGGAGCAGGCACAGGAGACGGGGGAGGTTAGTCAAAAGGTACAGACTTTCAGCTATAAAATGCATATGTTCTGGAGACCTAACGTACAGCGTGGCGATTAGAGTTGATAATACCGAATCCTGTATTTGAAATGTGCTAAGAGAGCAGAGCTCAGGAGGTCTCACCACACCCCCACACAGAGAGAAGTATGTGAGGTGATGGATACGTTAATTGGCTTGATTGCGGTTGTCATTTCACAGTGCACGTGTATCAAAACATCGAGCTGTACCCCTGCGATATCTACAGTTCACATTTGTCGATCGTACCTCAATAAAGCCGGAAGGAAAAAAAGTGGCATCTGCCTGAAGAGCTATCCCAAACAAGAGATTAGAGAGTGGGACTGGGGACGGCAGGGAGAGGGCCTGGATCCACTCCCCAGGCAGGCGCACGTCCGCCTAAGCTAGGAAAGCACGGAAGACTGTTTTCTTGTTGTTGCTGTTGTTAATTTTCTCACAGGGGTTTCCTGAGGATGGGGTCAAGCATGATGCCACGCGCTCTCCTGTCCATGGGCTAAAGTAAACCTCCTGACCACCTGGGGAGTAGATCCCTGCAGTTAATTAGTGTCCCGACACCACAGATGAGAAATTAGGCTCAGCAGAGTTAAGTAACTGGTTGAATGTGGCTGAGTTAGCATGTGGGAGAGCTGAGGTTCCTGCCCACATCTGGCTGCAAAGTCCACACTCTTAACCATTAAGTGCATCCTCTCCCCCACCCTTGAGAAGGATTGGTGAGCTCCCCATTCCCAGAGGTATGCAAGGGATGCTGTCACTTGCCTGATCACAGGAGTCACCCGAGATGCTCCTCAACCTCCAGTGGCCCAGGCCTCACCCCAGAACCACAGCCGAATCTCTGGGGAGGGCCCCAGAGCCTGTGTTTGGGAATGTGGAAGCTGGCTTTACGGGAGTCCTTCCCTGAAAGGAGGCTGGACCAGATGTCTTCTCAGGGTTCCCAACTTCTGTGTGGCCTGAGATTCTGTGATTCTATTTTTAGGGCAGGTCTTTCCTGAATGATGTGTCAGACTTTCTGGCACCTTCTGATGGCTCCAGGGCACCTGAGCTGTCTTCAGAGCTGCCCTGATGCTCCAGAGATATGTGTGTGGAGCAGGGCTGGGAAGAGCCCGGGGGGGCGGGGTGCAGGAGGCAGTAGAGGGAAGCCACATTCGCTGAGTGGGAGGGGACGAAATGAGGCGAAGAAAGCAATGGCTGATCCTCTCCACCCGGAGGCCAACAGCAGGGAGGCTGGTCTTTGTTACCGCCCTTCCTTGCAGAAAAGTTATCCCTTATCAGAGAGTATGGACGGACAGAAGGAGGTTTCCATGGGCCATTTTCCCCACTGCTTTGGGGGGATGGAAGGTGGCTTTTGGGGAAAGGATAGAGGAGATGCTGTAGGGAACCCCCACTGGTCCCAAACGGTGGCAGTGGTTGTGGAGGCTTCAGGAGTGCCCATGCTTCTTCCGTGTTGGGCACTGTGCTGAGTCCCTGCATGCGGCCTCTCAAGCCATCCTCACGAAAGTCCCAGGAGCACGGCCACTGCTGCCATTTGCCAGAAGAGTTAATAAGGGAGTCAATTAGGGAGTGAGGTTACTTGTCTCCAGCCCCACATTGACTAGCAGAGCCTTCAGATCTCCTCAATGGTGAGGCCACACTCCAACCAGCTCCCAGAGGACTTCAGTGTTTATTTATTTATTTATTTATTTTGAGAGGGAGAGAGAGGGGGAGAAGAGCAGAGGGGGTGGGGAGGGGGGAGAGAGAGAGAGAGAGAGAGAGAGAGAGAGAGAGAGAGAGAGAATGAATCTCAAGCAGACTCTATGCTCTGTGCAGAGCCCGACACGGAGCCCCATGTGGGGCTCGATCCCACGACCCTGGGATCGTGACCTGAGCCAAAATCAAGAGTCAGACACTCAACCGACTGAGCCACCCAGGCACCCCTAGTGATTCTTAACTTCATTTTGTATTACTGACTTTTGTTGACAACATGCCCAAAGCTATTATTTTGTCCTAACAGCTAATGATCAATGATATTATTTACCTAATCCTGCTCTGCGTGCTTTACATGTACTGATCCATTTAGTCCTGGCAACAACCCTACAGGGTATTATCATTATCCCCATTTAGCAGATGAGAAAACAGAGCCTTGAAAAGGTTGAGTAACTTGTGCCAAAGGCTGTAAACTGGTATAACCAAGTTTCAATCTCAGTGTTTGACTCTGAAGTTTACACTATTAACCATTATTCTACACTGCCTTATTCCAGAGAAGTACAGACTTTGCCCGCCCCCAACCCTCTATACAGGGAATTTGGGGCTCTCCTGAAATCCTCTTTTGGGGTCTGGCTCTCGGTTAACAATACCTAAGGTTCAATTTAAAAAAAAAAAAAATCAAAACTTGGGCGCCTGGGTGGCTCCGTCGGTTAAGCGTCTGACTTTGGCTCAGGTCATGATCTCACTGTTCGTGATTTCGAGCCCCACGTGGGGCTCTGTGCTGACAGCTCGGAGCCTGGAGCCTTCTTTGGATTCTGTGTCTCCCTCTCTCTCTCTGCCCCTCCCTCCCTCATGCTCTGTCTCTCTCTCAAAAAAAACCAAAACACCTGAAAAAAACCTCAACGATTTGGCTTTATGCTTCCAGGAAGACCATGTACTGGAAGACGGGAGTGAAGGCCTAGGGGCCTTTGGCCAGGCTGCTCTGAAGCTTGCCTTTGCCCCTTTGCCGATTCTAGATTCTGGGGTCTCCCCCAAGGCTGGGGAGAGGTCACATCCTGCTGCGCTTCGCTTTCTGAATGACCATGCCATTGGGCAGCTCTGTCTCCTCCCTGGTCCCTTGCCCTGAAGTTACTGGGCTTGTATTTGCCTTTCTGGTAAGATGTGATCCAGGGGTCCGGTCCGGGGTGGGGTGGGGGGGTGGGTATCTGGGAGTGCAGCAGGTGGAGGAAATACTGTAACTAGATCACAGGTGTCTGCAATTTTTGTTTACATCACAATCACCTGTTCAAGAGCAGATCGCTGGGACCCGCCTCCAAGGATTCTGATTAAATTTGTCTGAGGTGGGTTTTTTTTTAATATTCTTTTTCTTTTAAATTTTATTCAAATTCAAGTTAGTTAACATAGAGTGTAATAAGTGTTTCAGGAGTAGAATTTAGTGATCCATCACTTATATAGAACACCCAGTGCTCATCACAGTACGTATTCTCCTTAATACCCCTCCCCCATTTAGCCTAGCCACCCAACACCCCTCCAGCAACCCTCAGTTTGTTCTCTGTATTTAAGAGTCTCTTATGGTTTGCCTGCCTCTCTGTTGTTATCTCATTTTTCTTTTCCTTTCCTTATGTTCATCTGTTTTGTTTCTTAAATTCCACATATGAGTGAAATCATATGATACTTGTCTTTCTCGGACTGACTTATTTCACTTAGCGTAATACCCTCTAGCTCCATCCACGTTGTTGCAAATGGCAAGATTTCATTCTTTTTAGGCCTCAGGAGTTTAATAAAGGCCCATTGACAAAGGCTGACCAAGGTCAGAGTCCACATTATCTGCCCAGCCCGCAGTTGTAATCAAGAGAAGGACTCTCGGTGAATTCTATTCGTGCCTGGGGCAGTGGCACAGGTGTGGAATCCCAGAGGGACAGGGCAGGGGCTCCTGGGCCTGGATCCTGAGCAGGACGAAAGGAGAGGGAGTCCCTGGAACTTCTTTACACCTGCTCCTCCCTGATTCTGAGCAGTGGCCTGTCCTTCCCCTCTCCCCTGCCTCCACTTACCGGCCTTCACCCAGCCTCTCCTGAGTCTCTGCTCTGAGCTTTGCGAGCTGCTGGGGGATGCAAGACTGAATTTGATAGGGCAAGACATAGTTCCTGGCCTCAAGGGACCCAGAGTCTAGTTGAGAAGGTGGACAAGCCAAGCGAGAAATGTCAATGAACCTGGGACATTGAAACCAGGGGACTGTGGGAGCACAGAGCACAGCCCAGGGGGCAGGAAAGAGGGTGTGGGGGAGGGAGGTGGTTCCAAGTGAGAGGCCACAGTGGTGGGGAACCTGCCAGGTAGGGTGACTAACCCACCAGTTTGCCGGGGATGAGGGGGATTTCACTTTCAGTGAAAGTCCTGGGCAGACCCTACAGGGAGGGCAGGTTGAGGTCACCTTCGGAAGGACCTCAGAGCTTCCCGGAGGCACAGAAGAATCCTTCAAGACACCAGACTCTCTCTCCAGCAGAAAGGAGGTGAAAGATAGCTGGGGAGTCTGGAGGTTTGGGACCCACTTCTGAATACTCTGGCCTCTTTCACAAACCTTGAAAGGTCCATTGAAAGACAGAGGGCTGGACCAGATCACCTCAAGTTTCAAGTAAACAGATGAATTACACTCTATGACGCCGTAGGAGGAATGGCAACCAAATTCCTTCTTAATCGAGCTCTTCCTGTGCGACAGGACTGTGGTCAAGTGTCTAAGAGAGACGGTCTTATTTATTCCCCGTAACTTCCCTCCGAGGTAGATTTCATTACTCCCATTGGACGGATGAGAAGACAGAGGCACAGAGGGAGCAGATCATCTGCCCCTTAACTGAGGAATAAATAAAGATCCACGGAATATTTTCTCTAATTGGTTGATGTGAAACACCCCAACGTTTTAAACAATGCTCACCTGTCACAGAATGTAGAACCAGAAATGAGGAAATGACTTAAGTCAAGGCACAACATTTAAAAAAAAAAAAAAAAAAAGACAAATCCAGCAGAGGGGGTCAAAATGAATCGTAGTGTTTTAAGTTGCATCCTGAATGTCTAAGGTGAACCAAGAAGCTAGAGCCTCCGCAAGCCTGTTTTCCCAGGTGGAAAGGTGCTTTCTGGTTGGAGAGGAAAAGTAGCATTTGAAAAAAGAATGAAAGATCAGTTGCATTTCTGGAACACGGTGAATAACAAAGGGGGCCTCTGTCGTTCTCTGGGTCCGGCAAGGTGACACTGCTAATCCTAAAATCTATCCCGCAACCACCCGGCCAGGGAGAGGCCCCTGTCCCCCAAGCCCTCACCAGATAGTCACACAGGCTCAGTCGGAGGACGAGGGTAACCTTCCCTTGGTAGTGGCCCTTCTTTCTGGAAGGAGGGCTCACAGCAGCGTTTTCCAAACTTTCTGACTACAACCCTCGGTAAGAAATACATTTTCTGTCACGACCCAGCACAGACTTGTGTGTATATATGTTTCAGAAAACAGTACCTACCTGTACTGAATGCAGTGCACTCGTTTTTCATTCTATCCAAATTCGTTTTAAAGCTGGTCGTGACCAGCTGAATTGATTTCACTAACCGCTAATGGTTTATGATCCGCAGTTTAAAAAACCTCCAGCCTGGTGAGAAGGGCCAGGGAAACCGAGCAGGAGGCGTTAATGACGGAATTTACGCTGCAATCACTATCTCTACCATTGTGCCTTTGAATGATGTTTTGTGTTTACCCCACATTCATCCAGTTGGCGTGTTTCTCAAACCGTTGTTCCATGGATCACCTTTATTCCAGATTTTTAGTAGATGTTTTTCTCCAAAGTGGTTCTATGGTCAGACAAGTTTGGGAAATGATAAATACCATAGCCACACCTGACACGTCACAATGCATCTAGATGTTCAAGGCTCTGAGAAGGTCTGCTGTGAAGGAACCAGTCTATTTATCCAGCCTTTTCCGGACTATTTTGGCCACAGAGCCACCGATTCCCTTATGGCAACACTGGTGCTCCCCAGAAACCAGTCAGGGCCTGGCTGCTTCATATTTTCCTTTGTGAGCCTTACCCTATCCCTGTGAGGCCAGAGAGGCAGGTGTTAGGGGAACGCTGATGGAAAAGACAGTTCACCTACTTGTCTGCTTCCCCACATGGAAGGGGGGCCAGAGCAGGGCCAGACCCAAGCCTTCTTACTCTCAGTCAGATGGGGGAGCCCTCAGACAGTCCTATGCTCCTGAAGGGCTACTTTCTGGAAGGGCAGAGAAAATCCCTCTGTCCTGACATGTATGCAGGGACAGTGGAAGGGTGCTGAGTGTCCCAGGAGTTCAAAGCTTAGCCTGAAGTCCCTTTAGCTCTTTAATCTCCCTGAAGGTGGGAAGGAGATGGGGGCCTTGTCACCTCCTTCCCTCCACTCCTGAACAGGGGTTAAGCACCTCGCCAGTCATTGTGCGGACAGAACAGCCACCTACTCCCCGAACTTCCAGCTCTTGTTACAGTTCAGATCAACCTTGGCTGAGGACCCCATGTTCAGATTTGTGAAACAGCTCTGCTGGTTTCTTTTATTATCTTGGAAAATGTCATTTGTTTCTCTAGATACAAAAGAAACGCAGAGATATATAATAACATTTTTTTCTCCTAAAAAATGAAGAAATTTCTTCTCTCTTTTTTTATTATTTTTTTATTTTATTATTAAAATAATAATTAAAATAATTAAAATAATTTTATTATTATTATTTTACTTTATTATTTTTTTTATTTTGAGAGAGAGAGACAGAGAGACAGAGAGGGAGAGAGGGAGAATCCCAAGCAGGCACCATGGTGTCAGTACAGAGCCCAATGCAGGGCTTGACCTGCATTTTTTTTTAAATGATGCTTCGGGGGCTAATCGTGCACGCCTGAGCACGTGCGTGTAGGCTAGAATCCTAGATGAGGAGCTGCTGGCATAGTCAAGGCACAGACACGGCTGTAGGTGGTGTTAGGGGCTATCTGGTGGCTCTACTCCGGTGGGGGGATCCCAGGGAGACATGTGGGGTTTCCCTTTCCCATCGGAAGTTTTGTCCAGCCAGCTTCATGCATCGACACTGGACTCAGGAAACATGGGGTGTGGTTCTGCCCTGTCTTAAACCAGCTCTGTGACCCTAGGTAAGATACATATCTAACCCGGTTGTGTCCCTGCCTTTGTAAAATCAGGGTGTTGGAATACAAGCTGTGGGGACCCACCCGCTTCTTACTCTTTATGAATCTGATATATGTTCTCGGTGAGTTTTCCAGTGGTGGGGAAGGGCAGCACTAACCTCTTCTTACTCCCTCATCGTCCCTCCATTCTGGAGACACTTCTCATTTAGCACCTGGTCTTTGGCCTTGTTCTTTGGGAGAGGCCAGCTGAGCCATGTGGCTCGCCCCTATTATCTCCTCCCACAAAAATACGATCTCCACATGGACTGGGATTTAGTGGGTCTCCGTCACCTCTGTACTCCAGCATCTGGAGCAGCACCGTCAGCAGAAGTAACTAAGGTACTCTGAGTTATTCCTTCCTTATCAATGACAACATCGAGGCTCAGAGGGATGGAGTCATCCAAGATCTCTCTACTCAGTAGAAATAGTCTCAGTAGAAACAGGCGAGGTCTGTTTGACCCCATGCTGCCATTTCTCTACCCTGGGGGAGCTCACAGAATTCTGGAGGAGTCAGGACACGTGGCGATACACGTGGTAGCTAGAAAGACCAATAAGAAAGGAGCAAGACACTTGGTGGGGTGTATGGAGTGGTTCTGGGTGAAATACCGGTGGGGGGAAGGCGGAGGCAGGAGAGGGACAAATAGAGGAAAAAGAAGTGGTTCTTTGTGGCAGTGTCTTTGCACAGTTTATAAGCCCCAATTACTTCCTGCTGCATTGCACGGGTTCCTTGTTTGACCCGAATGCCCTCCCACCCTCTCCGGAGACGCTCACATACAGCAAATATTTCTTGCCACCTAAGAATCAGGAGTAGATGCTTTCAGGTGCTATCGCTCATTTACATATCATTTCCAGATGAGAAAACTAAGGCCCGAGACATTAACTAACTTGCCTAAAATCACAAAGCATGTAAGTTGCAAGGCTGAGACTCAAACTTTGTTTTTGACTCCTAGTCCAGTGCTCTTTTTTCTATAGTAGTGATTCTTTTTTTTTTTTTTTTTTATATTTATTTAGAAAGAAAGAGAGCAAGTCAGGGAGGTGTTGAGAGAGAGAGAGAGAGAGAGAGAGAGAGAGAGAGAGAGAGAGAGAAATTCCAGGCAGGCTCCATGCTGTCAGCACAGAGCAAGATGTGGGGCTCAATTTCACCAATTGTGAGATCATGACCCGACCCGAAATCAAGAGTCAGATACTCAACCAACTGAGATACTCAGGTGCCCCTCATAGTAGTGATTCTTAACTTGAGGCAGGCTGTGGGTCCCTTTGGAAATTTTCCCCCGGCTGTGCGTGAACTTTCTGTGTGTGTGCACTGGGGTTCATTCCCAATCCTATGATTCAGGGTGATGCCCAGATCTTGGTTAACTTGCTCTGCATTTCTTGAACTGTGAGGGACCCCTCACAGGAGCAGCTGTTTCACAAGAACCTATTAACACCCCCTCGAAGACAAAGGCAACTTAAAAGAGCTGGTTCATCACAGAGCCGGTCCCTTCATTGCAGGGCCAAGCAGACCCGGAAACCATCAAAAGCTGAGGCTGGGAAACCCGGCTTCCTGCTTCTGGCCTCAATTCCCCGCCACCATCACCACCGAGACCACTAACAATAAGACCAAACCCAATACGTGCCCTCCCCAAGTCATTCTTCTCGTGGTTTATCTCCCTGCTTCCTGTTGATCTTAAAGGTGGCTTTATTTCACAGCCTCTGACTTCTGTTGACAGCCCACGGCCACCCCCCCAGCTTGAGAGGAAACAGCATTGAAAAAGGACCAAGAGAAGATGGAAGGTGGGAAAGAGCAGGGTACTAAGGGTCAATGTCCCGCCTCTCTTCATCCATTTTGCTGGAAAGGTGGGGGATTCTCTTCCCACCCTCCAGTGTGACAGTCCCAGGGAACTCTGGTCCAGACGCTATCAAACACTGCCAGGGATAATCCTGGACGAATCTTGGCTATTGGTTTTGACAACTGTACCTACAGACTCACCAATGGTTGTAGGGATATGGAAGGCATCATTGCTCTCTGGACCTATGCAACCAGTAGAGGACTGGATCACAGGACATAGGATCCTTGGGGACAGTTAATGATAAATGCCCTTTCCCTCTCTGCCTCTGTCCCATGGAAAACCAAATGTCATTGGCCCATTTTTCTCGTTTACCCCCCAAATCCTTCTTCCAGCCATATTTGGAACTCCAACCCCTCTAAGAGATCTCCCTGGAGCCCTGCAGTGAAACTTAACTCTACCCTCATCCAATCTCTTAGCCTCCCTTTGCTATATTATTGTACATCTTCTTTGCTAGATTGTGAGCTCTTGGAGGGGTATGGATGACCACTGAATCACTCTTTAAAGTTTTGTTTTTTTTTTAAGTTTATTTATTTTGAGAGGGAAACAGCATGAGCAGAGGAGGGGCAGAGAGAGAGGGAGAGAGAGAATCTCAAGCAGACTCCACGCTGTCAGCACAGAGCCCGACGTAGGGCTTGATCTCAGGAGCCATGAGATCATGACCTGAGCCGAAATCCAGAGTCAGACGCTTAACTGACTGAGCCACCCAGGAGCCCTTTATCACTCTTTTTTAGAAATTGTACAACTAACATATGTTTGCTGTTTGGAAATAGAAAATTCCGAGAGCCCTCCCCCGCAACAAAAAAGGATAAAATTTATCCATGATGCCCCAGCTGGGACTTGTAGCATTTTGGTGATCTTTCCATTCTCCTATGCAGACACACACACTCACACACACCACATTCACTTAGAGTAGAATCTGTTCTATTTTGAATTCTCTAACTCCTTTTATGCCTGCTTAATAATCTTAAGATATTTTCATATCAACATTTTATTTCATTGGAAATCACCGCAGAGTGTCCTATCAGACAGTTGTATCACGTTTTTTTTTTTTGTTTTTTTTTTTTTTCCTACCAGTCTCCTATTGTTGGGCCTTTAGGTTGAGTGTATTTCTTTTTTAGAAAACAGCTTGGGGGCTCCTCGGTGGTTCATTCGGTTGAGTGTCAGACTCTTGGTTTCAGCTCAGGTCATTATCTCACAAGTCATGAGTTTGAGTCCTGCATCAGGCTCTGCACTGACAGCGTGGAGCCTTCTTGGGATTCTCTGTCCCTCTCTCTCTTTCTGTCCCTCCCCCACTCTCTCTCTCTCTCTCTCTCTCTCTCTCTCTCAAAAGAAATAAACATTATAAATAGATTTATTAAGATATAATTTACATACCATACATTCATCATGTGAAGGTGAATGATTCAGGGATTTTTAGTATGTTTACAGAGTTCTGCAATCATTATCACTGTCTAATTTTAGAAAATTCTCATCTCCCCCAAAAGAAAGCTCACGGCTGTCAGCAGTCACCATATTCCCAGCTCCCAGAAACCTAATCTATACTCTGTATGGATTTTACCATCCATGAGATTTCATATAAATGGAATTGTACGATATGTGGCTTTATTCACTTATAATGTCACATATCACCACTTCTTACCTGCTGCTGAATGACATTTCACTGTATGGCTAATACCACAGTTTGTATATACATCCGTCAGTTGATGGACACGAGTTGTTTCCACTTTTTGGCTATTATGAATAATGCTGGTGTGAACATTTGTAAGGTTTTATGTGAACGTGTGTTTTCAACTTGGGGGGCATATACCTAGGAGTGGAATCGGTGGATGGTAGGGTAACTTCATGTTTAACTTCTTTGAAGATTTGCCAAACTGTTTTCCAAAGTGGTTGGACCATTTTACATTTCCATTAGCGAAGTATGCATACTCCAATTTGTCCACCTCCTGGCCATCACTTATTTTTGTCCACCAAGTGGTTTTTAACACAAGACCTGTCCCTTGAATATAGGAATGGCTGAATCCACATTTGCTGGATCGATCATGCACTTTCCCCAAACAGAAACTTTTTGCTTCTCTGAAACTCATTGACACAATTCATTCCCCAAACACCAAGGCAGATCCAGCCTTTGTACTTGGAGTGGGGGAAGGCTTTGTGGCCGGGGGGGGGGGGGGGGGGGGGGGAAGCGTTTGGGCTGGGAGACAGTTGTAAAGGCAGAGAGTGGCTTTGGGGGTACCATCAACCCCTTGAGACTTTGGTGCAATCACCCACCAAGCAAAGGCTGAGGACAGTAACCCACCTCACGAAATAACGCAAGTCAACTACTCGCCGCACAGTGGGTCCTTTTCCCCTTCTCCTCAGGGGGATGAAATGTTGGCTCCCGGATGAGCTGGGGAAGGACATGCCCCTCAAGGAAGGGATATGCAATGACACAGGCATGACAGCACGCGGCTGCGGTGAGGTGAGAAGGCACAGAGTGGAAATAAAGCCAAGAGTCAACGGGGCCAGGTCCCCAAGGGGCTCCCGTGTGCAAGGGGAGTTTCACCTTTCCTCCACAGCACAGACTCTAGGCGGGGAGGGGACAGGACCACAGTTTGTGTGTTAAAGGTCTCCCTTTCCAGCAGGTGAGCGGCACTGAGGGGCTCCGACAGGAGGGCTGAGCAAGGGGGCTGTTGAAATGAACCCAGGCGAAAAATGAGGAGTCTAGACTAGCCCCTGGACACTGGGAACAGCAAGAGGGACCCAAAGGGAGAGAGATTTAGGACGGGGCGTCAGTGGGATGTGATGGCCCCGTGGTCTCTCTGCCGGCAGGCTGCCCTAGAGATCTCACCTTTGTAAATTCTCACAACTCTGCAGGACAGACCTGCTTTCCAGGTCTGGACTTGGCACCTAGGCTCAAAGAGAGTTAAGAGATTTGCCCAAAGTCGTAACAGAGGGATACAATTTGAACCCAGCTCTGCCTGCTCTCTTTGTTTTGGCCACTCTGGGAAGGACGTGGCTGCGTTGTCAAGCCCCGGAAGAAGGAGGAGGAGGGAGGGCGAGCAGGGGGGCGCGAGTCCTCAGCGAGGGGCTCACTGGGCTTGGCGGGCAGCCCAGAGCTCAGGTGGGTCAGGCCGAGGGCTGCAAGGCCTCTCTGAGGAGCAAGGCAGACGGTGAAACAGGAGAATTTGCCCAACAGGAGCTGGGACGTCTCTGATCCCCTCTCTTCCTCAGGGGGTTGAGCACAACGTGAAGCCTTGGAAACAGAAGTGTGTTGAATGGAGACCATAACCCAGCCAGCCGGCCCTGTTTGGAGTGAGGGTGGCACACGGGCCCCGGGCGGAGAGCAGGCAGCTCTTGCCTCATTCAGAACCCCATCCTTGGCCAGAAGCCTAGATCCTCCGGATTTGGGGCCAACCTGAAGAAGGGGGGTGTCAGGGGCTGGTGGCTGAGGCTGGATCTCCCAAGCAGCCTCGGGCCTTTCCCTGAGCAGTCCCTTCAGCAGGGCCGAGAGACGCCAACCCCTTGTTGGAAAAATCCATACTCGCAGCGTGGGGGCCTGTCCCAGGCCTGCCTCCCAGGAGCAGGTGAGCCGAGGGGGCAGTGTGGAGATGGCGCGAGATCCCCTGAGTAGGAGCGTGGGGAAGGGGGCGCCAAGAGGGGAGTCCTAAGCTGCCAGGCCTCACACGGGAGGGGAACCCCTCGTTTCCACGTCCCCCCATGCCATACTCCCACGGCCCCCTTCCTGTGCATATCGGCCTTTGTGCGAAAGGCCCTGCTCACTGGGCTTCAAGTTGGCAGAGGCCCAGATGGGGACGTGGCAGGGAGCCATCTGGCCTTCTCCCAAGACCCTCGAACCTCCCCGTCCCCACTGCCGTGGCCTTCTCAGCCCAACTACCCCTTCTTCTCTGCCCTGGAGTCTTTCCCCGTGTTTACTATCTGTCAGTTAGGCGGCCTCAATCCCCTGCGTGCAGAAAGCCAGCCAGCCAAGCGTGGCGATCCCTGGGCTCCCTCCCCGTGCTTCTCCTTTCCTCTGGCTTGGAGGAGTCGGGGGCGGGGAGGAAGAAAGGCAGTCTGCAGTCTCCCCTCCGATTAAGAGTGACTGCGGCCACGGTCTCTTTGCAGTCAGTTGTCTCTCCCAGAGCGGAGTCGGAGCTCCTGGGGTGGGAGGCAGGGGTGAGGAGGGAAGGTGGCAGTGAGTGAGGTGGGCGGGTAGGTCAGGGGCATGGGGTGTGGTTGTCACAGGACCGACTCGGGCCTGGCTATCCACCTTTCCCATCGGAAGCGTCCTAGGCCACCAAAGGGTGGCCTCCAGCCACTGAGGAGGCAATGGGAGAGAAAGAAGGTGGGAGAAGCAGAAAGAGACAGGAACAGTGAGGGGCAGCACGGGTAGGGCTGGGGGAAGTCCGAGGAGGGGCCTCACGTGCCTTCAGTGACAGCGTCTGGACGCCTGGGGTGGACCAGCTCCGGTGCCAGGCACCCCAACATCATCTCTACGAGGCAAGTAGGCTCACCTCCACTTAGCAGCTGAGAAAACCGAGCTCAGAGGAGAAATGTGCCCAAGGTCTCTCAGCTGCTCTGTGACAGAGCTTCTGGCTCCAAAGTTCACGTTTGCTTTCTTCTCCTCGGCCGCTCAGCGTCTGCCTCGCCTCATTCTCTCGTCCTGGAGTAGAGTCCGTGGGCCCCAAGCACAGCCCTGTGTCCTCTCACCAAACGGGGCTCTGCCTTCTGGAGGGACACATGCCCCTACGTCTCAGGTCTGAGATCTGTTCTGGAAAAGCCTGTCTCACAGCAAGGATCACTCGAGCTGCCCACCAGCTTCCCAGCATGAAGCCTCCATCCTTGGAGGAGGGGAGAACAGGCAGAGGCACAGGAGAGGCAAGAATTGGGAGTCCCAAGCAAGAAAGAAGCTACTTCTCTCTCGGGAGAGACACAGTGGCTCAGAGACACCAGCCTTTGATCCCTGATCCTCAGTCACTGATCATCTTGGGCAAGTTGTTTCGCCTCTACGGGACTGAGGTTCCTCGCTCCTAAGACAGGGTAAATAATATTGGAACCTGTCCCCCCAGCCGCTGGGTGTGTGTGGGGGGTGTTTTCCAAAAGTCCATCTTCCAGGTAAAGCACTCAGCTCACTGCCATCCACGCGGCAGAGGCACCGTGCCTAATAGCAGAAATTATCATTCCTGAACCTTCTACCTCAATGCTGACCTCTCCCAGGCCCCACACTGCACACTCTGGGGGTCTCAGGGAAACACCGCTGATGGTCAGGGCACAAGGCCACTCCACAGGACCTTCACTCACCGGCACATAACACGACTGGTCCAGGCTCACGGCTGCCCATCTGGCAGGACTGGGAGCTCCCCCTGCTTTGTTCAATGTTGGTTGTCAGGGGCTTTCGAGTGAGGGATCAGCTCCAGCTAGGAGGAAAGGGAAAACTCAATTACAGACCATTAAGCCAGAAGGAGATCTGAGGGGAAGGTGGCCTATGGGTCCAGTCCCTCCCAAGGTCTCCCTCTGCTGTCCCAGTGAGTGGCAAATCTGGTCCACCCGGAGGCCAGCTCAGGGGACAGCTTGCCCCATACACACCCTGCTCCCACCAGGGCACACAAGCCCCGGGGCCTGTGCCAGCTAAGCCCTTGGTGGTGTTCCAGGTGATAAACTCTCAATATTTTTACTCCTTTTCTTAAAGAGGAGGCTGAGCACAGACAGAAGGGTGGAGGACCAAGCAGGGCGAGGTGGGAGTGGCAATGGTCTTTGAATGCACAGATCACACCCAGAAAAAGAAGCCCTGATGTTAACCAGACCTTCCCCTCTGGAGACACATTGATACAAGAGTTCTCGATGGCTTCCCTCACCCCAAAATACCTCATCGGGTGTTTTTTCAATCTCAGATGGTTGAAACATACCTGCTAAGAGAAATTCCAGGGAGTCGATGTTTTATCTTATCAGGATGGTTTTTAGTGCCTCTATAGACCAGAGTCCTGGTTAATGCCCAGTTGGCCTACTTCTTACTCCGGCTCTGGAGTAAGACAATAACGCTCTGGTTGTGACAAACAGTGCTGGTTCCTCAAACTTCCAACTCAAGGAAAATTCTCTGCACGGGGAAATGTGCCTTGGGAGCTGAGAGTACCAATGGCACAGAGCTCCAGTGATCCTCCAGGCATAAGTTCTCAGAAGAGAGGACAGTGTTGACCAGAGAATCCATCAGAGAAGTTTGTTTCCTAAGAGGAATGGAGAGGCCATTGCTGAGAAGGGAAGCGTGGGCAGGGGAGGTCAGAAGTCACAGTGCTTTCTCCACAGCCATGGCCTGAAAACCTGGCACCCCAAAGAGCTGGTCCTGCCCTGGATCGGGTCCCATCTCCCAGTGGCAGAGACCAGCAGCTACCTTTGGAGGAAGGTACCCCATGTGACGGTCAACGGCTGGGAGGGCAGTGCTGGGAGAAATCTATATTTGGAAGAGGGCGCTAAGTTGGGCGGGTGGTTCCCTGGCCTTATCAAGCCCTTGCAGTCCAGCATGGCACCAGGGCAGATGGTCTGTCCAATCTCCACCCTATTGGACTTGGCTCAGTCGCATGAGAGGGAGGGCCTCGTCCTCACACACCCTGTGCTCGGTGTCACCCTACTCCATTGACCTCACTGGCCTCCGTGTCACAGCCAGCTATAATGGGAAGAGAAGTTGGGTGGCTTTCAAAGTCAGGGGTGAGCAGAGGCATGGCGCTACCTGCACTGGGCAAACACTGGCAATGGCAAAAGGCAGGGGAGGGGCTTCCGAAGGAGAGTTGACACCTGTTTGATTCCAGAGGCTTTAGAAATGAGTTAAACATCTCTGTCAGAATTCATTCAACTGGGAGTATTGATCATATTTCTCCCCGGTGGCAAAATGGTCACGGTTTAGGTAAATCAAGGTGGCAAATAATCAAGAAAGCGTTCCTTTTCCCACTGAGGTAGAGTGATGGCACAGGTGTGATCTCAGGCTGACAGGTGCTTCACGTGCTCCTCTGACACTATGTGACCTTGGACAAGTTAGAGGCCTTAGAGTTCTCACTTTCCTCACCTGTAAAACTGAGAATATGTTTTTGTGAAATGAAACACAAAGGGCACCTGGGTGGCTCAGTTGGGTGAGCGTGCGGCTTCGGCTCAGGTCATGATCTCATGGTTCATGAGTTTGGGCCCCACAGTGGGCTCTCTGCTGTCTGCACGGAGCCCGCTTCAGATCCTCTGTCCCTCTCCCTCTCTCTGCCTCTTCCCGCCTCTCCCCTGCTTGTGCACTCTCTCTCAAAAATTAGCATTAGCAAAAATGTTGAAATTAAACACAATAATGTATGCTAAGTCCAGAGTACAGAACGTAGGACAGTAGGTGTGCTCCGTGGGTGTTCCCTCCGTCCAAAAACCTCCTTTCTTTTATTTCTCATGGTCTTTGCCTTCTCATTTGACTAATTTGATATTAGTTGATTCTTTTTTTAATGTTTATTTATTTACTTTTTGACAGAGACAGAGACAGGGAGACAGAGAACCTCAAGCGGGATTCCCCCGACATGGGGCTTGAACTCACCAACCGTGAGATCATGACCATGAGTTCATGGTGAGTTCAAGCCCTGAGCCAAAATCAAGAGTCACATGCTCAACTGGCTGAGCCACCCAGGTGCCCTAATTCTGATTATTATTCCATGTGTTTGTTTTTCAAATCTGTGCATTTATTTTAAGAGAGGGAGTGCAAGCAGGGGAGGGGCAGAGAGGGGGGGGGGGGAGAGAGAGAATCCCAAGCAGGCTCCGCACTGTCAGCGCAGAACCCTCTGTGGGGCTGGATCCCACCGCCTGAGCCGAAATCAAGAGTCATGTGCTCAACGACTGAGCCACCCAGGCGCCGCACCCTGTGTTTGTTTTTAAATATGACTGCAAATTCTTTGACGCTCCCTCCTTCAGAAGGTGGCAACTAACATCCCTCCCCTCAAAGACTGGCTGGACCCAGTGACTTGCTTTTGACGAAGAGGGTAAAGCCGAAGTGAAGGTGTGTGACTTCCGAGGCCAGGTCATAAAAGGCATTGCGGTTTCCGCCTTGTCCTCTTTTGGGTTGTCTCTCTTTGGGCCCTGTCACAAGGACAAGCAAGCAGTGCACAGAGGGAGGACGGAAGGTGTCCCGCCAACAGCAAACGCCAACTTGCCAATATCCTGGCAGTAGACCCTCCAGCCCCAGTCAAGCCCTCAGACGACCGCAGCTCTGGCTGTCATCTTAACTGCAACCTCTGGAAAGGTCCCCAAGCCAGGAATGCCCCTGCATTTCTGACCCAAAGGAACCAACAGATATAATAAAGGCAAACTGTTTCAAGCCTCTGCATTTTAGAAGGACTTGTTACACAGCAACGGATTCATACATATCCATTCACTTCCAAAGAGGTTCTGAAACTGCAGAGAGGTAGAGGCCAACTCCAAGTACATGGAAAACGATCAGAACAAGATTTGAAAGATGGGAGTGAATAAATGGGGTGGGTATAGGGAAGAGTCCATTTCCTTCGCTTAGAAAATCTGGTTAAAGACAAAATAAAGCGTTAAGTCTTCTTACAAGCCAAGGTGAAAAGGGAAACCTAATGGGCTATTAAAACTGGTTTTTCTTTCATGGGGCGCCTGGGTGGCTCAGTCGGTTAAGCGTCCGACTTCAGCTCAGGTCACGATCTCATGGTCTGTGAGTCCGTGAGTTCGAGCCCCGCGTCGGGCTCTGGGCTGACGGCTCAGACCCTGGAGCCTGCTTCCGATTCTGTGTCTCCCTCTCTCTCTGCCCCTCCCCCGTTCATGCTGTGTCTCTGTCTCAAAAATAAACGTTAAAAAAAAAAAAAATTTAAAAAAACAAACAAACTGGTTTTTCTTCTCTTTTGGCTCAGAATAAGGATATGCATTTGACATGTGGGCCTCTAGCTAAATAGCACCACAGTATGATGGATGGTGATACTTGGTATCTTACAGATGCTCTAGTTACTGTAGATCATACTGAGCGGGTTTCAAAAGGGGGACACACAGTTCACTTACATTGAGACGCTTTCTGACCATTTTCAGAAACTCTTGGCATCACAAAGACTGGAAAAAATGTACACTGTATTTTGCAAGCTTTTTATATAGGTACTAAAGTATAAAAAGGTTTATAGGAAAAGGCTCCGTCCCACCCCTGTCCCCCACAGGCTAGTTCCTTTTCCCATGGTCAGCCCCCTGTGATTGGTTTCTGGTTTATTTTTCCAGCGATATTTTACAAGAAATAATATATACTGTTTGCTCCCTTTATTACACAAGCAGTAGCACACTATAGGTGTTGTTCAGTACTGTGCCTTTTATTATTCAATACTGATATAGGATTTAAAGATCACATTTCCCTTAATTTACCATAGTGTTTGACTTTCTGAGTTTTTAATATTTTATGATTCAAACTTTGGAAATATAAAAAAGAGTCAAGAGGATAAAAAGCACTTGTAATCCCAGCATCGAGAAGCCACCACTGTGGCTGTTTGGGTGTGTTCTTTCTGGTCTTTCCCCTACGAAGATGAAATATGTAGTATTTTTAATTTTTCAAACCATGCAAAGAATTTCACATGCTGGAGTTTTCCTCCCATTTACTTGTAGATACTCCCATTCCCTCTCCGTTACTACTAACCATTATATTGTGAGTACATTCAGGTTTTTCTTTCTTTCTTTTTTAATTTTTAAGGTTTATTTTTGAAAGAGAGAGAGAGAGAGAAAGCTAGCGGGGGTGGGGCAGAGAGAGAAGGAGACACAGAATCCGAAGCAGGCTCCAGGCTCTGAGCTGTCAGCACAGAGCCCGATGTGGGGCTCGAACTCACAAACTGTGAGATCATGACCTGAGCCGAAGTTGGATGCTTAACCCACTGAGCCACCCAGGCGCCCTTCATAAAGGACCTTTCTAGATTGCCAAGATGAGACAGTTAGGGCCACAAAGCTCGCAGATGGCCCACACCCTGTGTGATGGCACTCAGCTGTCAAGGGGCAGAGAGAGCTAGGAAAGGTCGGCCTTGTTAACAAGGGCCCCAAAGTCCGTTGCTCCCCTGAACACGACTTGGTATCACAGTGATCTGTCCAGTATTGTGGGATTCTCCAGGAAGCTGCCCTAGGTCCAGGCGCTCCCCTTGATCTCGAAGGAAGTTGCCCCTCTGGAGCTTCCTTGCCTGGGAGGAACGATCATGACAATTGTCTCATCCATCACCTTCCAAGGCACAAACCACACCTCCCAATGCAATTTCTTACTGGAAAAGGGCAAGTTACACAGGGCTATCTACTCATTCCTCGTCATCTTCGGTCCTTTTTCAAAGATTGGAAGTCTGGTCACAGTTGTACAAAGAATTCTGGAAAGTATAAGAATGACAACATTTCAAATGGATAACAGTGAAAGGGATAAGCTAGCTAGAGTTTAATCTTTTTCCTAATATGCATTTTCTTCCAGCAGATCAAGGAGATGAGGGGGCGGGGAAAGCGGTAACACCAACAAAGCTAACATTAATTCAGGGCTTACTGATACTGGGGTAAGTTTTGTGTATATTATATATAATCTTGCTTAATTTTTATAACCGCCCAAATAAGAATTTTTATAACTGCCTCCAAACCGCCCGTTTGATAGGAAAGTGAAGAGCTAGGAATGAAAGTCAGATCTCTAGGACTCCAGGGCATAAACTCTTAGTTTTGAAACTATCATGCTTTGTTGCTGGACAAAGAAAAAGAATGCTACAATGTTGGATGTGGAAGTTGCAGGGTATTATTGGTATTAATTGTTTAATAAGACAATGTGACAGGTCATATGCCATATTCTAGCACCAAAATGACTTGAGAGGGAAAGAAAACGTGAGCCTAGGGCAATGTCAGTTTATTTAATTGATGTCTGCTGTCCCCAGAGATTCACGTAAATTAAGATGACAGGACAGCAGTTATCTTTTGGAATTAAAGACCATAGAGGTATAAGCTCTCAAGTTTGATTATGTCGGTTAGGAACCCAAGGTTTGCCACTAATTGTGTGACGCCAGGCAGCTACTTCAAACTTTAGTTTTCTTATTGGTAAAATGGGATAATAGCATCTACCTCAGAGGTTTGTTATATTAAATTAATGCATCCAGGGGTGACTGGGTGGCTCAGTAGGTTAAACATCCGACTTCGGCGCGGGTCATGGTCTCATGGTTCGTGGGTTCGGGCCCCGTGTCAGGCTCTGTGCTGATAGCTCAGAGCCTGGAGCCTGCTTCAGATTCTGTGTCTTTCTCTCTCTCTGCCTCTCCCCCGCTCACGCTCTGTCTCTCTCAAAAATAAATAAAAATGTTAAAAAAATAAATTAATGCATCCATCTTAAGCACTTGGTGTTTAGTAAATTCTAGCTATTATATTTAACCCACAGAGTTAGAATGTGTCAATGATATCTATCAATGACAGCAGCCTTCAGTTAAATAAATAATTATCGGCAATACACCACTTGGAAAACCACACTGGGGTTCAGGATATGGTGTTATATCACTGTCCATTTAAAAACATATCTGTAGCAGTTTGCTAATACAAAGGCCAATCAACACTCTTTGTGGATCCCCCAAGTTGTCCTTGGGTTCCTAACCAAAACCTCATTGTACACTTGCACAGGGAGCCCCTCCCCACACTGGATTAGTGAACGCCTGCCGGGCTGCTCAGGCAATTTGCCAGGGGGGCAAACTCTGCCTCACCTGGAGGCCACTTTACCCTGAGAGACACAGGTTGGGGAAGGCTTCTCTGACATTGCTACAAGCTCTAATACTTGATTTTCCTACTAGCTGAGAAGAAGGCTGCATTTGGTGATAACCTGGCATGACAGTAAGAAACAGACTTGGAGTCTGAATCCCAGATCTGCCACTTCCTGGGTGCCCATGTAAGAGAAGTTACTCCGCTGCTGTCTAAACCTTGGGTTCCCTTCAGTGGCATTAACCCTACGGTGCAGATCGGTGGATGAAAGGAGATAATGTAATTCAAACACGTAATACAATGCCCACACATGGTAGGCACTTGATAAACCGTGGCAATGATTTGCCTTACAGATCAGACTAATCACGTCAACCAGGACTTTTATCCTAAGCCACTTCCCGACTTTCACTATTTCGTATATATGAGAGCATCTTTTTGCTAAACACGTATCATTCACCGTGTCATCAACGTGAACCGTACTGTCTATTGTGAGCCACAGAAATGCAGATTCTATTTTTGGCCAGGCACGGCGGAGGACAAAAGGATGGGCAAGGTACAGTCTCTGTGCTCCCAGAGCGCCCGAGCTGCTAGAGGAGACAGATACATAATCGATAATGTTAATTTAAGACAGGCTGGGAGAAGTATGATCCCAAAGTACTACTGGAGTTCGTAAAGGAAGAAAGTCGTTCTGATGAAAGAAACATCCTCCGTCAGGTGGCGGAGGATGCCCGGAGAGCCAGGAAGGGACCTGAGAGGGTGCAAGCCCTCTGCCAGGTGTGTGGGTTAGGAAGAGGGGTGGAGAGAGGGTCTGCTTACCGGGGAGGAGGGGCGGGGGTTCTGTGGACCACTGCTGGCTTAGAGGGCTGAGTGATTCAAGCAGATACTGATGACAGGTCTGAGCTCCTACGGGTGAGGGCCCAGGGAAGCCATTCTCTCTCTAGCGGCAGGCTGGAGGAGTGAACGGAGAGGTCATTATTTGGGCAAGCGCGGCAAGAGGAATCCGAGAGGCCTTCCGCGTCACGGCAAAAGGCGATGACCACCGCCAGCCTCATGGAGGATGTACCTGATAGAATCAAAGCTGTTTGGCTAAACTCATAGCCTCACGTATTCCAGGAGGAGGGAGACACCACTCCTTCTCTTCAACCCAGTCGGTACTCGTGGGGAGCATCTTGTGGTGACTCCCAGTAGGGGGCCAGAGTCGTCGCCAGAGCTAATTTTTGTGGTGACACCGTACCTTCAGATAAGGCAAGTGAGTTCACAAGGAACATCGGGCCGGATTCACAGCTAGCGTTTTGGTAGCTCGTTGGCCGTTGCTAGCCCTCCCAGGTAGGTTCTGGTGTGAGATAGTAACTAGACGCTCCCCCCGCCCTGCAGCACTCTTACATGGCTGTCTGCTGTCACAGAGGGCCGGCCTCTGCTGGGACAGTCGGGCCAGGCCCCTTCCGGTCTCTGCAGCACAGCTCTCCCTCCGCGGCTGGAGCCCCTGGCCCCCCTCACCTGGCTGTGGCCTCCAGGACCAGTCCCGATGAGGCAGGAGGAACTAAGGCGGCTCTAGCTCCGGGGCTCTGGGGACTCACTCAGCATTAAGCCACGCCTGTCTCTGGGCCAGTCATGACCTTGTGTCTAGGCTCCAGCACAGCCTTGCTCCTGGAATTCTGAGTGGTATCGTGTGCCTTGGGTCTGACAACATGATCTCCATCTGTCATTCTCCTTCCATCTGAGTTCCTGTCCTGAGGAACTATCCCCGGGCCCCTTAAGCTGGAGATCCTGCCATTGCCCCACAGGAAGCAGAGGAAGCGCTGCTCTTGCAGCCTGTGGCTGGGGCTCCGGCAGCATGCTAGGAGACTTGCGGTCCCGCTTTCCTGCTCCGGATTCCTGACTGGGACGTACACTTCCCTGACGAAGACCACTTTACCGGACCGTGCTTTTGGTCGACTGCCATGTCGCCCGGGGTCCGTGTTTCACCTGCTGGCCTGGACTTCCTGGGCCTCAGCCCCAGCTGTTCTCCCCCACGCCTGACTTTGCTCGGTGAGTGGGGTAGGATTCCAGAGCTCGCCCCACCCAGCCTGCCCTGTTCCTGTGCAGTTAATTGAGCCACACTCAGCCCGACTTTAGCGAGTGCACACGCACGTAGTCTTGCCCAACATTAACCTAAAGGTCAAAGCGGAGACATGAGACCATACCGATACAAAATCATTTCCTATAAAAGATATTTTAAAAACGAAGAGTCTCAATTACCACACAACAAAGTATTTTAAAAGGCCAAACAGAGCCAAACATCGAGGGCCGTGGAAGCCTCCCCTCGCCCCGTGGGCCAGCAGCTAACATTTTGGAAAACGTTTTTGGTGGTCTTAATGGCCCCAGATTACCTTCATTTAAGTTGAAATGATTGCAGCCAACACTTCTAAACTAGAAATTGGGTAGGAGGTAATCGTTAACCTTAACCAGTGAGCCTAGTAAACACCCCCGGAAGAGTAGGCCCGTGCCCGCCATTAAGCTGGCCGTATCTGCCGGCTCGCTCCTCAAACCGAGCGGTCACCTATTCCGAAGTCAAAGTCTATGAAGCCGGCCACCACTGAAATCCAGCCCCTAGAGCATTACTCAACAGGAAAGCGTGAGTTATAGAACGCAACAACGACTTCCTCCACAGCTCCCGCTCAGAACCTATTGCTTTTGGGAAAACCAATTAGTTTAGATCCTGCCTGTGAGAGAAAATGCTCTTACATCAAGGACAGACACCACACTGGCAAATCCTTGAAGAGGGTCTAGCAGGCGTGGGCTGGGACAGTCACTGCCAACCTTTTTTAAACCCAGAAAAGGTACTTGAGGCCAAGTGTACCAGAGGGAACTCCACAAAACTGTCTACCTCTCAACTCCTGAATTTTATAACCATACCACTGTCTCGTTTCCAACCCACCCGTGAGAATATTACTGCTGTGGGAGATCCAAGCTTTTCTTGAAAAACCTCCAGGCTAAATATCAACCTGAAGGGACACTGGTCTGAGAAGTCCAACTAAATGATACTCCAAATTGGTCTTTCCACAGGGCTCTTAAATTTCCTGGCTTTTTGAGGGGCAGTCTGTTCTACAAGTAGACAAACAGTGAGGACACAATCCTGTCTACAAGATTTTAGACGAGATTTTGTACCGCATACCGGTTGCCATTTTGAAAGCAGAGCTAAGGAGTTTTGGAACCGTTCTGTAGAAACTTCGTATTTATCAGTGCACCTCCAAGCTACGTTAATACTACCACTCTGCTTCCTCTTTTGCCTTTTACCAAATTAGATTAATACAGTCAATGCTATTGATTCTAAGGTATGGAGTTTAGCAAAGAGCTAGTATTCTGGCGAGTGATGGGGGTTACCTGGGACCGAAAATGAGGGTTTTTGGGTGTGTGTTTGTTTTTACTATTGTAAGCAAGGTCAAAGCTGGCCCTGGAGGAGGAAGATCCTAAAGCTGTTTGTGTAGGAATAAAACAAAAGCTAGCTTAGTCACCATTGCTTCAGTATCAAGACTTACCCAACAGAAATGATACAGGTCTTAAAAATAACTATGGGTTGGCTATGTATCCATTTATCTTTCTGCTGGATAAAATACATAACTTTTTTGCTATGAAGTAATATCAAAAGTACCAGAGTTTGTCACGTAAGGTATAAACGACATTTATAATATTTCAGGTTGCAGCAGTAAAATCAGCATTTTGATTAACTTGAGAAAATGCACAAAACTCTCATAGACATCTTACAGACTTGAAACTTTAAGGAAAACAATTATTGATTACATAATATACAGGCTCAGTCCTGCAATATATTTCTCTCAATGATTTCCATAGTAACATTTTAAGCATTAATTTGCAGGGCACTCTAGAATGTGTATGTGTTCCCAGGTTATGATCTGATGAGCTTCTAAGGGAAATTATGGTACAGCAGAAGAGCGGGAGACACAGACTTGAAGCCCTTTGCTTAAATCCTGGCTTAGCAGCCTCTGAGCTTTATGTTAGGTGAGCACAGCTTCTCTGAGGACGGATTCTTCTTAAGTCAGAACAAGAAAACCAGGCTGAAGGAATGAATGGAGTGATCTGGTATCTATAAATCTTCCTCAGCCTTAAACGGCACCCAGCAATCCATAATCAGAATCAAGTCCCCAATGGAGGTTCAAAGATATTTTGAAGAAAAGTTCCCACAATGAATTAAAACTAAATTTAGACCCAGGATTGCCCTCTGATGGTCATCTCTTAGAAATGAAATCCCTTTGAAAACCAATGAATTTGCAAGTTTTTTCTATCAGAACTTCCCCAAAAGGCTTATCCTTGTTCTGATCGCTAGCATGTACACTAGATTTTTCTCCACAGAAGATCGTCTTCAAATATAGTCATTTAAATAAAGTTGTAGGTAAATTAATGTAGACTTCGAAGCTACTTCTAGAACTAGGGGTGCCTGCCTGGCTCAGTTGATGGAGCACGTGACTCTTGATCTCAGGGTTGAGAGTTCAAGCCCCACACTGGGCCTAGAGCTTACTTAAAAAATAAATCAGGGGTGCCTGGGTGGCTCAGTCGGTTGTGTGTCCGACTTCGGCTCAGGTCAATATCTCATGGTTTGTGAGTTTGAGCCCCGTGTCAGGCTCTGTGCTGACAGCTCAGAGCCTGGAGCCTGCTTCAGATTCTGTCTCTCTCTCTCTCTCTCCTGCTTGTGCTCTGTCTCTCAAAAATGAATAAATGTTGGGGAGCCTGGGTGGTTCAGTCGGTTAAGCGTCCGACTTCGTCTCAGGTCATGATCTCACGGTCCGTGAGTTCGAGTCCCGCACCGGGCTCTGTGCTGACAGCTCGGAGCCTGGAGCCTGTTTTAGATTCTGTGTCTCCCTCTCTCTCTGACCCTCCCCCGTTCATGCTCTGTTCCTCTCTGTCTCAAAAATAAATAAATGTTAAAAAAAAAATTTAAAAAAGAGTAAACGTAAAAAAAATAATTAAAAAAAAATGTTAAGTTTTTTTTTTTTTTTTTTAAATAAAACTACTTCCATAACTAGATTAAGCAGTCTGAAAGTTTTTAAAATGACATTTTCCTTGGAATGTCTCTCCTTGTCCCCAACACTGAAAATCAAAAAGGAAAATAAATAAAGCCTCTTGTATCTTAATCAAAGATATAGAGATACCTCGTCTTCCAGGAGTCATGGTGAAGGTTTAAGGGCTGGTTCTTAACCTACAGGATAATATCACCATAGGCCATTCCTGCTTTGCTGGTATTCATCAATTTCTTCATTCTTGGGGTGATTTGTTGAAAAAAAAGAAAAGTCTCCCAAATCAAAAGTTAACATTTTACCCCAAATCTATACCCCACCTTCTATCAAAACATGAATTCACAATGGACGGACTTACAATCCCAACTAAAAAAACCTCACAAAAAATGTACCCTGGAGCCACATCGGGTCTGGCACACATCTGTCACTAATTTTAGAAATCTGAATTTTTATGGGTGAAATAAATGCTAGCACCTCCTTTTCATTTTCTGTAAGCCTTAGTCTCATTATCTACAAAATGAAAATAACATCTACTTGGTTGGGATGTTGGGAAAGCCAAATTAGATAGTACACAAAAAGCATTTAGCATAATTTTTGATAACAGAAGGCATTAAAAAAGAGAGATGTTATCAATTACCTCCCCAGTCAAAACATGCCAATTATTGAAGGAAGCATTTTATCTCCACTCACGGGCATGAAGAGTAATTTTCTACCATGGTTTCTTAGACATCACTTCAAAAATTGTTTCATCGTGTTCACCACAGGCATTAGAGTCCTTGCTGGTGGTGTTTTTATTGGTGAAATGGGACTTGCTATGACAAAACGTTGAGAATAGTCTAGTGAGGAGAATGATAAGCAACAAAGGAAACGTCTCCTCTTCTAAGTTCTGGGTATTTCACAACCAACATGGTGCCTACAGACTAAAGCGAAGGAAGTTAAAACTCAAAGGACTAGAAACATAGTGGATTGTTAGGTCTATTACACCCTCTAGTGGCCAAAAAGAAGATTGTTCTTTTAAAAATCTTGGTTTGGTCAAGATAGCAACTGGATGCGTATGTATCACCCTTGAGTTTAAAAAATAACCAGCTTGCCTTTATGCGCTTTTTACCTTCGCATTTACTCCATGCTGAATGAAAATACTAAGCACTAGAGGACAAGGCACAGGCAGCACACCTCTCATCCTAAATCAATTCTCAAATGTAACTAGAGTTAATTGTCTTTGTTGCTTTATGGAAGGGAATTTTGAAATGTGTATCTTTCTAAAGCAGCAATTTTTCACCACAGGGTTATTTACAAGCCAAGGTAATAATTAAATATGCCCAAGACTATGAATCTATTCTTCTCTGCCCAAACCCTTCATTTTTATAATGGGTAATTATAGTAAAAACTTCAATTAACCAGAACCCTCAATTAACATGATTTCCCTTCTTGCACTCTATTTTTAGGACAAAGTGGAAAAAAAATCACAAGTCGTTCATGTGAAGGACCGGGTTTGAAAATCTTCTAGGATGAATTATACTAAGTAGGAAAAAACCCACATTCACACCGTGATAACCAATATATAGGAGACCCATCTATCTACAGATCATCAAGAGCTGGAAGGGAATAGCTTTATTTTATTTTGAATGTTAATGTGCTGGAATTATAACCTATTTTCTGTTTTTCGGGTTTTTTTTTTTTTTTTTTTTTTTACTGTCACATTGTTGCATAAATAAAAGGCAAAGAGAAGGGTAATGTATAAACTCAGCATATGTTCTGCAACATTTTCTATTCTATGTCCACAAATCTGAACAGGAGAACTGAGACAGAATCAGACCTAAGTCCTTCAAAGAAAGGTCTTTAGATCCCAGAGACACAGTTAAGGTCGCCTTACACTATTGAGACAAAATATAGGTCACTTGGGGAACATTTCTTCTAACATGAGAGCTGACATAAGAAGCATTTTTAGATAGTGAATTTTAACTAATTTGAAAATAAATTTACCAGGACATCACTTATTCAGAAGCAACAGTCCTACTCAAAATCTCACCATAGTAAAAAAAAAATTCCACATTCCACAAAGGAATTCAAGCTAAGCAACCACCCCTGAACTGAAAGGTCACGATGCCAAATCCATCTATTTAAAATACTGTTTATTTGTGATTTAACATTAATTAGCATTACATCTAAGAGCAATATCAGATAACATTTATACATTTTCCACAGGACACAGAGGTTCATTGGCTCATTCTTTATGCCAAAGCAAGTAAATAGAGGCATTAGCAAAAGGTGCAAATAGTTCACTGTTGCGTTTAAAAAATATTTATGCACATTGCATTCATTTAAGATATATATATATTTAAAAAGTTATGGAAAAGCATAGTTCACAGGTTACTGTTTCTACATACGTTGTAATACAACATAAATGATGTAGAACATAAAAAAAAAATCCTCAAATACAGAAGTAAGCAACTGAAAGTTTCTGCTAAGAGATTAAAACACTGATTCCAGTAGTTAGTGAGATCCAGAATGAAATTTCCAGGCTCCGTTTCAGCTTTGCATCATCGTACACATACAGCCAAACAGAACCAGCTCCAGAACGCACTGTAATGTGTAATGTGATTTTGACACGCCAACTCATCCTCCAGAAACACTTTGGATTATTTTCACCCACTGACCATTTCGGATCATCGATTTTACATTGATTTGTGACATCACTTCGGTGAAGGGGAGAAAACTATATTAGGTCTAGGTTTAAATTTGTATTTACATTAGAAAGAAAGTTAACTGAAATAAGGTGAGAAAATTTTGTAAAAATCAAGAAGTGGTAGGTTTTCTCGTTGGGGGATTAGACCCACTGATTTCTTCTAGTGCTGCTTCTAAAGAGACAGAAGTTAAAAGGAAACCAAGAAATACGATGATTTTGGCAGAGAAGCAGAATTTTAGAAATCTGGGACATGTTCCAAATAAACCTATGCTTCAAATCCTATCGTGACTATGGGTCTTCATCAAACTAGAATTCTTGGCATGACACCGCTTTTGTTCCCTTCATTTTTCACTTTCTCTCTTCCTTTTCATTTGTTTCCCTCATGAGACCATCTTCATTCATTAGCAATACTAAGAGAAAAATACATTATAAGGTTCAAATGTGAATCTAGTTATACCTTGAAATGCTTTAATCTCCTTTAGATACCAAGTGCCTGGATTCTTGAATTAGATTTAAGCATACTTAGTACCAAGCAGCTTCAAATATGCTCTACTGTTATATGATTGGCTAATATGCTTATGATGCTTTTATATTGAATGGTATACAAACATCTCAACATACAAAAATCGTTTTTGCCAGAGTTAAACTAAATAACCCATGTACGTGTACAAAATCCCCTTTGTTGAAAAATAAGGGGCTTTCTCAACCAATAAAAAAGGAAGTTTTCAAAAATTATAGTTTACTAAAATGATTTCTCTTTTTTGGCAAAGAAAGTTACTTCAGGTGAGGAAGTTTTATACTATGAATAAAATTCCAGATGAATCTTTTCTTAAATTTTTTTTTAAAAAAATTCTGTGCCAGTGTATACTAATGCTATAGATTCTTAGAAGCTTTTAAAGCGTTCTGTTAATGCCCACTGAAACAATGGGAACCCAAAAGGTACAGTCAATAATCGTGGTAAAAAATTATAATCTGATTACCCAGTGAAGCAGGTGTTGAGAAATAAAAACTCTCTCACTTGTGCACTGGTATTTCGTTTCCAACAGATATTATGGAGAAGGCCTGAAGTAATTCAGACAGATATCTGTTTGTGGTGAATTATAGTAATACTTCATGAGGGCAGAGCTAACTAAAACTAGCAATTATTCAAAAATTCAAAACCTTTTTTGGACATACAAAATGAGAGATGAATTTGAAGTTCTTTTCATAATATGTTTTTCTTTTAGTAAAATCCCTTTCCAGTTCTTAAAGTCCAGTTTGCTACATACCCCCAGTCTTCTCTACCACTGCATATTAATCATCAACTTAAGTGTGGTATTTAAATGTGCAATGTCACATTGTAATAATAATAATTATAAAAAGAGTTAAGTTAGGCTTCAACTTTCTCCTTTTTTTTGTTCTTTTTCAGAAAAGAAGGAGTACGGAATTTCTTCTTTTTCTTGGATGGCGATTTTGAAGGGGAGCCTTCAGGTGACAGGACTTCTTCAATTTTTTCTGGAGACTTAATGGTAATCTCGATGTTCTCTATGGTCGTGCTCGTGGTTAATCTACTCACTCGCTTCGCAAGCTCATCTTCAACATCATGCATATCATCCTTGCCATTCACCACCATGACGGGCACCTCCATGGAGATGAAGCTCTTGGAAAATAGCTCATGGTTTTCTACAAAAGGGGAGGGTTGGGTTGTTGTTGTTGTTTTTGGTTATTTTACATAGTTAACACCTTGGCTTTATTTTACAAAACTGAACTGATTTATGTAGCAACGTACTAAGGCATTACTTAAGTTTCAGTAAAGACAAATCATTACCTTAACATACTATGGATCTACTAGCATGAAGCTAGATTTTCTTAACTAGTATAAAGGGGAAGGGGTCAAAGCTGTTAGACCAAAGCATGAAGGCTAGATAAGTCTGGTTTGATGATCTGACAGTTGCATTGTAAATCAAGTCAGTATAAACAAGGAAGACAACATGTATTTTTCTTGAATTTGGCAATCAAAACTGGAAAGATTTCATGCTCCTGATTGGAAGATGTAGGACACACCACTTTTAATTTCACAAATTCTTAAGAACTACCAGTTGCCAAAATCCAGATTAAGGTAAGTCAACACAAACACTGAACAACACTAGCACACCACTTGGTGAAAAAATATATAAAATTATTGGGAGCTTTAGGTAAAATCCATGGCAAACTCATTGCAATCGGGTGTTCAATTTCCTTACGTGAAGACAAACGACAGAGGACAAACTCTTAAGACTAACTCAGTGAACGCTATGGGAAGTTACAGTGAATACCTTCTAATTTTTCAGGGATATTTTGCGGTGACTGAGTTTGAGACTGAATTTGTGAAACAGATGAAGCGTCATCTGAGAGTAATTCCTGCTCAGCATCTGTTGGACGAGAGTTTAGTTAAAAGCCATGCAAAACAAAGAAGCATAAGGTTTCGGGAAGGTTAGTGCATACGTCAAACGCCTGCAGACACATGATAAACTCTTCAGCAGTGAGCTAAGTATACTAACGGCTACCCCACGGATCGATAACTGCGCATTAAGAGGAGGTGAATGTGCGAACACTTCTGACTCTGCTAACAGTAACTTTACATACGTGCTTGGTAAGGAAGCATGGCTACGGACAGCCCAGGCAAATAATACGTAAGCATTTAGCTTTTGCTAGAGTGTTAGAAAACCAAAATATATTGAGCAGCCGGGTGAAAAGAATTAGGACGCCTCACCAATGATGCTGCGTTCACGAGGCAGAATGCCTCCAAATTTTCAAACAATATCCAATTAGTGATTTCTGTCAGAGCAGTATTAGTGAGCTAATTCAGAAAGCCATAATGAATGTGGAAGAAACTATTTATAAAAAAAAAAAAAAAATAGAAGCTGATGGTTCTAGAGTGCAATATTTGTTACCTGGCATCTTTAGGCTTTCAAAAAATAAGAGATTAAAGAGGGACATTTTACAAAATAGAAAAATAGAGAAAGTCTCTAACCTTAGGTTAGAATAAACAAATCCAATAAATAATATCACTGAGAATATTTAATGTCGTCAGGATGACTCCCTTTTGTGACAAAGGCACTAACACACTGATAAAAACTGTTCCCGGGATGATCCAGATGTCAATTCTTTCCACATGATAGCTAATGTGGACAAACATTTTTAACCACTGGTTCTGTTCTGCTTTGGGAAAACATTTCAACTGTATGTTGTAGATGCTCTAAAGCAGAGGCTCTTACCCTGGGGTCACAGATTTCTTGTCCCTTACCCTGAATGCCCTCTTTCCCCAAATGTGTATCATACAAAATTAAGCACTCATTTTTCAGATGGTTCATGAACTGTCTGGAGCTTATCCAAAGATGCAAAATCAAGAACCCCTGCTATAAAGAATTTCTTATTCTTGAGAAAAAGGGAGTTAGTATTTAATTAGCTGGGGTTTCATTAACAATTTTTAAACAGAATCCTTACTTAGGGTTCTGAAGTCAGAAAAACTCAACCTCACTACAGTGCCCATGTACTTAATTAAAGAAAGTCACATCAAAATTCTGGCAGTTTTCTTTGTATTTTGATCTCAAGATTATATACTGGCACCTTGCGGCACCCAAAAAGTATAAAAGCCACATAATATACGTACTCTGTCATGTTTAAATCTATTACTGTATCTGCATTTATTTTAGTAAAGTAATACTTTACTTATCTGTGGATTTCATTTTACTATGGAAGTTTTTGCTAGTGATCAGATTGCTTTCTGAGAAACACTTTTCTCTGCATGGTGACAAACGTGAACTACAGTGGCTCTTCGCATTTTAGCTCCACCTACACTCAGCAAGGTCTGGGAGAGATGACAGGGGACCATCGATTGTCAAAGGAACATTTTAAAAAAACAACAACACTGACTGCCTTCTGTCATCCAACTCAAGGTGTTCTGCCGTTGGTAGCATGGTTATCAGGCTTAATCTAAAAATGAACGAACCTTCCAGGCCTTGCTGTTTACGCTCGATTGTCTTCTTATACTCTTCCAGCTCGCCTTCTGTGAGATGACTGAAGGGGTTGGGAGGAGCTGGTGGGGCCTGATCGTCATCTTCAAACTGCATGGTCTTGCAAAGAAAAACATCGACAGATCGGAAGCTTATTCTTCAGAACTGGTTAAGAGGGCACAAAACAGAGCTGAGGGCTCCCAGGATGATAGTGGGAGACAGGCTGGAGACTGAAGAATTCTCCAGATAAATTAAACGGCCTCAGATAAAAGAACTACAGATATTGACATGTGGGGACTCCCCAGAGAGACAACCAACCCATCAGCCTACAGTGAAGCTCACCGAATGCCAAGCTCTGCCCACACCCGGAGCATCGGCCTGACTTTTCAGTGTCCCATTCTTAAATATAAACAGACTACCAGGTATTACCTGAGGAAAGCTTCCACCATGGAAGTGAGAGACCAGAACAAGAGAGAACTCAGAAGAAACAAGGACAATAAATGCAGCTGAAGAAAATTTAAAATCGATTCCCTCAGAGCAATAAGAGAAAATACTGTATCCATGAAAGACTAGGATGTTATTTAAAAAACAAACATTCAGGGAATAAGAAGTCTTAAACAATTTTTAAAAATATATCAAAATAGAAAAGTAAATAGAAGCATTAGAAAATAAAGTCGAACAAATCTCCCAGAAAGTAGGATAAAAAGACAAAGAAACGGAAAGTGAGAAACAGCATACCCTGACAGAAAAAGAAATTGGGAGGGAAAAAATTATTGAAGAAATACATTTAAAAAATGCCCAGAGGGGCATGTGGGTGGCTTAGTCGGTTAAGCGTCCGACTCTTGGTTTCGGCTCAGGTCATGATCTCATGGTCTGTGAGTTCAAGCCCCAGTCGGGGCTGACAGTGAGAAGCTTGCTTGGGATTCTCTCTCTGCCCCTCCCCTGCTCCCTCTGTCTCTCTAAAATAAATGAATGAATGAGTGAACGAATGAATAAATAAATAAATAAAAATTAAAAAAAAATGCCCAGAACTGAAGAATAGGACTTGGCAGATTGAAAAGGGTTACTAAATGCAGAGAAATACAAAGAAAGACTAAAAGAAACCTACTACAGGGGCTCCTGGGTGGCTAGGTCGGTTAAGTGCCTGACTTCAGCCCAAGTCATGATCTCACGGTTCATGAGTTCGAGCCCTGTGCTGACAGCTCAGAGCCTGAAGCCTGCTTCAGATTTTGTGTCTCCCTCTATCTCTGCCCCTCTCCTGCTTACACTCTGTCTCTCTCTCTCAAAAAATAAATAAAAATTTAAAAAATTAAAAAAAAAGAAACCTACTACAAAGCACAGCATTATAAAATTTCAGAACAGCAGGAATGCAGAAAAGGTGTAAAAGAATAAAAAAGAGCCCTATACAAAGTTACATGAATCGCAGTGCTCTCTTCCTTCTCATCAGTAACAGGGGACAACAGAGTGATGTTTTCCATATTTGTGAGGTAAATGATTTCTAAACTAGAAATCTATGTCTATTATTTAAACATTTCAAGGTAGAATACAGGATTTCAGGCTGTTACCTCCTATGTGTCCTTTCTCAGAAAGCTATTAGAGGATATGCTCAATGATAGAGGGGGAAATCAAGAAACTGGAAGACTCAAGGCAGGAAACAGGAGATAGTACAGAGGCAAGAGGCAGAGGAATCCCCAGGATGAGCCTGTGCAGCTGGCCTGAAAGCCACCAGTCCAGATCTGGGCTGGAATGACAGAGCAATGAGAGATTAGCTGTTACCCTTGAACCTTTGTAAAGTAATATTAAGAAGGACTTTATAGTTCTTCCCAAACTTTTAAGCCAATGTACCCAAAACACTAAGCCAATGAAAAACGGAGGCAATTATTAACTCTAGGGGGAGAAAAGTGGTATAAGAAAGGAAATGTAATCATGGGATACTACCTGGCTGAGCAGTAAACATTTAATAATATAAACACCGAAAGCTGGTTTAACAAAGAAATTGTAATACAATCTTTCCCCAACATTTTCTCATCTCTGAAATCTGAACTCATCCAATAATTGATGGCTTCCTACAATTATAATTGTCAGGGTTTTTTCTCTCTTAGGGATCTACAAAATAATGGTACTTCTTGGGAGTTGATGACATAGACTCAAAGTCAGTTGAGGTCTAAAATTGACAGGCGAAGAAAAAGCAGAACAAAGAAGCTCTTCAGAAACATGAAGGTGAATGCTAGAAGAAAGTCCTTGCCCCTGGAAATTGGGAGCTGACGTGACATTTTAAGCGTTGCAATTACTTGACTCTTTAACTTGTGCTTATATTAACATTAGTAAAAATAAATACTCATATTTAAAAAGCAAAGAAATTAGTGTGGCAGATCAAAACCCAAGAGCATGTGGCTTCATGGACTTACAGAAGGGGGCTTGTCCACAACAATTCCAGCAAGCAACTGCGACTGTGGTCCAGCTGTTTTCAAGTCATACCGGTTTTGTTCTCGAATCTGAATCAAAACACAGTAACGAGTTCTTGGGGGCAACTATGCAGACAGATGATTTTTACTCTTTTACTCTCTTTTCCCACAGGCTTGCTCTTTGACCACCCAGAGCCTCTTTCTTCCTGCCTCCGCAAAGCCCTCTCCTACCATCCCAACAACTCACATTCATCTCCTCCACTCTTCCTAATGTATGATTTCCTATTGTCTTACGTGGTTGGAGAATTACCTTTTCCACTAACACTAGGGCTCACTTTCACTAATATAGCAGCAGTATGTTTACTACCTCTTCCCCATGGAGCCCGCTTGCCAGTGACTAGCACAGAGCTGGAGGCGTTCAATACAGGCTAACATTATACTGAGTTTCAGGGCGTCTGGTGGCTCAGCTGGTTCAGCGTCTGACTCTTAATTTCAGCTCAGGTCATGATCTTGCGGTTTTATGAGACTGAGCCCCACGTTGAGCTCTGTGCTGACAGTGTGGCGCCTGCTTGGGATTCTCTATCTCCCCCCTCTTTGCCTCTCCCTCACTTGCACATGCACGTTTTCCCTCTCTCAAAATAAATGCACTCATAAAAAAATTACACTGCATTTCAAATTCTTCTGTATTCATACCCCCCAAGCTTGGTATTAATCAGATTTAATCACATAAAACAGTATAAAAATGACTCCCTTGGCCACAGATGACTACATCTTACCTTATTTCTCTTTTCTAGTACCTCATTCGGGTTTGTGTTTAAAGGAACAAATTGATTTGGATCTTCAATTTTGATAGGTGTTCCACTACTAACTTTAGAAGAGTCCTCTGCTCTCAACCACTAAAAAATAAAAAATTTTCTAGAATGAGGCTTTCTGTTAAGGAAATATGGTAGGTTTTTGGTAACTGTTTATTGACTCAAGGAGAGGGAGCACACACTGCCAATATGTTAAAGAATTTCACTAAGCAGTATTTAGTGGTCAATTACTGTATGTCTCATACTAGTTAGAAAAAGGCTCATGATCAGCACTCACTTAAAAGATGTGATTACTATTTGCATGAATACTCACCTAGATGGCTATTTAAGTTTTCTTAATCTCTTAATCAGAGTCTGATCTCTTATTAACTCACGTTTAGAGCTGTTGCCTGCACTGAAGTTTCATCAGCTGATGATGGCTAAGTCACCAAAAAGGACTCAAGGAATCTCTTCAGATTTAGTTTTCCAGACTTCATTTTTCTATTTTTGGCTGCCAGGAAAGGCCAATCCCCTGACCAGCATTTTACACAGAGGGCAATCTGGTAGTAATCCATAACAGAACTACAGGCATGGAAAAGCCTTATATAATTTTTCTCCTTTATCTCTTATTATATCCTTTAAAGAAGACGAATATTCATCAAGATCAATCATGGCTGGCCATCAGTCTCCACCAATAAAATCAATTCTGGGAAACTTAGGAGTTTAATTATGTTCTTTTACTAGGAGATAAGAAATCTTATAAACTAGGGAAAAACACTTTGATGTCTAGGCACTTCCACAGTGAATGTTACTGATTTATATGAGAAGATGAACCGATTTTGAGTATCTACAGAATATTTGGTGATCAGCACTCTAAAACTAAACCAAATCTGAAGCAAAATGTTGAAAAATACAAGACAATCCATTTCTCACTCTTCAAGATTTTGCCTAAGCATAACTGTGCAGTAATTCATGAAACTCTGGAACCATCACGTGTCGATAACTTTTATGGTTCTGATTCACTGGTACAATATAAACTGCAAAGCAGTACCAAGTAGTGGATTAAGAACTGGGCTCCAGAGTCACTGTATGCATTCAAATCTTGCCTTTACTATTCATAAATGATTAGTTAATCCCTCTGTGCCTCAGTTTTCACATCTATGAAACGGGAGAAAAACCACATCCTCTCCATGTTAAGAGTATTAAATGAGATAATTCATTTAAGTCACAGAAAACAAAGTATCTTGTACAAAGTTTATACCTGATAAATGACAGGTTAGTATTGTTATATTCAGCTTTCCCAACATTTTTAACATAGAACATTCAATTCATATAAGTAACTAGGCAAAATATTTAGTAGAGGCAAACCACATAAAATAGCAACATACTGTGATCTTGGTCCTGGGACTGGTTTCCCCATTCCGAGACTCCTCAGGCACATTCACTTTCATGTAAGTATTTGGTGAGTTCAGCCATCTTGTTTTTTCACGCTGCTGTCTCTGTGCCATGTATTTGAGAGGAGAGAGTGGCACTGTGTCATCCTCAAAGGAAAAAGCGGTCACAGTTGCTGGGATTTCCACATCACTCTTGTGCCTAGGCTTCTCTCGAATGAGAGGATGCCTATAAGCATAGCCTGTTCTATACCCCTAAGGGAGCAAAAAAACCACATTTGAAATGATCAAACATGCACCAAACACAGCATTTGGACTCTTAATTCTTTAAACAAGTGATCAGAAAGACTCCTTTGTTGAAAAACAAAGACGAAAATATCTGTCAAACCTCACGTAACCTCCATTTATAACACTAGGGTTGAAATTAAGCAAATTTCAAGATCTGGTGAAAACAGATTCCAGCTGACAATGTGATTTCCACTCACACAACTGTTCCTGACAAAGGTAATTTCAAAACTGCTGACCAGAAAATTTTCCTAGCTATTTTCCAGCTTTCTGGAAGCCAAATCTCAGTGCTCATTTAAATCTTTGTTCCTCAGTCTCAAGGCAATCTTCTTCTGACCCTTAGTGGAAGAGGGTAAAATCTAAAGTAAGATGACACTTAAATAAATAAATGTAAACAAAAAAACAAAAAGAAAGAAAGAAAAAAAAAAGGGGCGCCTGGGTGGCTCAGTCGGTTAAGCGTCCGACTTCAGCTCAGGTCACGATCTCGCAGCTCGTGAGTTGGAGCCCCGCATCAGGCTCTGTGCTGACAGCTCGGAGCCTGGAGCCTGCTTCGGATTCTGTGTCTCCCTCTCTCTCTGCCCCTCCCCCACTTGTGCCCTGTCTCACTCTATCAAAAATAAATGTAAAAAATAAAATAAATAAAGATGACATTTGCATGTTTCACTGTTTGATTCTTAAAAATGTGGTAAAATTACACTGGAATGCCTCCCCAAGGTCCAACTCAGCTCCCAGAGGTATAAGCATGTTCCCAGACCAAAGGGAGATGGAAGCGTTTGCTCTTGAATCTGCAGACATGAAATCCAAGTTTACGTTCAATTTTTCACCTACCAAATTATCCAGAGTCCTCATCAGCCCTTCAAACTCAATCTCGCCAACCTTCCATTTTTGATGGGAGCCCATATTCACTCCTCCTCCTCCGGCTGTTGCTATAGCATGAGTGAAAGATTTATACTTCTGAAGATCCAGCACAAGCAGATTGTCTACTCCACCTGCCCCTGCTAATGCCTGCACCTGTAATCGATGGCAAAATATAGAGGCACAAGACTGTAAAAGATTATAATGAATATTTTACCTTTAAAAAGGCAGGATTTCAATTCAGCAAATACCTATAACTTGTCCAGGCTCCTAACAACAGGAATAAGGCAATACACTTGTAAAAATGGGCAGCTGAAGTATCTTTTCCATTGATCTGAAAAAGATACCTTCCAGGATTCTGATCCTCCCTGATGGAAAACGCATTTAGAGCCATTCCTTTTAACATATTTCAAGAAACTGAATTCTCTTGCCAAATTTTAAAGTTATCTTGCAGTTTTCCCTTGGCTATCCTTTTTTTTTTTTTTTTTTTTTTTTTTTTTTGCTGAAAGTTATAATTTTAAAGGAATATAGACACTACACTGTGAAGTTAAGGATATTTAGGCAGAAGCAGCTCATTATCTTAATTTCATCAAGCTTTTCACAGCTTCGTTTAAGAAGGGACTGCTAGAGCAACAAAAAAAAAAGTTAGTTGTTAGACATTAAAACTGACAGAAAAGATTTTTCCCCTTTATTGTGGCCCTCTAATAAATTAAGATTATTACCATTTGCTTCAAGAGAATCTTCTTGAAGAGGGAAATTAGGTCTGTTAAAAATACATTCAGCTTCTCTGAGGAAAAAAGTAGTTAATAAATAGCCAACCTATTATAATAAGGTTGAGGCTGTGAAATTGTTGGAAACTGCAGGCGTTCATAAAACTTCTGGCCCTGCTCCTTGCGCTTTTTATAAAAGTGGCTACATCTGATCTTTGATGACGGACGGTTGCCTCTGTTTCTAATTAGTGTGACCACAACCACTACAGGGTAAAAACAGAGACAATTACAATTAAGCAGGATTATGGGGAAAACGATGTTTATGAGGCTCTCAGATTTGTGTGTGTGCGTCTGTATGTGAATTTTAATTTTTTCCTCTTTTCAATTCAAGAGATAGCTGAGTTGACCCTTTTTATTCAAGTAAAGCAGATCTCTTAAAAGACAAAGCAAAAAGCCACCAACCAATAGGACTTTGAAAATAAATAACACAAAACCCAGTACAACAAGCAAATTGCAAACAATAAAAAACAAGTGTGTGGGGGGATAATTTTTCCTACCTGAATCTCACAGGCTATCTGCACATTAAATATATAATGAAAAGCCTCCTCAATCGTTTCTCCAAGGGCTACCACACCATGATTTCTGAGTACCAGCACCTAAAATAGAATCACAAAGCAATCACTTTAAAATAACTGGCATAGCTCACACTGTTTTTCATCAACAGCAACAGCAACAAAAATAGCTCCTTCGATAGGAACTCTACTGCATACCTTACAACTTGGCCCCAGAACTTTCTGTAGTTGAATTCTCTCCTCCTGTTCATCAAGTGACCCTTGGTAGTCATAATAGGCGACGTCTCCCAGGAAGAGGGACTCTTGAGAAATTGGAAGGATCCCACACTTCATGGAGGATACCTATTTGATTGGGCCCATGTTAAAAGAACATATTTAGTTACTAGTTACACTCTCCTAAGAACCGGATTCTTTAGTCAGCTCAGGAAGCACTGGCCTAATTCACTGAGTCCACCATTCCAACCCCTCTCTCACTTTAGCTCTTCACTTCTTCCAGAAAGAAAAAACAACAACAAAAAAAAAGGACTTAGGGGATAGAACTCAGTTTAAACGTTGTGCCAAATATTATGAAAGAAACTCTACTCCAAAGAGCTCAGCACCCAATTATTAGCTGATTACTGAAAAATGCAAATGCTATCTCTCTAGTTGTTTCCTACGATGTCAGCATTTGGTCCAAAGGAAATTTTGCTTTCTGGGTATGCAGAGGATTAATATTTTCAGTATACTACACTTCCCAGAGTCATTGCTGGTTTTAGCCTTCAGCAACTTACAGCTGCTGTTGCCAGGGTATGGATGTGTATCACACACTTAACATCAGGACGTGTTGAATAGATCGCAGCATGGGGACTGAAGCCTGTGTGGTCAATTTTCAGGTTAGTACTTCCCTGATCAACCACTTCTCCTATGATATTGACTTTCACCTGGAAAAAATCAGAGAGACATATTTAATTGGTACACATGTATCAAAGTTTGCCTGTGATCCACAAACCAAACCAGTGGAGGGGGCCAACTTTTTTTTGTCAAAGGCCAAATAGTCAATATTTTAGACTTTGTGGGCCCCTGATGCAACTACCCAACTCTGCCACTTTATGTAGAGCCACTCAGAACTGTAGAAGAATGGGTGTGGCTTTGTTCCCATAAAACTTTATTTATAAAAACAGGCAGTCGGAAACAAAATTTCGATTTAGTAAGAAGCAGTTTCCAAAAAACCAAGTAACTTAAACTCTTCACTAAAGGTCTGAACAAGTCCAGTGTTTACTGAATTGGCTGGAAAATTTCCACTTGCTGACACTGTAGCACCCAGAACCAATGGAGTTCCTGTCATCCCAGAGGCCAATGACAGTGCCTAGGAGTACAATCATGGAAAAATAAAATGCCACACAGTCAGCCAGCCCCTCTGCTCACACCAACTGAACTTTATTGAAATCTATTTATAAAATACACATAGACTTTGTGTTTTTTAAAAGTTCCAGAGTGTACAGGGTGGAAAAAAAGTCAAAGGATTCCCTCCAAAACATGGATAGTTCACTGATAAGACCAACTTATTTATGAGTCTCTTCAACCACCTTGTTTTTCTTGACCCTGAAAGCTTTTCTTAAAAATCAACCTAAGTTGGGGTGCCTGGGTGGCTGGCTCAGTTAAGCGTCCGACTTCAGCTCAAGTCATGATCTCACGGTTCGTAAATTCGAGCCCCACTTTGGGCTCTGTGCTGACAGCTCAGAGCCTGGAGCCTGCTTCGGATTCTGTGTCTCCCTCTCTCTCTGCTGCTCCCCCGCTCAGGCTCTGTCTCTCTTTCAAAAACAAATAAAGGCTAAAAAAATTTTTTTTTTTTAAATCAACACAACTTTCCAAATTCTTTCCTGTTCACTAAGCAAATGTTTTTTCCATCCATACCTTTTCTTGTTCTGTCCCATACTAAAAGCTGAAAACTGTTAGAAAAGCACAAAGAAGCACAGAAAAAGTAACATAGAAATGAAAATTATACCAAATTGGAGGCTGTGGCTTCAGAAAAAGACAGGCCTCTAGGAATTATTATTATGTGGTCTTGCTCCTTACTTATTCTTACCTGGGAGAAAGAAAAACAAACAAACAAACAATAGGCAATTACTACGAGGTCGTTCATATTTTGCAGTGTAAACACGACTAGAAATATATTTGTAGTGAATAACTGTAAGAGATCTGGGAGGGTGGGGAAAGCAACAAAGTAGAAATTAAAGGTATGCAATGGGAAACTTTCAATGAAAAGTTTTCTTCCCTCAATACTCAAGCACTTGCTAAAAATTTCTGCCATTAGTTTCTCATTTACTGGACTTCCGTAAAGCTTTATCCCGGGAGCTCTAAGGTTGCTTAGGGTCAGCTACATTCATGAGAAAATATTAACTGAATGTGGTAATGACTATAATCTTGATTTACAACATGGAAATGAAGGGGAAAGGGGCAAAGGAAAGAGAAGTCTTCCTGGGAAGGCAGGAAGGAAGTGGAGACGGAAGGGGAAACATAGGAGAGGCTGCAGGGGGTGGGGGGGTGGGGTGGGGAAGAACTCTGGGAAGACAGCACCTAGCACTGGCACCACTTCCATTACAGTCTTTTCATACTTTTTTGCTTCCAAATATTGTCTGGTTTCCACGTGTGACAACATGAAAACACAGATGATAATGAACGGAAAAAATACACTTAAAGAGAATAAAGACCAGAGAGGAAACGTCCCAGGCCTCCTCTACTTTGCCTGCCCCAAGTGCTTTTCAGTGACCCTCATGCTCAGACAGAATTAACACAGAGAAAACTGTGCCAGGAGGATTTCTTCTCAGATGGTTTTTGCAACTGGTTTGAACGAAAAGGACAACACAGATGGTAAATGAAAGAGAAAGTGAGGTTAACCACAGCCTCTCCTTTGGAGAGGTTTAAATCAGCATTAGGTTGTAACCCAGCATGCTAGGTTCAGAAAATGAAGACTGATCAGACTTAGGAGTCAAGGGGAGAAGAGTACACAGTTGCCTTCTAGTTGGGATTTTTTCAAAAAGGAATTGAAAGCCAAAGAACTCACGGAGATATAGGTGTTTGCCAGGTGTGCCCATCCAAACAAGTCCACGAGTCTATACAGGCTGGCAAGCTTACAGCGAGTAAGTTTCTCTCCCTTCACGTAGGAGGATGTATCTGCCCCAGGGAGGTCATTGATAGGTGTGACCATGCCGAGACCTAAAAGGAGAAGGTGTGGACAGAGACTGCTGTCAAGTCAAGCACTGCTGCACCTGGAAGCAGCCGGAGTCTGGGAGTGTCCCAGCCTTGTAAATTCGGATGTGAAACTTATCAGCCCGCACAATGTTTCATTAGCTTATCTTCCTTTGGAGAAAGGCGCATCAGCAATCTTCTCTGCTGTTTCGTCTAGTACTGTACTTGTGGGGGAGGGACTTGGTAGGGAGTCAGGTTCACACCACTGGGGGGAAATGGTCACGTGATCCCAAAGGTGAAAGTGTTCTTAATCCTGAGGTTATTGCTAACTTTATGATGAAAAGATCCCAACGGAAAGCTACTTTTCTAATAGCCCTTTTGACTTTTAGTCAAACAAAAATTATTTAAAATGGAAAAGAATGCATTCAAACCACAATGTGCCTTCTGCCATGACTAAGCAACAAAACCTAGTTTTGCTTGGGTTTTAATGACCCAATTGCTAACTTTCGATGTGATCAAGTTCCACTTTTTCTTAGTCTTTGTTCTCCTTGACACCATTTACCACGTCTTCCCTACAATTCTTCTACAGGCCTGTGTGGTATCATCTGGATCTCTTGTTCCCCTTTCACCTGCTGCTTCTTTCTCCTTCGACAAGTTCTCTTCCCTTTCTCCCGTCTGTGGCTCCTTCCTGAAGCTCAACCCTCCCCTACACTCCTCTCTCACGTTCCTTTTCCCCATGAAAACGCTACAGACTCAGACACCCTGGTCTTTACCTGTGAGCAGGCCCTCCTGCCCACCCTTCAGCCTGCTGCTTCTAACTGCTTGACACAGTAACAGTCAAGTTAAAAGAGTAGAAAAGTGATTTTATCTCCCTGCTTTTTCCTACCTTCTCACTTCTCCTCAGTCTTCTGATACTGATGGTACTACAATTCCCACAGGATCAACGTAACCTGTCCTGGGCGACCAGACGTAATTCATCACCACGTTCCACCACTCTCTTCTTTATGAGTTCCCTCATTCTCCATCCTTGAGTTCAGGCCTCATCTCACATGTAAGCCTTCTCATTCTTGTCCTTGCCTTTGGCCCCTCTCTTTATAAATCCATTCCACATAAAGTCATCAGATTGAGTTTGTAAAGGAACACGGTTAGCCTCACTACTCCCCTGCTCAAAATTTTGCAGAAGCCCCAGACCTGAAGGCCTACAAGATATTCATGTAAGTGCATAAACCAGGCCTGGTGCAGCCCGTAGGCCGCTAGAGATAACACAGGCCTGGGATGAAGGGGCAGCTATAACTTCACAATCAGCTGCTACCGTGTGAGAATCTGAGTTCAGGGCTATCAGAAAGGTTCAACTTTAAACTTGGGCCCCAAGTCAATACTGTAATGTGAGATCTACTTGTGAAATGTTGTGAACTAATTCAAAGAAATAGTTTCAATATGTAAGCCATTATGAAACAATATAATTTCTAACAAAATTTCAGAGTCAGCCATTTAATCGATCTCCTGCTTTCCCCGCCAACTTTAACTTCCACTTTCGACAACATAAATTTTCCAGCCAAACTGGCTGATTTGTACTCCCTGACCTCTGAGCTGTGAGACACAGCTTTCCCGCTGCCATGCCTTTGTACATTGCAGCCAGCAACCTTAGCGGCTCCCCCTTCCTGCTGGGGTATCTAGGACACACACAGGATAGCTCCTCTTATTATTTTGGTCTTCCTGGACCAGTCTTCCTCTTCTAACTTTCGAAATTTTCTCTTTAGACCCTTTTCTTCTCTGCCTATACCCTCTTGTATGATTTAATCTACACACACGGCCCTGATGAATACTTATCCGTGTCCATCTGCCAAGTCACTCTCTTAGGCTCTAGGAGTGTTTTTCCAACTGCTACAAGGTCTTGGCAACTCTGGGTAACCCTGGCATGCCTGAAGTTGAACTTCTTCCATTTCCCACGCCAAAGAGATCCCCAACTCTGGACATTCCTATTTCTGTCTACTAATAATACCATGAAATTCTCAGTTAATTCTTCACACAGAAACTATACAGGTCTTTCTACATCACCCTTCTGCTTAAATGGCTTTTCAAAATTAGAATAGAATCCAAACTTCCAACCCTGGCTGCAAAGCCCTACATAATTCAGCCTCTCTGCTTGTTTCTGATCTCACTTTGTTCTACTGGTTTCCCCCAAAACCATGTTCCAGACCATAACCTTTAATTTTTGTTCCTTGAAGAGACCACCAAATTCATTCTCCTCTTATTTCCATCTGACACTTGTACTTGTCCCTTCTACTTGGACTGTTTTCTCTCAATCTTCGTATGGTTTGCTCCTTCTTGTCATTCAGATTTCAGTTTCAGTGTCCCCTCCTCAGAGAGATTCTCTCTGATCACCTAATCTAGTCACCTAGCTCCTCCTATCAAATCACTATCTATTAATTATCTGCATAGCACTTATCAACTGACCATTTTCTGTCTCCACAAGGACAGGAATCTTGTCTCTCTTGTTTATCAGTGTTATCTCCTATCTCTAACAGGGTGCTTGGAACATAATAGATACTCAATATTATAGAAAAAGCAAAAAAAACCCCAAACAAACAAGCGCAACCTTTCAATTTTTCTGTTTCTTCTAATAGAATGTTTCTTCCAAGATAGAGGAGTGATTTTGTAACTCATAGTTCTTCTCCCCCACTATCTATACCATCTCCTCACATCAAACTGTTACTAAGTCATCTCTACTCTTCCTTAGTTATGCCTTTCTCGTATCTCTTCCTTTTTGTACTCACACTACTATTTTAGTTCAAGCACGTATACCTCACATTGGGACCCTTTCAAAGATTCTTTAACCAGTATATATGTGCCGACACATGGTCCGCTTTGAGTTCTACAAACATACCTTAACCCAGCATGTTTTCAACATCAGGTCTCAATTGTTATGCCATTCCTCTATTTGGAAAGTACTTGCATTTACTGACTCTTACTTATAAATCTATAACCAAACAAAACCAAACCAAAACCAAAGGCAGGCAGAAATGAAGGAAGAGAAGGAAAACAAAAGAAAAGAAAAAAGAGGAAAAGAAAATCCCTTAATGCTGATATGACGTCTCATCCCTTGACTCGGACCCGAAGCAGTCCCTGACATTACCTTCTGGCACTCTGCACCTGTCCTGGTATTGCAGGGAGTTCTGGACATATCTTGCTGATGTATAAAGTGCTTAGTGTTCAGCTCACCAAACTGGTGCTCTTACTAAAGAGTTGTTAAATGTAAAAATATCTTAACCCCTCTTTTACACCAAATTCTAACCACTCCATCTTATAAAGCCTGGTTAGCTCAGGCCTCTCTTTTTTCAGAGTTTTCTCAGTCCACTTCAACCAATAATCAATCTCAACTCTCAGTTCATAGTATGATGACTTATAAAAGGCCATTAGACAATTTCTTACGAACTGCTTTGTAATGTTTTACAGTTATCTTTCAGTTTTAATTTTTTTTTGCATTCATGGTAGGTCTCCTCAACTAAAATTACGCATTTATGTAGGACAGGGCCCATGTCTTGTAACTATTTTACAACCTCACAAAGTCTAGTAAATGCCCGGTTGATAACAAAAGGTAAGAGAGTTTAACACTATATTACTCTTAAGTATTAGATGTTATAAACTTAAGGACTGAACCAGAGTAGAACATGCTGCTAGAGATGTGCCATGTTCAAAGTAGAGATAAAATTATAATTTTTTAAACTTTTCGAAACTGACGTACTGAGAGGAGGTGAAGTAAAGCCCGAGAAAGAATTGGTCGTGATGTAATCTGCGATCTGCTGTAATGCCAGCAATCCAGTTGGGTTGTGGCCTTTCTTCATCTGTTCTTGGATAAGGCATTCCAGATCTTCCCGAAAGGCCTGTAACACACAAAAATGACCACTGAGCTCATACATCTCACTTGGAGCAGAACAAACCAAACATAACTTTCTCTGTAATCAATCTTTTTCTCATCCCTCTTTTGAATACGGTTTCATGTATACAATTTTGAAACAAATATAAAACATAAAATAATAAAACAGTGGAAGAAGGAGGCAAGAAGCTTGCCTTCAGGGGAGGAAAAAAATCGTTAGAAAGTCTTACTCTCAAAGAAAACGAGCTATCGTCTACAATAGACAGATATATATAAAGCAACTCTGTTAACAATATGGAACTAGAGTACCAAGTACAGACTGATGCAAAAAGAGAGCCATTCCTTGCCGAGTGGCCTCATTACCTAGGTTGGGCTAGAGTCCCTATTTGGATGGGGCAAGACTCTGACTACAGACTGACTCACAGAAATCTTCACTAAGACATACTACGTACATCACGGCTTCCATTTTAAGAATTCCGCGGCAATTCCCTTAACTCTATGAAGACTGAAAGCAACTTTGGGTACTATATGTTCCTGTTCTGGAATTCTGCTATATCTCTTGGGGGCATATGTGTATGTGTCAGAAACAGTGTTCATGTCAGTAAAAATTCTGAACATTAAGAGAAATTTTCTGTTCGAATAACCCTTAAGTTGCTAATATGATTCATCATTTGAAACCTCTCTCAATCCTTTACATTACTTGAAATAGCTCATTTTTTATTTCCATAACACCTAACCAATACTTATTTTATTAAATTCATTTGTTTTCTTGCTCAAACCTTTTCCCATTCATTTTAAATACAAAAGCTCTTGCAATGTAAGTCCTCTAAACCTTGCTTTTGGTTACATATGAGACAGAATCTCTGCCAGAAATTAAGTTCAATTTTTAACCACTTCACCTAAGAGGGAGAAGGCAGAAAACTGCTCCGGAATCACAACCTCCAAGAAGAGTCCATACAAACACCTTGGAGATCACTGGAGAAATCTTTTTCAGAAGGGTGAATTTCCTTTCAGTCACCAACAGTAGCCTTCCTTATAAGGCTGAGAATAAGATCTCCTGGAGTCCCTGCTTAGATGTAGACTTGCATCGTGGATGACCGAATGATTCAGATTTTCAGAAAGGACTTCTTAAAAAAAAAAAAAAAAAAAAAAAAAAGGCATAGGAGCCCATGATGGAAGGAGAAATGTGGTTTGAGGCTATGAGGTAGTAAATATTAGGACCAGTCCCGACTCAATGCTTGTGTTGCTTTTAGAGAAACAGTTGAGAGGCATCCATGATCTGAATTGAAAGAGCTGAGTGCGAAAAAATATAATCTTGGGAGTTCAATCATGGGGCACCACGGAACACCCTAAGTGAGCTTAGCACAGGAAGAGGGGGAGGGAGGTCACCTTTCCCTGATGCCCCAGAGTGGCCTGTGCAGACATCTGTGTCAACAGTGAACCTGCATCTCCTGTTGGACAGGGTAAGACTCGTTTTCAACACCACTACCATGTGTGGGCAGGAAGGCACAGTGGCCGAGGTGGACTGAAGAGACTTTAGCATGACTCACATGTGCACATGAAGACATACGTACACGCCACATCTTGGATATAGAAGTCACTGGTGAACCCTTTTGCACCGTGTAAGCCACTGAGGTTCTTGGGACAACTTAGAGGAGAACAGAAATTCCAAGAGGAAGATACTGTACTTTCTGCTAATACAGCAGGTGAATGTTTAAGAGACTAATTTAAAAACTAGTAGTGACCATATTTGAATTCTGAGTTCATGGAGCAGTTTATACCAGTTAAACATGGCTTTTCTTTTACAAATTTGAGGGCTTTTAAATGTAAATCGTTAGCACAATTATAAAAATTCTAAACATCTGGGGTGCCTGGGTGGCTCAGTTGGTTTGAGTGCCCAACTTCGGCCCAGGTCATGATCTCAGGGTTGAGTTCGAGTCCCACGTTGGACTTACTGCTGTCAGTGCAGAGCTCACTTCAGATCATCTGTCCCCCTCTCTCTCTGCCCTTCCCCTGCTTGTGCACTCTCAAAAAATAAACAAACATTAAAAAAATTCTAAACATCTAAATCCATTGACTGTACCTCGCTCATTTAAAAATATGACTTAAACCAGAGACACTATCCTATAAAATATCCTCTACAAAGACACATTACATTGATCAGAAAACTCCATTAATACATTTCTACGACTTAGTGAACATAAAATGGTTGTGAGCTATATATAAGATGGATGGACACTTTCATACAGATGAGTAACATGAGTATTTTACCATATTTAAGGCTGGATGAGAAAGAATCTTTCAGATACACTCATTTATCTTTTATAAACTACAGAAAACTTCTGGACACCTGGCAAAGGGCCAATCTGCTCTTTTGAAACTATCTTTCCTTCAAAACCAAATTCTATTTAAACTTTCTTCAGCTGAAAGCAGCTATAACCAATATTCATTCAGTAAAAAAAAAAAACAAAAAACAAACAAAAAACCTGATGATACCTACTATGTGTATCACTCATTATTTACATTGCAATAACTTACTGAGAAATGGGAATATTTTATTGAATGCCCCTCCTCATGTTGCTCCAGCAAGAATTTAAGGCAGATTCTAGAGATCAAAATTATTAAAAAAATAAATACAGGTTAGATAAATTAAGCTAAAGAGAAGAAATTAGTATAAGGAGGTTAGTGAGAGCCAGCAATGAGATTAAGATACAAAGTGCATGTTATAAAACTGTAGGCATTTGCTACAGTTGGCCTAAGCCAACATGAATTAATTAAGATAATCTGCTCAGTATGATTTATAATGGCTTTAAGATTAAAAACCAACCAGTTGCTCAAGAGAATCACAACTATTTATGAGCTGATGAGACGTTTCTGCTGAGTGGGATGAAAAAGCTAAATAAGAAAGGTTGAAAAATTTGTCCAAGGCAGTGAATGTTAAAGGCAAGAACTCAGGTCAAATGCTATTTTCACTAGTGAAAATGCTTTTACCACTTCCATACATCCCACAATACGGTGGGCACAATCCTAAAGCTTTGGGATGATCCATGGTATCATAAGGGGATGTGTAAGCCCTTCTAAAATCAATTCAGAGAAAAATATGAATTTAGTTTCCACAAAGTGCAGGAAAATAATTTTCAAAGTAAGTGAAATTGCCCTAACGTTTTTATATAGTTGAAAGAGCTTCAGCGGATAAGAAATCTTCTATTACAAAAGATTTAATGTTTTTGGTCATGAACATTTATAACTCATTTTTAATGTTTCAAATATATTTGGAGTATTATTCAGATAATTACCTCAGTCGTAAGACAGTATAAAAATTAATGATAAAATTTCAGCTGGTTTTAAAAATTTATCTATAAACATGTTAAGCTTTAAAATACTGTATTCAAAGAATAAAAACTTTATTTATCTTTACGATGACAGTTAACCATATTCTGAAATCCAATGTTAATAAAATAACCCTTTATAGTTATTCATTTGAATCTCACAACAAAGTCCTGAGATAGGCAGTGATTTGCTCAAGGCTGCACAGCTAACAAGTAAATGGAGTAAAGGTTGAAATCTGTAACTCTCAGGTGGGCACAGGATCTTTCTGTAATTTTATGGGAGATGGGTTGTATCACTGAAACCAAATACAACTAATAAGGCAGCAGGCATGTTGTGATCAGAAATACAGAGTAAACCTCTTAGGCTAGATTAGGGCATTAGGTTGTACTGAAATAGCAAAAAAATTACATAGCAGCAGATTATGATGGTCCTCAAGTACCAAAATACTTGCCCTCTTACAGCTGGAAATTTTTCCATCAAAGCAGAATGAAAAACTAACTTATACACAGGGCAGCAAGGTCACATGCTTGGCTTCTGAAGTCAGATTAAACCAACAATTCCCTAGAGCGTCCACCAGAGAAGAGTCAGGGTAAAAGACAAACAACACATGCACAAACCACAGCATAAACCGTGTCTTCCATCTTAGAGATAGAAGAGCAGAGAAGAGGAAGTAGTGGGAGTTGTTGCACCTTGAATGCATGAATCCGTGAACATAATAAACCTGACTGCCATCAGGACAGATTCTCTGAGACCTTTAAAACCCAAAATACGGTCTAAAGAATTATAATTATATAATCTTCAAAGTGTTGCCATAAAGTGCTTTAAATCAGCAATACTGTATATAAGTCATGTATACAATTTTCACAAAAATACTTGCCTACTATGGGCTAGGCTCTGCACAACTTGCTTTTATGTTATTTCATTTAATTGTCACAACAACTCCATGAGGTCCATTTTACCAACAAGGAAACTGAAGCTCAAGTTAAGTGAGTTTCCTAGGCCACGCAGCTAATAGGTGGTGGTGAACCCAGATGCAAAGCAAGCACTGTGTGCATATATATGTACATATCAAAACATTTGTTATAAACAGATCAGAACTGGAAATGATGAGAAAATAGGCTGACTCCTTATAGGTCAAGCAGTCTGGTACTCCAGGATCTCTATAATTCATCATGCAACTTTTTGGGTGTACCTACCGTTACTACCTTGTGCTCTGATTTAGCCTATGAGGTTTGCGCATCACTCTATGATCACACCGTACTTTTCTATCCCTGTGCACTCTGTTTCATCAAAGGGAAATGCTGGTTTCTGCTGTTCCTCTACCTAATCAGTTCTTACCCTTTATCTAACACTTGTCTTAAATGTGATCTTCCTGAAGTCTCTCCTTTAATCACCCCAATTAGGTGGGATCTCCATTTTCTTCTCTTCCCACCCAACCCTAATTCTTTTAACATTTGCCTTTACTATTCTTAGGATACCTATCATAGGTCTGTGGTTTACTTTTCCCACTCTACCACACTATGATATCTGATGGTTGAAGCTGTTGTCTTTCACATTCCTGGAGTCTCCCTGAGTGTCTAGTTCAGTGCTCAATTAATAAAATAGTGAGAGTGTTTTCCTTTCCTAGAATATAAGGAAAGAAAGTAAAGAATCTGATCTTAATCTTAATTGAGTTAATGATAGTAAAATCCATTTCACAGGTTTTTAGCATTAGAATCTGAAGATCTAAAAAAGTCTTGAAAGTTTGTTACTTGAGGGGCGCCTAGGTAACTCAATTGGTTAAGCATCTGACTCTTGATTTCAGCTCAGATCATGATCTCAAAGTTCGTGGGACAGAGCCCTGCATCGGGCTCTGTGCTGACAGCCCCAGAGCCTGCTTGGGATTCTCTCTCTACCTCTCTCTCTGCCCCTCCCCCCTTCCTCAAAATCAGTAAACATTAAAAAAAAAAAGTCCATTATTTGAATGAGAAATTCCTCTTGTGTAATTAGGTCTGTCCATCATAGAATGGGAGAAATTCATCTATTTTTTAAAAATAAGAAATGAATCTTCACTGAACATTATAAAGTTTTGGAAAGTCATTTAATTCTTCAACTCAAACAAAATCCTACTTGAAAACTTGTTTGGTCCCCAGAGTATTATATTTTGGACAGCTCTCTGATTAACACACATCCAAAAGAGTATGATTAAAAAAAAAAAAAAAAAAAAAGTAAAAAATCACTAGATGAAAATCAAAATGTTTGAATTAGAAAAAGCATGCCTTAAAAGCCTTATCTGAATCTCATACCCTTTTATTTTATGCATTGTCTGTCAATACTGACACAGCAATTCTATAAATTCTGAATTCATAAAGTATGGATAAAAATAAACATGATTATAAAAACAAGAAAGATTTGGAGACCTGAGATTCATATAGGTAAGATTATACTTTAAGTACACACATATTCATGTATACTAAAAACCAAAGGCAGAATTACCTTGAAGTATCAGATCCTAGTTTCTGTATCTAAAATCAGAGTTTTCAGGAGAAAGTGATATTGGATGGAAGGTATTGTAAATCACAGAAAAGAGGACCAATTTGATAAAAGAAAATAACCTGATTGAATTATTTCAGTTAAGGCTAGGGGAAAAAAAAAAAAACAAAAACAAAAAGAAAAGAAAATTACATAGGTTGATTTATAAGTAATGTTTAACTTATGGACATTATGTAATGGAATACTGATAAATATCAGAGATTGATTTTAAATATTCACACCTGGATGTTCTACCTCATAATAATTACTAGAGAGAAAAATTGGAGCAAAAAGAAAAAAAAAAGATTACAGACTTGCTGCTCCCAAGGCACCCTACAATTATGTTATTAGATCTCTCCCAAAGTGGGATTAGGAGCATAACAAACTTACTTAGAATTTCTCCATTAAGAAATGTATTCATTTGGAAATAGATTACCACTGGTCCTGTTGAAAGGAGAAAAAAGAAATAAACCAAATTTTCTTCTGGATGGTCTTTATCCTCTACCTAAGTCTTAATTAATATGAAGTTAAAGGTTAGAATACTCTCTTTTCTTGAAGCTAGTATGTAATAAAAATGCAAACAAAATTAATAAAGAACACCTTTATCTTAAGCTTCTAACGTGACCAGATAAATGACGGTGATTCTGACCAACTAGGTGCGCTGTTAACATTTTAGGCCTTATAGTGATATTCTGAAATATATATGGCTTTGAAGTTACTCCTATATTTGAAGTAGCTTGTAGCATTACATATTGCCCTGTTATTAAGAAATGTTAGTGTGTCACATGCCTGAGCTATCACTACCTATAAGTTCCTGTTGTTCTATCTTTCAGAGTAGCATTGCACATTTCTGTCAACCAGATTAAATAGCTTTCCCTAGTGGTGAGGTTTGAGAACATTCATTCTTTTTCTGAAACCCACCAACTGTTTTCCACATTAAGCTGTTAAGTTCAACAGGAGCTTGATGGACAACCTGCAAGAGTTTAATGACTCAAAGCCCACCCAGCTATTCATATATCCATCCATCGATGTACATAGAATTTTACTAAATATCTACTATGCACAATGTACTGTTAATTTTTCAACTTATATGCGTCTTTAACTTTGATGAAACATCATTTAATTCCAACAGTTTGCCTTAGACACCTCATTCTGAGATAAGGGGGTTAATGATAATCTAGGGTTTCCATAGGCATATATATGAGGGGTGTACTGGTTAAAGAAAACTTGTAGATTCTCCCTGCTGCATTAACAAGATCTCTAGCTAAACCTTGTTTACTCACCAGCACTTGATTTCTAAGACAAACACTTTATTAGGTTTAAATATACATACACATTACAATATACTAAAAAATATATATATATGTGTATGTGTGTGTAAAGTATATCTATATATATCTATATATCTATATATAGATATATATAGTAGTACACACACACACACACACACATACACACACACACACACACACATTACGAAAGATCATGAAATTCCTAGAAGTAATACTTGGGAGTCAAGATGAAACATTCTTTTTTCTTATTTTCTCAGCTCAAGGCAATAAGGTACTGTGTTTGTCAAACAAATTTACAGACACCAAAATGTCTTGTGATTGGAAACTCTTCCTATGTTGGGTTAAATGAACCTGAACAACAGAATTCAAAGATGAATAAAACAATATATGGGTGGAATTTTTTCATTGTTATTGAATGCTTTCAGTGGTACAACCTACTGGTTAAGTCTGAGTTTTGGAGTTTACATTCAGAGCCCACAGTTTAACTAAACTTGTAAAAACTTTAGCAAGTTATTTAACACCTCTAACTTTCAGTTTATTCATCTGTAAACTAGGGATATTAATACTTTTTTGTTTGAGTTGTTCTGAGGATTAAATAGGATTTGATACATAATAGTGCCCATAATAGGTGCTAATAAGGGGCTTAATAAAAACAAGTATTATACTTTGCTTTTATTAGTTTCCCTATTTTCCTTTCTTCCCAAATAAACTCAGCATTTTAAATAGAAGGCTTACAAACTTGTTTCTTACAAACAAGAAATTAGTCATATCTTTGATTTGATCATTAGTGGTTATGGGTTTTGTCGAAAAGAGTGAACTCCAATATTCACAGGAGACCCACACAGGTTTTAAGAGAATTATATTTGCAGAAACACTGCAAGCTTGGGCCTGAAGGAACAAAGGTAGTTCCAAAAGAAGAGGTCTTTGAACCTCAAAACCTCTACAAGAAGGAAGAAGGCTGAGAAAAGAACAAACACAGGCTAACTTTCAAGGAAAAGGAAAGACGACTCAGAGGGTGGAACCAAAAGCCCAGAAGGCAGAGCCACTAGCGAGAGTCACCCCTGGAAAGTAGGACTATGTCTTCATTAAGGGAACTTCTAAACATTTGCCCAGATGGATTTCACACCTGCTATGAACCAGTTATTCCTCTGTACCCCTAACTCCCCCCTTTTAGAACAGGAATGTTCAGTAGCAGTTATCTTTGCTTGCCCTACCACTGGCTGTGTGTGTGTTTGTGTGTGGGCAGGGGGCAGATTTAGTTCTTTAGTTCTCAGGTGTACAGATTGAGAGGACCTGTACTTAAGGAGTCACACCTGAGGGGCACCATCTGTAGCTGGACCAGAATTAGATGATGAGATTCTGGATTCAAGCAAATATTATAATGAGCTGAAGCTTTTGCAGGAGTGTTAGGAGACAGTGAGTGCATTTTGCATGTGGGAGCAAGGTAAATAAATTGTGGCAGACTTCAATGCTTTTCAACTAAATTGTGGTCAGAGAGGGGACAAGTCTCCCTTCAAAAGGTGGATCTTAATTCCTCTCTCCTTCTTCAGCTCCTGTATGAGCTGAACTTAGTGACTCACTTCTAACTATAGATATGGTGGAAGTGATGGGTGTTTAAGGCCTGAGATTAGGTCATAAAATGCACTGCAGACTCCTCTTGGTTCTCTCCCAGATACTTGCTCTGGAGGAGAACATTCAAACAGTCTCAGGTAAAGGTCCACATGGCAAGGAACTGTGGTCCTTGGCCAACAGCCATGTGGCTTTTCCATTGGGAAAAGATGGTGACCCATCTCAAGGGCAGAAATCTGCAGGCCAGTCAGGTCTTCAGGTGACAGTAGCCATGGATGATGTCTTGACTGCAACTTTGTGAGAGACCTTGAGCCAGAAACACTTAACTAAGCTGCTCCTGAATTCCTCACCCATAGAAACAATGAGGTAATAAAAGCTTGCTGTTTTAAGTTGCTAAATTTTGGGGTAGTTTGTTATTTAGCAATGGATACTAACGCAGGTCGCCAGGGATCATTTCTTTGTTGAAAGGTTTGTTGTATTAAAAGAAATTTGAAAACCACTGCCCCAAAACATGGCAGGAAGACAAAATTTATGTCTTTTCTAAGTCTTTCACAAATGAGATTTTAAATTCACTAGCAAAGATCTAGGGAAAAAAATGGTCAAACCACAATTCTTTTAAATCTTCTTTGTTCCTCTCTGGGCTGAAAATTACCATTCTTGCTATGTGAAGATGGAAATAACAATCTATATGCCTTGCTTTTCCCATTATTTCATTAAGTTCCCTAAGGCATAAATACAATTGGTAATTCCAGCCAATTTACAAATGGAAATTTTTTTAGGTATAAAAAAATTAGATCTACTCGAAGTTATGCTGTCTTTATTTAATGGGGAAATTAAAACGAAAACCCTGGCATAGAAATGCAGCTCAGTACTTTTTACTTTTAAACTTTACAGTTAAAACTGGTCCTCTTTGGAACACTTCCCAGAGAAATCTCAATATTTAACAACTTTGAACAAAACCTGAACTTCATCTCATTCTCTGTTACTTTATACTATCTGTTACTGTAATCATTTGGTTAATAAGTTAGCCCTCAAAAGTGGAGTGAGTTTCTTTAGAAGAGGAAATATATCTATTTTGATCCAAATAATTAATGTGTTCTTCAAGGGCACAACAAAAATGATTTACCAGGGCCACCTTAGGCAGTTCTATGCCTTAGTGCTTAACTTAGTACCTAAGTTGGAAGCCTAATTAACCCTAACACGGGCCTCATGTGTCTATGTTTGCTGAACTCTACCTTAAGGGGTCTGTGATCTTCATTATGCATAAAGTTACTAATTCATTTTGCATGTTAAATCAAGGTATTCTCTCTCATTTTCCATCACTGATATGTGACCGTTGCAATTCCACTAAGGGCTTGTAAGAAAACTAACAAATCACTTTAATGTGATTTACAAAGTCTGAATATTACTGTGCAGACAAAATTTTCAGCTTCAGTTTATAATCCACTTTTAGTGTAGTTAGTTTGGTACGTGTGCATCTATGTGTGCCTGCATTAGGTGTATGTCACATTAGGCTGCCAGATCACACATCACCGCAGAAGCTTGAAGTCTTCCTCTGTTGCTCTGAGTGTCAGGGTGCACAAAGAAAGGAAATATGTTTCTTGGCTCTTGACAATTCAGTCATGCCTTTCTTTTTTACACAGATACTCACTCTGAGTTGGGAATCCTAGCTCGGCCCCATCTTTTGTCCTCCTTTAATGAAGCGTTACACTCAGAAATCACACAAAGAAAACTTACACCACCAAGACAACACTAGTTTGTTATTAAAGCTTTGCAAATTAAATCTGTAAATGAGGTGTTCATTTTACCTCTGAAAGCCTGGGGGCAACTAGTAGTCACTCTGCCTTCACCCATCTATTGTGAGCGTACTTTAAGGTACCTCCTACCTCCCTGTATCAAGGTCTCCAGGGAGAAGAAAAATTATAGCCTTCTGATTATTTCAACTCACAGGACTTTGCAAGATCTGAGTAACTCGTTTCCTCTGCTCCATCATGTTGAAGTCTTGCCGTAGATCAGGAGACATGTTCCTCTCCCGAATGTATTCTGGGTCATTCTCATTGATGCGGTCAAAATATCTCTCTTTGTGAGGCATGCTGGGGGGAGGAGGAGTAGTGACCACACCTTGGCTGGCATCTGAACTCATGCTTCAAGTCGAAGGACTCCCTTTGTTACCTGCATTAATAAACACAAAGGAGGACATTCATGATAAGTTCATTATTAAATTCAGATTTTATGGAGGTCAAACAGAACTTTTTTTTTTTTGCCCAGAGGCTAACAGTGGCAGCTTTCTTTAAAAAGTAGCTTCTCAAAAAATATTAGAACAATTTCTTATTAAAGTAAAAATATCTTTGATTATAATGCTAAATTGGAAATTGATAGTTTCAGAAGTAAAGAAAACTTGTGGTTCAATTATGTCATCAACTGCTAACTGAATTTTTAGAGGGAGCAACTATCAAAATCTCCAAAGTAAGATATCACATCTAGGATTGCCTGGGTGGCTCAGTGGGTTAAGCGTCTGACTTCCGCTCAGGTCACGATCTCACCGTTTGAGCCCTGTGTTGGGCAGGTTCAGTTCAGAAACTGGGCCCGCTTTGGATTCTGTCTCTCTGCCCCTCTCCAGCTCGTGCTCGTTTTCTCTCTCTCCCTCAAAAATAAATAAAGCTTAAAAAAAAATCACATCTACATTTGATCTTAGCCAAAAGGCCGAGAAGTGATAGAAAAAAAAAAATCACATCTATAATAGCAAAATTTCCACAATTAGTGAGTACTGTCACTAGAGCTTCTCTTTTCTCTTATTCACACTTTTTTTTTTTATTTTAGACCAAACTTTGGCCATACTTAATGACCACTACATTTTATAGTGAATGTAATTTATTAACATGAGAGAAACACAGCTATAAGTTTTTCAAATGATTCCTAGAGGAAATGTAGGAATTATTCAGGTTGCCAGACTAAATAACTTCAGCACATAGTGCTACAAATCCAAGTAAGAAACAGCAAAAAGTTATTCAGAAACCATAAGAATACCTGATTCACTTAATTATCAGGATAATCACACTTTTCTAGATAGATCCAGGAGGGAGAGAGTCAAGGCCACTTTCCTCTTAGGGATCTATATCTCTAATAAAGACCAGAGATATCTGGTCTCATCTTTAAAACACAGTAACAACCAGGGAGATTACTATATTTGTCTCTAATAATAGTCTTCTCTGATAGAATTCATCTCTAAAGTTACCTTGGTGCAACTTAGACCAAGCAAACTAATTATAAGACATTAAAAATTCTTGCACCAGATGACATGACACTATATAAAGAAAACCCTAAAGACTCCACCAAAAAAAACTACTAGAACTGATAAAAAGAATTGAGTAAGGTCACAGGATACAAAGTCAATGTACAGAAATCTGTTGCATTTCTATACACTAATAATGAAGCAGCAGAACATTAAGAAAACAACTACCTTCACAATTGTACGAGAAATAATAAGATGCCTTGGAATAAACTTAACCAAAAAGGTGAGAAACCTCTGAAAACTATAAAATATTAATGAAAGAAATTGAAAACGACACAAAGCAATGGAAAGACATCCCGCTCATAGATTGGAAGAACAAATATTGTTAAAATGCCCATATGACCTAAGGTAATCTATAGGTTTAGTGCAATCTCTATCAAAACACCAACTGCATTTTCCACAGAACTAGAACAAACAATCTTAAAATTTGTATGGAACCACAAAAGACTCCAAATAGTCAAAGCAATTCTGAAAAGTTAAACAAAACAAGGCATCACAATTCCCAGACTTCAAGTGATAACATAAAGCTGTAGTAATAAAAACAGTATGGTACTGACACAAAAATAAACACATAGATCAATGGAAAAGAGCAGAAAGCCCAGAAATAAACTTGCAATTTAATGGTCAGGTCAATTAATCTTTAACAAAGGAGGCAATAATATGCAATTAGAAAGAGTCTCTTCAACAAATGGTATTGGGAAAACTGGGTAGCGACATGCACAAGAATGAAACTGGACCATTTTCTTACACCATACACAAAAATAAACTCAAATGCATAGAGGACCTAAATGTCAGACCTAAAACCATAAAAATCCAGAAGAGGGCACAGGCAGTAATTTTTCTGACATCGGCTGTAACAACATCTTTCTAAATATGTCTCCTGAGGCAAGAGAAACAAAAGCAAAAATAAACTATTGGAATTACATCAAAATAAAAAGTTTCTGCACAGCAAAAGAACCTACAAAAAATAAAAGACAACCTACTGAATGGGAGAAGATATTTGCAAATGACATATTTGATAAAGTGTTAGTATCCAAAATATATGAAGAACTTACAGATCTCAACACCCCAAAACCCCAATAACCCAAGTAAAAATAGGCAGAAGACATGCTGAACAGACATTTCTTCAAAGAAAACATCCAGATGGCCAACAGACACATGAAAAGATGCTCAACATCACTCATCATCAGGGAAATGCAAATAGAAACTACAATGAGATATCACATCACACCTGTCAGAATGGCTAAAATAAAAAACTCAAAAGACAAGCGTTGGCGAGGATGTGGAGAAAAAGGAACCCTTGTGCAGTGTTGGTGGGAATGCAAACTGGTGCAGCCACTGTGGAAGACAGTATGGAGGTTCCTCAAAAAATTGAAAACAGAACTACCCATTGATCCAGTAATTACACTACTACTGGGTATTTACTCTAAGAATGTGAAAACATCAACTTGAAGGAATATGTGTACCCCTATGTTTATTGCAGCATTATTTACAATAGCCAAATTATAGAAGCAGCTTAAGTGTTGTTCATCAAAAGATGAATGGGTAAAGATGTCTCTCTCACACACACACACACACACACACACACACACCTGCAACAACATGAATGCAACTAGAAAGTATAATGCTAAATGAAATAAGCCGGTGAGAGAAAGACAAATATCATATGATTTCACTCATATGTGGAATTTAAGAAAGAAAACAAATGAACAAAGGAAAAAAAGAAAAAAAAAAAAAAAAAAAAGAGAGAGAGACAAACCAAAAAAGAGACTCTTAAATATAGAGAACAGATGGTCACCAGAAGGGAGGTTGGTTGGGGGATGGGTGAAATAGGTGAAAAGGATGAGAGTACACTTATCTTGATGAGTACTAATATAGAACTGTTGAATATATGTTAACTCTACTGGAATTAAATTTTAATAAATAAATAAAGTAAAAAAATCTTGTATTAATTCTGGTCTGAGAAATGTAAACTACTATATACTAATTTGGATGTAAATTTTAAAAAATAAAAAAATAAAGTTAAATTACAAAGTTAAAAAAATGTAAACTAGTTTGTTAACAATAATTTTTGTAAAACATGTTAAAACTTTGTTAGCTTCTATTTGACAACATCACTCTACAACATTCTAGAAGTTTGAATTACTTTCGTGTACTACACAAAAAATTCATGAAATAGGATTAAGTCACTTTATGTCATATCACTTTAGTGAAAATCTGATTTTGTGACTAGAAAGCAACTAATCAGGAAAGAAAATGTAAAAATGAGCTTTTATATAAGTGAGTCTTCCAGGTCCTAAATCATTAATTTAAAAATTGAGAGAAAACATGCAATGAACAATGAATATGAGATGATCAAATAAATGGAGCCTTCACAGGATAAAGGGGCTAGGTTTTTTTTGTTTTGTTTTGTTACAACATCCACTATTAATAGAATGACTCTGGTCATGTGATATTCTTCAGAAATTAGGTTTTGCGGTACTGTTATTAGCTTGGCTTACAAACATAGTATTTCTCATCACCTTGCTATTACCCAAAAATGTGGTGCAACAGAGCACCAACTCTAAGAAACTTCTTTTTCCATATCCAATGGGTTTTTTATCAGTAGTCCAGAAGTGTAACCAATCTTTGGAACCTCGTACTCTTAGAAGCTATTTATAATAGGTCCATCTGAGCTCCTTAAAACAGTTTATTGCTAACACAAAGGAATTTTAAGGAGTACTTAAAATCTAGTTACGTAACAGTTTACTCAAGTAAAAAGAACAGTTAGAATATGAAGCCCCGACAGACAAAATACTGTAAAAAAGTAGTTAATGGATAGTGTTCAGATTTCAGCAGCACTAGTCTTTGTAAGCCAGAAGACACAACAAATGAAATATTTCAACTGTTGGCTTTGTTATGGAACTTTAAAAAAATTGTGTTGTGGTCAGATCGGTTTAAATATGATTGTTCTCTATGAAGTTATTTTCACTTGAATATGGTTAAAATATTCTAGAACTTTAGCTGGTTATTAGACTAAAAAACTTTTAATTACATTCTAAAAATTTCTTGTAATTCTTTCAAGCAAAAAGCAGAATGGTGCAGAGTACTGGACTGAGGATAGAGACCAGGTTTCAAGTCTTTGCATTTCCATCAACTGCTGTATGACCTTAGAATAGCTATTGTTAATCGTTAGAGAGAAGCTGATAGCTTCTTTTAAATGCTATGATGACCCATTACTAAAGAAACAACTTGTAATTGTTAGAAAATCTCTAGCTGTTATGAATACTAAGCCATATATAGAGTTGAATTATTATACTGTACACCTGAAACTAATGTAACATTGTGTCAACTACACTCAAGAAATTAAAAAAAAAAAAACCACAACTATCAGTTACTGAGCTCTTACTATGTGCTAGCCACTGAACTTTACATACATTATTTACTTCTCTTAAAAAAATTTTTTTTTAATGTTTATTTATTTAGAGAGGGAGAGTACGAACAAGGGAGAGGCAGAGAGAGGGAGAGAGAGAATCCCAATAGGCTCCACGCTGTCAGAGCAGAGCCCAACGCGGGGCCTGAACTCACAAACCATGAGATCATCACCTGAGCCGAAATCAAGAGTCAGACGCTTAACAGACTGAGCCACCCAGGCACCCCAAAGAGTACAGTTATCTTGATGAACAAATGTATAGAACTGTTGAATCATATTGTACACTTGAAACTAATACAACATTGTATGTTAACTACACTTGAATTAAAAAAAAAAAAAAAAATAGGGTTGGTTAATTTTAAAGAGAAGGAGCCCTGGAACTGAATTGTTTCCCATATCCCCTAGAAGCAGAAATATTTATGCTTAGTTTAGTTGTTCAGGATTAAGAAAAACTAGAATCTCTCCCTACATTCTATTTTTAATTTTTTGAGGAACCTCCATACTGTTTTCCACACTGGCTGCATCAGTTTGCATTCCACCAACAATGCACGAGACACAATGCACGAGACAACAATGCACAATTTTCCCCCCTTCCTCACTAACACTTGTTATTTTTTGTGGGTTTGTTTGACTTTAGTCATTCTGACAGGTGTAAAGTGACATCTAACTGTGGTTTTAATCAACCAATCCTTTATTTGCTTATATTTATTTATTTTTGAGAGAGAGAGAGAGACCACGCAGGAGGGGCAGAGAGAGAGAGGGGAGGGACAGAGGATCCGAAGCAGGCTCTATGCTGACAACAGCAAGCCCAACGTGGGGCCCAAACCCATGAATCGTGAGGTCATGACCTGAGCCAAAGTTGGACATTCAACCAAGTGACCCACCTAGGCATCCCTAAATCAATCCTATTTTTAATGTTGCACATACACAGGCATGCTTTCTAGTACTTCGGAGCAATAGAAACCAGTACGAACTCTATTAGGGGAAAAATATTGGTCTTCTAAGAGGATTCTTTTAATTCAAAATGATGCAGAAAAACAGATTTTTTTAAAAAGTAACATCATAAAACATTGTCAACACTATGGGTTTTCCTCTGGCTGTGCAGATTAGAAACAAGGTATCAGGCCTAAACAAAAATTCCAGTTTAAAAAATCTTATCTAAATATCTATGCAGTAACCACCCAACATGTATATTTAAAGAAATTTAGGTTTAAGGCACAAATAGATGAAATACTCTAGAATGATGGATTTCAAACTCTAAAAATGGCAATCCACAATAAAAAATACATTTTATATTGTAATCACATACAAATACATGAGATATTTAGCTGAAATAAATTTGTGATACTTTCTCTATGTAGTACATTCTGGTATTTTCTATTTTAATCTTTTTCATTAAAAAATTGGTCAAATAGATTCTTGTTCTACTAATGGGTTATGACCCACCGTTTGAAAAACACTACTCCAGAAACTCTAAGTTATGGTCAAATGGGAAACACAAGGAAAAGAAGTGCGTGTGTGTATTTGAGACGGGGAGGGAGGAAATGAATATACGCTAGAGATGGGAGGGAGTCGGAAATGATTCTTTGGTATTAAAAAAAATGGCAGTAAGATCCTAGTGATTTGGGTGATAATTAAATTGTCCTCCATTTGGGCACTTAGAAAATGCCATCTATATTACTCAATGTCCATTTGTTTTTCACTTTTTCTTGACTCTTAGCTACTTCTAGTTCAATTTTCCAGATCTCTTTGCTTATGTTTGTAGTCCTCACAATGGCAGGGGACTCCATAAGTGGTGGCTGACTTGAATTATTTTACTGTATCACAACTCCTCCCAAAGCAATCTGGTTTGTATTAGTTCTAGGCTGGGAATGGTCAAAACAATCTTATGAAAAATTATTATAAAAAGTCTTTCCAAACTTAATTCTTGGCAGTTTTAACAGCTTTCTCTAGAACATAAGCAAAAAAGATGGCTGTACTTTCAAGTACCAGGCCTATTGTTCCATATTTAAAACAAAAATCAAAGATATGCCAAGATTTCAAGGCAGCATATTTGGTTAAAACAATAGCAGCAACAACAACACACACTGGTTTATGGAGTTAGAGTTTTTCTTAATGAAATTTACTGTAAAATTGGGAAGGTGTTTACAGTTTTAGAAAACAACTTGGACCCTGCACAAACTATAACAAGCCACATCCTCAGATCAACCAGTGAAGTTTTCTTCATTTTAAATTCTAAAAGGCATGAACTACTTACTTTCAACTGCTAGCCAAGATTTTACATACAACTGACATGAAAATCAACAGACTTGGAAAAACCAAACTACACATAGATAAAAGTCAAGAAAAAAAAAAGAAAAAAAAAAAAAAAAACCAACAATGGGCACTGAATAGCACCAAGTAATACAGATGACATTTTCTAAGTGTCCCAATGGAAGATTTAATTATCCCACAAAGCACTAGGGTCTTATTGCTATAATGGCTATTGACTCTATGAGAGTTCTCTTGGAATATTTCAGATGAGATTCAAGGATCACATTTTACAGATGTGAGGAAACTATACTCAGAAGTGTTGAGTGATTTTTCTAAAGCTACAATGCTCAAGTATTAGATATTACTATAAAATCATAATAATGATATATATTAGCACTACCAAGCCATTCACAGATTGTTCATGGTCAAAATCTACTCTTTCAGTGAAATGTATGGAGAAAAACAGGCCTATCACATACATTTTATGCAGGCGTTTTATAAACACCATTGACTGTGAGGAACAGGCTATAAGTAAGGGCTAAAAATTTTAGTGCTTGTGAACAGACTGAAATGTATGATGTCCATCTAGCATGTGCAGAAAAGCAGATGTACAAACTGTCCAGTTGTTTAGTGGTAATCTGCTTAAATACACGAGGAACACCTTTTCTATAAATAACTAGACTTTTAAAGATTAAGATGTATCCACCAACATATAACACCAATAAGTCAAAGAAGTGCCTTTCACTTAATTCTTTGAAGGTTTTGAAGCCAAATTAAAAGGATATCTGGTCCAAAGCTCTTGTTTTCGAGATTAGATAACTAATGAAAGAAGTCTTCATAAAGAGATGTGCCCAAGAGCATACACTAAGCATCACCAGGGTGATCTACATTCTCCTAGTCCAGAGCTCTTTCCACGATACAATATTGCTTCCTCATAATTTGTCACCCTGTATCTTGGTCTTCTCTATCAGTATTTTGGAAGCCAGATACATAAGATGCATAAAGACAAGGAGTATCAGAAGCTATGCTGATCAAGTATCTTCATGAGATAGGCAAAGATGAATGGTACCATAAAATATCATGGAACATTCAACACAATTTTGAGTTCCAAACAAAAAGGAACAAAATGCAGAGGAAAGGCCCTTAAACTGGCTCAAATTCATATGAAGACACTGCCACATGGGCATTGATCAATATTTTGGAACTTCTAACTGTTAACCTAACAGATGAATACTATGTCTTACTTGGAGGTTATCAAAATGACACTGGTTGTGCCCTGGGTAACTAACAATAAATGTTGTTCAAGTTTACACTTTCACCCCTACAGTTAATTAATTTAGCATCAATTTTGAAAGAGTTGAGGGCCTTTGACTATTTATAATGAAATAAATTAACTTCCAAAAACAGATTATCCTGGCAATATACCCACTTTACAGATAAGAACTCTGAGGTTTAATAATTTGCCTCAGATTACCAATTGTTCTTTACCAAGTATGTAATTATTTATGGTTACAGATCTTAGTAGGTATGAAAGAGTTGACCAAAAAAAAAAAAAAAAAAAAAAAGATGGAATGACTCAAAATACTGTCATTTCCTAGAAGTATATACAGCTATTACAACCTTGATTACAGCCTTTCCTTACTGTGGTGCCTGAAAATACATTATAGGATCACAATATTTACCATCAAAACAGAAATGATAAATGGTCTGAAAGTAGTAAAGTCTCGTATGACTATCAAATTGGTATAAATGTAGAAACTTAACTCTCTCTGGCCTATTGCCAGAATCTTTTCAAATGACTTCTGTTGAGTATACTTTAAAATACAACTATAAATTCTAAACTTTAATGTAAGTCAGAAAACAATGAATCGACAACTGATTAGTAAAAAAATACTATTAATCTAAGCCTTAGTTAAAATTGAAACTTAAAAAGTCAATGAAAACAACAAACAACAAAATAAACTGGTAATGGTTAACAACAACCCATCATGTTGCTAAGTGTCCTTAATGGAATTTGATAGCTGGCTCAGTGTTTATTAACAAAAAACAACCCCCCCCCCCCCACACACACACAGATAAAAGAAAACTATCAATTGGAGGGCACAGTTTTGAGAATGTTACGGTTTCAAACTGTGTTTTATAAAGAAAAATAATACACTAATTAAGATAAATTATTTTAGCAAACATGAAAAATACATCCTGTGCTGGTACAACTGCACAGGTAGTTATGTTTTAAAGTTATGTTTAAACTTTGACGACATCTAGGTGAAGAGAAGTGTGAAAATTCTAAGCAGGGTGCTAGGTCAAAATTCAGCAGAGTGAGCCAAAGACTAAAAGTATTCAACCACTGGACAAAGCAAAGGATGAATCTAACCTCTTTCTCACTAAAGTACCAATACTTGATGAAGAATATTTTATTGATCAATATTACCTGTTGCAAGGAACAGTGAACAAGGCTCCCATATTGAAAGGCTGGGATTGGGGAAAAGAAGGGCAGTTACTTGCTTAGACATTGGCAGGGTGAGAAAAAAAAATCTTTCATTATAAATAGATCAAATTTACCAAATGTAACGGCCATGCAAGAGGCAGGGTTACAAATGTGAAAATATATATGAAAAGTTCAGACGAAGTGTATTGTCTTAAAGTCTAAACTCAACCATTATCTAGATTTAGTTCAGATTGTACCCAACATCAATTATTTGGAAAAGCAAATATGAAACTGACTTTTTAAAATTTTTATTGAAACAAATTTTTGAGAGAAAGGGCGGGGGGGGGGGGAGAGCGAGAGCATCTTAAGCAGGCTCCATGCCTAGCATGGAGCCCCGACGTGGGGCTTGATCTCACAACCGTGAGATCATGACCTGAGCTGAAATGAAGAGTCAGTCGCTGAACTGACTGAGCCACCCAGGCACCCGAAACTGATTTTTAAATAAATAAATATATAGCCTTATAAAATGGTAAGTAAAACAATCAATCACAGAGAGGTGATCCCTCAAATATTTTGCAAAATCCAAAAACACATGGCCTTAGTGCCTTTACTCTCTTTTCTACGAAACTTGATGAATGTTCTGTATATATTCCCTCCGTCATCGTTTGTCTTTAACATGGAGCTTTTGGAAGTGATTGGGGGAAAAAAACAAAAGGATTTTTTTCTTCTCCTAAGACAAAGTTGACAGAGACTAGTGGATTGATTACTCGAATGTACCTCTCAGACATTTAAGTTTCTGTTATGAGTCTCCTGGTATCAGTGAAATTTTTAAAACTGTGATCTAGGAAACTATCCAGAACTTGACAGCTCATGATGAACGAGAGGTTTTAAAAAGTGGAATCACTGAAGATTGTGATTTTTTTTAAAAAAAAGATTCATTGCTCTCAATTTCTGGAGATACCTTAAATGTTTGGCTCTTACTGTATGGTAGTCCTTCTGGGCAAAAAGTTTCTTTTCTTTCTTTCTTTCTTTTTTTTTTTTTTTTTTTAAGAAACATCAACTTTCACATACTTCATAAACTGAAGTGTATTTATTTGTGCAGCACTGAGCTCGAAAAATTTAAAGCCCTTGCTTTTGACATTTTCTTGAGACAATGTCTGAAGTCAAATTTACTCTTACCTAATACTGTACATCTATCTAGAAACCTCAGGAAACTTTCCAAAGTGAATATCAGAATACAAGTAATATGGAAAACTTAACTCCCTCAAATTCCAATCTTACATCTACTTATTTCTCAAGGATTCTGAACTCAAGAAATTCTAGTTCTTCATTCTGAAGAAATGCAAACAATCCTACAAAACTCATTATTAAAAATGAGTTGAGTTTGGGGTGCCTGGCTGGGTCAGTCGGTTAAGCATCCGACTTCAGCTCAGGTCATGACCTCATGGTCTGTGAGTTCGAGCCCTGCGTCGGCTTCTGTGCTGACAGCTCAGAGCCTGAAGCCTGCTTCAGATTCTGTGTCTCCCTTCTCACGCCTCTCTTTCTCTCAAAAGTAAATAAACATTTTTAAAAAATTAAGAAAAAAATGAGTTGAGTTTGCAAAACAATCACCCAAAAGTCTAGTCTAGAAAACTGATTTGTTACTGTGGACAATATTTCTAATGGTCCATTCCTAATGGAGCCACAGTGACCAGTGAGAAATAGGAGGGGGCCTGGAAGGCACACACACAAAAGGCAAAGTTCTTTATTTTAAAAACTGAAGGCAAAAAATATATATAAACAGTTAAAGAATACAGGGTATGCATAAGTCCCAAGAGTTCATCCTGATCTACTATTTCAGGCATCCCAACTAAAGAATTTTGGCTTTTATGATTATAACATATAAAATACAGCTGCAAAAGTCAATCCAAAAGCTGTAGGTAACTCAATACATTGTCACTGCAAGGAAGTCTGATTTGAAGGAGTTCCTACCTTCAGATTTTGGCTAGTAAGGAGGATTTCAAGATCATCACAACTCCATCTGTTTTCCTTCTACGGAAAGTCTACTAGTGAGCCACGAAAATGAAATTTATTAAGCATAGGTAATAGTACTTGAAAATCACTTTCAAAAATATTTGGTCATAACTTGCCATTTTAGAAATCTGATAATTGTTATGGCAGTCCATGAAAAGAGATGTTCATCAATGTCAGAAACTGCTTTTGTAAAAAAAGAAAAAAATCTATTTTGTGAAACTAGATTTTTCTTTTCTTCTTTTTAAAGCTTTTTTTTTTCCCCCTGAGAGAGAGCGTGTGCGCACACAAGCAGGGGATAGGCAGAGAGAGGGGGACAGAGGATTCCAAGTGGGATCTGTACTGACAGCAGTGAGCCCAATGTGGGGCTCAGACTCACGAACCACAAGATCATGACATGAGCCGAAGTTGGACGCTCAACCAAGTCACCCAGGTGCCCCAAAACTAACTTTTCTCAAATGAACCATCCTTTAGATCTAAAGATCAACTTCACATACTGTACTGGGTTGAAGGTGTCCCCCCAAATTCACATCATTACTTCAGAATGTGACTTGACTTGAAAATAGGGCCTTAATTTGTAATCAAATTAAGATGAAGTCATACTGGATTAGGGCAGGCCCTAAACCCAAGGACTAACGTCTTTACAAAAGTGAGAGAGATGTGGACACAGACACAGAGGAGACAGAGGAGACACAGGGAAAAAAGCTAGATGATGGAGGCAGAGGTTAAAAGTATGCTGTACAAGCTTGAGACACCTGCCAGCACCAAAAGATAGGAGAAGCACATGACAGGTTTTCCCTCAGAGCCCCCAGAAGAAACCAACCTTGCTGACACACTGAGTTTGGACTTCTGGACTCAAGAACTGTAAGAGAATACATTTTTGTTGTTTTCAGCCACTCATTTTGTGGTACTTTGTTATGGTAGTTCTAGAAAACAAATACGCTGTTCCAAAGGAATTTCCATCTTGATAATACCGATTTTAAGGAGACAATTGACCATCGCAACAATGTGGACAGATAGCCAGACACCTTTGCAGAATCAAAGTTATCTCCTTAGAAATAACAGAAATCAAAACAGCAACACGAATGACATTCGATATAAGTTAAGGGCGAGGCAGTTATCTTCACAGCCAGCGGCATGACTTCTGCAAACTGCAATTTCAGACAGAGAAACAATGTTTCCAAGAAAATCTGAAGCCAAGAACGTATGAATGTTTTTGTCACCTCAGAAGCTGAACAGAAATTTCTTTGTAAAAAAAAAAAAAAAAAAAAAAAGATTCACAATGAATGCGTAATACGAAACAGTATTAACACAGTTATCAAACTATAAAAGATTACAGTTTGATGGAATTTTTTTTTTTTTTCATTTAACCAAAGACGGACTTAAAAAGCACTTGTTCGGATTAGCATGTTTCTTGCCATGCCTACATACATGCTGTGCTTCTGCCCATCTCCCCACATGAGGGACCACTGACCCCTAACCTGCAGATTCGGCATCGTGCCATAGGCTCTGGATCCCTAGGATTACGAAAATCCGTAAGAAACTAGTTAAGCAGCTCATCAAGTATAATCTTGCTGCTGCTGCTTCCGCTCTGTTGTTTGACTTTCACTTGAGCAATACTTTTCAAACTCTCTCAGCCCTCTACTCACTATAAAAGGCAGCCTATAACTCTTTCTCGTTTCTGTCAGGTAACTCCAAATATTTTCAAAATTGGACCTAAAGTTGCTACCCCAGGTCTCCGTCTTAGACCCTCTGTTTTCTCTCGTTCCCTGAGGTCACCTGATAGCTCACATCTTGGCTCATAGGGGATTTCTGATGCCATGCAGAGGTCACTGGTATTGATTCCCCATCTAGCCTTCTCTCAATTATCAAAACACCCTGCCCCTATGCTCTGCCTACGTGCCAGGGTTTGGCATCTACTGTTGAATCGACAGTCCACACACCTGGGTTCTTTCCCACTGTCTGTTGCTAGGGTTCTGCCCTGTTCTCAAGGATCCGCCTAGATTCCAAATCCTTGTCAGGCATGTTCGCCACTCCAACTCCATCCCTCACACTATCCTTTTTAGTAACTTAGCTTGTGTGTATTTTCATTAAGCAAATTACATCAGAATTTTCAAAAATGCCATTTTTGATGAAAATGTTTTTACGCAAAGAGAGGGGTAAGGGCTAGTAGTCAACATTTCTTGACCATCTAATGTCTAATTTGCTTTAAGAACGTAGCTTGTTTTGGGGCATCTGGGCGGCTCAGTCGGTTAAGTGTCCGACTTTGCTTCAGTCATGATCTCACCGTTCACAGGTTCAAGCCCCACAGCGGGCTCTGTGCTGACAACTCGGAGCCTGGAGCCTGCTTCGGATTCTGTGTCTACTCCTCTCTCTGCCCCTCCCTCACTCGCCCTCTCTCTCAAAAATAAACAAACACTAAAAGAAATTAAAGAAAAAAAAGAATGTAGCATGTTTTAACTCTTTTAATCCCCATAATAACCCTAGAAAGGTAGGTGCTATTCCCATATTCATTTCACAGACTAAGAGCAGAGAGAAGTTACTTATCCAAGGTCACACAAGAGTATGTGTGAGTGGCGATATGGAGATATGAATTCAAGGAGACTGGCTCCAGAACCTCCGTTCTTAACCACTGTGCTATTTGTTTTTTAAAAATTTTTAATGTTTTTATTCATTTTTGAGAAAGAGACAGAGTGCAGGCAGGGGAGGGACAGAGAGAGGGAGGGAGACACAAAATCAAGAGCAGGCTTCAGGCTCTGGGCTGTCAGCACAGAGCCGGATGTGGGACTCGAACCCACAAACTGTGAGATCATAACCTGAGTTGAAGTCGGATGCTTAACTGACTGAGCCACCCAGGCACCCCTTACTGTGCTGTATTGTGTCTCTACCTTTCACGATTCCATCCCTCCCCTTAATCCCCAATGATGTTTTACAATTTTTAGTCATTTCAAATTTATGCCCATTAAGATCCTTGGGTAAATGTTTCCAACTCCTCTCTTACCCCAGGCCCCACCTCTAAGCGAACCACCTATATGAACACCATATCTAGGTCCCTACCTCTAATATGAATTCTTTGGCAAAATATATATTTTCATAGATTTTTCCTACCACAAAGTTTACCTGAACATGAAAGCAGGTGGTACAGGACCTGACACCGAGGAATTAGATTATTAAGTCAATAATAAATAAGCAAAATTCCTGGTCATTCACCAAGTTTAATCTTCCACCAAGTGTAATACCACTACAACTATAATTGTAAGCTTTAGGAAGGAAAGGTAGTTGTGGGTGAGTCCTTTGGATCCTAATACCTAGATTATATATGCCCCATTATTTCATCTAGAACTGTTTGGACGTTTATTATCATTTAAAGAGGTCTAGGTTCTGACCAAGTACAATGTAAGATTTAGCCTTGAAAAGTCAAGGGCACCCAGCTGGCACAGTTGAAGGAGTGTGTGGCTCTTGATCTCAGGGTCGTGAGCTCAAGCCCCATGTCGGGTGTAGAGACTACTTAAATAAAACTTTAGAAAGGTAGGCTTAGTTGATATGAATAAGAACCTTGAAAATGTATGTATACCTTTTGATATTTTATGACAACTAATTCATATATGAGAAAAGAGATGGAGATTCTTTTCTGACATTGAGACAATGGGAAGAGAAAAATGATGTAAGTCTCTAACCCACAGCTGAAACCTTCCGTCTTAATAAAAACTAAGAACATTTGAAAGAAGACTTAAAAAGTCTAATGTCAAATTCAGGAAAAAAGAGGAAGCATTAAATGAATCCATCATTTAATTTATGGAGGAAAATTTAACAAAGAGAACAGACATGCAGATTTTTAAAGGATGCAAAATACCTTTGTAAGGATAGCAGAGAAACAAAACATTTATAAACCCAAATAACAACTGTCCCAAGAAATAAATATTGCCCTTCCTTAATATTACCTAATTAGAACCAAAATAAATAGCATCTTTAAAACTTAAAGGTGTTAGAGCTTAATAGGACATAAAATATTATTACATCTCATTCCACCCCCTCAATTCTCCATATGATGAAAGAGGTCCCCAAAAGAATGTGACTTCTCAATGTGTCCCTCAATTTATTTCACTTGAGACTTTTCACATTACCTAGACCCACCTTATCTGTTCTCAGATACATAGAACGTATACATATAAAGATCATATGACCTAAGAAAAGATTTAAAATACAAACTGCAGTAAAACATCCCTTTAAAGGTTTGGCAATAAACTAATTTCAGAAGCTACTATGCATTGGAGCACCTGGGTGGCTCAGTCGGTTAAGCGTGCTGTTGATTTCGGCTCAGGTCAAGATCTCATGGCTCTTGAGATTGAGCCCTGTGTCCAGCTCTGCACTGTGTGGAGCCTGCTCGGGATTCTCTCTCTCCCTGCCCCTCCCCTGCTCACGTGTGCATGTTCTCTCTGTCATAATAAATAAACATTAAAAAAGAAGCTACTATGCATTAAATGTTAACTTTTAAGAAAAAGAAAAGTCACCTGATACCTCAAGCTCCCATTTCTTGATTTTAAGTAGTTTGTAGGTAAGTATTCAGGATTAACAACACACAAAACACATTTTTGGTGTATTTTCATAAGAATTTGGAACCATTTATACCATTTTTTAAAGTAATGAGAATGCTGCTTTTTCAAGTTTTCCTCGTAATTCACTAGAGAGAATAAACTTTATGACGCAGCTTTTTGTGCGTACTCACACATGCCTGAAGGGTCCACTTAAGTTGCTTGTTATATTTTAAATTCAGGCTTGGAGTAGGATTCTTGTTTTTCTGAGGCTCACAAAGACCAGACTCAGCTTAGTTCTATAGTGCCTATTTAGCTGGACTTAAAGCCGACATCAAGTACTTTATTGTCAAATAAAAAGCAATCTTCATGGAGCTTAGCAACTTAAGTAGCTCTCCAGAGTTTGTTAAATATTTTGTTTCTACTTTCGATCTCTATTGTCAAGGAAGGGTTCTGTAGAGTTGTAAAGTGCCAGAAAGTGTTTGTTTTGTTTTTTTTAAATATGAAATTTATTGTCAAATTGGTTTCCATATAACACCCAGTGCTCATCCCAACAGGTGCCCTCCTCAATGACCATGACCCACCCACCCCGCCCTCCCACCCCCCATCAACCCTCAGTTTGTTCTCAGTTTTTAAGAGTCTATTTTAAACATCTAAAAGGTAGTATGGACACTATAACCCTTAGGGTTCATGGTTACAACGGAGAAACACAAAGCTACCTACTGTAATTTTCCAAAAACACAATTTTCTGGGGTGCCTGGGTGGCTCAGTCAGTTAAGCATCTGACTTCGGTTCAGGTCATGATCTCATGGTTTGTGGGTTCGAGCCTTGTGTCCAGCTCTGTGCTAATAGCTCGGAGCCTGGAGCCTGCTTCGGATTCTGTGTCTCTCTCTCAGCCACTCCCCTGCTAGCTAGCTCTCTCTCTCTTAAAAATAAATAAACATTAAAAAATTAACTTAAAAAACTCTGCAAGTTTCTTAGTCCCTCCTTCAAGGAAAAAAAAAAAAAAAAAACCCACCTTGGATTCCTATCTTTAAGAAATACTTAGGAATCAGCCTGGGGGGTGGGAGGAGTTCTAAAATTCGGGCTCTGAAAGGAAGATGGAAAAGATTTCCAAGTTTATCCCTCACAGACTTAGAGGAAAATGAGGACTTTCCCAAACAGAAGGCTCTTCCCTGATTAATGCTTTGCTCACATTATTTCTTATATGCTAGGACTGTTTTCCCCTCTAGTCTCCATCCATCCAACTTTTTTTTTTTTTTTAATGTTTATCTTTGAGAAAGAGAGAGAGACAGAGAAAAGCAGAGAGAGAGGGGGACACAGGATCCAAAGTGGGTTCTACGTTGAGAGCAGATAGCCCGATGCGGGGTTCAAACTCATGAACCGCAAGATCACACCTGAGGTGAAATTGGACACTTAACCGACTGAATCACCAAGTGCCACCATCCATTCAACTCTTAATCCATACTTTGAGGTCTTACTCAAAAGTCAACGCCTTCCATGATGGCTTTCCCAATCTCTTCCATCAGAATTAAGAATTAGCCTTCCTCAGCTCCCACCCCAGTACTGCTCCCAAAACAATTTTTCAGAGTCTGTGTTGCCTTTAAATTATTTGAGTAGGTCTGTCTAGCCCAGTAACTGGGTCAACATCTTTTTCCTTTCTTTACTGTCTGCTTACAGTTATACAATAAAGGTTTATTAAACTGAGTGAGGTGAGTAGGACTATTGAATCATAATATCCCATTCTCTACTTCTTTTAGAATAAACTAGGGCAGAGAATTTAGAGCAACCCTAGAAAACTGGGCTAATCATGGTTTGTTCAGAATGGCCAGCTACCCAAGATGGTTGAGGTAATGAATATTGTGACCTGAATATGAAATGTCTTAAGCTGACTGAAAAGTAATCACAAAAAGAATGACGATATAAAAAGAACAATTTAAAAAAATCTGTATTTTCCCCTGGATTTTGAGACTAGGTACAAGTGATGGTACAAAAATGTCATCTTAAAGTAAAAACAAAAACAAAAACTACTGATCCAATCCATCAGCAAACACTAACTCAGCTGTTAGGTAAAGTCTACAAGGAAATATAAGGCACAGGTCTAGGTCCTGCCTTTAAGGACTTTTCAGCTTAATCATAGAAAGAACTAAAACATGACTACATGGTAAGATAACGGAGAGTAGAAACCAGTTTATGACAACTGTCAAAAGAAAAATATAAAATACCCAAGAGTTGTTAAGAATTGCTGTTAAACAGAATTTTGGGTTAAGACAGTAAAGGAAGATTGAAATGAAAGGTAAGGTCTGATTTTCTTCACGTATAAAGTGAGGTGGTTATAAAATTATTTTAAATACAAGTATCCAAAATTGAACGAGATCTATCTCATAAGAGGGTTTGACATTTCATGAGAGAAATGAGTTTGAGGCTTTTTCTTTATACCAGCTTCTTGGTGTGGCTTCCAAAACTCAAAATGGGCCTTTAAGTGGACATTTTTCATACCTGAAAGATGTATATGAAACTATTTAATTTATTCTCGTTTTTTTTTGGCAGGAACTGAGTAAACCTGCAGAAAGCTCATCACCGTTATTAACACATTTTTCTCTTCTTTGTTCTTTTTAACTGTCACGGCTTTTATGCCCAGCAGTTACTGATGGTCAAATGCATTCTGAAGCCCAGCCAAAAGTTTTTTTTTTTTAGGGTGACATGCAAAACAAAGCAAATATTGGCTTAGTTATGACACTTGTTGTTCTAATACATTAATAGCCTATTGTTCACTGTGGTTGTCTCAACAAGATAATACATTGAAAAACAGCGTTTCCTGATAGGAAGTGAATTCCCACTGTGTGTCACAGGACCCCAGCCAAAAGCTGGGCTCCGAAGAAGAAACAGCAGTCCCTTCTTGGATTGCATAACGACCAGAGTAACGATTAGATTTTTTTCTCCTCTTTTACACACACACACACACACACAAAATGGTTTTCTGCTTCAGCTCAAACTATATAATCTATTTCACTGACTGTGCTATCATAGGATTGTTTTTCTAAAATGATTGTGAATGTTTTAGACAAAGCTGTTCAACATCCTGTAGACAGCAGTATCCTGTATATTTCCAACTATAGAGAATTTCCTTAGTCGTAAATGTCACAATGGATGGGGTAACTTGACAAAGAAGGTATCAGGATGTGTCATCAAGACACAGTGTGACCATTTTCAAGGTTAGTGTCATACAAGCACTAGATGAAATCATAATATATGAGATACAATAATTACAACAGGTTTTTGTAGATCAGGTACATTTAGCTAGGCAAAAACTGAGGCTAAATTAGTCCAACCACCGTTGCTGTCTTTCTTTAGAGTCTGATTGGTGAGAAACCGACGTCACTAGCAGATCCACACACAGGAGAGTGTGCCCTCCACGGTAGATGACACTGTCCAAACAAGACATTAAAGCCCCCCTTGTTTTCATCTATTTTCACAGTCAAACTTTGAAGAACTTCCTCTGTCCCGGTTATACCTAACCAGTGGATACTAGAAAATTCTGACAATGGAGAAAATAAGAAGGTCGTCATTTTAAAAGATTCCAGCGAGGCTGTCTCTGTCATTTCGGTACTTTCACCACTTAACACAGTGCTTATTCGTAGGCGGCCCTCGATACATTTTGCTGAACTGAACCATATGTCAAACAACTGATATGAAAATGACCACAGAATACCAATAGGATTTATGTAGCACTGCTTACATAATAAATAACATCTCTGGTTTTAGAGAAGGATACTTATTCAAGGTATAGGAAGGCTATACCTAGGCTAAACCAGCATACAAACACACACAGACTCCCCCGACCTCTGCGCTGAGAAAATGCCTTTTATCTTCTTGTTGTTATTAAACAAATCAAACAATGAAGTTCTTTGCCATTCTGCTTTCAGGACAGCTGTCACTTGACAGAATTACAAGAATAAAATGGTGAAACAGGCAATCCTAAACATCTTATGTGTGATGCAGCAAAAATTCCTGCTTCTGCTACTTTTTAACTTTGCTGTGTAACTTGGTAACTTTGCTGGCAGGATGATAGCGTGCAGCTCACCTCTAGGCTGCTTCCTCAGCACCAAATCAGAAAACTTTAGCTATGTTGAGCACTACTAGTTTTAGCATTCAATGAAACAAGAAGATGGATTAGAGGACTAGAATATGAAAACAATTTAAGCAAGGGGGCTAATGCCAAGTTTCAAAGCCCTGAGGATTAGCCTCGAATGGTTAGATTCACTGAAAATTACAAGGATCCATTTTAAAAACAAACATCACCTCACTCAGAATCTTCTCCTCAAGTATTCAAGTTTGATAAAAAGATCTGCTTTTTCTTGGAATGGGTTTTATACTTTTGAAATGGGCTTTTTAGAAAAGGAGAGTTTATATAAAATATAATATTCAACTTCTCTTTTTCACATTCTTAAACTTTAAAATAGCTTAGTCCATATGGTAGGTCAAATAAATTACACATCACACAATATACACAAAAGATGTTTTCAATTTAAAGACCAGAAACTTAATATAAATTGGGTTATATAGCTTAAATCAATACCCCAACAAAAATGTACATAAATACTATGGTTGGAAAGGGCATTAAACTCATCTATTCCAATCTCTCATTTTATAGATGGCAAAACTGAGGGTTCAAGGAGATTAAGTAACCTGCCCACAATCTTACACTCAAGTTACCAGACTTTGAGCCCAATGTTATTTCATTAATCTGCTGAAAAATTACTCCCAGGACAGTTCTTACCCACTCATAAATGGCTGGGACAGAAGGGCGTACCCTTGGTGCTCTAGCCAGAGGAGAATTTGATGAAGGGATTCTCTATTTTTGCACAGCACTATCAGCCCTTTGCTATAGCACCTGGGTTCTGCCCCAAAATGGAGATAGGAGAGAGAACTGATACCATAAGTATATCTGACAGGGGAGAAAGGGAACAACTTGAAAACAATCCAGATATCTATTAAAGGACGACTGAATATATTATAGTACATCCATCCCTACCCTCAAGTACTATACAGCCATTAAAAAGAATGAGACACATAATGGTATGTGTTGTATAATTTTATTTTATTTTATTTTTTAAAAAGGGCACTCATCCATAGAAATTATCTGGAAAAAGAAAGAAGTTTCCCCCCTAAGGAGTAGGGCTGAGGGATTAGGGTTGCAAAGAGACATTTTGTCATATGCCTCTTATATGGTTTCATCTTTTTACTGTCCGTTATTTTTTAAGTTATAAAATTAACACTTTTTAAAAGTATGTTAAAGCAGAGAAGGGAACTTCTGTAGAGTCCTGGGAAACCTCTGGAGAGAGAGAGAGAGAGATGAGGGTCTATCAATAGTAACCTGATACTCTACATCTATTCCACATGACACATTATATCCAATTCTCTAGAAAAGACTTCCCAACCCTTTTCATGTTATGGTATGTGTATTAGTTTTCACTAATATGGTATGTATGAATAAGATTTGTACAGAATACCGGAATAATCATGAGAGGATGTGAAAATAGATAATTTTTATAATTATAAAAATAATTACATAATTATTACAAGAAAAAAATAAGATGAAGTATTACTGGAGATATTAACTACCAAATTCCAAATTTTATAAGTTCCAAATAAAATCTATTTAGAAAATCTCCCTATTTCAATATTTAACAACCAACTGGTTGGCAAACTTTGCTCTGGAGCAACTATAAAAAAGTCTAAGAGTAAACGTATTCTCCTAGAGTTCAAGGGGACAGTAGAGATCATCTAGTTCAGTGGACTGAAACCAACATTTTAAAAATGAAACGTAACAAAAAAATAGCAGTGTTTTCTGTGCCTTAAGGGAAACTTATTTCAGAAATTAAGTGGTGTGTATATGATTTGTGTATTGGTTCAGGATGCAAAACACAATTTGAAATTTTTTTTCTTCTTGAGGTGATGATTTATTAGCCAATTCTGCTCAGGAATAGAATCAAAATGTAAACTTCCAAAATTTCTAATATACACAGTTTATTTAAAGTAAAGCTTTAGTTTTCACGTCATTTATAAGAATGATTCTGGGTTAACATCTAAACATTTTTTTTGTCTCAATTCTAATCTAATACATCCCCTTTAGTATTGCTGGAAAAGGCATGTGTCTTTACAAAGAGAAGTGGGGTAGGTATTCTCAGCTGGAAAAGATCTTAGAGAGCTAACCCAAATTCCCAAGTTTCCCTGAAGAAAACTAGTGGGGCGCCTGGGTGGCTCAGTCAGTTAAGCTTCCGACTTCGGCTCAGGTCATGATCTCATGGTTTGTGGGTTTGAGCCCTGCTTTGGGCTCTGGGCTGACAGCTCGGAGCCTGGAGCCTGCTTCAGATTCTGTGTCTCCGTTTTCCTCTGCCCCTCCCCCATTCGCACGTGCACTCTCTCAAAAAATGAATAAACATCCAAAAATTTTTTTAAAAAAGTGAAGAAACCAGTGTCCAAAAGAAACAGCCTTTTGATTGACAGGCTAGTGTTTTTTTTTTTTCTGATACCAAGCTTCTACTTTATTCTTACATCTTTGTGATGTTAGAAAATAGCTAAACACAATTACTACTAATTTTCAAAGAGGAAGCTAAAGCAAGGAAAGTGTACGCTTCACAAAGTGTAAGTCCAAAAAGGATGACACAAGGTCACCCCGCAGGCTTTACGAAAATCTGACATTTTCAACATTCAGCTTTGATTTCAACTGAAGCAAGTTGTTCATCTTGCTTGTACTGAATGGGTGTGTCTATCCCACAAGGGTACGAGATGAACTGAACACGCACGAGAGGAAGACAACAGTAAGTGCAGAAGAGATCACGAAGCAGTCTCTCTCTCAATGTGCCTACTTTGGTCAGTGCATAATTAAACACTCCATAGGCATGAAAACCTAGCTACAGATGGAACCCCAGTATCTAAGGTGGGGGGGGAGGAGTCAGATCCATTCGCAAAGAAAAAATTGCTGAAATGTGGACCTCATTGAATAACAGCAATTCTCTCCTATAGTTCAACTTACTGTTCACGTCACAAAGTCTAGAAAGAACAGAGGCACAGACAAGGCAGGGAACAGAACTTTGGGCTGCAGCCTTCCCCAACTCTTCTGACAAATACCCAACAGCAGCAGGACAAAGCATCATTATGACAGAAATAAAGGCTCTTTAGATGCTGCCTTTTTTTAATTCAATGAACCCACTCTTACACACAAAGTTCATGTCACGATGTCTCGAAATACAGTACCGCTAGATTATGCTGTTAGTGGGTCCAATAAATTCAGTGCAAAACACTACCTTCAAGCATTTTTATGTTAAATAATTAGCACATTTGGGAAACTACCAGTATTTTCCTTAATTTAAACAATCACTGTGATCCCCTAAGCAAAAACAACAACAGTTCAGTAAATTGTTTAGAAGAAAAAAAAAAAAAGCAAACAAGTGAACTAATAGGAAAAAAATTTAGTTGAGTGATAAAGCCGCAGGCTCCTTCCCAAGGAGAGCACGGCATATTACCAGCAGCTAACACAAAACTAACCATCTATCTTATCTGTGCTTCCCCCTAAGCTATGCACTATCAGTTTTACAAACAGACAACCCATTACTTACAAAACAATTTGAAGTTGCTGTACATTTCTTAAGCTGGTTTTTGTGTGGCAATTCTGAAGCAATGCTGCCCTAAAAATGAACCTTGTTTTTTAAACAGTGAGATATCCACACTCGGTGCGGTTAGGGCAAGGGTGGAGCCCACTCTGGGGGAAACAACACACCCAAGCAGACTTCAGTGACAGCATGTTGCACATTCCTACTGCTACCCCATTTTTCAGGGCCTCAGAATCAAAACTAATTGGTTGATGATCCTCCAAGAAATGGGGGAAAAGTTCATGTTGTAGATCAGCCTTCCTGCCATGAAATAAAATATGGGCTCATTTCTTCTTGGGGAAGAAAAGTGAAGATAAAATGCAAGGTAGATCACGCAGCTCAGCCAGCAGAATGCGAGGAGGAAGGGGACTGACTACTACAGAGGAAGTCCAACTATGCCAGCTTCTAAGTTTAGCAATAGAAGCTTCTGCATATCTCAAGGTGTTGGCAACATAGCTCACCCTAGAACTTTACTTTTGGCCTAGTTGGCCCAAACAGGGGGCCCCATCGTGAACATAAAAGCATGACCCACCCTTCTCTGTCAAGGGTCTAGTTCTCCTGGCAATGCAGAAACAATAAAAGCATTTTCTTATCCACTAACTAGCAAGAGTTGCCTTAAAAAATAAGGGATTCGATTTATAAACTTGCTTTGGTAGAATATTAACATACACAAAAGGAAGAATTATTTTGGTGAAAATCACAAATTTGCATACCAAACTTATATATATTTTGTCATCACCTACTTCTGCAAATAATTTCATAAGAGTTTTGATTTTTTTCTGATTGCCAAATAAGATATCCTGTAAGATGTACACATACTGCCTAAAAACTTAGTGTTGAAAATAATTTATCAGTTATTGAAGCTGTTACCAAACATCTCCTTATAGTTCAAAGTGATTTTAATCAATACTACTCCTATATGTGTACTTTCAGACATACAACCAACAGTAACTTTTAATTGAACTCCTGTAACTCTTGGAATAAAAAATTTTTTTTTCTTTTTCGGTAAAATTTTCATATATGCAAAAAAATAAGCTATATAATCATTTACACTGAATTTAAAACAATGAAAAGGCTTTTGGATAAGACCAGGAAAATATTATTTTTAATGATACATGTTGTCACATTACCCTTGCCAATTGCTACTTTTTCACAGTGGAACAATAAACCAGTCTGGAGTACTGAACATTTTGATATATTTTTTTTCCCCTGATGTTTTCAGAGATGGCCTAGAACACTCTCTTTCAGGATCCTAGGAAGGGGGTGCTTGCTGACTGATCTAGCTTTTTGTTGGATTATGAGGTTGCTCTTGCCATAAAATAAATAAATCCATTCAAAAATACTTCTCATAGTCCATGTGATTGATCTATTTTTCAACCATATATGTAATTATGAACGGCCTGCCATCCTTTGCTCTTTTCCATCTCACCCCCAAACTGAACTCCAAGGTAGCAGATATTATATTTAAAGAATCCCATTTTGATATTTTTTGGATTTGCACTGCTGGAAATGTCTGTTTTCAAGTCAAACTTCACTTTCACAGCTGCAAAGGAAATGACAAGAGAAGAAAAACACAGCCAATGTATATCAGCAATTAATTCCATCCACAACTGCCCAGCTGTTTGTGCATGGAAGAATCAGTCTGTTTCCTTTTGGGGCTTTCACCACTGAAAATTAATACTGCACATTCAGAGACACAAGCTGTTTGTAACATGTCAGGAATGCGCACAAGATCACACAGAGTTGAAAAGACAAAATGAAATCCAGATCTAGTTATCATGGGACTTACCAGTATTATTTCATAGTTAAAGAAATTAAAAAAAAAAATCCTAAAAACACCCCAATCACAGAGCAAAATACATGAAAAAATATTCTCCCTTCTGAATATTATCCTTCCAATAAGGAGGAAAATCTGCCAATGACATCAGATTTAGTATCAAGAATAGACACTCTGATTTATTGGCATAGACAAGGTGTGACATTCTTAGGAATCCACATGCCCCCAGTACGTTAAATTCAGCCAATACTTTTTGGACGACACAGTTGCTTGCCCAACGTGTAGTTAGTCCCTTAAAAAAAAATCCTTATAAACGTGAAAGTTGTTGGGAACCAACGCTTTCACTACAGTCATACAGAAAAGCAAGTTTTTCTTGGTTAGTTCAGACATTATTTGGCACTCATATACACTTGCCTGGTTCAGAGATTCATGTAAATTTACAGATCCAATCTTCTAGGGTAACTCTCAAGCAATCAAATTTCTCCTTCCCTCTCCCTACCAGTTTTGTGGATTTTAAATAAAAACACTCTCTACAGAGTGCCAAAGGCTTAACAACTATAGTATGAACTCCTGTGAGACTCAAAATATCCTAATACTCCTCCCACTGCCCTCCAACTCCAATTTTATTTCAAATATTTGTTTCATGTAAATCTTGTAAAAATGCCATTTTGTTATATATTTTCAAACACACAATATTGGAAAATAATGTGTATTTTTAATATGTAAAATGACTTGTAGCCAACTGTTATGAAAGTTAGGAAAAGATGACATTTTTAGAAGAAAATAAGTCAAAACATATTTTAGCTATCTTATTGATTTTTATATGTTATTAGGTATCCCCATGACTGAACTCATTGTTCTAAGGACTCCCCCCCTCTGCTTTTGCTGTAAAAGAGTTCATGCCCTCCTAATAATGCTCATACATTCTCAAACACAACTTGGATGAGACACTAATTTGGGGCACCATCAAGGGCTAGGGCTTAACCAATGAACAGAAGATAAGCTCTCTGTTTCAAATATGAGGGGGACATTCCACAGGCTTCAGAATGAAGATACTCTCAAGTGCCACAACTCAAACCAGCACAATGAGAAGTTGTCTCCAACTCAAGTGCTGGGAAAGCATGAAGTGTCATTTTTTTTTAAAGAAACATAAGGCATCTCAAACTTGTGGTAGACTGAAAACAAACCATAAAATCAAAACAAAAGTGCTTTTCCCTTAACAAGGATATATCTGGGGTGGGAGGGAGAAGAGACAAAAGTTTAATCTCTGGCTGATGGGGACGTTAATTCTAGAAATATGGTAGAACCATTAGTGACTCAAAGAGCCACAGATATGAGCTTTGCTTGGCAAGCTTCAGTTCTGTGGGACGTTCAGACTAAGTTGAAATGTCTAAGAGAAGGAACCCTCCCATCTACAAGACTGGCTAAGGAAAGAAAAGGTTTCTCTAAGCTGTTTAAATCAGGTCAAATTCATGACACTCCAACTAGAGCCGGAGGTGGTGTTAAAAAAGACTCTTCAAGTGAAGGGGCTGTTAATGTGAAATTGTCAACTCATTTTAAAAGCAATTTCCTCACCCCAACAATTTATTGTAATAATATCTTAAAAATAATACTGATTTTATTCAAAATTTCAAATTTATAGCAAATTTGAAAGAATTTTACAGTAAGCACTATATAAGCCCTCACAATTGTTTGTTTCCTGGTATAGCTCTCACACGTGCTGCAAGCAACTGGCAGGCTGGGCCCCTCAGCACCTAGCATAGGGCAAGTTCAAATATTATGGATGGTAAATGAATAATACCCTTTGCCTGTTTAATATCTAATAGATGGTTATTTGTTAAAAGGGGTAATCCAGGATTTAAGGATGAAGCAGTTACAGAAAAGGCAAGGTTGGGAATAAATGAAATATGGGTTAATGTTCAAAACTGGGCTTTTTTTGCTGGCTAAAAAAATGTCAACAACATAACCTACAATGATTGGCGAGTTAAGCTTACTGAAGTTGAAGCAGAAATTCAGAAAATCATTACGTCTGAAGATGGTTAATTTTTGTTTTAAATGGGGATCATGCCCAAACTAGTCAGCCTGTATTATATCTGAAGGTTGTCAAACTTGGAAGAAAAACAATATGTGGCTTTGACTCTCCAATGGCATAATACTTCCAAAAATAATGCATTTTATTACCAATCTCTTAGAGGAAGACAAAGACTACATAAAAAAAATTCAAAAGTGAAGAGTAAATATATATGTGCTATTAAAAAACCTGCATTCACAAGTAATTTCTGCTTTGGGGGAAAAGTTCAAAATACAGAACAGCAAACAAATGTAATATGGCCACATGACACAGGAAACATTCATGACACATGCAATTTCTTGTTAAAAATATTACTGTTGCTTTGATCTGCTCCATCCAAGAGTATGGGACTAACGTAGGCATTTTTTAATTGTTTTTCTAAATATGAGACAAAATCTAGTTGGAAGAGTATGTCTCACATTGCAAATAATTTACCCAATTAAACACTATTTTTTTTAACCTTGGGAAACTTAAGTATTCTCATCTAAAAAAATTCAAGTACTTTGCTTCAACACTGCTAATAAGATAGGTAGGTGACCAAGCTGACAATTCACATGACTTAAAGCACCAACCATCTTACTTCTCCCCCATCAAGTTCTAGAACACTTGCCACCTGTTCACTGCAAGAACCACATCCTGTAGTCTAGAATGAAAAGTTCCAAATCCCCAAATACTATCATAAGACAATGCAAGAAACAGGTTTAGAAATGTTCTCTCCTTTTTCATGCCCATTCCTCAACCACTCCAGTTCCACTAGTCTCAGTGAAAGTATCTGGATACTAGGTGGCCAGCTTTCTATTTCCTTAGGCAAACTAGTAGTAGGAGAAGAGGTTTAACTGAAACAAAAATGAACAGTGGTGCCTGGGTGGCTTAGCTGGTTAAGTGTCTGACTCTTGCTGACAGCTTGGAGCCTGCTTGGGATTCTCTTTCTCCCTCTTTCTCTGCCCTTCCCTTGCTCGCGTGCATGCTCTCTCTTTCTCAAAATATATTTAAAAAAAAACCCAAACACAAAAACAAAACTAGCCTGTAAACACATCTCTTCTTAGCATTATAGAGGCACTTCAGTTCAGTGCATTATACTTTCCGCCCCCAAATATTACTGAAGGTGGAGAAGATATCAACTTGTTTTGTGCCAAATCTATAGCTGCACTGATTTTAATTTACTCTGGTTTTAGATTTTAAAAACTTATTTTTAAATTCTAAATTGATAAGTCAACCCATTTATAAATCTCTCTACTTTCTGGTTAAATTCATTTATTCTTTTAACAACAATTCATTCAACACCTATAATGTGCTACAACTGAAGGGGCAATGTGGTGGAGAATGCAAGAAATCAATGAGCCATTATCCATGATCCTAAAACAATAGCAACTTAGTGGGCTGGGGGAGGAAGAAGGGAGAGACAACTTGTTTAACAATTATATTAGCCCACGGCATTATTGTGTTATAATCGACAAATTACAGATTCAGAGAAAAGAGCCAGCTTGAAAGGTTCCTGAGAAGTTACTTGAGCTTGGTCTTAAAAGACTGGGGAGGGGGGCCGGGGGAGGTGCTGTACAACTCTGGCAGAAAAGATATGGAAAGACAACATACTTAATAACCTTGTACTTTAATGCATGGCTTTACTTTACGTAAAAGTATCACAAATTGCACCTAATACCAAAGGGAAATAAAAATTGTCACGAGTCAACAACTCACAGTGGTTTGTACAATTTAAGCTATAGGAACCCTACAATCTACTAGCAAACCATACAGTTTTGTGTCATGAGCTTTTTCTTTCACCCTAATCTTCTGACATGCACGCTAGGAAAAGAAGCTCAAAAGCCATTTATATCCTTTCTCGGAACAATGTTTGTTCCTACACTGCACTAACCAATGACTTAGAAATAATTAAGACCAATTATCTTGAAGCCAAACTGTGATCTGCTACCACATCATCGTGGAAGGAGGAATAAGAATGTTCTAGGTTAATACCAAGGTCAGTAAACAAAGACATGGTTAACCTGGCACAGGTACACCATACCCTGTGGGCTCAAATCCTTTTTTTTTTTTTTTTTTTTTTTTAACGTTTATTTATTTATTTTGGGAGCCAGCGAGCGCTCCATTCAGCGTGGAGCCAGAAGCAGGGCTCTATCTCAAGGTAGGGAGATCAAGACCCGAGTTGAAATCAAGAGTCAATCCTTAAACGTCTGACCCACCCAGCTGCCCCTGGACTCAAATCCTTAAAGGTATCAAAAGTATGAGGACGATAGATTTAATGGAAGAGCTGGGAAGAAAAAAGAAAAGCACAAATAGTCACAAGCATTGTGTTTGTAAATTGCCTAAAATTTCAAATTCAAGGCTCAGAAAGATGTTGACACATGAGAAAGGTTACTCTTGTGGGCTGCAAGACTGGGCTAATCTGACAAAAGTAAAAGGGATGCCACACTAAATTGCTGCGAACAGCTCATCCATTTTGATCAGGTTACTCTTGATGTAAAAATGGCATAAGGTTAACATTTAAGATATGTTTCCACATGAAAGTACATACACATAAATAACACCTCCCATTTTTATGAAGAACAGTATGAAGATTACTTACAGCACACACTGTGACAACCTAAGTGACAAACACCTAAAACAGGGAAATTAAGGTAGGATTGTTTATATTATGTGAATTCTTTATTTATTTATTTTTTATGATGATGTAACACATTGAGTTTTTATCATGTCAATTCTTTAAAGATTCTTTGTCAGGTTCTTTTAAAAGTAATTCCTGTGTTTAACCGAGGATACTGGGATGCAAAAGCCATCTGTACTTTACGTTTGTGAATTCACACCTAGAATACCGAAGCTCTGACAAAGAAAAAGAAAAACCTCTCGCAAAATGTTCAAATGGAGACGTTTGACCCTGGAGTACGAATTTCTCAGTGAAACACATAACTGCGGACAGTGTATAAGTAACTTCCTCAGAATATTCAGAAAAAAAGGGGGAAAAAAAACCTCATGAGAACCGCTCCTGAGCCTTTTAGAAGGGCGGTAACTAGAGCAGGACACAAACTGGGGGGAAGAGAGCAAAGGAAGAGTAAGAAAGCAGGTGAAGAGACATCTTGAGGGGCCAAGAGTGACAAAAGATAAGGAGTAACTGAGACAGCGGCATGAGGCCAGCCACACCCACAGGGAGCTTTGTGGCTTATTTCAAGGGAGTGGAACCCTCACTCAACAAGTGAACAATTTTGATTTTGCTTAACTGAAAGGTTGTGCAATCCTACAAATGGGAAAAAGGGAGTGTTTTTCCAATATAGAAAGTTAGGATGTAATAAATGGCTATCACTTAAACCAAAGAGAATACCTTATAAAATATGAAACTGAAAAATTTAGAACTCTGAGGAAAAGCAATGTAAAGTCTCTGTAAACCCAGAGCTGCAATGTTAATCGATTGTCACCACAAAGATTTTTATCCTGTGAACTATGCCATCCTTCAAACAACAAGATCCCCAGAGAGCACACTGACAAGAATGCTAGAGTATGTGAATCAGTGGAAGGTTTTTCTTCACTCCAACTTTCAATTAGGCAGCTTATGGAAACAATTCTTAATGGCTGAGTTTTTAAAATTTACTCCAAGATAAGCAGGACTGTGACTCCTGTGGGCTATTTCCAAGTTGCCAAGTCATTAATCTAAAACAGCTCTCAACCCCTTTAAACGGATTCCTGCTGGCCCAATATAATAAATGATACGGTGTTTTTTAAAAAAAAAAAAAAAGGGGGGGGGGGAGGGAGAGGAAAGAAAGAAGGCCCACACTAGTACCTTTGGAGTTGCTTTTCAGTTTAAAAAAAAAAAAAACTGGAAGCAATAAGATAATACATATTTATTACTATATTTTTCAATCATGTGCCTGGAAGCTACAGTAAGGATTTTGGAAAGGACTTCTGCCAAAAGCAAATTACTTTCTTTGATTTCAAGTTTAAACAGTTATTACCTTTGCTACACCCCCAGAAATGAAAGCTGGAAAAAAAAAAAAGACGTTATTTCAAGCTTTGTGCAGATGATTTACTATGTCAATCAAATCTATTCATTCTTATTAGCATTAATTAATACCTTCCTACAGGAATTGGAAAAAAGGACAATGGGCATTCTCAACAAGTGTTTGCCTTTGCTCTGACACAAAGGTCAAGATGTACCTGATAAACCAGTAAGCAATCAGTGCGCCAATGTTTTTAGTACAATCAGAACAGAGCAACCAGCCATAGCTTCAGTGTTTTGGCTCACTGGTTTAAAAACAAAAATTTGTAGTTAGGGCTCAAAAGAGGAATCTAATCATTCAAATCGTTTTCAATATAAAGCTGTTATATAGATCATACCATTATTGGGAAATAGTCGCAGAAATACTCTTATTTCAGTAATTTCCAAAATAACTAGATAATTGAATTGTATCACAAAACAATATAAACAAATTATAAGTGCTTAAAACTTATGAAAGAGTTCCTAATCATAGCCATGGTCGATTTATTAGGATGAGTAAGATCAGAAGTGAAAAATAAAAGTTGCTTGTTCCTCGGAAAATGATGAGTTCAATGCTGAGAAGAAAAAATTGCTAAATTAGAAACCAGGTTTTCTTCACATCAGAAGTTATCGGGGTAGAGTTCTTTCTACCCCCACAACACATATACACATAAATCCAGAATCCTAAAAGGTAATACCTTTGGTTAAAAGGGAGACAAAAAAATGTGTCCACTAACAGAATTAAAAAATGTGACTGTGCACACACACCAAAAAAACTTAAATCTGTCTTTTCCAGAGTGCTGACTGGGAGAAGAAAAAGTCTCCCCTGAGAGTCTGTAACAATAGGCCCACTCTTACGAGAATTTGGTACTTGCACGCCCGTGCACGCAGACACACACATGCATGCGTACACACACACACACACACACACACACACACACACACACACCCCAGCAGGGTCCAAAAATATCTTAAGCCAAGAGAACAGTGAGTGGTCTTAGGTTGGTCTTAGGGTTGACACCCTACAAAAAGGAAATATAAGTTCCATCTGGAGAAAGGTGCTCTCAAAATAGGCTGCCTAAGGATCGCCACAGATAAAATCCTGCCAAATTAAAAATTCAGAATTACAAACCACATGAGTAAACAAACCACATTAAATAAAAGTCAGCAGAAACAACAGAGTAGAATTTAATACCTCTCCCCAAGAACTGCAGACAGTGGAATAACGAGACACAGAATATAAAATTGTATTACAAAATCCTTCAAGACAGAATTGGAAACATGAGAAACAAGATGTTATAAAGTAAGACCAGTAGAACTGAAAAACTACTGAATAATTTAAAAAACTTGGTGACCATGGATGGAATTAGAGAGCACAATGCTACGCAAAATAAGTCAGAGAAAGACAAATACCATATGATTTCACCCACATGTGGAATTTAAGAAAGAAAACAGACGAACATAGGGGAAGGAGAGGAAAAATAAGATAAAAACGGAAAGGGAGGCAAACCATAAGAGACTTAATGATAGAGAACAAACGGAGAGGTGCTGGAGAGGCAGTGGGAGTGGGTGATGGGCATTAAGGAGGGGCACCTGCGATGAATAGTGGGTATTATATGTAAGTGATACAACACTAAAATCTATTCCTGAAACCAACACTACACCATGATGTTAATTAACTTGAACTGAAAATCTTGGAAAGAAAAAAAACATAGTGAATAGATTAAACAGTAGACTAGACCCAACTTGAAAGAATAAACTGGAATCCAAATCTGAAAAAACCAGCCAGAATGAAGCACAGAGAGACAAAGAAATGGAATGTGTAACAAGAGACTAAGAGACATTGAGAGAAAAGAGATCTAACATACTGAAGTTTTTAAAGAGGAAATAGAATGAGGGAGAGGTCATATTTGAGAAGGTTGTGGCTAAAATTTTTCAGAGACAAATCACCCATAAAGGACTGATAATTAGATTTGCAGTAGACTTCAAAAGAAAAAAATGTCATAAGACAGAAATAATAGTGGTGAAAGAACAGTCAGCCTAGAATTGTACATCAAACAAAACTATTAAAATAAAACACTGTCTCCTAAAGAGTTCTATAAACTCATTAAAGTAACTTTAAAAGATGAATTTAAGAAAAATTAAAACTAGAAGGAAGAACAGAGATGGAAGAAAGAGGAAAGAAAATGGTAAACAAGTAATTTTTTTTTAATGTTTATTTATTTTTGAGAGAGACAGAGAATGTAAGTGGGTTAGGGGCAGAAAGAGAGGGAGACACAGAATCCGAAGCAGGCTCCAGGCTCCAAGCTGTCAGCACAGAGCCCGATGCGGGGCTCAAACTCAGGAGCCATGAGATCATGACCCGAGCCGAAGTCGGCCGCTGAATCAACTGAGCCACCCAGGCGCCCCGTAAACAAATAATTTTTAAGATACTATATAAAACAATAATAAGCAATAACAAATGTATAAGTTTAAAAACAAGGTGGAACTGAAATCCTGATCAATTATATCACATAAGATGGAAATGCAGAATGAGAGTTTAAGTGTTTTAAGATCCTTGTATTGTTCAGAAGGGAAGAGTGAGCTGTTGACTGTAGACTGATAAAACTTTAATCTGATAAAAGATTATCCAGAATATATTTTAAAAATCCCTTTAAAAAAAAAAAAGGATCTAATCTGCTTATTAGTAAAAGGTTTAAACAGGTACCTCCCCAAAGAGAATATCTAAATGGCCAATAAATGCATGAAATGCCCATCACATTAATCATCAGGGAAATACAAATTAAAACCACACTGAGATATGCTATGTACCTATCAGTATAGTGAAAATAAAAACAAAAAAGCTGTTACTACAAAGTATTGGCCAGGATGTGGAGCATCTGGAACTCTGAAACAGTACAAATCCTTATGTCAATTAGTACAAGTATTTTGGAAAATCTTTTGGCATTATCTACAGAGGCTGGAATCACACATGCTCTGTCATCTAGCTATGCCTCTTCCTGGAGTACACCTAACAAATGCATATATACGAACACTAAAAACATACACAAAAATATTCATGGCAGAATTATTTTTAATAGCCCCAAACTAGAAACAATCTGAATGCCCATTCACAAAAAGGATTATTGTACATCCATAAAAAGGAATACACACAACAATTAGAAAAACTATTGTTACATGCAACAACATGGATGCATTTCACAGTAAAAAATGGTGAAGAGAAGAAGCCAGACACAAAAGAGCAGATACTGAATGATTCCATTTATATAAAACTCAGAAGCAGGCAACGCTAACCTACGACATGCCGGGATTATGACTACCTTGCAAGGAGGAGGTAATGGTTTCTGCTGTTCCATTTCTTGATCTGGGTGATGCTATACAGTGTGTTCACTTTGAACATATTTGTCAAGCTGTATCTTTTGACTTGTGCACTTTTCTGTAGCTGTATTAAACTTACATTTAATGGTTTACCTAAAAAAAATTAAGATAAGCTATAAGAGACAAAAGCCTCCCTTTTTTCCTGTAGGAAAAGCATATAACTCAATGCCATGTTTTCTGCTGGCTAGTTCTGCTCTCCAGAAACACTGTTAGATCCTCTTTTACAAAACCAAAGCATTTTCCTAAACTCTTTTAAGAAGTAATCCAAACTCTCTCACATGTTAAACCGTGTATTTCCCATAAAAACAAGAACAAATTAAGTAATCTCTTGTAAGTCTTCAGCATGGAGGAAAAAACTCAGAGATTCTCAAACAGAATTTGGGTCTCCAATCAGTGTGCTAAAATACTCTGCTTCTTCACATTAACAATACAGTGAACGGACTGAAATGTACAGTACAGCTGAAATGATCACAATGTTCAAACACTGGCCAATAGCAACATTAAGTATTAACATGTTCCATTATGGGAGCTATTCAATAGCTTCTCCCATCTTCAGAAACTGCTACCATTTTTTCAGTGAGTAGAAATATTCCCAATGTATCCACAAAACATTTAAATATAAAATAGGCCTCATAGTCATTCAAAAATGAAGATGTTCAAAACTAAATAATTATGCAAAATACAAGCAAAAAAACTGCATAATCACTAATGCATAGCAAATAATTGGGATTCTTTTTGTCTCTTTTATCACATTCTCTCTGCTGGGTTAAGAATCTGAAATCCCTATTGAAAACCAACACATTTCAGTGTTATCCATTCTTGCCCTGTCATGAGAGAATTTTCTGGATTCTTACTGTGGAAAATTTTATATTTATGTTATCTTACTTTTGCTTAATGCTATCTTATTTCATGGTCCAAGAACCTAAGAGAATGTGACATGAAAATGTATCTGTTGGCAGAACGCTACTTTCAGATGTTACTGAAGAGCAAAGCCTCATGGTGAGGATTCATAGAAAAAAAAAGTGAAGATTTAGTCTCATTCAGTGGCTTACTAAAACTGCGTGCTCTTTTGCAAATTTTTGTGGCGATACTTCACATTTTAAAATAAAGAATAGGTATGTATTCTCAATAATAAACATTTACGAGTAAGCAGAACTGGGTTCTAGTTCCAGTTCTGATTCTATTTAACAGCATGATTTTGGCCAAGTTACTCATTCTTTCTGGGCCTCAGTTTCCACAACTACAAATGAGAGGACTGAATCAGATGTTCTTAAAGATTTCATACAATGAAACATTTCATGATGAATTTACTGAAGGAATGTATCTCAGACTAGAAATTTACATGGATGATTATACTACCTAGATAAACACGGTAATACAAAAGATAAAACGAATAGTTCATCCTTCATTAGCCAGTCCATTTGTTATGGAAGGTCTTCATGTAAGTGGATATTTCATTTTCCTCTACAAGCACTTGTATACCATCTGTGTATTTCAGTTTTTATGTGCATTACCGAAAGAACTTATAGTACCAATTTGCTTCCTTCCTTACAAAAGTTCTTGAAGATGCTTTCATTTTAAGTTACCAAAGAAAGGCTAGACTTTAGTCAATCCTCTCACTTAGACTTCTCCAAGACCAATCAGCAGTAAGAGAAAAAAATACAATCCTTTTCTAGACTGTACTACACCAACAAAATTGGTGTCACTGAGTAAGTTCACCCATAAGCCCCTGTCCATTACCCTATACTGTCAGGAAGCCGTCAGAGTCACCTGCGTCTACCTGGGCTATAGTATTTGGTTTGGCTTGATGAGCCCCACCATCTGAACACTGTGGGTTTTCATCTTCTTTTTTATCTTTCATATTATATAGTGAGTCTTTGAGAGTAATAGACACTAATAGAATGAAAGACACAACTGCATTTTGTGCTAGCAGAGCTCAGGCTTCACGAACAGCAAATAGCTGGAAAGACCTTAAAGGTCAAGATGTCATAGTCTGTGGATTCGAGCCCCACGTCAGGCTCTGTCCTGATGGTGCAGAGTCTGCTTGGGATTCTCTCTCTCTCCCCCCTAGGCCCTCCCCTGTCTTTGTAACTTGTGAGAATTCACAGGTACCTAAGGTCGTCACCTAAGCTCAAAGTACTTATCTCCAGACTTCAGACCAGTACTGTTTCACCTCATCAAAGTTACAGTTGCTGCTTAGGAAAGAACGCTCAAATTGGAACCCTCTCTCCTATGGGCATGTTGTCATTCCTCTGTATCATCAATGAAACTCTCCATGTCAACTGAGATATCAAAAAACATCTCAAACATATCTGAACAATGTCAAAATGAATTTGTGCCAATGTGCAAAACCTACCAGTGTATTAAACTTAACCTTAGAGTATAAAATTCCAAGGAAGGAAGGAGCTCTGGGTTAATTAATAGTATTCCAGCGGCAATCAAAGACGTTTAGGATGGTTAGATAAAAGAAATAACATCCTGAGGTTGTTCTAAAACTTTGGAAATAAAATGGTGGAATAGTTAGAATACAGAGCAAGTATAGGATGCCTGGGTGGCTCAGTTGGTTGAGCGTCTGACTTCTGATTTCAGCTCAGGTCATGATGTCATGGTCTGTGGGTTCAAGCCCCATGTGAGGCCCTGTGCTGATGGGGCGGAGTCTGCTTGGAATCCTCTCTCCCCCGCTGCCCCTTTCCTGTGCTTGCTCGCTCTCCCTCTCTCTGCCAACCCCAAATAAATAAATAAAATTAAAAAATACAGAGCAAGTACTTAATTCGCTATAAAGGAACTGTGTGGCTTGGTCTAAAACATTCAAATGCTCTTGGGACCCTCTTTTAAAAATATTCAGAGGAGGTTTCTCCTTGTCATTCAGTTTTTGCAGCGCACATACCCCATATTTAATTCACTCTCTGCCTATAACCTAGTATTTAACCATTGTTCACATTCTCATCTGGGCACATACCCAACCTCTCCCTCCATGAAAACACTGGAATAATCTGTAACATATTAGGAAATTAGAAAAATCAAATAAATAGGAGAGAAAGCAAATGCATTTTCACACAAAGTACAGGATACAGCCGTGATCTGTCAAGCTTACAGGACTATCTCCTTAACTAAGAGCAAAGTTACAGGATTCTGCTTAGCTGAACAGGAAGTAGCAATCTAAAAACATATAAATGTTCCCAAGCGCCAATTCTATTCCCTTCACTTCTCATTTCCAGCATGTACTCACCCTTCGACCAGACCTGTGCAGTACACCCATCCAAACAGCCTTGATGACGTGTCAGTGAATCAATGGATGACAAGTATTCTGAGAATCCACAGAATAACCTTTAATCATGATGTCCCCAAATAAAAAACCTTGTGAAGAAACAGATTGTAACAAAAATGACAATACCTGCCTTGGCTCTTAAGTTCATACTTCTATGTATGATCCTTAGTTTCCCATTCCTGAAAGTGGTTTCCACGGTACCAAAATAGAACTAGAAAAACCCAGAATTTCCTTTTATATCCTTTGCAGGATACACTGTAAACTCCCAAACATCGGGCACCTAACCCAGGCCCAAGACGACAGAGGTGGAAAGGGAGAATTTCATAATGGAGCTAACTTGTTATTTATAAATTATATACATGTGATTTGTAAATTATAACTTAAAAAGATAAAAGCCAAAGAAGAAGCAAGAGAATGTTCTAGACACTAGGAGCAGCATGAGCAAAAACAACAGTATATTTGGGCCTGATGATCATTTAATCATATGGCAAATCCTTCCCACAGCTCCACTTTAGAATGAGTTTGTGACCTTGAAGAGTCAGTTAGCTGGACACTTAGAGGTTTATTAGAGGCCCCCTGGTGAATCAACAGGAGATCATATTCCAAATGGTACTTCTACATACATATATGAGAGGCTCAAAACACAGGAAATTTGATATGCTCAAATGGGTATATTTACAGAAGAGAGGAAGTGGTGAGCATTTTAACCAAGAAAACACTAGAAAATCTCTTTCAAAATAATACCCTTTCAACCTTTCAATTTTCCCATCTTACCTTTTCAATCAATCGGAGGAGAGCAAAGCAGTGTCGCCAAGTTCTCACAAAGTACCAGCACCACGTGTGACACACAAAAACAGGGCTAACTCTCAAAGCACCTTGGGAAGTTACCAGAAAGTCACCATCTTGTCAAGTAGATGGTACATATTAGAAATGAAAAGAGAAGCTGGATGGAAAAAGCAGTAAGAGAACACATGGACAGAGAGAAGGAACTCTTTCTGAGATCTTGCCTTCTCTCACAGCAGGCTCCACAATTTATGAGCAGCTGGGAAATTTCCTTTGCACAGGAAAAGGAGGACTTCTTAGTTCACATTAAAGTGGAAATGACAAAAACTGTGTATTGCACAGAGAAAAAAAGGTGTTTCCTGAAGGAAGGAGACAGAGTATTGCCTTTATTTTTCTCTCTCTCTCTCTCTCTCTCTCACACACACACACACACACACACACACACACACACACACACACACACGAAAACAAAACACATGCATACAGCAAGTAGAAAAAATCTTTTTCAAGAGATAAAGGATAAAAACTACATTAAGGAAATGTTCATGGTAGGAGTTAGCCTCGGTGGGATATAATCACTTTGTCCCAGTGGGTTATCTCAAGTGCAAATACACTTAAGGGGAATGATAAAAACGTATTTGCACTTATTCATGCAGGGATTCTTATCTCTATTTTAAAAATAAATACCTAGTTTCAGCTTTTCTTCCACATACACACAAAAAGAATAGGTTTCATCACTAACTTATCTCTAGTTCATATAATTCATAGTTTCAAAGAATTAATGTTTGAATGGTTTATTCTTTAAATAAAATATATTGATTTTTAAAATGTTTACTTTTGAGAAAGAGCATGCAAGAGTGGGGGGTGGGGCAGGGGCGCCTGGATGGCTCAGTTGGTTGGGCGAACGACTTTGGCTCCGGTCATGATCTCACGGTTTGTGAGTTTGAGCCCCGCATCGGGCTCTGTGCCGATGGCTCGTAGCCAGGAGCCTGCTTCGGATTCGGGGTCTCATTCTCTCTCTGCCCCTGCCCCACTTGTGCTTTGTCTCTAAGATAAATAAATAAATGCTAAAAAAAAAAAAAAAAAAAAAAAATTAAAAAAAAAAAGTGGGGGTGGGGGGACAGAGGACCTGAAGCAGGCTCTGCACGGACAGCAGGGAGCCCAATGCAGAGCTCAAACTCACGAACAGTGAGATGACCTGAGCCGAAGTCAGACACTTAACCGACTAAGCCACCCAGGCGCCCTTAAAATATATTGATTCTTAACAACCATATTCCTTCCTTCCACAAAAAGTGTTCTTGGAGTGCCCACTAAGTGCTAGACACCAGTTTACACGATAGAGACACAGTGAAGAATATGTTTCCTGTCCTCAAGGGAGCTTATGTTATTCACAATTGTGAAGGATAGATTTTAAAAGTCCCTTTGCCTACTTTTGCTTTACTGACTACAGCAGTGGATTTTGAACTTTATACAGCTTTTATAGCAAATCAAAATCACATGAGGAGCTTAAAAAAAAAATCCCAATACCCAGGCTGCATTCTAGATTCTTAGGGTGACATTCAGATAGCAGTATTTTTTTTAAAGCTTCCTAGATGACTCCAAAAAATGGTTTACTGGAGTACTAACGAACTAGAGCATTGGTTCTCAACTTTTGGGTCTTTAAAGGAATGGAGAATAAAAATAAAGAATCCCTAGAAATGCATTCCTCTATCTTCTCCCAATCATACCAACCAAAAGTCAGTAGGTTCACTGGGGATACAGGAAATTTACTCAGTGGGAGGGGTGTACTTGCTATCTACACTAGCACCTCCCCCATCCCTTGCCCTAGTCAAAACATAATCCTGCAGAGGGCAAAATATAGTCCTTTTAAATTCCATATTGCTACATAAGTTTATTTAAAAAGCAACTTAAATCAACTAGCAAAAAGCAAATGGAATTAAATTTTTCCGCACAAAAGGTCATTCCCTGCACTTAAATATATCATTAAAGATTAAAAGTTAATGTTCAAAACTCTACAGAGTTCCCATTCTGGACCAGCACAGGTATGTCACTGATCCCTCCCTTCCCGGTTGTTTTCATCTCACAGATGAATCACAGCATTTCTCAATATTTACAGTATGTATTGTATTATCCACTATACTCAGTTTTTAGCATACCTCTTTTCTATGTGAATATTCTAAAGGCTTTAAGCATGGCCCATCAGTACGTCCCAAGAATATGTATGGTAAAAGTATGTTAGAAAAGAGCATAATGTAAAAGCTAACAATATACACAAACAGAAAACACAAAATACCCATTTCTAAGAAGGTAGAACCATTCATTATAGTGTGCTGCTTGTTAGCAAACAATATATTTAATGTCTTTTAACATGTAATGTTGACATATACAGTTCAACACGTTACAAAGAATACCTTCCAAGTTTAAGACATGTCTCTGATCTACGAATACCATGATAAAAGATTTAGTGGTGAAAAACAAAAATACCTCTTGGTTAAGTAAAAATGCTTTCCTGCATCTTTTCAAAGGAAGGGGAATTTTCCAGAACAATTATCAGGGAAAATTACTGGCAATTATTTTTGATACACAGCAACAGTATAATATATTCAACATGGAGAAAAGTCAGTTGTCACATAATATCCAATTTAAGAAGGGTGAGGTGGAATGGGGTCGGGAAGGGGAGAATTGGGGGTGTGAGGGAAGAAAAGTATCACAAATTGCTTAAGAATCTGTGTTACTGTCACTAACCGCACCCACCTCTTATCAACAAAAGGCATCAAAAGACTTTACAACCAAAGGAACTCTTGAGGAAATCATTGGAAACTGTTAATAACCTAGTGTTTCCTTGTAACACTGACTACAGGAATCCAAACAACTTTCTAATAAAGACATGGGTCTGGAAAGAACCAAAAATAATCTGATTATATTCCATCTTCCCACTAGGTTAGTCACTGTCCAAATAGTCCCTTTGGAGGCTGAAGACCACCAATCAAAAGAAAGGTGCTCCATTTGCTCTAGATGCATGGTGAGGGCATTTCTGAGGAAGGCCCTCACATTATAAAAAGTAACTTCATCAAGTTTCACTTGGTAGAGGTGGGGGATAAAGACCTCGGATTACATTTATGGCAGTGGTTTCACATTTGGTATTTCTGTGAGTCTATTCAGTGTTGACGAGACAAAAAAATCTGATTCAAACATTTCCATTTCCCTTTGTTAACTCTTGATCAAAGCAAATTAAACACTCTACAAAGTTAATCTCACTTTGTATTCCAAATTCGAGAATTACTTTGCAAAAAAATTCATTTCTTCCCAAAACATAAGGAAAAGGATTCTACTTCTAAAAATTATGTCTACTGTTGCTTATGATGGAGGGAAAAACCCTCAAGCTAGGCTGTCATCTTCAAAATAATTTTAATTCTCAATGTAAATGGAGATAAAAGACTATTTTTTAAATTCTTACTAGTTCTCACTCACACTTTCCTGCTTTTTATAAATAATGCTGTTCAGGCCTGAAACTGATCATTAAAGAACCAACTGTTTAGAAAAAATACAATTCAAGGGCACCTTGGGTGGCTCAATCGGTTAAGCATCCAACTTTGGCTCAGGTCATGATCTCACAGCTAGTGAGTTTAGGCTCAATGCTGACAGCTCAGAGCCTGGAGCCTGCTTCGGATTCTGTCTCTATCTCTCTCTCTGCCCCTCCCCTTGCTTGCACGCACATGTTCGCTCTCTCTCAAAATAAATTAACATTTAAAAAATTTTTGAAAAAGAAAGCATGCCATTCAATCAAGAAACAGAAAATTTACAAATGCAAAATGAGAGTAACTCTGATGTACATTTTATTAATAGAACTAAATATTATATACATTTGAGGTTCATCAGAACTCTTTTTGAGGGCAAGTACTTGTTAGAATGAGCATTGGGTGCTGTATGTAAGCGATGAACCAGGAGAAGCTACCCCAAAAACCAAGAGGGCACTTTACACACTGTATGTTAGCCAATTTGACAACAAATTAAAAAAAAAAAACAAAACTCTTTGAATTATGTTGGCTCAAGGATCAAGGCTTCCCTTCCAACCCTAAACCTTGGAACTGAGGGATGGTGACATTTATTTTTTTAATATAATTTATTGTCAAATTGGTTTCCATACAACACCCAGTGCTCATCCCAACAGGTGCCCTCCTCAATGCCCATCACCCATCTTCCCCTGTCCCCCACCCCCCATCAACCCTCAGTTTGTTCTCAGTATTTAAGAGTTTCTTATGGTTTGCCTCCTTACCTCTTTTTTTCCCCTCCCCCTCCCCCATGGTCTTCTGTTCGGTTTCTCAAGATCCACATATGAGTGCAAACATATGGTATCTGTCTTTCTCTGCCTGACTTATCTCACTTAGCATAATACCCTCTAGTTCCATCCACGTTGCTACCAATGGCCAGATTTCATTCTTTCTCATTGCCAAGTAGTATTCCATTGTATATATAAACCACATCTTCTTTATCCATTCGTCATTTGATGGACATTTAGGTTCTTTCCATAATTTGGCTATTGTTGAAAGTGCTGCTATAAACACTGGGGTACAAGTGCCCCTATGCATCAGCACTCCTGTATCCCTTGGGTAAATTCCTAGCAATTTTTAGGTCATAGATCTATTTTTAATTTTTTTAAGGAACCTCCACACTGTTTTCCAGAGTGGCTGCACCAGTTTGTAGTCCCAACAGTATAAGAGAGTTCCCATTTCTCCACATCCTCTCCAGCATCTATAGTCTCCTGATTTGTTCATTTTAGCCACTCTGACTGGTGTGAGGTGGTATCTCAGTGTGGTCTTGATTTGTATTTCCCTGATGAGGAGTGACGCTGAGCATCTTTTCATGTGCCTCTTGGCCATGTGGATGTCTTCTTTAGAGAAGTGTCTATTCATGTCCTCTGCCCATTTCTTCACCAGATTGTTTCTCGGGTGTGGAGTTTGGTGAGTTCTTTATAGATTTTGGATACTAGCCCTTTGTCCGATATGTCATTTGCAAATATCTTTTCCCATTCTGTTGGTTGCCTTTTAGTTTTGTTGACTGTTTCCTTTGCTGTGCAAAAGCTTTTTACCTTGATGAGGTCCCAGTAGTTCATTTTTGCTTTTAATTCCCTTGCCTTTGGAGATGTGTTGAGTAAGACATCTTTGGAGTAAGAAATTGCTGCAGCTGAGGTCAGAGAGGTTTTTTCCTGCTTTCTCCTCTAGGGTTTTGATGGTTTCCTCTCTCTCATTCAGGTCCTTCATCCATTTTGAGTTTATTTTTGTGAATGGGGTAAGAAAGTGGTCCAGTTTCATTCTTCCACATGTTGCTGCGATGACAGTTATGCAGCTAGTCATCTCATTAAGGACACCTGGAACTGTGATGCGATTTTTTTTTTTTTTTTGGGTTACTGTCTTTACAGACTTTTAAGAATCTGTTTGCAATTTGACAGTCTTCAGGTCATAAAGTCATACGCTACCACAAGCATTATATTAGTTTGCATGTTCAGTCAGGCCTCAAGCTTTCATAGTGGTTAGTATGGATTTACAGTAAGTGTCCATTTTACCATTATAGCCTCGTTCCATTAAGAAAATTGGCACGATGGGTTTTTATGTCATCTAATAAAACATACTATGCAGAGACAGTCTAGATTACAAAACGATTACATAGCTCCTTCTGTGTGCAGAATGCCTTCTAGGCTAAAATACATCCTTAAATCTGTTGTTTCATTTTATGCTCAAAACAACTCTGTAAAATTATACCTCCATCACACAGACTAAAATCCATCAAGAACACAGAGTTAGTAAATGGGAGAATTAGGCCTGGAATCCAAGTCTTCTGACATCTGCCTCTTTATTATTAGGCAGGTGAGTTGCCATACTTAAACTTTTAGCTTCTTGGTTTTTCTTTTCTTTTTAAAGTTTATTTTGAGAGAGCGAGCACAAGTGAGGGAGGGGCAAAGAGAAGGAGAGACAGAATCCCAAGCAGGCTCTGTGCCATCAGTGCAGAGCCTGATGCGGGGCTCGAACTCACAAACTGCAAGATCACGACCTGAGCCGGGACTGAAGTCAGACACTTAACCAGCTGAACCACCCAGGCACCCCAAGCTCCTTGGTTTTCTTAACTGTGGCTTTCCTTAGGCTTACAATTGAAAAGTCATGGAAAAAACAGTAAATTCTTAATATTGTAAATATTTATAAAGACTTGGGACCTTAGATAATACTATCTGTCCAGTAACTTATATTGTGAAATTTGGCAACCCCTTTTTTCAGTTTTTATTGTAAGTGCATGTAACATAAAATTTACCGTCTTAACCAATTTTACATGTACAGTTCACTGCTATTAAACACATCCATAATGCTGTGCAGCCATCACCACCACCCATCTCCACAGCTCTTTTCATCTTGTAAAACTGAAACTCGACACCTGTTAAACAGTCAACTTCTCATTTTCCCTGCCCCAGCCTCTGGCAACCACCATTCTACTTTCTGTCTCTACAATTCTGACTACTTGGAGTAGATCGTATTATGTGAAATCATACAGTATTTGTCTTTTTGTGACTGGTTTCTTTCACCAAGCATGTTCCCAAGTTTCATTTTTGTTGTGGTAGATGTCAGAATTTCCTTCCTGTTTAAGGCTGATGAATATTCCATTCTATGTATACACCACAGTTTGCCTCTCCATTCATCTGTCAATGGACTCTTAGTGGCAACCCAGGTTTCTGATGTCTCTGCCAAATACAGAACACTGTACTCAGCACTTAGCCCCAAATATGCATCTTTTAAATTAATGTTCAAGAAGTAACACATGTAGTATTTCTACAATTAAGGACAATAGTGATAAGCAGCGGAGTGGTCTATGAAAAGAATGGATTTACCACTCTTTTCTATATCCACGTCATGCCAAAACAATTCTGAACACATGGGCAAGAAGTTCAGCAGTTTAGTCAAATATTGTGAATACATCTCCTTGGCTGTTTTATCACCATAACTTATTCCTGGTTTTTGTCCTTGCAGCATTTTTTTTTTCCAGTTTATGTCAGTCAAGGAAGATTTCAGCAGCACTGTAACAACAGTTAATATTACTGGGTACTCACTAGATGCTAAATACTTTATGTGGATTTAAGAACAAGGAAACTGGGCCCTCAAAGATTACCTTTCTTCCAAGGTCTTGAGTTAGTTGGGTGGTAGTTCTGGAATATGAATCTATTACTTCTAACTCTAAACCCAGTGCTCCTTCCACTACACACAAATATTAGCATTATCTGACAATACAGTACTAAAATATTTTGTGGCTAAGAGTTATAGCTTTTAATCTTTATGTTACATTCTTAATTTCTGAAAATTATAGAGGTAATAAACATTCATATTTACATATCACTCTCTAGAAGTAAATATTAAATCAGCTTATCGGGCATTCTTTCATACATTTTCTTGGCATCTATAAACAAACATTCTTGTTCACAGTTAAAAATAACTCCTTGTATTACATTCTCTGTCCTACACTTTAGTTTTTAAACTAATTATATAGTGGACATTTTATTCTAAGTCTATAATACACAGAATGAGGTCATTCTTCAATGGTTGCAGTGTATGATCATGCCACAGTCATCCCCCATTTTCAGTTTTTAAAATCATAACCCATTCTTCAATAATGGATATCCTTATTCATATGAGTTATCCATATACATATGCACATACATATGCACATTACTCTTTGGAAGTAAAATGTAAGGTAAATTCCTAGAAATGTAATTGATGGGTCAGGGGTAAGCACATTTAGTCTCTTATATTGACAAATTGCCTTCAATTAAAATTTAAACTTAACAGTCTCCTTACCAGTGTATAAATTAGAATTAATGTTTCATTTACAATTTCTATTCCAGGGGAATCGCATCCACTCTTATTTCTATACTCAGTGAAAACATTAAAGCTCAAGGAAAAGGAATCAGGGGTTCTATTAACTTCACAGCAAGATTAGACTAATTTAATTACTGAGTGGTTTTTTTTGTTTGTTTGTTTGTTTTTGTTTTTTAGGTTCCAATTACCAAGTGGGTTTGTTTTGTTTTAGGTTAAAAAAAAAAACAAAAAGAAATCAAGCTATAAAAACAGATGAGTAATTGAAGTACATTCTGTGATGTAAAAACTATACTACTTTAAATGGATATACATAAAAAGAACAGTCTGGGATATTAGAATATACATACTATATTCTAATAGAGTATTACTCGAAAAAGATATAAAATATATCTAAGCACCTAACAGTGACCTTAAAGAATCCACAAGGAATAGGCATCAGGGTGGCTTGGTTAGACGTCCAACTCTTGATTTCAGCTCAGGTCATGATATCATGGTTCATGAGTTCAAGCCCTGTGTTGGGCTCTGTGCTGACAGCATAAAGCCTGCTTGGGATTTTCTCTCTCTCTCTCTCTCTCTCTCACTCTCTCTCTCCCCCTCTCCCCCTCTCCCCCGCCCCCTGCTCTCTCAAAATAAGTAAATTTAAAAAAAGAAGAATCCACATGGACAACTGATGATATATTAGGAAATACTTACTAAAAAGTGAAAAGCTATATCATACCCCATTATCATTTTCCACTAAAAAGAAGTTGTATTAAACTCAAGCAGGAAATGGCATTATTTAAATTCACCTACTTAAAAGTAAATCTAAGAGCATCCTTTTTATTATCACTGAACTAAACGTGAAAATGTACAACGATCACCATGGTATGGTAAATTGTTGAGCTGATTCTTCCCCTTTCTGTTATCATCTTATTCTCTCAGCCATATGGGTTGTATTTACTGTACTGCTGGGACGTTATAGCTGCTCACCAGCAAAAGTCAAAAGCTCTATCTTTCCTATTATGCTTGCAGTTATTCCCTATGTGCTTTTTTCATTTTCTAAAACAAGTATTTTGCCCACCTCAGAAAATTGCTCTACTATTTGTTAACTGAAAAGAATATGCTATACTTTCTTACAATATGGTTGTCGCTGTGTTGTATTTGAACAATGATTTCTTGAAGCTCTGAAGAAATTCCTCTTTCCTACTCCCACTTCTCCAGCAACCGTAGCTCTTTAAAGGGCCCTATAGGGCCTCTATTAATTTTATGTATCAACTTGACGGCCACAGAATACCCAGATTAAACGTTACTTCTGGGTGTGTCTGTGAAGATGTCTCCGAAGGAGATCAGCACTTGAGCTGGTGGATTTAGTAGACTGCCCTCTCCAGTGTGGATGAGCATCATCCAATCTTCTGAAGGCCTGCGCACAACAAAAGGTAGAGGAAGAAGGAATTCATTTTTTTCTGCCTCTTTGAGCTGGAACACTTCATCATCACCTGCCCTTGGTCTGGGTTTTACAGCATTGGCTCCCCTGGTTCTCAGTGACTTCAGACTTGGACTGAGTTATACCACCAGCTTTCCTGGGTCTCTGGCTTGCTGACGAAAGATCCTGGGACTTCCCAGCCTTCATAATCACACATGAGCCAAAGTCTCTTTTGGTAGATAACTAATCCTATTGGTTCTTTCTCTGGAGGACCCTAATATGGTTCCTTTCATTTGAATCACTGTCACGTTCTTTATTATCAAATACACATATAACCTCTGAAATGTTTTTTAAGCTAAAAAAGAAAACTATTCATTGATTTTTAATATAAGCTATTGTCAAAAATAGCTGTGGTATACTTATGTAGAGAAGGAGCCTGCACTTTAACCTGCGCAAGGGAACTAATGTTTTACTCTACACATTTGGTACCACAGACGATTCGAACGAAGCAGATATTCTATGCGCAGCGATTCTTTCATGTTTTTCTGAAGAGGGAGATGGCCTTAGCTCTTACTCCTTCTCCAGGCTGATAAAGAGGTCATGTAAAAGATCTCTATAAAAACTCACTGTTAGTCTATTTCAAACTTTTTTTTCAATTTACTCATAAGTAATACCTGCATGTGGAGAAATATTTTAAGGTACCAAAAAAGTCAAATTGTATAATGGAGTCTACACACTGCAGTTAGTTATCCTTCCAACCTTGAGCCCCTTTCTAGAAGAAACTACTTTTGTCACTTTGTGATTCTTTCCATTGATCTCCTCTTACCCGTTTTTATAACAATTATAGAACGCATGCTCTCTACATCTTGCTTTGTTCCACTTTATGGCATATCGTACAGTCCATTCTGTTTCAGAATGTAGAGATCTACCTATTTTTAAATGGTTGCACAGTATTCCATTTTATGGATATCATTTTAAAATTCCACCATAATAGGTTTTCCTATTTTACCTACTTTTTTCTTTCCTAATGCTGCATTGATTATCTTTATTTTTTTATTTTTTTTTAAATTTTTTTAACACTTTATTTTTGAGACAGGGAGAGACAGAGCATGAACAGGGGAGGGTCAGAGAGAGGGAGACACAGAATCTGAAACAGGCTCCAGACTCTGAGCTGGCAGCACGGAGCCCGATGTGGGGCTCGAACTCACGGACCGTGAGATCATGACCTGAGCCGAAGTCGGCCGCTTAACCGACTGAGCCACCCAGGCGCCCCTGCATTGATTATCTTTAAATATACTTCTTTGTACATATTTGTTACTCTGGCTCTAAGATAAATCTCCAGAAGTGGGATTGCTAGGTGAAAGATTACACAAAATAGTTTTTAGTGTGATAAAATATGCGTAAAATTTACCCTTTTAACCATTTCACTGTTTAATTCAGTGGCATTACATATATTCACAATGCTGAATGCACAACCACGTGCAACCATTACTACCCATTTCCAGAACCTTTTCATCATCCTAAACAGAAACTATGCCCATTAATAACTCCCTTCCCTGCTTCCCCCAGACCCTGGAAACTTCTATTACACTCTGCCACTATGAACTTGCCTATTCTAGATACTTTATATAGTAGAATCATATGATATTTGCCCTTTTGTATCTGGCTTCTCTAAGCATTATTGTTTTCAAGGTTTATCCATGTTGTGGCATGTATTAAAATTCCATTCCTCTTAAGCATTTTAAGAGAGAGTGCACACGCGTGCACGCACAAGCAGGGGAGGGGCAAAGAGAGGAGAAAAAGAATCCCAAGCAGGCTCTGTGCTTTCAGCACAGAGCTCAATGTGGGGCTTGATCCCATGAACCATGAGATCATGACCTGAGCTGAAATTAAGATTTGTACGCTCAACCAACTGAGCCCCCCAGGCACCCAGGAATTTCATTCCTTTTAAAGGATGAGTTATATTCCATTATATGTATACATCCCATTTTGTTTACCCATTTACCTGTCAACGCACATTGAGTTGCTTCCATCCTTTGGCCACTAGGAATAATACTGCTATGGATACTGGTGTACAAGTATCTGTTTGCATCCCTGCTTTCAATTCTTTAGGGTATATACCTAGAAGTAGAATTGCTGAATCATATGGTAATTCTTTTTTTTAATTTTTTTTTAAATTTACATCCAAATTAGTTAGCATGTAGTGCACCAATGATTTCAGGAGTGGAGTCCTTAATGCCCCTTACCCGTTTAGCCCACCCCCCTCCCACAACCCCTCCAGCAACCCTCTGTTTGTTCTCCACATATGCTAATTCTAGTTTAAGTTTCTGAGGAACTGACAAACTTTTTTTGACAATACTGCCATTTTACACTCTCACCAGCAATTTCCAATTTTTCCACATCCTCGCCAACAACTGTTCTTTATCATTTTTGATAACAGCCATCTTCACGGGCATGAAGTGGTATCTCATGGTTTTGATGTGCATTTCCCTAATAATTAGTGACTTCGAGCATTTTTTCATGTGTTTACTGGCCATTTGCGTATGTCTACTCCAGTCCCTTTTTTATCCGTTTTTGAATTGGGTTGTCTTGTTGAGTTGTTCTTCATATGTTCTGGATAATAATTACTTATCAGATATACAACTTGCAAATATTTTCTCCCATTCTGCAAATGTTTCACTCTTGATAAAGTGTTCTGTGATGTACAAAAATTCTTAATTCTTATAAAGTCCAATGTATCTATTTTGTCTCCTGTTGCCTGTGATTTTGGTGTCATCTCCAAGAAATCAATGCCAAATCCACTATCATGAAGATTTCCTCCTATGTCTTCTTTGAGGAGTGTTACAGTTTTAGCTCTCAGTTTAGGTCTTTGGTTCATTTTGAGCTAATTTTTGTATACAGTAGTCCCCCCTTATCTGTGGGGGGGAAACATTCCAGTGGATGCCTGAAACTGCAGATAGTGCTGAACCTTATATATACTACGTTTTTTCATATACATATGATAAAGCTCAATTTTAAATTAGGCACAGCAAGAGTAACAACTTACTAGTAAAAGGGAACAATTATACTGCAATAAAAATTACATGAATGTGGTCTCTCTTTCAAAAGTATGTTCTTGTACTATACTTACTCTTCTCGTGATGATGTGAGATGATAAAATGCCTACGTGATATGAAGAAATGAAGTGAATGACGTGGGCAATGAGACACAGTGTCACACTACCGCTGACCTTCTGACCACACGCTGGGAGAACCGTTTGCTTCTGGACTGTGGTTGACTGCAGGTAACTAAAACTGCAGAAAGCAAAACTGCAAATAAGGGGTGGGGGTTAGGGGTACTGTATGGTATAAGGGTTGACTTCATTCTTCTGCTTGTGGATATCCAGTTTTCCTAGTACCATTTGTTGAAAAAGACTGTCCTTTCCTCATAAAACGGTATCGGCACCCCTGTCAAAAGCGGACCATATATGCGAGGGTTAACCTCTGTGGCAATATTCATTTTGATAGTGCCAAATTGCTATCCAAAGTGGATATACCAACTTACACTCCTGTTGATATAGGAAAGGGCTCATTTTCCATGCCATCCAGAGATATTTTTGCAAGCAATAAAATACAGCTTGAGACCATATATTTCGTATCATTCTTTAAGTACATATTTTAATAAGTTTATAAATATCATACTTAGGTAAATCTTTTTGTAAAATGTTAGTTTCAAATGGGTGGCGGTTCTCATTTGTTAACTATAACTTTTTATTTAAAAATTAAAAAAAATTTTTTTTAATATTTATTTGAGAGAGAGAGTGTGTGCACAGCGGGGGAAGGGCAGAGAGACGGAGACACAGTATCTGAAGCAGACTCCAGGCTCTGAGCTGTCAGCCCAGAGCCCAAAGCAGGGCTCAAACCCACAAACCATGAGATCATGACCTGAGCCAAAGTTAAATGCTTAAGTGACTGAGCCACCCAGGTGCCCCTTTAAAAATTTTTTTTCAATGTTTATTTTTGAGAGAGACAGAACATGAGCAGGGGAGGGGCAGAGAAACGGAGAGACACAGAATCCAAGGCAGGCTCCAGGCTCTGAGCTGCCAGCCCAGAGCCCAACACGAGGCTGGAATCCATGAACTGCGTGATCATGACCTGAGCCATACACACACACACACACACACACACACACACACACACTCAACTGACTGACCCACCCAGGCACCCCTTATATATAATTTTACAAAATACTCAATTTTACTTTACCACCCAAGATACTCACAAAATGTTCTTTGGGGATGCACACAAAACTGTTTTTTCGGTGATAAGTCACCAGAATTTAGATTGTTTTTTCACCCCGGTTTCTAAGAAACTATCTCACTCACTTTTTGCTCTGCAACTGAGTCTTTTTCCTATGGTTGTCTTTTCTTGTTTTCCCCCAAAGATCAACAATAAGTCGTGTAACAAGGGTTTCTCTCCATTGGCCCCAAGATACCAATTTAAGATTCAAAGAAGAATAAAAATTATAAGATAGGGTTTGTAAAAATTTTCATTTATAAAATGGTTCTTAACCATTGGCCCACATAAAAACTGTCTAGGCTCAACCTACAGAGATTCTGACTTAGAAGACCTGGAATAAGACCCAGATACACAAACTTGTAAAATGTACTCCAATTCTAATGTATCTCTCTGCTTAAGAACCACTAGAAATCACTGGACACGACAACTGTAAGTAATAATTCTGTGTTACAGTGTGCATTTATAGATGACAAACTTGAGGCTATGTTAGCCAAGTGAGTTGCCCAAGGTCATGTAATAGAATCCAAGTCCTTCAACTATATTACACAAAACTGTCTAAGCCCAATATTACGCACAAGGCTGCTAAGTGTTAATTTGGCAAATCTACTTTGTAAGTAGATTGTAAGTTATCCATGTGCGTTTTAAACATATAAACAATCTATCCATAGGAAGACTCTTAAAACTGCCCTAAAAGTTAATATTAAAGAATAATGAATAACATATTTAGCTAATTTGAACTAGCTATCCTTATTATTCTGTCACACTAGGAAAGCATGACCTTAAAACATATATCACCAAGTAATCTGGTAAAAATTCCATTCCAGTGTCTTTAGGATAACAAATTCTTCATCTCAACAGTTAATATCTGTGACCTACAGTCAAATCTCATGGTTTATATTAGACATTACTTCAGAATCACATTACTTCAGAATCACACTAGATCTCAGCACTGCTTAAACTCCATAAAAGAAACCAAAAAGGAGACAAATTATCGTGGATTATGACAGTATTTCAGGTTTTACTCTTTTTCAATTTCAAACCAAATATTTTCAAACCAGTATTTTATAATGCTTAATATTTTTGAAGCTCTTATTATGTTCAAGGCACCATGCTAAATGATTTACATATATATTTTATTTAATGTTCACCACTAACTTAAAGGGGTAACTGTTATCTCCATCTTGTAGATGAGGAAAACAAAGCCTAGAAAGGTTTAGCAACTTCCCCAAAGTCACAACAGTAAATAGCTGAATATGAATCCCATACTCATGACCACTGCTTTCCAATTAACCTACACATAAAATCTTCACTTTAGATGGGAGTTCATGTTCTTCAAAGCTTTTGATCCCCCCCATAGAATTATATAGATAAAACTTTTACCAATTATTGATATAAGTAATAACTCAAAAATGCTAAGTAGCAATAAAGGACCCTGTAACAATCTATACTTTCACCAGGAACAAAGTCCTGGTGGAAGTATCAGCATCAGCACGGTATTTCAAACTCTGTGTGTGGGAAAAAGTACTCAAGGAAAGCAATCGGCTATCTCCCTGTGCTCTTCATAAGGCCAGAGAGTGCTTTACAGTAAGCTTCCACTAGTAAGGCTGCAGTCAACATCCAATCCTTGCCAAATGCACATAGCAATCTATTTTGAGGCATGACTATGCATATCTACTACACACACACACACACACACACACACACACACACTGAATACTATAAGTAAAGCGTTTTTAGAAATAGCATTTGATAAGTAAGGTTATCCAGTTCCAAAGTATAGATCACAATTGTTTTCCAGTTTTAATTAAGAAGGCATTATTTTTTAATTTCATGGGAAAAATCTGAAGACTTCACTGCTTAACTGTTCTTTTGTATTATTACTTCTGCAGTTTTATTGTGAAGGAGTGTATTTGTTCCCCTCTCCATGGTATCACTACCTCTGAAATAAAAATATCATTGGTGTTACTTATCAGTTAGGGATGTTCTATGAATATATTTAATGTTTCAAAACATGAGTTTTGAAGCTCATGTTACAGAGGGCAGCATCTTTGTTGGACTAGAGCACAAAACTGTATGAAATACTTGTCTGATTCAGTGTGGAAATTTCTGTGTTCCTTACTGGCTCTTTCTCTCAAATATCATGTAATAAACATCAATCAAGTATGAAGTTTTGTAAAAACATACACAAAATATACGACTCTTACTGTCAAGGAGCCAATGGGCTAATAGGCCAGAAGATATAAGAACACAAAACCATAAAGTCTCACATAAGGTTTACCATAGGATATACACAAACTATAAAATTAATTTATATAGCCATAAATTTCCTTTTCTGGGGCGCCTGGATGGCTCAGTCAGTTAAGCATCTGATTCTTGGTTTCAGCTCAGGTCATGATCTCGTGGTTAGTGAGTTTGAATCCTGCACTGGGCTCTGCGTTGACAGGGCAGAGCCTGCTTGGGATTCTCTCTCAAAAATAAAGAAATTAAAAAAAAAAAAAGGTTCCTTTTCCTTCTAAGTGTTTAACAGATGTTATCATAAAAGACTTATAAGAATAAATTCCCTAATTCTCTCATTCTCCCCAAACCAAAAATAATCAGTCCTTCCTTTAAGCTACCATAGTCCCTGAACTGTGCCTTCTTACCACTTAGTACTTTATACTGCAGTTATTTAAGTACACAGCGTATCTTCCCCCGAGTGACTCAACATTCCTTGAGGAAAGGATCTATTTCTGATTTATCTTTGTATACTCTATCCTGTTTAGTACCAGCAAGAATTAAAATATTTATTGAACGAAGAATTTAGAACTCCTATATAATAATTTGAAAATAGCATCTTAGATTCAAAGGATTAATGTAGCTTTTTAAACTTCCCAATCAACTCTTGGGAGAACTTATTTGGTGAAAAACTATGGCCCCCTCAAAGAAAGATATGTTCTTTTTACCATATCATTCTTCCTGAGCTATTCAGCCTCAGTTGCAATATAAAAATAAAAAAGAGTGGGTAATTTAACCATAAAGTGGAATAACAGCAAATGGGCGAGTGAAATATCTAGAAACATTCAAATGCAACAACACAGTAAAGTCACACGAAAAGACTAGCTATACTCAAAAAATAAATAGGGTTGTTAGAAAAAACTGGGAGGGGATCAATTTCTCTACATGATAATGTTACAACTTTCTCTAAAAACTAACTTACATGTAGCTAAAAATAAATACTCATTTTCTCAAAAATATACATGTGCAAATTTGAAAGTTCCTATTACATGATTTTAAAGTAACAAAAAAGTTTGAGGATATATTTATCCAATTTTTCAATGCTTAAAATTATTTCAGAAACAGCTCATCTGGATTTAAAGGCTAAGACTACCACCAAGTAAAGTTACAAGTACTACAAGACAGAAAAGGGAGAAGAGCAGCAAGAGAAATCTACCTGTAGAGAGCAAGCAGTCCAAGCAAAGAAAAGTGGGCTGGCCCAACAACCATACAGACTAAAGTCTCCAGCACACAATTCAAAGGCAAACAAAATTACTAAGTCTTCCCCCAGGCTATTCCACAGCCTGGAAACAAGTTTTGTAAATCAACATTCTTGGCCACTGAACCAAGATTAATCATTACTGGCCCAAAGGGTGTAATTTGCCAAAAAGCTGAAATACATGACAATTCATGAAAAATAAAATAAAAGGCGACCAATTGAATCCCTGAAGTATAATATGCATTCTACTTTTTTCTCCAAATTTTAACTAGTTCAGAACATTAATTTAAAATTTCTAGTGTGCATTTAATTTAGGCAAAGAACAAAATCAAATTATTTCATCATTAGTGGAAGCTTATGAAATAATTGGATGAGGGAAAGTGTTGTAGTAGTACTTATTAGTAATTATCAGGAGAATTAGATCTGGCTTTTCATCTAAGAAGTGAAAAAAATTGATGGAAAAAAATACCAGAACAAATTCAGTTATCAGATTATTATTAATATATTAGTGTCCTAATTCTAAATTACAATCCACATTTCGTGTTATTCTAGAGTATTTCCTGATTTTAAAAATACAATTATTTTAATTGAAAGGAATTATTTTTTCTCTTTTTTTAAAAATTTATTTCATTTATTTTTTGAGAAAGACAGAGAGAGAGAGAGAGTGCAAGCTGGGGAGGAGCAGAGAGAGAGAGTGAGACACAGAATCCGAAGCAGGCTCCAGGCTCTGAGCTGTCAGCACAGAGCCTGACGTGGGGCTCAAACTCATGAACCGTGAGATCATGACCTGAGCAAAAGTCGGATGCTCAACCGACTGAGACACCCAGGCACCTCTATTTTTTCTCTTTCTAAAGCATGAACTTTTTTTGTAAAAAAGTTTACAGGATTATTTCTCAGCTCACCTAACTTCACTCAACACTTCCAAGTCACTTGGGCAAGACAGACTTTCACAAACACACTGCAATGAACAAACAAAAACACTTTTGCACTCATCATACCTCCTGAATGCCTTGTGCTCTTTGTCACCTTCTGGCTTGCCTTACCACCACTGCCCTCTCTGCCTCCTTCCCAAGAATATAGAATGTTAGTTTAAAATGACTATTATTGGGGTGCCTGGGTGGCTCAGTCGGTTTGGCGTACAACTTCAGCTCAGGTCATGATCTTGCGGTCCATGAGTTCGAGCCCCGCGTCGGGCTCCGTGCTGACAGCTCAGAGCCTGGAGCTTGTTTCAGATTCTGTGTCTCCCTCTCTCTCTGACCCTACCCTGTTCATGCTCTGTCTCTCTGTCTCAAAAATAAATAAATGTTAAAAAATAAATAAATAAAATGACTATTATTTAATATAGTTGTGTTTTAAGTCAACTTATTTTTCTTGTTAGTGTGTCTGCCCACAGAATGGGAAACTGTTTCCTAATTATGGCAAGCTCAGATATAAATAAATAGTAAGGCCTTAACAAAACAACACTGCTTATAAACCACTATAGAATTCCTCACCTACAATTATCTACTCACAAAATATATTTCCAAAGAATGAGGCCTCCTTCTGTAAACACAAAGTCATAAAATCTTCAAGGAGTTTTTTTTTTTTTTTTAGATCAGGAATTCAACACAGGGTCTGTGAATCCCAAGAAATTACAAGGATAAACTTCAGAAAAATTAATTTAGGCTCTCTCAAATAAAAACAAAAACTTAAATGTGCACTTTTTGGGGGAGAGTCCATAGCTTTCATCAGATTCTCAAAGTGGCCTGTGATTCCAAAAAGAGTTTAGGAAGTGATCTAACCAGACTGGAGGCTTTAAGTCTGGTTTCATAGGTACATGCCTATTAGCTGTGAGGGATCTATAACAAGTAATTTGGTAGATTAAGTACCCATGTTTGTGAAATGCTTGCTTTTTGAAATATACAATGGAATAGACCCAAAGTTACCGTTATATTAACATAACTCCCATTTACTTGCATTTCTTGTAGGACAGAGACAGAGCAATGGAACTGCTCATAATTCAGAGCACATCCATGGAAATGTATTGTGTATGTGAACTCCCTATGTTACATGTAATTCAACAGAAAAAAAATTTGAGAATTGCTGATTTGAACCACCCCCTCATTTACAGATGAAGAAACTTAGGTTCAGAGATTAAGTGATTTGTTGAGTCACACAGGAGTCCTAGAACTTTAATCAATGTAACCTCAAGCAGTGCTGGGATTAGAATGGTATTTGATAAAGTTCCATCCTTGGAATACCTCCCTCACTCTGTACATTCACCTTGCACAACCTCATCTACCTCCCACAAGTTCAATGATCATTTCTCGGCTCATAATTCAAAAATCTGCATTTCTAGCCCAAACTTCTTGGTTGTGCTCCAGATCTGTATGTCCAACTTCTCACTTTATATTTCTTACTGCTTTACTGCTGTGCAAGCCTCTCCACGTTTACCTGTTGAAAAATCAAACTCCGTTTGCCCACACACTCGAGGGGGAGGGAGAAGGAAGAAATCTTCGTCCCAGTTTTCTTTCTCAATGCCAAAAACCTCAGAGTTTCTTCAATCTGACCTTCCTCTCCAACCACAAGTTGAAGTCTCTTCCTCTCCATCCCTAAGAGACTGATTTACTTCAGGCACTTGTTCTCTCTCTCATGGAATACTATACTGATCCTTTTGCCTTCAACCCCTCTCCATCTACTTTCAATACTGCTGCCAGAATGAGTTTTAAAACAAATCTGACCACATCACTCCACCTCTATAAATCCGTCAGTGGTTCCCCGTTACCAAAGAATAAAGTCTAAATTCTTTAACATGGTATGTAAATGTCTCCATGATATAATCTTTGCTATAAAGCCAATATCTGGTTTATACTACAACGGAATGAGTACTTAAATTTGCAGTTAACTACTAATTATGGATAACCATTTACAAACTACTGTACAAGTATACATATATTTTAATTGGTACATATATTAGTTGGATATGTGCTGTGTAATCCTGCCAGTGCAATTTGTTCAGTCATGTTTCAGGTAAGCTGGCTCATTAATCACCTCTCAATCTTGGCAAAGTTTTACATCATATAGGAAGAGCTAATAAGAAAAGACTTCTGGGGGCCTTTGGGTGGGTCAGTTGGTTAAGTGTTCGACTTTGACTCAGATCATGATCTGAGTTTGTGAGTTCCAGCCCTGCACAGGGCTTTGTGCTGACAGCTCAGAGACTGGAGCCTGCTTCAGATTCCGGCTCCCTCTCTGCCCCTCCCCCGCTCACACTCTCACTCTCAAAAATAAACATTAAAAAAATTTTAATAGAAAAAAATTTTTAAGTAAAAAAAAAAAAAAAAAAAAAAAAAAAAGGAAAGGGGGTTTTTGGGACAGTCCATAATAGAAGATGGCAGGCTTTGATGGGGACAAAAGGAAAAAGAGAAGATTCAAAAAAATTTCATAGTCTAAAAAAGAGAATATTGGTAATCAAAATTGGACTCCAACCTACAGCTACAGCAGCACCTTGGAAACCTGCTAGAAATGAAAATTATTGGGCTTACTCAAGACCTACTGCTTCAGAGAGTATAGGGTGTGGCCCAACGATCAGTGGTTTAACAAGCCCTCCAGGTACTTCCTGAAGCATGCTAAAGTCTGAGAACCCTTAGTCTAAAGGGATTCAGGCCACAACTGGTAACAGGAGCACCAGTCCCACTGCAGGGAGCGTAGACAGCTCCACCAGTACAGTTTCTGTTTATTCAGCTGGTCTCACTTGGCTTGAAAGCTTTTGATCCCACTTTCATTGCTGAAGCTCCTTTTTTTGTGGAGAGTTACCACTCTAATCTTCAGGCATCCCCACCAAGCAATATCCTTCAGAATAAAGACTGTTCAGATGAATCTACTCCCTACTACCTGTAATTCCTTTAAAACAAGGGATGCTGATAGGATGGGGTTGGGGATGGAGGTGGAAAGAGAGTATCAACCAAGAAGAGTTATTAGCATCAAAGGGGCACTGAGGGGATGGTCTCACCGAAGAAAGAAAACCCTTTGGGTGAGATAATTACCAAGAGAGTAAGTGTAAGGATCTTATACTAACATAACACACAAAGAAAAAAAATGTTTTACATTTCAATATGAAAGAATCCCTCCCTCAAAATCCATTTGGGGTTTGATGGTCTAGTTGTAAATACTACTTAGCATTAAACATGCCATTTTTAGTTATTCAGCAAATGGCAAGCCAAAGCTAACAGATACACGGTCTTCCAAACACAACTGAAAATAAAATATTATCTCATGGTTTGGTTTGGCAGTTAATGGTAAGAGAACTTTTTCTGGTAAGAGACTACATTTATACATTACATGTCCCAAAACCTGAAATATGGCTGGCTAAGCTTTTTTTGGTTTAACTGAATTTATGCACTGGCTCACGATTAGAAGGGTGAATATATTTAGTATTCTCTATTACTCACAATATGACACAACTTGCTAATTTTCCAACTTAGGGATGATTCAAGATCCACATTTAGCTGTAACATTTTTTTTTTTAAAACACGTTTAGATATCATTTTTAAGGAATTCATGGAAAGCAAAGAAAATCCTTGATGTATATTCAAGTTAGAGAACATAACCAGCAGACTTTGGTATAGATAGGTAATTTGTTTACCCTTAGAGTGCCAGTGTCTTAGTTGACAGTCTCAAAATCTCATTTCACAGAGTTAATTACATGGCAGTATCTTAGGTTATTGAAATCTTTAGTTTTCCTTCCTGTTCAAATGAAAACAGACTAGTTTAATTGCTACTAAAACATCTCTTTACCTAATAGTTGAACTTAAAACAACGACATTTTATTTTACTCTTAAAATATATATATAATTTAAATTAGAAAATAGCTTATAGATGGGGTGTCTGCGTGGCCCAGTAGGTTAAGCATTCAAACTCTTGGCTTCAGCTTAGGTCATGATCTCACGGTTTCGTGAGTTCAAGCCCCGAGTCGGGCTCTGCACCGGCAGCACGGAGCTTTTTTGGGATTCTCTCTCTTCCTCTTTCTCTCTGCCCCTCCCCTACTTGCACCATCTCTGTTTCTCTCAAATAAATAAACTTAAAAAAAAAAAAAAAAGAAAGAAAGAAAGAAAATAGCTTGCAGAGAAATTATCTGGCCGATCAAAAGTAAATGTAAATTTTTAAATACAAGGAAAGTTACATTTACTAAAGCATCAAAATGCCCCAAAAAGATAATGGCAATATGAATTTAAAGACATATTCTAAGGAAATGAACATTTCTCTGTAAAACTGCTTTACAATATTGATATGAAAACAAAACTTATAGGGGTGCCTGGGTGGCTCAGTCGGTTGAGCATCCAACTTCGGCTTGGGTCATGATCTCACAGTCCATGAGCTCGAGCCCCGTGTCTGTGCTGACAGCTCAGAGTCTGGTGCCTGCTTCAGATTCTGTGTCTCCCCCTCTCTCTGCTCCTCCCCTGCTCATGCTCTGTCTCAAAAATAAATAAAAACATTTAAAAAAAGAATTAAAAAAAAAACTTATAAACACAAGCATTATATCCCCAAGCCCAAGATATTTTTAACTGTCAAATAAAACTTAACTGTGATTTTTTGTTAAAAAAAAAAATAGTAATCACAAAAATAAATTATGAAATCTGCCAGCGCATTACTTAAGGATTTTGTTTTCCCTATTTTTTTTTTTAATGTTTATTTATTTTTGAGGTGGGGGAGGGAAGGGGGAGGGGAAGAGAGAGAGAGGAAGACACAGAATCTGAAGCAGGGCGCCAAGAACTCATGAACCGCGAAATTGTGACCTGAACCAAAGTCAGATGCTTAACCAACTGAGCCACCCAGGCACCTCTTCCCCAGCTATGTTTTAAGTAACAAGAGTTCCACAGGATATTAACACATTTTACCACATAGAGTGATTAATTTCCCTGGTCTGTGTGACACTTAATTTGAGATATACTGAGGTTTTGTTTTGTTTTGTTTTTTAAAGGTAAACCAGTACCCGGCAATATTTCTCAGTCTTTGCTATGTTAATGTGCAGTATGATGAACCTTTAAGAGAGAGGGTTAAGAAAGTAGTTTTCCAAACATATTTGAAACTATTTTTCCTGGGTAGTCTCTTAGAACGACAGAACACAGTGTGGGAAATGTTACTTTGGGGCATGAGATTTCTAATATGAAAATGAAAATGTATTATACTTACACGGGGTTAATTCTGAGGTTAAAAAGAATCCATAGTAGTTTTTCAGATCTAATCTCCTATGATGTTTGAATACCTTGTCAGCTGTGCCAAGTGGTCTTTGAGCCTATCTACCTGCTCACCTTAAACAGAGTATTAGTTTTGAGCTCATTCTATACAGAAAAGTTGCCTAAAGATATTAGGCTTTACTCATTGGCACTTCAGGATCTTTCTCGTTCACAGAGCGGAAGGAGGAAGTTATGATCCCAGGAACTCAAAACAGAAATAAAAAACAAATTAGTACCATACAATGAAGTTAGTGTCCCTGTTCTTTATTATTTATAAAAACGTATGAAGCCTTTGTATTATATGTTACAGTGTTTATACCGTATACATTTTAATGTAGCATATGCAAATTTTAAATTTAAAAATTAACTTATTTTTAACTATACTTCAAGAACACTGGTGTTACTATGAAATCCCATTCCCCAGAAATGGGCTCATCTGGTTAGTACAACGGATCTGCCAGCTGGATGGATCCCAAGTAAATTTTAAGCTGGCATTGGGCAAAACATCCCTGTACCCAGGATTTTACAGAGAACGTAAATTAAAAACGCATTCTAGAATTTCCCTGAGAACCAAACAACTGTATAGTGACACGAATATATTCAACTTACCCTCTTTATGCTAAATTTGCCAGCTGAGCAGTTTAAATAATACTTCAAATTCTGTGCTTCAATTCTGCTAACATTTATTCTGTGTTAGTCGTTGGCATCTAACACTGGATTAGGAAAGACTGCTATGTGGTAGTTATAGCAACCTTTTCTAACTTGATCGGAAGTTGAAGACCGTGAGCCTCAAAGAAATGCAAACCAGGTTTATTACTATGAATATATCAAAATCTTTTTTTTAATAGTCATTCAATAGGGCTTTTCACTTTAGAGAAACACTGTGTGTGCTTGCACACTCACACATTATATAATCGACCTACAAAAGTCAAATTTTAAAAGAGGTTAAAGGGATGAATGATTAAATTAAATAAGCAATTAGGTCCACGTTCCATTCACGCACAAGGCTACCACTGTCCCTTTGATAAAGCCTAGGGATGAGAGCCAAATTAGCCCTATTTAAATTGGCCATTTAATTCTAACTTCCCTTAATCACGCGGGTGTTCTTGGGTACAGACTTTTTCCTCTCAAAGAAGTTACAGGTGAGCAATGCTTCAGATGACATATATAACAGTAGAAAACAGTAACAACATGTATAGAGCATATGAGCAAACAGTAAAGGTTTTCAAATTCATCATGATCGTAATACATCATGAAGGAGAGCCAGAGAGGTAGAACAACAATGACTACCTCACATTCTATAATTTCCTAAGGTTATCCAGTTATGGTAATGGTAGAGCTGGGGAAATTTAATCCATGTTATGTAGTTAGAAATTTTATTTTCTTCCTAGTATTTCAGTTTCTTTCCTGAAATAATAGTATTTTACAGCTTACATAGCTTTTAATATTATAAATATATAATATGCATGTATATGTATAAAAAGGCTTTGAATCTGAACTTGTCCAAACTTCCCTGCAGGCCACCTCCAGTCTAGTTTTACTCCTTGAACCTCTTTGTTGTTCCTTCGCTCTCCATGTCTTCCCAAAGTCACCACCACTTGCTTGAGCCTGAATGAAAGCAGCAGTGAGTAAAGGCAGCACCCAGCCGTCCAGAGCACTAGTGAACTGTGATTACATCTACTCTGATTTACACACTAACAGGCCAACACGTGGACTATTTCCCCAGGCTCTCATTCCTACTGCAACAATGTCAAGGACATAGCCATTAAGAGATGACCTAGGATTATTCACGACTTATCCAGCTCAATACGCTTATTCTATCCCATTATTTTACTTCAACCTTCTTCGGCTATAAAAAGCCCTTTCCTTATATGGCCAGTCATTTAAATCTAAGATTTGATATTCCTGGCATTTAGAGGAGACTCTTCAGTATCGCTTCTTGAAGGCATCTCAAACATTCTTTGCTGACTGATTTTCAAGGTGGGAGATGTTCTTTCACATGAGGCTTTTAGATTATGTATCCTGGTCAACAGGCCGTCAATAAGCTTAAGTCTCTTCATTAATGTTTGGGCCACTCACTAGGTATTAGCAGGAAAAAAAGGGTGGCCTGGCCAGAATGGGGGCACTGAAGTTGTTCACCAAGAAAAAAAGGATCAGCTAATACCATTTGGCAAGAGACTCCTTTATATACAGCACTCTGCTTCATGCTAAAGGACACAGTTAATGGAAAACACATGAGAGCATAATATAGCAGAGATAACAATGGATCTAGAAGCAGACAGAACAGGTTGAAATCTTGATTCTGTCACTTACTAGCTGACCCGGGGCAAAGTCACAATGTATCCGAATCTCTTTCTTTAGTTTACACTATCAATCTTGCAGAACTGATGTGAGGATTCAAGATTTTATGTGAAGTACCTGGCACAGTATCTGGTATATGGCAGGTACCCAATTAACAGTAGCTATAAAAAATTGTTTTTAAATCACCTGTCTTCAAGAGGCAGCTGGTCAGGAGTTAGCAACCACTAGGGGTAGAAGGCAGAGTAACGTCAAAAAAAAAAAAAAAAAAAAAAAAAAAAAAAAAAAATAGATCTCGGGGCACCTGGGTGGCTCAGTCTGTTAAGCATCTGACTCTCGATTTCAGCTCAGGTCATGATCACAGAGTTCATGGGATTCAGCACACATCAGGCTCTGCACTGACAGCGTGGAAGCCTGCTTGGGATTCTAGCACTCTCCCTCTCCCTCTCCCTTCCCCCCCCCTCCATTCTTGCTTACGCTGTCTCTCAGAATACATAAACATTTAAAACAACAGATCTTATAAATTGGGAGTTAAAGGAGAATTAGTGGCTTCTTGTAGGCGATAGCTCTCAAAACAGCACTGTAATACAAAGTGGCTCAGCCAAGTCTGACAGAATGGCTGTAGCTAAGGCATTCTGAGGAAGCACTTCCCTGACCCTCTACAAGCTCCTAAGTATACAACATAAATTCTCTTATCTTTGTAACAGTATTTTCCAGTATAAATATAATGTAAGCCATAGCTGTTTTTAAATTTTATAGTAGCCACATTGAACAGTAAATAGGTGAAATTTTAATATATTTCATTCAACACAATATATCAAAACATCATTTCAACATAAACCTTAAAAATTGACTTATTTTACATTCTTTCCCTTGTTTTTTTTTTTTTTTTAAGTTTACTTATTTATTTTGAGAGAGTGAGAGCCCACAAACATGCACGCATGCAGGGGGAGGGGCAGAGAACGAGGGAGAGAGATTTCCAAGCAGGCTCCATGCCCTCGGTACTGGGCCTGATGCGGGCTGTAGCCCATGAACCCTGAGAGCATGACCTGAGCTGAAATTAAAACTCGGGTGCTTAGGTGTCTGAGCCACCCAGCCACCCCTACATTTTTTTCCTCGTATTAAGTCTTAGAAATTAAGTATGTATTTTACACTTAACACCCCAATTAAATCGAGCTAAATTTCAAGTGGTCAACAGCTACATGCAGCTAGTGGGTACCACACTAACAGTGGGGCTCTACAATCCTTACATCAAGTCTGGGCCCAGTCCAAAGAATCTGCTCTAATACTTGTTGGTCTACTATCCTACTAAAGACCCTAAAAGTCTTGTTAGAAGATCTCACTTTTGAGATGTAAACATCTCTGGGAAAACAGTGAAGTAATCAGTGGTCATTTCAAGAGGGATTATGTGACACAAGTCAGCCACCTGGGAAGTCAAGAAGAAGGAAAACTAAAACGGGGCGGGGGGGGGGGGGGGGGGGGGGTGTGCCATGAAGGGAATCTTAAGGAAACCAAAGACATGTTTTGTTTAGTTCACAAGTTAGCTTAAATCCAGGCCACTTAAAATCATTTCACAAATCCTCTCTAGGTTGTCAAACCCTAGATTACTATAATAAGATACCTGGATATCAAAAGCTCACAGTCAGCTATGACAAACATAGATGAGGTCTATAACTAGTAACAGCTGGTGGGAGCTACAAGACATTGGTAGAGGAATGCCAATCACATCAATCAACACCATTTCTTGATTGCCCATTAGTGGAGTGTATTCTAATCAGGTCAGCATCTTTAAAATTCCTGAAACCTGAAAGAACTTTTAGTAAATAAGACCTCTGTAAGGGGTCACTAGAATAATGTAAAAGTCTGAACAATTTTTAAATGTTGATTAACTATAAGAATCCTTTCTTGTTGAAGTATCAGGATAATTCATGCATTTGGATAATTATGCCTTCAGTTTGTTTAAATTTCAACTATAACTGTAAACAACTTTCAATCAGGTAAGAAAAGTCTGTCATATGGTTTGCTTTCTGCAATTCAAAAAGTACTTTCAAAGTATGTAATGCAAAGTGCAACCAGATGCTGTTGGCAAAGAACTGGATATTCAAATGTGACCAATTTCCAAGAACATCACCACAGATGTGGCCTACACACTGGCTGAGTATAAAGCTTTGAAGAGTTCACATCTAATCGAATCATCTATTCAGAACTCTCCATGCTTTCCCACATTTCAGTGATGTTTCAGATCTTCAAATAAAGTAAATTTCTCAAAATGCAGAGCAAATGAGAAATATACAATTTAAAAGCTGCCTCCTCTTGAACAGACTCAGAACACAGCATACAGCTAATGTCATAAAAAGTCCCCATTCTATCTAAAAATACGAATTGATTTAATGCCTGAATAGGAACAATGTAATATAAATCTTAGTCACCAAATGGCAGTTTTCTTCCATTTAGAAAAGTTTTCCTTAGTTCCAATTACTAAAAAGTTTACAATCATCTCTAACCTAGGACTCTGTAGACTAGCTTTCCAAAGCAGATGCAAAACACATTTAAATTCCAAAATTGCAATAACCCGTGTGACAGCATTTGTATCATATCTAGGAAAAGATAAAAAGAAGTATCTTTAATAATTGAGGTTTTTCTCTGAAATGACTGAAACTTAGAAACATTTATAGATGCTATGTTTACTGATTAGTCGGGTAAATAGATGGAAACAAAATAAATGGCAAAATTCATTTCTTAGTATTTAAATGTAGAGGATAAGCTATTTCACAACATTACTTCCTGAAACTTTCAGGTAATGGTCCTGAATTAAAATCTCAATTAACCACAACAGCTTAGAAACTAGTTTTTTCTGGACAAACACTGAATGGATCTTGGTCCATTTGGTAAACTGGCTAAGTTTCTTTAACCTATTACAACATTCATTTTAGGCGCACCTCCTTCCTCTTCCTTTTCTCACAAATAGAGATTTGGGAGGGGTGGATGTCAGTAAGCAACAATCATTTACTCAAAACAAATTTACTGAGCACCTATGTACCAGAATACATATGACCTATTTTACATGTCATCTTATTTAATCCTCAAAGCAACCCAGGAGATGGGTATTTTTATCCCAAGTCCATATACGAATAAAGTAAAAAGGTTCAGAGAAGTAACTTGCTCAAGGCCAGCAGGATTTTAAGTCAGATTTGTCTTTATTTATACTACCCAATGCCAACTCCTCTCTTTCTGTTCCAGCTTGCCTCACTCAAGCTCAATCAACCGCACCTGCCCTCTAAAGTTCTCATTCAATAACATCTGCATTTCTTTAGCAGTACTAGTTTTTGGTTATCACATTATGAAGGGGAAAAATGGCTAAAACTAAGGACCAAGAATGGTTTATTTTTTATCTCAGAAGTGTTCCATTTTCCATTAAATTATAGAAGAGTATACACAGCGACAGCTTCAGTTGTCCCAAATAAACTTCTACTGGAAAAATCCTCAACAGTAATGTGGGACAAAAGAGAAAGATGTTCTAGTGCTGTGCTGTCCAATTTGGTAGCCACCAATTACATGTAATTACTGAGTATTTGCAATGTGGCTAATGTGAATTGAAATGTGCTATTGTGTAAAATACATATAAGATTTCAAAGGCTTTTGGGGCACTTGGGTGGCTCGGTCGGTTAAGCATCCTACTCTTGATTCTGGCTCAGGTCATACTCTTAGTTTGTGGGTTCAAGGCCCATATCAGGCTCTGTCCTGGCAGTGTGGAGCCTGCGTGGGATTCTCTCTTTCTCAGTCAATCTCTCTCTCTCTCTCTCTCTCTCTCTCTCTCTTCTCCTCCCCTGCTCACACTTTCTCTCTCAAAATAAATTTACTTTAAAAAAGATTTCAAAGGCCTGGTGTATAAAAAAGGGCAAAATATTTCATTAACTTTTTATATGGATTACATGTTGAAAAACAATACTTTAAATATACTGGGCCTAATAAAAATCTATTTTAATAAAAAAATAAATTTTTAAATTTTCATATATATTCATTTTTTTAATAACATAGATACCTGAAAATTTGAAATTACATATGTATTTGGGGGAGAGGACAGCAGTATTCTAGGGCCTTCCTAGGAGACTTCAAATCAGACTATGCAGGTAAGTAGTACATAAGGCACCCACCTGTACAAACTCCATCCCTGAACAGAAACCCCAAACCCTTACAATTAAAACTCTTACAAGATAGTGAGCTATCAAAAGATAACACATTTGTATTCTTTAAAAATTTTTTTTAATGTTTATTTTTTGAGAGAGTTGGAGAGAGAGAGACAGAGAGTAAGCGGGGGAGGGAGAGGGGTAGAGAGAGACGAAGGCACAGAATCTGAAGCAGGCTCCAGGCTGAGCTGTCAGCACAGAGCCTGATGTGGGGCTCGAACTCACAAACTGTGAGATCATGACCTGAGCAGAAGTGGTACATTTAGCCAACTGAGCCACCCAGGCACCCCAACCCTTTTGTATTCTTAATCATTTGGTCTTCTCTCATTAGAGGACCCAAGGAATTTCAGGTAATTGAAGTTTCTATTAATCAATGTTTTATTCTCTACAGAACAAAATCTCAAGGAAAAGTACCTATAGAAAGCTTTTAAAAATTTATCATTAACTTAAATATTACATGGTTTTTATAAAAACTGATTTTAAATACAAATATTGGCACCAGTGACTATTTGCGACAACATGGATGGACCCAAGGGATATTATGCTAAGTGAAAGAAGTCAGACTGAGAAATTCAATAACCATCATGATTCTACTTGGAAGTGGAATCTTAAAACAAACAAAAACCCACAAATTTTGTCACCATGAAACACAGCTAGTACCTAAGCAGTTTAAATCAACTTATTAAAACAATGAATTCCAGATTCTCCAGTAACTTCCTTGACTTTGTACCTATTCCTATTAAAATTGATTTAAAAATAGATTGAAGGACAGCTTTTATACCCACGGTAAAATCAAAAGCAATTACATTTTATTTAGACCCCAACCATAATAATGAATCTTTTTAGTTCCTCAGAAGGATGTATTATTGAAGGCCTTATTTTGAATAGACCAGGCTTTCTTGGAAATTACCTTCTAAAACTGTTGTCATGAAACCAAATGTCAGAGCAAAACATGGAAAAGAAAATCAAAACAAATCTGATAAATTCCATTCAAAGTCCTTGGTATGATGCAACATAGAAAAATGCATTGTTACAGGCTAAAAACTTTGATAAATGAGTTTAATCACAAAATTAGACTAAAACACTAACATTTCCAATATGACAGATTTCTTCCTTCACTGTGTTATGTATTGGTTAGGATTTCAAATCCACTTTTGTTTAGGACTTAAGTGAAGTCGTTTTGATCTAAGGGTGAATTTGTTTATACTGAAGAATCTGCATCAGGATGTTGTCATCAATATCTGTTGTTGTTGATAAGCACTCCATAAGTTCAACCATTGAGGGTGCCGCTGGGGACTTATGGATAAGAACATATGGAAGAATGGCTATGATGTAATGGACACAGAAAGGTACGCCTCAACTAAATTTGGACTATCTTTTGTGTCTCCTTGGTCTGAAATAGTGTAATTGATCTATCATTGGTTTGGAGTTATGTTATTTATTTACTGGCTAATCAAGAGGCACTGTCCTGTATGTTATTGGTTGTAAAATATTATAAATTATAATTCCTGCAGGGAACCTGTGTTAAACTATTGGCAAAGACCATGTTAGTCTCTGAGCATAATTTGCCTCAAACAAAACTCTGTGCCTCATGTAATGGCCCACTTAGTTGAAAATAATGGAAAATTGGGGGCATAAATCCTCTAATCTATTTTACTTAAACAAATGACCTAAAACTTTCCCTTTTCTTTGTAGTATGGAACTGTTTCTCATTTAAATGTGTTCTTTTCCAAAAGAAAAAAAAAAAATGTCAAGGCCGCTGAATACATCTAGTTTGAATTTCCAATATAATGTTCCTAAACATGTCAGAACCATTTACCATGCACATGACTGGCTTCAGGGGTGAGCAAACTAAAACTGGAACAATATACAGAAGATCAGCATAGTTTTTTTTCAAAATAACAAGAAAGTGCATGACACATTCCAGAGTTTTTAACTCCAAAAAACTTTTCCTAATTCAATGAAAGATTTAAAAAACAAAGACAGGCAGCAAGTATTTCTTGAAAAGCAGCTTCAAATCACTAAGAGACTGTGAGGTCTCTTATCCTGTCCAAACCCTGCTCTAGGGAAAATCAAGTGAAATTCTGGTAACTCCCTTACCGCAGAATTGCATGAATGGGTTAAGATTGCTAGTAAAATCATAAAGTAGAAAAGACACTGGACTGAGAGTCAGAAACACAGTTGTAAGTCTAGATCAGCCACGAGTAACATTATCTTGAACATGTCACTCCATTCAACTAGACCAGGTCCTTCACCCATAAAATAAGGTAGGGGTTTCCACAATTTTGAGTCTAGATTTCATCCCCCTCTTTACCCCAAATTCCTCCCCCCAACTTTAAAGTTTACAGAGAATTCCCACTTCCAATCATTAAAATGATAGAAAGTCTAAATGATTCACACAAAGGCAGAATTTTAGCATCCAAAGAGACTTGCAAACCTGGGGAACTCCTACTTCTATTAGCGGGGAAACTTTCTCTTTATTGGGTCATGAAGGCAGAAGTCAGCTAGTACCACTCTGCAGATTTCCATCTATTCCATAATTATCAAACACTATCTCCAACCCACTAACCTAGAACTTGCACCCAGGGGTACCTGGGTGGCTCAGTCAGTTGAGCGTCTGGCTCTTGATTTGGACTCAGGTCATGATCTCATGGTTCATGAGTTTGGCCCTGCTGTCAGTGCAGAGCCTGCTTGGGATCTTCTATCTCCCTCTCTCTCCCTGTCCCTCTGCTGCTCTCTCTCAAAATAAATAAATGAAATTTAAAAATAAATAAAAAAAGAATTTGCACAGCTGAGGGGTATAATGAGGCTATGGTTCTTCATTTTAAAAATATGAATCAAAGGCTACAGGTTATGTGCCCCTTGTCTCAACTCCAGGGGCTTGAATGCCAATCATGACCTTTGCTGCATAATACAGATCTGTATAGAGTTTCAAATTACAATCTCGACTGGGTATAAAAATAATAGATTTTGTATCACCTGAAACATTGATCTTGAAATAGCTTATTTTAAATGTTTATTTATTTTGAGAGCAAGAGAGCGTGCGTGTGTGGGGGCAGAGAGAGAAGCAGAGATAGAATCCCAAGCAGAGCCCAACACAGGGCTGGATGTTACAGTGAATCATGACCCGAGCCGAAAGCAAGACTTGGATGCTTAACCAACTAACCGAGACATCCAGGTGCCCCCAAACAATTTTTTTGATCTAAGAATATGGAAGAGGGATGGAGAATTATTGTTTAATGGGTACAGAGTTTCAAGGTTACAAGAGGAAGCGTTCTAGAGATAGTGGTGACAGTTATAGAAGATTACCATTAAACTACACATTTAAAAGTGGCTAAGATGGTAAATTTTATGTTGTATTTACCACATTAAAAAATACTGGAAGACACCAGACACCCAGGACTCCAGATGGCATCAGCTGTACTAGTGAAGAAGAAACTCGTGGATGTTAAAATAGGGAAGCTGGCAAGCTGGATACTGATGCAGAATTTCATCCCTAAAGGCACTGCTGGAGGGTTTCAAAGAGCTCACTACCAATATTACAAGTAAGTCAATGTGAAGAATTGCTGGGCTTTCTATGGTGCTGGCAGTTTATGTCCTGTTCAACTATTGCCTTTCTTACAAGGAACTCTAACAAGAGTGGCTAAGTGAGTACCACTGAAGAGGGCCCAGTGTGGAGGGTGGCCTGGCACACCTGGAGGAACTCCATCATTGCTGGATCCTTTCACAGCCCAATTGAGAATACCCAATAAAAGATGGCTGGTACAAATTTAAATATATTGGAAATTTTAAAAAGAACTGCCCCCCCCAATATAAGACTATAAGTTATAGTATCTGCATAGGAATGACATTCTATTAAACATTAGCATTCAAAACAAGAAAAGAAACCAAGTCTAGTAACTGTAAGTTTAGAGTCAGGCAATTGCAAGGCTTGGGAGAAAAATCTTATGACTTAATGGATGGCCAAAGGCAGTCAACAAAATAATGCCAACTACTAAAAATTAAAAGTTTTAGAAGAGATACAGTTACAGCTGGCATCATGGGGTAGATGTGCAAAGACGGTAAGGGCTGACCATTCCTGACCCCTTCTTTGCCCTCCCTAGTAAGGATGTTTTTCTATGGGAGCACTTCTCAAACAGAATGTGCTGTTAGCATGTATCATTTCATAAAGTTATTGGTAATCACCTAGGTGAAACAGGAGTGACAGATGATTACAATTTCCAACTCCCACTTTCCATACCTCTGCTGTAAGTGGAGAGAAAGCTAGGAAAGGGCACTCTTAAAAAAGAGAATGGATCTGGAAACTATACCCAGGAGAACAGCTCTAGCTTTTCTCCAGGTTGTTCTAAGCCCAAGGCTCTATTTCTTACACAGCAATTAATCTAGTTGTAGGCAGGCAAAGTCTTGATTCAGGAATTTAAAAATAAACAATGAAAAATATCTCTGGAAGAATATACAAGAAAGAAAGAGACATGAATGGTTTGGGGTGGGGTGACAACTTTCTTCTCATTGTATACTCTTGTGCCTTTTGGATTTTGTTCCACGTGAAGTTTCTTACTCCAAAGTTAATTTCTAATATTTAAAAATGAAAATGATTTTATAAAAATATGACTCGCAGTTAAGTTTACCTTAGAAATGAAGTTAACAAATTCTTGCTTTTAAATAATCAGTGAGTGCTTTTTACTCTTTTGATTGTCAAACTTTTCACAGTATTTTTTTAAAAGTTTATTTATTTTGAGACAGAGAGACAGAGCATGCGTGTGCAAGTGGGGGAGGGGCAGAGAGAAAGAGAAAGAGAGAGAGAGAGAGAGAGAGAGAGAGAGAGAGAGAGAGAGAGAGAGAGAGAATGAATCCCAAGCAGGCTCTACACTGTCTGTGCAGAGCCCGATGTGGGGCTCACACTCATGAACAATGAGATCACAACCTGAGCCAAAGTTGGATCCTTAACCAACTGAGCCACCCAGGTGCCCCAAAATTTTCAGAGAAATTTATATGAAGTATTTTTAATTTTAAGAATTGCTTTTGAATAAGCTATTTTAATACTTAAAATTTTAAAGCACAAAAGCAAGTTTTATCCTGTAATATTTTAGAAGTCAGTTCTGTTAAATCTGGTATTTTCTTCCATCTATTTATAAAATAACTACATCTTAGTATATCACCCTCTTTGTTACATGTCTCATTAGAGGGAGCTATAAACCAACAAAAATTACCAACCATGCCTTTTAATAAGTAGGAAACATTAGGAGGAGACATATCTTATATTACTTGTTTCATTATACAAATATGTAAAAACTCTCACTGGATTGGATTCTCTACTAAATTTACACCAAAAAAATTTATTTTGAATGTGCTTCTTTTGACATTTTCTAATTGTTTCCTATAAGAACTTACCATATGTTTACTTTTGAAAGCTTTTTTAAGTTTTATTTATTTTGAGGGGGGGTGGAGAGAGCGAGAATCCAAAGCAGGCTCCATGCTGACAGTGTAGAGCCCAATGTGAGGCTTGAACTCACCAACTGTGAGATCATGACCCAAGCCAATAGGAGTTGGACACTGAACCAACTGAGCCACCCAGGTGCCCCACCATATGTTTACTTCTGAAGTTCTAAGACAAACCACTAAATGGTAGCAAGGGGGAAACCTCAAGATGCACAATGACTTCCTGTAATGACAGCATGCAATACTCGATATTAAAATGCCCAATATCTTCAATTCTTTCTTTTTTATTATTCCACTATGCAAAAGTTTAAAATACAAAGCACAGCATAGGGAGAAAGTTTCATTTGGAAACAAAGAGAGTATTAAATCAAAATGAGGACTACTCAACCATTTCCAAAGGCACAAATGAAAACAAATCCAAAGACTGAACAATTGGGTAATAACTGACAAGCAGTAAAAATTAAGGAAAATTAAAAAGTAGTCAGGTTTTGGGGCGCCTGGGTGGCTCAGCAGGTTAAGCATCAGACTTCGGCTCAGGTCATGATCTCAGGGTTTGTGAGTTCGAGCCCCGAGTCAGGCTCTGTGCTGACAGCTCAGAGCCTGGAGACTGCTTTGCATTCTGTGTCTCCCCCTCTCCCTGTTCCTCCCCTGCTCAGGCTCTGTCTGTCTCTCAATAATAAATAAACGTTAAAAAAAATTTTTTTTAAAAAGTAGTCACGTTTCTAAAGTCTTTTATGTATGGTAAGAAAAAGATACATTTACAAATCTTCCTCATTTCTAGTAGTGCAAGTCCATCTCCCTCTGTCATAAATCAGAATTGGAAACGGAGTAAAATGCAACATTTAAATTTCTACCCATGGTGATGGAATGTTCCTTCCACCTCTACATTATTTAGCAAGGTGTACAGATTTTTTGCCTCCAAAATGTCCCATTCCTCCCTTTCTAATCTCAAAGCCACTGCCTGACTTCATTTGCTCATCTCAAAATGCCTAACTTGTCTCTCTGCCAACACTTTCTCCATGACAACATTCTTCACACACCAATCTCGGACACATCTGATTATGCCTCTCATCAGCTAAAATAAGTGCCCTGGAATAAAATCTAAATTTCTTAAAACAGTACCCAAGGCCTTCATGATCTAATGCTCTCAACCTTACCTCTCCTGTTTCCTCGCCCATCACATTTATCCTACAGACCTACATGCTTTCCATCGACTTCTATAATTCACCCTCCTCCAACATTTGGAAGATCCTATAAAATTCAACTCAAATGTCAACCTCCTTCGGGGCACCTGTGTGGCTCAGTCGGTTAAGCGTCCGACTTCGGCTCAGGTCATGATCTCACAGTCAGTGAGTTCGAGCCCCACATCGGGCTCTGTGCTGACAGCTCGGAGCCTGGAACCTGCTTCAGATTCTGTGTCTCCTTCTCTCTCTGCCCCTCCCCCACTCATGCTCTGTCTCTGTCTCTCAAAGATGAATAAATATTAAAAAAAAAAATGTCAACCTCCTTCATGAATTGTTTCAGTGGGATAAACATTTCCCTTCCCTTTGCCCACCTGGACTTCCTTTACATTGCTGCCTTAACACTGCTCTCAGGCTAGCGTTGGAGTTTCTTACATAGGTGCCCATCTTCTCCACCACACTTCTTGTCCAGTTCATGTGTTGCCCTTAAAATGCTGAAAACTGGGGTGCCTGGGTAGCTCCAGCCAGTTAAGCATCTGGCTCTTGACTTCAGCTCAGGTCAGGTTCTCACAGTTATGTGAGTTTGAGCCCCGCATCTGGCTCTGTGCTGACAGTGCAGCCTGCTTGGGATTTTCTCTCTCCCTCTCTCTCTGTCCCTCCTCCACTCATGTGCTTTGTTTCCTTCTCTCTCAAAATAAATAAACGTTAAAAAAAAAAATGCTGAAAACATCTCAAACCATCCAAGTAATAGGGACCTCTTTCTCTAGAAGCTTTCATTCTAATAAATACATAAATATATATATACATATGTATATATATTATATATTAGTATTCATACATATATATTTATATATGTATATAAATATATATGTATATATATTTATGTATTCCTTTATTAGAATTCCTACATTAGAATGTGTATATGTATATATATATATATATATATATATATATATATTTCATAATAAAATTAGGGGGCAAATTTTATGGTATGTGAATGTATCTTAACAAAAAAAATAACATTAGGGTAGTAAGTGGTATATGAAAGTTAAAGATAATCCTTTCATGTATTTCCTTAGCAGGCAATTCTTTGATGGTAATAATGTTTTTAAGAAGGTAAGTATCATCGGGGCACCTGGTGGCTTGGTCAGTTAAGCACCTGACTTCAGCTCAGGTTATGATCCCACAGTATCTGAGTTTAAGCCCCACATCGGGCTCTGGGCTGACAGCTCAGAGCCTGGAGCTTGCCTCACGATTCTCAGTCTCCCTCTCTGTCTCTTTCTCTCTCTCTGCCTCTCCCCAACTTGTGCTCTCAATAAATAAACACTAAAAAAAAAAAAAGTAAGTAAATATCATCTTGGGTTGGCTAAAAGAAAATTACTGGGACTTGAGTTCTCGATATTTTTAAATTATAGGTACAGAGAAAGAAGCCATCTTAATTAAGACCTAATGAACTTATTTATATACTGGTTTCTATTATCTGAAACTCACAGAAATGATAACCTTAGAGCTTTCTTTTGCATATGTAGGCCATCTCCATGAAATTGGATATTAAAAAAAAAAAAAAATTAGACTCATCTATGACTTGCCAAGGAGAGGATCTCAGACTCCCTCCTGATGTCTACCTGAAAGATCTAAATACCTTAACTCTGACTCTCTAGGCGAAGCAAGCTAAACCGGGTTTAGTGTGGTAGTTACGCTTCATCAACTTTGGACTGGGAAAGCAGTTCCACTTTAGAAATAAGGTCCACATACGTTGTTTTAGTTGTTTTTGTGTACACATGTGCACATGCTTTTTTTTTCCTTGTAACTTTTTAAAAAATTGGGATATAATTCACATACCATAAAATTCAGTCTTTTAACTGCACAATTCTGTGGCTTTTAGTACATTCACGATGCCGTGCAACCATCAACTCTGTCTACTTCTAGAACTTTTTCATCATCCCACAGGGAAACCCAGTACCCATTAAGCAGGTCACTCCCTATTTCCCCCACCCCCAGCCCCTGGCAACCACTAATCTGCTTGCTGGATATGCCTACTCTGTGCATCTCACATGAACGGAACCAGACGATATGTTTAGCCTTTCATGTCTGGCTGCTTTCATTTCGCATAATGTTTTCAGGGTTCATCCAAGTTGTAGAATATATCAGTACTTCATTCCTTTCTATGATTGAATAAAATTCCATTGCATGGATATACATTTATCCATTAATCAGCTGATAGACATTTAGCTGTTTCCACTTTTAGGTTATTACAAATGCTGCTGCTACGAACAATAGTCTACAGGTCTTTTGTGCGAACACGTTTTCACTTCCCTTGAGTATATACCTAGGAGTAGGACTGCTGTGTCATAATGGTAACTATATGTTACTATTTTTAATTTTTTTTTTTAACGTTTATTTTTGAGACAGAGAGAGACAGAGCATGAATGGGGTAGGGGCAGAGAGAGAGGGAGACACAGAACTGGAAGCAGGCTCCAGGCCCTGAGCCATCAGCCCAGAGCCCGACGCGGGGCTCGAACTCACGGACCGTGAGATCGTGACCTGAGCTGAAGTCGGACGCTTAACCGACTGAGCCACCCAGGCGCCCGCCCCTATATGTTAATACAGTTTAATGGTTAAAAATAGTAACTTTTTGAGGAATAGCCAAACTGTTCTATTTTACATTCACACACACATTTCAAAGGACAGTAACAACAGTTTCACATTTTGATTAAAACCAATTGTTCTAGGGGCACCTGGATGGCTCAGTTGGTTAAGCACCCGTAGTCAGCATTCTTGATTTCAGCTCAGGTCATGATCTCATGGTTCATGAGTTCAAGCCCCACATCTGGCTCTATGCTGACAATGAGGAGCCTGCTTGGGATTCTCTCTCTCTTCCTCATTCTGCCCCTCCCCCAGTCACACTCTCTATCTCAAAAGAAATAAATAAACTTAAAAAAAAAAAGCACAAACTGTTCTATCCCTAGAGAAAAAGATTTCCTTTGGGACCAAGTGTCTTTAGAAGTTAAAATAAATTCAAGGTTTTACACAACATATTAAATCCCTTTAAAACATAAAGATGTAAAGCAAGACATCAAACCCTTACTGCAACAAGGTTTATTCTAGTCATCAAAGAGATTAAATATGGAAATATTTAAAAGTGAAAGAGGAAAATAATGACAACCATCAAGTTTATATAACAAGCCAATAACTATATTTTCACTCATAGCAACTTCCTACTCAGTATCTCTAAGTGGATGTTGAATAGACATTTCAAACTTATGTCTCAAACTGGACTCCTATTCCCTTTGCCTCCCAAATTTGTTCCTCCTGCAAACTTTTGCCTAGGCACCAAACCTTGGTCTCAAGTTTGACTCACATATACCCCACATCCCAGTGGGCAAATCCTGTTGGCTATATCAGCCAAAAATATCCAAAATCCAATCATATCTCACCACCTTTACCAGGCACATCATTTCTCACCAAGATTATTGCACCACTATGGTCTGGTGTCAAAACACAGCCAAAATAATCCTTGGAAAATCTATGTCAGATCATGTCCCACCTCTTCAAAGTCATCCAACAGCTTCTCAAACCCATCCCTCATTCTGTTTCATCTATGCTAGATGCTCTTGGGCCTCAGGGCGTTTTCCCTCTGCCTGACACAATCGTCCCCTTTATATCACATACATGCTCCTTACCTTTTTCAAGTCTTTGCTCACATGTCACCTTCTCAATGAGTGCTTCACCTAGCCATTATTTAAATTTGCCATACACCCAAACAATCCCTTTATTTTCATTCCCAGTTCTGTATCTCTCCATAACATTTAAACCAATACAGCACACAAGTTACTTGTTTCTATTTACCTTCAAGAATATAAACTCCATTAGGACAGGAGAGCTCTTCTGTTCTACTTATTGAATTCCCAAGAACTTAGAGCAAGGCCTGGCATGTATTAAGTGCTCAATAAATATTTGCTAGATGAATAAATGAATAAAAGGAAACATAAAACTGCTCAGAAAAGAAGAACTAAAAACAGAAGTCAGAAATATTTATAAGGAACCAATATTCCAAACATAGTAAAGATGGAATGGGAATAGAAAAACACCATTTTTAGAAAAATATGCCATTATGTTTCAACAGTTTGCTTTAGGAAAAAATGCTATCCTTGTTCACTTCATTGTTTTTGACAAGGTTGTATCCGTTGTCCATTGCCAAAGGCCTTTAGTTTCTGTGGAACTAAAATAAACTTTGGGGGACCTGGAATGATAATGTCCTTTTCTCAACTGCCACATATACACAGAGCCAAGGACTTTCATGGTTTTGGCCTTCCATTAGACCTATGCCCAGGACTTTCACACAGTTCAATCATAGGTTTCTTGGCCACCTTCCAAGTAAAACCACTAATTGGTGACTTTACCTTCCTTGGAAATAAACTCACAGAATCTTCAAACTGGAATGGATCTTAAGATGATCTATCCCAACCCCTCACATATTTTATAATTAAGAAAACTAAAGTGAAAAAGAAACAAAGTGACTTGCTCAAAATATCCTGAATACTTACACTAAGTAATTTTCAAAAAATAAGTGACAAGCATTACAAAATTTAAGAGAATTCAAACACTTGGAACAAATCCTCTAAAATCCAAAACCAGACTTTCTTAACAAAAACTAAGTAGAAATTATATTTCATAATATGAACAACTCTATCCATAGATTAGATTTAAAAGATACAACAGAGCCATCAATAGAATTACACTCTAGTATTTGGCAAAGTACATAATGGACAAATTCGGATTTTTTTAAAAAAGGCACATCTCTTCCCCAAAAGAGGCTTTTCTTATTCAGTGTTAGAAATGGTGAGAATTTGGGGCACCTGGGTGGCTCAGTCGGTTAAGCATCCGACTTCAGCTCAGGTCATGGTCTCAGCGTTCATGGGTTTGAGCCCCACATCGGGCTCTGTGCTGATAGCTCCTGATAGCTCAGATTCTGTGTGTCCCTCTCTCTCTCCCTCCCCTGCTTGCTCTCTGTCTCACTCTCTCTTGAAAATAAACAAACATTAAAAAAGAAAAAAGAATTTTAAAATGATGAGAATTTTAAAAAAAATTTTTATGTTTATTTATTTTTGAGAGAGAGAAAGAGTGTGCATGTGTGCAGGGAAAGGCAGAGAGAAGGGGACAGAGGATCTAAAGCAGCCTCTGGGCCCCTTCTCTGTGCTGATAGCATAGAGCCTGATGAGGGGCTCAAACTCACAAACCATGAGATCATCACCTAAAACGAAGTCGGACACTTAACTGACTGAGCCACCCAGGCACCCTGAAATGATGAGAAGTCTTCTTCCAAGTACCAATTTCCCTAAGCATTGCTTCAAAATAGCAGTATTAGGAGGTTTCTATGAACCAGTCATTTTCACATCAGGTTCACGAGAACCAGGTTTCACGTCAGGTTAACTTTCACCACCACTCTCTCCCTCTCATCCCTGCAATACTCTAATATACCTCCTAGGGAGGAGTGTCCTTGGCACTATTTCTGATAAGAGTATACTGTAGCCTTTATGTGCTTTACAGTGGGAAGACATTGCGAACCACTATTATAAACGATCTCCCATCATACTAGAGAAAAAAAAATATTTTCATGGACAGTAATTTTTTGCCAAAAATTCTTTCCATACCCTGCACCTAATGAAGTCCTATCCTGTCTTTCAAGGCCCACCCTTGTTCTCTTTGCTGGAGATTTTTTCTGACCACTCCATCTATGGGGCTCCTTTCTTGACCAGATGACCTATAGCCTTTGTTATCTGTACCTGTCATTCAGTATTTATCACACACGGGCAAGTAACATCTTTTGTGCTGTCATCTTAGTTGTTGCTGACCTTTCCTACATTTGACTGGAATGCAGAGTCAGAATCCAAGGAGTTATGGAATTGATGTTCCCGTGGGGTTTTCTGAAAGGCAAAGCATAATTCTCTTACATACGAAAGGGAAGGTCGTCTTAAAGGAGTGACTGGGTTTAGAATACACAGCACAACCATCACTGAACTACAATTTTAGAAGCTTTTGGTTATACTAAAACAATGATTCCCAACCCGTTAAAGTAATCAAGATATTTTAAGGTCAAAATAGGTTTTAAAAGCCAAAACCACATTCAAAGAGTAGGTATTTCTCTTAATTGAGAAAATAATGCATTCAAAACTATTGGTACATATATTAGAGGTACGGTACTCAGAGCACACTTGGTATGGGAACAATTTGTTCCCCCAAGATCTTGATTGGCACATGGTTGAGTTTTATTGTGCTGTGGACATGGGGTATTACTACAGTACTACTACCTAAAAATATTTAGAAGCAAAATACAGAAAGACAATTAACACACCCCTCCCCTCCCCTACAGCACCCCCCCCCCAAATCCCAGCATAAAACCCTTCTGTAGCCAACCCCTCCTCCCATGAAGTAGCATATTTTAAGCAACATGAAACAATTCACTGTTTCAAATTTTTCTTGTGGTTTTAAGTTAATAATATAGAGAAAGGAATAAAGAAATGAATATTTTAGATAAACCAAATAGCAAATATTTGAAGGTCTATTTTACATACTTCCTGATCTTTCTGAAATTTCAATCCTATTTACCCATTTCATCACCCTTTTAAAAAACAAACAAAAAACTACCAATATTTTCCAGCAGAGGCATAAATACTATTCTGATCTTGGTTCAAGTCTTTGTGTAGTCACCAACAAGAACAAACTTAAATAAATGAGCAGTATAGCATCCTGTTTAAAGCAGTCAGCCCTGGACTCTGCCACTTATCAATGGTATGAACTTGGGCAAGTTACTTAACTAAATTCCAGATAATTTATGTAAAGTGCTTAATATAATCCTTGGCAGGTTTTAAGGGCTGAGAAAAATGGTTACTGATTAATTACATAGGATATATACCAGCAAAGATATTTTAATTTCAAAGCTTCCTTTCAATTCATATTGTCAAAGTTCCTTCTTGTCTGGCTTTGACAGGCCTATTCCAGGTATCATAATCCTATAACTGGTTTTGTGACCTCTAGCTCTACCCATGACTACTATCACTGACAGTCTCTGGAAGTTAGGACAAACTGGACAGAACAATCCAGGAGGCTCCTTGAGTAAAGGAAAACAACAAAATCCACTCTGAAACAGTGAAATCACTCAAGCAGGAATAGTGCCTTAGAAATGGAGACAAAGTAAAAAGAAACGAAGACAAAAGGGCAAGAGAAAAAAATAATTGAAATATTCAAATACTCTTAGAACCCTTACCTCCAGATAAACAAGTGATTTCTCTGATTTTAGGCCCAAATTTTAAACAATATCATTGTTGTCTGCAGAAGCCATCAATAAGCAGAACTACTAATGAAATATGCCTCATTAAAATAATTTTCTTTACCACTTTTGATTTAATAATGATTTCATCATTGCTAGACTATTTTTTAATATAAAGTCTCAACAACTTTTTGAACTTTCTCCGTTCCCACGCAATCCAACAAATGGTGAATTAGTTCTTCATCATGGGTTTAGGCCTCCTGCTGGAAAGTATAATTAAAATTAGGGAAGCAGCAATTCCACTTAGTACTAAGATCCTGTCGAATTCTTCAATGAAGCTCAGTCTGGTTTCTTCAGTAGCCTGGAGAGTTCTGTAAGAAAAACTTGGGGCTGCTCAACGTGATGCTGGCCATTCAGTAGATGGCACTCTTCCCTTTGAGCCCAAATTAAACAAGCTCCAAGAAGCATGTTTTGTGACAGTCAGGTGTGATACAAAACAGGGTTTCTCTCTTCAAAGCACTTAACGATAGTCACAATCCCGCCAGAAATGCATTCATCAAAAGCTGGTGGTCCAACTAGACACTTTTAAAGAGCCCAGAGAAATTCAGATTATATAACATCAAACACAATATAAAATCAACTAACTCAAGTGATTACCAAGTAACCAGCTTCTCAGAGCCTTCACTACATCAAGCAGATATACTGTTCTTATTCAGGTATAAAATGTTCCTTTCCGATTACTTTCTACTCTAGAGGTGACTGTCTTTCAGTGGCTAGTGACCAAATCATTGTCTCTCTAGTATTTTATTAGAGTATTTAATAATATTTTAGAAAACTAGGATTTTTATCATAATCAACATTCACGAAGACCAATAAAAGATGTATTTCTTTCATATTACTTTCAACGTTTTGGTTAAAAATAACTTTCAATACCAACTTAAAAAGAAATAGCCGAATACAAAATTACTGTAGATTTAGTTTTGCAAAAAGGTGTTTAAACAGTATGGGTTTATGATTCATTAATAATATGTATCTTACTTTAACACATAATGGTTTCCAACTATTACCTGACAAGGTTTCTCACACTTCTGTTTGAGATCTTTTTTTGAAACTTAAAAAACTGACAGTTGGGGAGAGCAATGGAAGGAAATTCCTGTTAGCGCACTCTAGCTGAAAGCCAAACTTTTAAGGGATCAGATACGAATCACCTTGAAAATTCCACCTTTCTCTAGGAGAGGTAAAACTCAGTCCCGGCAATAAAAGTCAGAGGAAGGCAAGGTAAAACAAAACAAAACAGCAACACAGCAACAACAACAACAACACAGTTTAAAAGTTAAAGTGAGAAAAAAAAAGCTGGGGGAGTGGGACAAACAACAAGACCAGTACATCAACTCCACTGCCAATCTTTTTCCCCTTTCCACTCTTATCTGTGCTGCTCATCCTATGCACTTAAGGCCATTCACAACTCCACTTGAGCTGTGACCATCACCCTTCCCCAACCACTTCCTTAGATAGTAAGAAACACTGCCCTGATAGAATCTTTTCATGTACTAATAAGACAAATGAGATTAGAAGTGACAATGCAGCTAACAGTTGCTGGCTCTACTTTCTGAAGGATTAAAAATAGAGTGTTCTTAAAGAGTCCCTGGAAAGGACGTGATCCCAAAATACATTTCTTCAGACACTCCAAGTAAGCCTAATTATCTTCTCCATGAGGATATGGAGTAAATCCCCCCCCCCTTTTTTTGCTATGGCATTTAGTCATTCCAGCAGATCAAAAGATGACAGCATGAGAATATTGTATGGTAAAAGGAAGAAGGAAATGCTATCCTTGTACAAGATAGCTGAGCCATTGTGGAAGAACGTCACAGAAACATTGCTGATGGTGACAAATTAAAGGCACACACCAACTCCCAAGATACTGAAAAACTCAGCACTTCTCCAACCTGATTGCTTTTTCTACATTGTTGGAATTCCAGCTCCCCTAGGAGGCAACCAACAACAGCCAGGAGCTTAATTAAACAGACTCCTGAATTCATACCTTCCCTTTTCCAAAGAGGTAAGGGGATAAGGGAGTAAAAAAAATATATATATATATTAGAATAAATTTAAAGGAGTATGAAAAATAGCACAAAGTAACAATTTCATGTATGTTACCTGGAGTTAGAGTTCCATCTTGTTTAATGAATCACTTGCCTTAATGTCTACTTGCCTTAATGCACCTTGTGAGCACCAGAAGTTTTTTTTTTTTAATTTTTTTTTAAGTTTATTTATTTTTGACAGAGACAGAGTGTGAGCATGAGCTGGGGAGGGGCAGAGAGAGAGAGAGGGAGAGGGAGACACAGAATCGCAAGCAGGATCCAGGCTCCAGGCTCCAAGCTGTCAGCACAGAGCCTGGCGCAGGGCTTGAACTCACGAACTGTGAGATCATGACCTGGGCCAAAGTCGGACGCTTCACCGACTGAGCCACCCAGGCGCCCCCACCAGAAGTTTTATTAATATATACAGTGCACTTCTTGAGACATTGGTTTTAAGAACATTATGTCATTTGTCCTTAAGCTTCCAAAAAGTGTTTTTACCGTTGGCTGGCTAGTTGTAAGAAATTTTTATCCTGTGGAAACCATGTGTGTGTACTGCATTAAAAGGGAGTTTCATCATCCCAGGTTCAAATTGTGGCCTTGTCTGAGGAGGTAGCAATCTTAAATGCTAGCTAATGTACCGCCTATACACCAGTATCCTCAGGCACAGTTTCGGACAATTTGAAACAAATAGTTCCAAAGTTCATCTTATACCTGGGAGTTACAACTAAGCTTTAACTAATGCCAACTTTAAAAAAAAATTTTTTTTTAACCTTTATTTATTTTTGAGACAGAGAGAGACAGAGCATGAACAGGGGAGGGGCAGAGAGAGAGGGAGACACAGAATCTGAAACAGGCTCCAGGCTCTGAGCGGTCAGCACAGAGCCCGACGCGGAGCTCGAACTCACGGACCTTGAGATCGTGACCTGAGCCGAAGTCGGACGCTTAACCGACCAAGCCAGCCAGGTGCCTCAATGCCAACTTTTAAAAACAAGTAAGTATAAAGTATATGGTGGCAACGGGGTTCGGTTTTACATCAGATAAAAGCTCAATTTACATCTAAACTCATTAGCAGATGTAACTATATGTCAAAGCCTAGACATCTTTCATAACAACAGTTCAGCTTTGGCATAGTTAGAAAACAGACTATACTATCTTCCTAAGAAGGAAATCTACAGTAAACTTTTTAATGTCGAAGATGGGTTTCATTCATTTTATAAAATGGTGATCATGGTACCACTTTTTGGGTTATGCTAGATAACACTGAAAGCCACATTCATTCTTTAAGGTTTCTAGGATACTCATTAAATTGCTCTTTCAGTGTAGTAAGTAATGTCCTAGAAACCTGAGATTATTAATGCAGCTTTTCAAAGGTATCCAACAAAAATTAGTTTAAGGAAACAAGAGACTTCTGATTCTCGTTATCTGTACTATCATCTAAGGCTTCAGAGTAAGTTAAACAGTACCATCTCAACATTCAAATAGGTTTTCAACTGTGCAATTCATTTTGAACTGCATTTTGAAACTTGTCCAGATATAAAAGATTATTAAAATACACATGACATAAAGAGGTCACAAAGAGCTCACAAACCTTTTTTTCCTCCGCTTAATTTTAATTAACACAAAATTAATTTTCAGTTAAAATTGTCCAATGCATACTGCTGACACTCAGATTATGTATTGCATGAATTCCAGGTGAATAATTTTTTAACTTTACATGAAAGGAAGAATATCCCCCAAGTAGGACGGTTACACACATGTGTGTCCATAGCCAGTGACAGCCAGATGAAAAAAATAATTAAACTCATCTAGTTATTATATACAAGGGTAACCGACATGTTTTCTTTCAAGTCAACGAAAGACTTCTAACCTGTATGATATGGAGGATTCTCAATACATACAACCCATTACAGTAAAAATTACAGATTGTCTTGGCTTTTGGCCAAGAGAGCTTAGTCACTTGCAGAACCTGAAAGACCTCATAATAATCTCATCTATAAATATGCTGGAGGGGCACCTGGGTAGCTCAGTTGGTGAAACGTCCAACTCTCGATTTCGGTTCAGGTCATGATCTCACAGTTCATGGGTTTGAGCCCTGCATAAGGGCTCAGAGCTGACAGTGTGGAGGTTGCTGGAGATTCTCTCACACTCTCTCTCTGCCCCTCCCCCACGCATGCGTGAGCTCACTCTCACTGTTCTAAATACACTTAAAAAATAAGTGGACTGGAATGGACCCCAAGATCAAATGATAAACCATTAACACAGAAGACATGAAAGAAAGTATTAGGGCACTCATTTTGAACCTCGATAGGACAGTCTACAACTCCTCAATTTTATTTATTTATTTATTTATTTTAACGTTTTTATTTATTTTTGAGACAGAGAGAGACAGGGCATGAACGGGGGAGGGGCAGAGAGAGAGGGAGACACAGAATCGGAAGCAGGCTCCAGGCTCTGAGCCATCAGCCCAGAGCCTGACGCAGGGCTCGAACTCACGGACTGCGAGATCGTGACCTGAGCTGAAGTCGGCCGCTTAACCGACTGAGCCACCCAGGCGCCCCAACTCCCCAATTTTAAATGAGGTGTCTGTTTAAAAGAATAGGGCTCTAATTAGACATTTAAGACTTTTTTTCTATTCAAACTCTACATATTTAGTATTTCCAAAGGATTTGGAAACAACCCTGAACATTAATTCTAGCCAAAAAATGTAGTGCTTATTTAGATGAGAAACAGTAACCTGTATCTTCAATATAGCTTGAGCTTCCTTAATTCAACATATGCTTGTTTTAAAACATTTTTTCCTGGGGCACTGGGTGGCTCAGTTGGTTGAGGGTCCAACTTTGGCTCAGGTCATGATCTCACAGTTTGTGAGTGTGAGCCCCCCCCCATCGGGCTCTGTGCTGACAGCTCAGAACCTGGAGCCTGCTTCAGATTCTGTGTTTCCCTCTCTCTGCCCCTTCCCTGATCACGCTCTCTCTCCGTCTCTCAAAAATGAATAAACATTAAAAAAAAATTTTTTTCCTAACTTTATGTTTCACTAAACTGTCAAAAAAAGGACTTTTCAGTCCTCTACAGTAATTCCTTTTTTTTTTTTTTTTTTAAAGTAGGTTCCAAGCCCAGCATGGAGCCCAATGTGGTACTTGAACTCACAACCCTGAAATCAAGAGTGCAACACTCAACTGACTGAGCCACACAGGTGCCCCTACACTAATACTTCTAAACATTACTTAAAACAGCTCCTAATTTGGGTTATGGTTTATGTGCCTGACCTCTCAATTACACTGGTGAAGCAGCAACACACAATTCCTTGAGGAATGTGACAAAGTATAAGCCACAAGTTATATCTTACAGCTAATTTTAGAAGGCATCTGAGGGGATATGTAGAACAAATTTAAGTTAAAATCCATCTTAGGTTGGTATGTTGTTGATAGTCAGAAGATCAGGCCTACTGATTTAGATACTGATTAGAACCAGAATCTCTCCAAGGGGAACTAGTGCCTCTTGGGCCTGGTGGGGCCCAACACCTAGTAAATTTAAAAAAAAAAAAAAAAAAAAAAAAAAAAGAGGAGAGAGAGACACACTTTAATATCTTTAGTAATTAAAAAGATAACATACTCTAGCTCAAATCCCAGCATCCTAGCTAAACATACATTGTATGAATCAAAAGAATCCTCTTCCAAAGTCAAAAGGTGATTCTATTTAATGCAGATTAATCACCACTCTTCATATTTAAAAACCTGGTGGTGTTAACACAGCAAGTTGTAGCTAAACAAGCACAGGCGCAGCTGTAGTCTTGGGAACACCGCGAAGGCCTTTCAATGATTTGTAACTACCATTGCAAGTATTAATAGCAAGGCTCACTCCAGAGTCACACTCTGGGTTCAGAACCAGCCTGGAGCACCTAGTAACTATACTCCTTGGACAAAATACTTAAACTTTCTATGTCTCTTTAGTCACTGGGTTGTCATGAGGAATAAGTAAAACATATAAGACTGGTGCAGAGGTAGAGGAAATAAATATTAGTAGTTACAAGTATTTGCTGAGTCTTCACTTGCTAGGTAGCGTAATAGAACCACCAGGAAGGAGTCATTTTCTATACTAACGATGGTAAACACAAAGCACTGAGAACCATACTATATTCTAAACACTTTACATAATACCACTCGGTTAAGGTTCTGATTATCATTCCTTAACACTCTACAAACTGAATTTGTTCACAGATGGGTTTCTATGCTTTTTATAGGATTTCTTCCCTCAATACAAATGCTTCTTACACCCTGATGACACGCATAAATGCTGCCCAGTACTGCTAACCACCTGCTTTGCAACAGAACAGATTAAACAGCTAACAACCTATATAGGCTCAGGTGTAACCAAAACAGACGTGATACACCTACTTTAGGAAACCTCACAACTGCACAAGTTGGGCCTCACCTTGAGTCTAAACTTTAGGATTGCGTGTGGGAGCTGAAGCTATGTGCTCTTAGTCTCAAAGACATTCTGGTTGTACAAAGACCAAATCCACACTTTAAACATCACTGAGTGGAGCTCATGTTATTCCCAGTACAACATTATTGAAAAAAAGGGGCCAGAAATAGCAAAGTTACAATATAATTTTCTCATTTTTAGGATGTAAAACCTACTTTGAAAATACAATCCTTCTAGCATGAAAATAAATATTTCCCAGGTGTTTTATGATCACCTGTCATGTCAGATGTTTACCAACATTTCCTGTTATCATACATGTAAATATTGGGACATACTGAATGTCCCAAAAAACAACAATCTCAAGAGTTCTTAAATAATCTTTAAGGGGCGCCTGGGTGGCGCAGTCGGTTAAGCGTCCGACTTCAGCCAGGTCACGATCTCGCGGTCTGTGAGTTCGAGCCCCGCGTCAGGCTCTGGGCTGATGGCTCGGAGCCTGGAGCCTGTTTCCGATTCTGTGTCTCCCTCTCTCTCTGCCCCTCCCCCGTTCATGCTCTGTCTCTCTCTGTCCCAAAAATAAATTAAAAAAAAAAAAAAATAATAATAATCTTTAACATTCAGGGCACCTGGGTAGCTCAGTAGGTTAAGCATCTGACTTCGGCTGAGGTCGTAATCCCAGTTTGTGGGTTTGGGCCCCACATCAAGCTCTCTGTTGTCAGCACAGAGCCTACTTCTGGTCCTCCAACTCCCTCTCTCTGTCTGCCCCTCCCCTGCTTGTGTGCTGTCGCACATGTGCGCTATCTCTCTCAAAAATAAACAAACATTATGGGGTGTCGGGGTAGCTCAGTTGGTTCAATGTCTGACTTTGGCTCATGATCTCCTCCTTTGTGAGTTCAAGCCCCATGTCAGGCTCTGTGCTGACAGTTCAGAGCCTGGAGCCTGCTTTGGATTCTGTGGTCTCCCTCTCTCTCTGCCCTTCCACCACACTCTCTCTCTCAAAAATAAACATTTTTTAAAAGTTTCAAAACTAAATAAACATTAAAAAAAATTACATTTAACATTCAAAATTGATACACCACTTTTTCTTTAAAAACTATTACCAACATGCCAGTATTTGAGGTTGATTTTAAGAGTGAACTCTTCAGGGGAACCTGGGTGGCCCAGTGGGCTGGCTAAGCATCTGACTTTGGCTCAGGTCATGATCTCATGGTTCTTGACTTCAAGCCTCACGTCCGGGTCTGTGCAGACAGCCCAGAGCCTGGAGCCTGCTTCAGATTCCGTATCTCCCTCTCTCTCTGCCCCTCCCCTGCTCACACTCTGTCTCTTTGTCTCTCTCTCTCAAGCTCTCTCAAAAATAAACACCTTAAAAAAAACAACAACAGTGAACTCTTTGAAAAGTTGAAGCATTAAATGTAGTGGCTTTTTTTTTTTTTGGCCCTCCCTGTCCAAAATTAATCTACTCAACTTAAACAAAAGGAGTTAGAAGGCAATTACAATGCAATCAAGATTTAGAGACAAAAAAACTTTACACATATGCTCCCAAAGTTTAAACTTAACCGTATAAATGTGTGGGGACCATACCTTAATCACACAAATTTTTAACAAACATCTTATTTTAACGACAGATTACACTGCACTCTTAGTCTCTTTAACAATACCCTCTTTAGAAGTCTTCTGAAGTCCAAATTAGGATACACCAGGCATGATGCAGAGGCACTTCATTCCAGAAAAGCAACCACTTCACGCTGCTAAATCTAACATGTTGTATAATTTAACATAAACACGGACACACGTTTATGTAGCTGGTTCCAACCCCAGAATCTTATCAACTCGCTCACCAAACTCAACTCGCTCATATAATCCCAACTCAAAACCTGGCTAAGTGAAATTCCATTTTTCTCCTTACCACTACAGTGGTCGATTGCAACAGCACACGTGCCAAAAAATGAGTGGTTTTACTACGCTCCCATTTTAAGCGGGCACCTACTTGCAATTAAATCTCTGCAACAAAAAAGTTCACCTGAGGCCATTCTTGCCAATTTAATGGAGGCCTAGTTTCTTCTACCTGTCTCTGTGGTCTTGCCTCAGCTATAGGATACTTCCAAAGAGGCTGGACGTGCCCCAAACACCAGCAAAGCGGACCCACTGCCAACTCTGCTTGTCACCCCAGGCAGGAAGCACAACCTAACGTGTGAGCGTTTGTAGGGGTGTGTGTGCGCGCCGGAGGATGGGGACGCGTGGATCACAGGAGAAAGGTAGTTGAATACTTTCAACTTGTAACAGAAGTTTTTTCAATGAGGAAAACAAACCAACATTCCTTCCCTTACCTCCCTCCACCTTTTCCAAGTGCAGCAACCTCCCACCCTCCGGGAGCGCACCTTCAGGGCTAAGGTTCCCAAATCACTGACGCTTCAACTAGCTCACAATTTTCAGAACGCCTCACCCTCTCCAGGGAAACCAGAGGGCGCCCTAGAATCGGGCCCACCCCGCGGCGCCCCAAGGCCCTCCCCCACAAATCTATTCCCCTCGCACCAGCCCAAGGCTCCCATTTCGGCCCCCGGGCGGGGGCAGAGAGAGATTCACCTGAGGCCGCAGGAACATCCAATAGGAAGTCCCATCGGCCCCGCAAGCCGCGCCGCTCCAGCCCCCGCGAGACCCCCTGGAAGGGTCCCGCACCCCAGCCCGCGCGGGCGCCCGCCGTCCCCGCCGGGAGGAGGGGCTCAACGACGGCGCCTTCTCTCCCCTCAGGATTACCTCGCAGCTCGCTTCGCGCAGCGGGCTTTGTGCTTCCCTTCCTCCTTCTCCGCGGCCGCCGGGACTGCAGCGGCCGCTCGATCCACCGCCGCCGCCGCCTCTTAAGCGCCGCGAGGCTCCAGAGGGGAGGGCAGAAGGGGAGGGGGCGTGAGAAGGGAGGGACCTGGGCGCCAAGCACTCTGCAGCAGGAAGCGGCGACACCTGGGTCGCGATGCCTTTGGCTCTCGCTCACAGTTTTTAAAAAAATAATTTAAACCCCCTTCCTTCCCCTCCCGCCACTCGCCCTGGCGACCGTTACCGGCGGGCCGCTCGCGCTCTGGCGGGACTGGCCAAGCGCCCCCGGTACGTCCTATGACCACGCCCCCTAAGCCCCGCCCTTAGGCCCCCAAGCGCCCCTGGCTCCGCCCCCCAAAGGCTCGCCCCCGCAGCCCCCAAACGCCCCCGGTCCCGCCCCTTGGGCCCCCGAGCGTCCTAGCCCCGCCCCTCGGAATCACAGGATGTTCTGGGCCCCGCCTCCTTAGGGCCCCGCCCCTCGCGGCCCCTACGGCCCCTCTCGAGCCTTGGCTCCGCCCGCTGCGGCCCCCTCCCCGCCCTCTAGCACCACATCTGTGCAGCCGCCGCCGCCAGGACCTACCGGGCGGCCGGGCCTCTCGGAGGGCCTGGCGCTAGGCGGCTGCTTGGCACCTCTTCAACGTCCTCCTTTGGCTTATGCAGTTCCGATCCGTGGCGTCCCCTGAGGGTCGGAGGGGGAAACGACCCCGATACGGAAACCCGAGTACCAGGAGGAGGAGAGGCACCTCAGAAATGTTGCCCGCCCTAACCTGAGCGAGCCCTCCCCGTCCCAAGGCTGAACCGCCGCTTTCTGTCAACCTCTGCCGCCTACTCTGGCTGCTGGGTGTTGAGAGGGAGGCCACTGCTGAGGTTCGACCTCCGCACGCCCCCCATAGGAGGGGCCTAGATTTTCTCAGCATGCTTGCCTATTGGGCGCTTCCTGCCCACCCCCCCCCCCCCCACTCACGTCCACAGAGGGGCAGGGCAGGGGTTCTCTCAATCCTGCTCCACTTGGACCAGTGGAGGGTCTTCACCCCTACTCTGGCCCCTGGCCTTGTGACCTTATAAGAGCTGACATCATGGAGGGGAAAAGTCGAGGGAGGCAGCGCCAGCCTTGAAAATGAATTCGGGGCTGGGTAAACTTTTGCAACGTGCAGTAGCAGGGATGTGGATCCATCCACAGGTGACACTGAGCCCCCCAACCCCATCGCCCAGACACGTTTCTCACCCTAAGCTATTCTCGAGACAGACCTCCCAGTAATGCATATCTTTTTCTGCCACCTACGACTGGCACATCCCTCCCTCACACGTGTCCTCCACGGGCACGAATCCACTCACAAGCACACCCCTCCAAGCGCCATTCCGGTTATTCATGGTCCCTTGAGTCAACCCCACCCTACCAAGCAGAGCAAACTTCATTCCCCACCCTTATCTCCCTTGGTTTCCAAGGCACTGGCGACAGTCCACTTCATTTCCTTCCTCCTCTGCAGACTCTTCTCTTCCCCCTCAAATACTTCATGCCATCCCCCTCATCTTCATCCCCTCCCTCTTCCCTAAAAATGTGCTAATTAAAATGTAGTTTCCTCTTCCCACATATGAAGTGTGGAAAATGAATCTTGTGTTGGCACAAACTGTGATTCATTTATCCTCATTTTCTCTCTCCACTGGACTAAGGCTATAGAAATTTCAGTCTACCACCATCTCCCATCTGCTCAAAATCTAACCATGCCTTATGATTTTTAAATACCCCTAAAGGATCATGGGGAAGGCTTCCTAACTTTGGGGAGAAAATATTTAGAAAACGCTCAGCCTGTCATTTTATTTGGCATTTAAAAATATCTGCAGTATTTGAGAGAGAGATTGGGAGTGGCTGGATGTTTTCTCGCATTTATAAAGCAAAAAATGAAAAGCTTTTGCATGCATCAAGGTTAGCCTTTTAATAAATAGCAAAAAAAAAAAAAAAAGTATGTTAACAGCACTTATCAGACAATAGTCTCCAGTATATACAGCATTTGCCAGTCACAAATCTAGACACCCCCCCTCCCCCCGCAAAGGAAGACAAATTAACATAATCCATTTCAAGCATGTCTGATGAGCAATCTTTTCCAGGATCATTCCCTTTCCCACAGTTTCTGGACAGAACGGATAAAAGATCGGCTCACCTGCTGAAGATGCAAGGCTTTCTTGCGTCCAGGGTAGTAGACGTGTGTGTCTTCTGTTCTGTAGGTGTGGATTCTGCAGTGCTGCACAGAAACCCACTGCAGCCACAGACCGGCAGCTGCAGCTGCAGCGGCAGTGGCGGCGGCGGCGGCGGCGGCGGCGGCGGCAGCAGCAGCAGCAGCAGCTTCTCCCAATGCTGAGTAGTAAAGTGTGTGACTTAGCAGAGACTCCCCAGATACCATTAGGCGCTTACTTATAAAAGAGGAGGCGGAATCTTTCTTAAAGGAATGGGTTTTGTTTATCCTCTCTACTATTGCTTCATAAGAAGCAGAAGCAGGGACTTTTTGGGACTGAGTAAAGCGGTGCAGCTGTGGGAGGTCAAGGTTAAAATTAACTGGACTGATTTAGTATGAATCAATGAATTGCTGGGAGCATACATTAGTTTTAAAGAGCCCTAGTAACTTCAAACATCGGGGTCTATGGCAAAAATAAAGTGGTGTGCCTGAAAACTGGTTAGTATTTTGTGCTAATATTTAATTTACAATCATTGCGCTAGAATGATAACTGAATAAAAAGAAGTTACTAGCATTTAACACAAGTATGCCAAAAAGAATAATAAAATGAAACATTTATGTGACTGGGAGCAATGGAGTCAAGCCTTCTAACACTTATAAGGATACCTGGAATTTCAGTGAATGTTGATATTAGAAAACATATTATTGACAGATTTCAGTGTGTACTCATGTTATAAAAAAATCACAGTATTATTTATAAAAATACTGAAAAATATATCTAAAATAATTCTGGACCATAATAGCAAAGCACTGTTATTTCAGTGGCAATTCAAAAGTCAGCAAAATTAAGAAACTCATAGGTAGACTAACTTACTTTAAATGCATGTGAATCTACTATTTAGACTATTAAAATATGATGCGCCCATACAGGATGAACTTGATAGTCTACATTATGACTTTAAATTTTATTCAATAATTAATATGCCTTGATTTAAGCATGGAACAGCTGTGATTATTTTCTTCATAAGTAAATGTAGAGGTGTGGTTCATAATGTGAATAGAGAAAAATATGGAAAATGTTTTGCCATTGATTTTTCTTTTCAGGGCCTTTGCTGGGTGCGTATGTGATCTTGAGGTAATAAGTAATCTTATTTGATCCTTCGTTCCCTATTTTGTAAAATGAGGAAGTTGGGTTGAAATTTTCCCTTAGCATTCCAAAATACAATGATTTTATGACGTTTATATGCTTATATTTTTTGTTAATTTAATGCAAGTGTGTCTCATTCTAAATTACTCTTCATGAAAACTTGGATTAAAAATAAATCGTTATTTTAAACGTATAACCAGAGTTTGTTATTTATTGCCATTTGGGGAATTATTTTGCAAATCAAATAATCATTATTGTAAAATGAATAAACTTAATTTTATCTGACTTAAGATTTTGTATCTAACTATGACGAATTTTCCTGAAGCAGGACCCTACTGTATTGCTAAGTATATTGAGTGGAGTACATAATTTTTGTTTAATAATAACGAAAACATCTAAAAACTAAGCATCACTGGATGGTAGAGTTGGAACAGAGTTTAGAGCTCATTGACTCCAATCCTGAAATTGTATAAATGGAAAAAATGGAAACCCAGAGAAGCAAAATCGGGACAGAGCTGGGATTTTCTCTGAGTCTCCACTCTTCACATACACACAAGGCAAATAAACAGTACTTATGGACATACACACACTTTCACATACCCACAAAGAGGGCTGAGCTGGACCTGGCACAACAAAAATCAGTAGTTTCATTCAGTGACACTATTTACATACATTTAGTATAAACTAAGGAATACCAAACAAGTACTTACAATGTGTGTAATATTAGCACAAAATTTGCCTTTGGATTTACACTAGAAAGTGAAGGAATTTGTCCAGGAAAATGCTTTTTTCAAAAAGTGACTTCCGGGGCACCCGCATGGCCTAATCAGTTAGACAGTTGGGCCTCCCACTTTGGCTCAGGTCATGATCTCAGGGTTCGTGAGTTCAAGCCCCACATCGGACTCTGTGCTGACAGCTCAGAACCTGGAGCCTGCTTGGGATTTGTCTCTCTCTGCCCCTCCCCTGATCTCTCTCTGTCTCTGTCTCTCTCTTAACAATAGATAAACATATAAATAAAGAAATAAAGTGACTTCCAAAGAAACACTCATTAGCAAACTCTTGGCTTATCTTCCACTCAAATGACAGGGCCTTAGATTCTGTTGGTTGTTTTCCTCGTGCCCACTGGTGCCTCCATTCCCTTTTGTCTACATCCTTAAGCATGTCTGCCAAGAGGAAAAGTTTGTTTAGGAGCCAGGCAGGGGAAAGTATTGTAGACTTAATTCTGGCCTTCAGAGATGCTTTTTGGAAGTCATTTTTTGTGCTAGATACTAACATTTTCCCTTAAATCCTGATCTGGCGTTCCTGGTAAAGAACCTGGCACCAACCTAAGCCTACTCTCTCTCCCTAGTTTCAAGGGGTCATTATAATTAGTCTGTGTTATATTAGATGACATAGCAAACTTGGTGTTATGTGTATCTGGCAGGACAATTTATCACCTTGACTTAAAAAAATAATGCTTCCTACAGGGAGAGAATTAAAGGAAATTAGTTGCCCAATTTCTTCATCTGTTTTGGTTTATCTTGCTCTTCTGCAAGGAAGGCATTTCATCAACCAGGTGGTAATAGGCAGTGAATAAAATGGCAATTATCTTCATAATTCATCCCCCCCCCATTAAATACATTTCTTTGTATCATCCCCAAAGTGCTGAGTACAGTCTCTTATATAAAGGCACTTAATAGATACTTTAAAAAATGAATACGCGAATTAATGAATGAATAGCCCCCAAAATATCCAGAAACTGATTACAAAGTGTTTCTGTTTGTTTGTAATTTGCATTGTCTGAAACAACTGACTCTATTCTCTACCTCCCTTTTCTAACACAGTCATGATCTAAGAGAAACAATCTCCTTTCTGTAGAGCTCTTTAGGCATGCCTGATTTGTATTCTCCAATTAAATTGTAGCTGCAAATCTCCACATGAACTCTGGGTAGATCGAGCCGTAGCCAAGACGCTTTCTGCCAAGAAAACACAGGCTTAAGTTTCAAAATTCCAGTGCTCCAGTTCTAGTTGTGACACCAACTGGTTATGTGACCTCAGAGAAGTTTCTTGACATGCTTATGCCTCAGTCTAGCCATCTTTTAGGTGGTGGTGACGGTGGATTATACCTGCTATACCTACTTCCCAGGGTTGTTGTGAAGTTCAAATGAAATAATAAATGTAAAAATGCTTTGAAGTTTTCAAAGGACTATGTAACTGTAAGGTATTATTATAGGCAGATGTATTTAAAATCAATTACCGAGTTCAAGGGACTTTAGCCTAAACAACCTGTTTTACTACTTATTGTTTCAGAAAGCAAACAGGTTTATCTCTCCCTGTGTGTGCATGTGTGCACTCACCCTGCTGCTTCCAATTTAATAGCTTTGAGGCTCTGAGGCTCTTCCCCTACCCGGGGAATATGCATCTGCAGTTGAATATGAAGCGCTAAGACTTGATTATAGAGACCGCTCCCCCATTCCTTCTCCCAAATTTACGTTTTTAAAAAAGTTCTCAGAAAAAGTAAACTCAGTGAAGCACAACAGGCTTTTCATACTATGTATTGTCATGTACCTAATCGGAGGGGTTAGGTGACCCATTCATTTGAAACTTGGTCATCCTATATACATTTTGAACACCCTTTTATGCCAGGCCCATCAGGAAAGTACTTGGGGAACAGAGTAGGAAGAACTGACATGAAATTCATGCTAATGAGTTCTTCATTACCTAAGGAGACGTAATCTGGACAATACTCAAAGATTCATCAACATATCTTATTAGTACTATGTGACCTATATGGTTTATTTTAGAGGAATTATCTCAGCTAAATACCTAACAGGTCCTTATACAACTGTTTCAGTAATCAGGGCTGATAAATTTCTGTAACATTAATGAAATATCATCCTTAGTGGTCTCCTCCTCTTTTTAAAAAAGGTATTTATACTCATTTATTCATTTACCATTTGGTGAGACTTTTAAAATCATCATAGCTAAATAAATAGCCGCCAGTAAATTAAGCAACTAATAACCAAACAACCACTATAAATAAGATACTCTGAATGAGAAGTGCACTCGCAGGTGGGACATAAAAACTCATACAAAATAATAAACAAAAAATGTATACAAAATCAATTTAAGTTATCAGTATCTATGTAGAGAAACTGTAAAATGAATACAAAGTGTGAAAGTGCTGTGTGAACCTAAAATACATCAGTTTATCTTTACATTTCATAGGCCTTAAGATTTCAGCTGCTAATCTTTAATATATATGTCCAAATTCCTAATTTCAAAAACAGGTGTTTCAGGGGCACCTGGGTGGCTCAGTCGGTTAAGCATCAATTCTTGGTTTCAGCTCAGGTCATGGTCAAGGCCCACATTGGGCTCTACATTGACGGTGTAGAACATGCTTGGGATTCTCTCTCTCTCCCCCTCTCTCTGCCCTTCCTGCACTCTCTCTCTCTTTTGCTCTCAAAATAAATAAACTTTAAAAAAAAATTTAAAAAATTAAAAAAATAAGAACAGGTGTTTTAATTCTTATGGCACTATTTCTATAATGTGACCAGTAACCACCAGCAACAGAAATACTTGGGGCTATTTCCTGCAATACTGATTCTTGGGCTCTATCCGTGAATTGGAATATTTTAGGGTGAGCCCTGGGTCGAGAGTTTTTTTAAAGCAGTTCAAGGGATTCTCATGTACCAAAATTTGGGCACTGCTATCCTTTAGGAACAATGCAATGTATGTAGACTCTCAGAGTCACAATGAGTAAAATGCAGATGGGTCCTTTTTCATTATGTGAGAGGCATTCAGAGGAGCACTGACCCTGGATCCACTCCTTCTATGGCATCACTTGGGCAAGATACTAAACTTTCTGAGTCCCAGCGTCCTCATTTGTAAGATATTACCTGTTTGACCGTGTTATTGTGAGGATTAAACAACATATGGAGAGCTTCTACTCTAAAACCTGACATAATGGAACTTAAGTGTATGTTCATTCCCTGTCTCCTTCTTCAAAGATGAGTTTAAAGGTATGTTCTTCTTGTCCAGTCCTTAGTGTGCTTGGTAGAGGCAGATGAATTAATTAGTTGTTTAATAATAGCTAATATGTTGTGTTCTTATAGTATGCCCGTCCTGAATGCTTCATGTGCATTATTTTATTTCATACCTACGATAATCCCTAAGGGTAGGTACTATTATTATTTTTATTTTACAGATGAAAGAACTAAGGCTTAAAAAGGATAAGTAACTTTCCCAGGATCTCAAAGCAAAGCATCAGTGGTGCTGTGATTCAAACCGAGGCTTTCTGACTCCAAAGCCTAACTCTTCATTATGCTGTATGTTTTGTACATTCTCTAAGTGCTTAGATAAAGCTTATGAGCCAGTCTCTTGGAAGGAATGAGCAACTGCAAAAACGGACTTCATAAACATGCCAGAAACACAGATAAATGTCATCATTTCCTTATTTTAGAAGTCTTTGCCTATAACTGATTATGGCACGTGGTAAGTGTTCAAAGTATTTATTGAATGAATGGAAAGCAGAGTTTTCACCAGCACACTGTTGAAGCAGCTGACATATCTAAACCCAAGTTTTAAATTAAAAAAAAAAAAAAGTATGTTTTTTTTTATTTTTGAGAGACAGAGAGAGACAGAGCGTGAGCGCGGGTTAGAGAGAGGGAGACCTGAAGCAGACCCCTGGCTCAAAGCTGTCAGCACAGAGCCCAGAACTCATGAACTGCGAGATCATGACCTGAGCCGAAGTCAGACGCTCAACGAACTGAGCCACCCCAGGCGCCCCAAACCCAAGTTTTACATTGCAAGCTAAATTGGTCTGATTTTCCAGATCAGCTTATGTTCTGACATAATGCAAGTCACTAAACTTCAGAGCTACAGATCATCATATCATTTACAACAAATAATTCTTGAGCACATGCTCTGAACTGTGCACTAGCCTGGCACTGAGAAGATTTTTTAAAAAAACCAAAAACCTTAAGGCATAGCCTGTGCCCTAAACATGTAGCTGGGAAATAAAATACAAACGTATGAAGCAACTAGACTGCAAAATCATCTGGGATATAAAATATATGAGATAATAAATATGAAGATATGAGATATGAGGTAATAAATGTGAAACTCCTAGCACACGGTAAATAATAAATATCTGCCTTATTGTCAACAATATTGCTTTCATTTTAATAATTATTAAGACATAATTATAGTTTTATTGTCAATAAGAAGAAATAAAAATTGTTGGAGCTATCATTTAATGAGTGATTACATGCCAAGCATTGTGCTTGGCATTTTATGGATGTTATATTTGACCATTTTATCAATATTGCTAAATCAGTATTATTAATCCTATTTTTCAAATGAAGAAACTAAGGCTCAAGAGAGGTCAAATAACTTGCTCAAGGCACACATTTGGCCTTGATTCAGGGTAAATAGTATATACAAAGAGTCCCAGAGGAATCGGGGAAGAGAGATGTCATTTTTTGCCGGTGAGAAGAGGCAAGGCATCTCAGAGTAGGAAGAAAAGCAGGACTGTCGTGGGGGCAAGAGCAGAGCCTTTGGTGACAGAGGTGGCAGGGGCAGAAGTGTGTATGTGAGTTTTCTGAGTCAGGGCTGTGCTCATGGTGAATGCGTGACCGAGGTGTCTTCACTAAACAGGGACAGGAAAGTATCAGGTGTGTTGGTAGAACAGCAAGTAAACCTGTTTGTCTGGAATGAAGTTTGAGGAGGGCAAAGTTAGAATCTATGTAGTCCCCAAACCCATAACCCTGAAAACTCAGCCCTCGTTTACTGGCGGCCTGTTTAAGTAGTCCCACTTGAGTTACTTTCCATTAATTCGCCCACTTATTTTCATTCATCGAGACAACAGTGTTTACTGAACTCCTACTATGTGCTAGCCATGATGGGTGCTAGCGATAGTGTAGTGAATAAAACAGACAAAAATCCTTGCACTTCACAAACTTTTATTGCACCGGGAAAACACAGATGCTAATTGATAAATAAGGTTATTTTCAGATGGTGACGGCTATGAAGGAAATAAAACAGACTATTGAAAATGACTAGGGTGGGGGGCTTGGGGGGCTCAGTTGGTTGAGTGTCCAGCTCTAGATTTTGGCTCAGGTCATGATTTCATGGTTCGTGGGTTCAAGCAGCGCATTGAGCTCTACACTGACAACGCAGAGTCTGCCTAGGATTCTCTCTCTCCTTCTCTCTCTTCCCCTTCCCCACTTGCACTGTCTCTGTCTCTCTCAAAAAAAAAAAAAAAAATTGGGGTGCCTGGGTGGCTCAGTCAGTTGAGCGGCTGACTTCGGCTCAGGTCATGATCTCGTGGTCCATGAGTTCGAACCCGCATCAGGCTCTGTGCTGACAGCTCAGAGCCTGGAGCCTGTTTCAGATTCTGCGTCTCCTTCTCTCTGACCCTCCCCCGTTCATGCTCTGTCTCTCTCTGTCTCAAAAATAAATAAACGTTAAAAAAAAAATTTTTTTAATAAATAAATAAATAAACAAACAAAAATAGAAAATGACTAGGGCGGAGGTGGGGTGCTGTTAGGATGGCTGAAGAAGGCCTCTTTGAGGAGGTAACATTTGGGCCAAGACTCAAATGATCTGAAGTCGTCAGCTGGAGAGAAAAGCAAGTTCAAAGGTCATGAGGCAGGGGGTGCCTGGGTGGCTCAGCCGGTTAAGTGTCCAATTCTTGATCTCGGCTCATATCATGATCTCACGGTTTGTGAGACTGAGCCTAACATTGTGAGATTGAGAATCCCACCTGCTTGGGATTCTCTCTCTCCCTCTCTCTCTCTGTCCTTTTCCTGTGCATGCTCTCTCTTTCTGTCTCTCAAAATAAATAAATAAGCTTAAAAAAAAAAGTCATGAGGCAGGAACAAGCTTGATGTGTCTGAGGGACTGAGAGAAGGGCATGATGGTTGAGCACTGTGAGAAAGGGACAGAAGGGCCCCAGATTTGACCAGAGAGCTGGGTGGGAGCTACATCACACAGGTCTATAGATCAGGGTGAGAGTTTGACTTTGGGGTAGTTTTAAACAAAAGAAAGTTAGGGTGTCATTTATATTTTTGAAATTTTATTCCGGCTGCCATAGATGAATAGACTCTGGAGAGATGTGATCAGACAGGGAAGCCAGTTAGGAAGCCATTAAGGCCATCCACACAAGAGGAAATGGGGTCTCGTTGGAATGGCTGTGGAGATAAGAAGTGAATGGACTTGGGGATCTGGAGGTAGAGCTGATGTGACTTGCTGATAGAGTGTACATGGGAGGTAAGGGAATGGAGGGAAAGAGAGGAGTCAATCCAGGATGATCTCCAGGCCTTTGGCCTGAGCATCTGGGTGGATGAGGGCACCATTATCTGAGATGGAGGAGAGTTGAGAAAAAGTAGCATGACAGGTAAAGGTGAACACTTCTGTTTGGTCATGTTAAATTTGAGATTACTCTTTTTTTCCTTCAGAATACATATTCTACTCTAATTATCTGTCAGTTAATTTTTTTTTTTGTAATTTGTTCATTCTTAACTTCCTCCCCAAAAGAACCTTCAAAAGAGCAAGAACCTTGTTAATCTTGTTCCTTGTTGAATGCCCAGAGTCTAGAACACTGGTTGGCACAGCATATATGCTCCATAAATATTGGGATTTGTTGGGTCTGGTTCAGTGGTTCTCAAGGGTACATCAAAACCACCTGTGCAGACTTATTAAAAGTTCAGAATCAGCCCCCACCCTATCGCCTCCCCACCATGACTCCGCTTAAATAGTTGTACTCAGGAAAATGCATATTTAGCCAGCACTGTAGATGACCAGTGGTCCATAGTTGAAACTAGTGACTTAGATATATTAGTGTTCATTCATACATTTACCTTAGAAACCATATTTCAGCACCATCCCAAAAGATTTCAAAGTATGGCTTCAGAGAATTCAATGGTGTTCTTAAATACAGTCAAATCACAAGGTGTTGATTTAAAAACTTTTGAGAGAAAACCATTGAAAGAATCCTGAGGTCCCTCCTATCTCATTTAACTTACATGCTATCATCGGAGACTAGGAAGGAGTCTCTTAGGAGGGTCCTTCATGTAAAGAAAGATGGCTCCCTAAGTGCTGGGCCAATCCTCCTCTTTTATCATACCTCCCACATGTCTGAGCCCCACACCTATTTGCAGGTAAGTGAAATTCCTTTACTTGGTGATTGTAGCAAATGTATGTTTTTGTTTCCATAGCATCTATTTCCATTTTTAGTAAGAGTGCTTCAGTATTCCTTTGAGGAACCCCACTGCTCTAGTGTTGGGGCCCTGTCCTCCGCCTGATTGAGGGGCTACCTCCAAGCTGGACCAACCAGATGTTCTTTCCCTAGCATTTGAATATTGAGTAGAGTGGTACAGAGACTTAAGAAGATCAGAGTTCATCTTGAGGGAGGTCCCTGAAGAGAATGTGATTAGATTCTGCTGCAAGGATCTCACAGAAGTGAGACCTGGTTCTTCAGATTCTTCAAAATTCTACAAGCTGCAAACTTTTTTCTTCCAGTACATTTCTGTTTTGCTTAGGGTGGTTTCAGTTGTTTGCAATATAACCTATGACACAGAAATTAACAAACATGCAACTTATAATTAAGGCTTTGGAAACAAATCCTTGTGGGGAGCAGTAGCACATGGACCGCGTTTTCACTAAAGTGTCAATGTCTGATAGCAGAGCCTGAATGACACACATCAGCAGGCAGAGGCAAGTGAAAGGGCTCTGTGGCTTGACATAAGTTCTACCACCGAGGTAGGAAGGAATAGGATGGCTGGGACATGACACATAAATCTTACTCGAAACTTGCTCTGAGTTTACTCATGAGATAAACACGTTTCTGGAAACTCTCAAACCTCTCTTTTATTTCATAGTTTCTACTTAGTCCTCCCAGCCCCTGAATTTCTATCATCAGACTAAACTTTCCAAGTAAGCCTTTCCAAAGCAGGGCATAATTACTAGGCCACATAAGCCGAAGACATCAATTTATGAACATGAGAACTCGTAATATTAAATTTAGTTCTCATTTCCTTCAGTGGCCCCTAAGGGAAAAAGAACATCCTGTCCTTTTAATCATTTGGGTTAAATCCTAGTCATTTGTTGACCTCTCTCCTCCCCCCCATTTGAAAAAAGAGACCTACAACTCTTTAAGACTCTGAGAAATTAATGACTTAACTCGTGTCTTATAAGCAATAGTCTTTGAACAAGAGGAGATTCTCACAACCTTATTGGTAGTGATTACAGAAATCAAGTCACAACAGATAGGATACTCAACAAAGCCAACAGCACTCTGAGCGTGAGCCACACCCGGGGTGAGATAAGGAGCATGTTATAGTTTAACAGCACTAATAAAAATGAAACCTCATCGCTTGAAGATTGTACACAGTGTAGATGGAGCTAAAATATAAAAATCAGTCTAGTTAATTTTTTATTTTTAGCGGGGTTTGCTATTTGTAAAACCTAAAAATACCAGCAAAATCTGAATATAAATCTGATAGAGCCTGTGTGACCAATCGTTTTCATTTCAAAATTGGAGGGATCACTTATTCTTATCTTTAAAACATAAAATAGTATTACTAAGATTTGCTGAACACTTCCTACCTTCCAGGTACCCTTCAAAGTACTTTATAATGTAGATATCTCATTTAATCTTTGCAACAACCCCATGAGGTATTATCTTATTATCCCCGTTTAGAAATAAGGGAACTGAAGCACTGAAAAATTAAGTAATTTCCCCAAGATCACAGAGTTGACAAATGACAAGTTTGGGTTTTAAATTCAGTTAATAAAATGGTTCCAGAATCTGGACTCTCAACCCCCTATCTGGACTTCTCTTACCACCTTCCAACCTTGCTTGGTCAATTAGTGAGACAAAACCTGGTCTTTCCTTCTACCATTTGACTTCCTTCTAACCTTCATTCTGAATGCTTAAAGTGACATTTAAAAAACGACCTGAACCAGGTAATCAAAACATAGGCTTTCTAGGAGCCCAATTGCTGGATGTTAATTGTTAACTAAACGGTGAGCCTTTCCAGCAGCCTTGACAGAAATTTACTCACCCAGATTTTTTATTAAGTAAAGCAGTAAGAGTTTAAGGATCTAATCTAAGTCTCAAATGCATGAACAAGGCCTTCGCTTTTCAAACTCCCTTGAAGTGTTTATACTTTGTTACAGTGGATTTGAGGGTGGAATGAGTGACAATCTTTCTCCGAAAAGTGCGTTATTTTTCTGAGAGGTGGTTCTTACTTCTTCACCGGGGGCGGTAATTGAGACGCCAAGCTGGGACATGAACCCGCCTGAGAGTAACCTGGGTATGGAGTGTGGGTGACACTTACATTAAACAAGCTATTCTCAAACATTCAGAGGCTCTTTGAATACCAGTGCGGATTTTCTGAGCTAGTTTCCCTGCAGTCTGGCCATGGCAACACACACTTCAACCTAGTTGGTGGTAGTTTCTTGAAGACTTTTCTTACTTCTACCACTGTGGTAGGAAGGAATAGGATGGCTGGGAGATAATGCTGGTACACTTAGAAAAGGAGAAGGGAATTTGAATGTGGACATGATAACATTGCAGTTGACTGTATGTTGACCAACTAAGGAAACAATCTGCAGTAGAGGTGGAATTTAATCTTCACTCTGAAACATGAGGGGTTTGAGTTTTGCTGCAAAGGTATCGTTTGCTTCTAAAGGGAAGGTTAGTTGGGGCAGGAGCTAAAACGTGCACTGCGGGGAGAGAGTGTGGCATACAGAAAGCATGATAACTTTACTGCACTGAAAGGAATTGCGTGAGTTTAGAAGTGAGATAGGACAGATCCTGAGATCTCACAGTCAATTAAAACCTCACAGAAAGTTTTCTCGGGAATGAAAGCTTCGAAGTGCCTCCTCTTGAATGTAGCCATAATTATAAAAATAAAATAAAAACATATGACTTTTTAACCAGGCAAATCCACTTGAAAGAAGCTACTCTATAGAAATCCTTGTAGGAGCATTTAAAACAAGATAGTTACAAGCATGTTCACTGCTATGTGGCTTCCAATAACAAACAAAAGACACAACGATCTAAATCTTTCAATCAGAGAATAATAAAAACAATTATAACAGACCCATAAAATGGAATACAATGCAGCATTAATGAAACATGACATTGACCTTGGATATACTAAACCGACATGATGTCCATGATACGGTGCTTTGAAAAAAGGAGGTTGTAGAACATATGCAAAGAGTAATGCCATACTAACACGTATGTGTGTCCATATATGTCTGTACATGCATATAGATATAAATATATGGTGTATGTTTTAAAAAAGAGTTTGGAAATCTATATAGGAAACTATTAATGTTAATAGTTACTTCTGAGGAGTAGGATTAGGTGGGTAAGTGAAAGTTTAATTTTTTTACTTTAAATGCATATGTATATATATATATGCTTTTATGTGTATAAATATTATTTGTGTAATTTAAAAAAAAACAATGAAATGAGAATTGCTGAACTCAGAAACATATATGTGTAAGCACTTGGTTGCCTTTCCCTAAGTTTCAGGAGCCCTCCCTCTGAGAATACCTTTTCCAGGGAAATGGTTGAAGTTAATCTGTTTCCTCTGGATAAAAAGAATCTCAGCACTGAGAAATCTCCTTGTTTAATTCTTGTTTAGTTATTTATTTATTTATCTCTTCATTTATTTGTCAGCAGTAAAGCATAGAAGTTAGCAGTCAGTTGGGGGATTTGGAGTTAGAAATAATTGCATCTGAATTCCTGGGCTAACACTTACTGGTTGTAAAACCTTACAAGTTATATGACCAAGCCATGCCTCCATTCCTCACCCGTAAAATGGGAGCTAGCCCAGTACCTGGCACATATTACATGCTCAACCCAAGTGAACTATCATTATTTGTGAGTTTGTCATTCAAAAAAACCCATTTATCGAGCACTTACTGTATGCCAGATTTTGTGTCAGATTCTGAATTTTTAATATGGTTTGGATATGATACTGGCTTTTAAGGGGGTTAAGTCTAGATCAGAGGTCAGTTCAGGGATTTCCTGAACTCGGATGAGAAAAAAGAAATCACATCTCTACATTTTACTAACCTCTAACTGAAATTTAACATTCCTTCGATTATGAATTTATACAGCAGATCAGAGGTATTCACACTATACGCGACTTTGGCACCAACAGAAATCATGGACGTTTCTTTTTTTTTTTTTTAATTAAAAAAATCTTTATTTATTTTTGAGAGAGAGAGAGACAGAGACAGAGACAGAGACAGAGTGTGAGCGGAGGAGGAACAGAGAGCGAGAGAGGGAGACACAGAATCCAACGCAGGCTCCAGGCTCCGAGCTGTCAGCACAGAGCCCGATGCCGGGCTCAAACTCACAAACCGAGAGACCATGACCTGAGCCGAAGTCGGGTGCTTAAGCGACTGAGCCACCCAGGTGCCCCTCAAATTTAGTTTTATATTTTGAAAGCTATATATTAGTTTAATTATTCTGTGCTCCTATGTCTCTTACTTCATGCATTTAAAAACAGTGTTCTGAAGTGAGTACATAACATATATTTTCCACGTATGAGGATGTTCATGACAGCACTATTCATTACAGCATAAAACTGAAAACAAGCTCCATGTTCATCGATAGAAGAATGGATAAATCAGCAGTGGGATATTCATACAATGAAATACTACCCAGCCACGAGAATGAATAAACAATTGCTACATTCACAAGTGTGGATGAAATCTCACAGCTAAGATTGAGAAGAAACCAGACCCAAGAGGGAACGCACTGGATGATTCAGTTTATATAAAGTTTAAAAACAGGTTAATTTATCTCTGAAGTTAGAGGTCAAGACAGTCTTTACCATTTTGTGGGGTGGTGGCTGGGAGAGGTATGTGGGGGCTTTTGGGTTATTTATTGATCCAGATATTAGTACGAACGCGTTCACTTTGCACAAACTCATTGAGCTGTCCATCTATAATCTGTGGATTTACAGCTGTTGTACTTCAAAAAAATTTTACTTTAAAAAGAGGTCCGTACGCTTTACCAGTCTGCCAATGGGATTCATGGCATAAAAAAAGATGAAGAACCTCTCGTCTGGATGGCGATACAAATCCAGAGAAATTACTGTAATACAATGTGTTATACACAGCCTGGATGTTCCAGGCCATTCCTGAGCCCAGCATTCTATTCCAGTAACCCCTTAAGTATAATTCATACTCCTCAGAACAAGAACTTTGTTTTATTTAAATATTGAAAGTAGGGTCACCGCGGCTGCAGGGAAGGAATGACAAAGTACTACGAAAGCACAGAGAAGGGAATGATTATTTTGCTGAGGCTGGTCAGGAAGAGATCTCACGGAGGAGGGATGTGTGAACGGAGAATCAAAGGGTAAGTCGACGTCCCACTGAAGGACTTCCTGTCAAAGTGAGCCGCGTCAGGGAAATACAGGAAGCACACTGTGTTAGGAGAACATGGAATCATCTGGTGTGGCAGGATGCTGGGGACGGTGGTCAGAGGTGTCAGGGAAGGGGGGAAAGTAGGCGACATGCAGAAGGCTGTGCATCAGGCTGAGGGGAGGCAACCAATACTGTTTGTTTTTACTTCTTATTGAAAGGATAGACCGAAACAAGAGTGCCCAAAACAGAAGTGCGCGGCTTGAAAGATTTTCACAAACTAAACACACTTATTTTCCTAGCACCCAGATCAAGAAGTGGGACATTTACAACCAAGAGTCTCCTTTCACAATCCCTACCAGGCACCCCTGCCAAGTATAACTGCTATCCTGACTTCTTCCTTTCTTTAAACCATTTTATTAAGGTTTGATTGGCATGTGAAAAGCTGTAATATTTAATGTGTACAACTCAGTGAGTTTGGGGGATAGGTACCTACTCTGCATCCGCCATCTCCATCGAGGCCGTAAACATATCCAACACCTCCCAAAGTTACCTAACCCACCCTTCATTATCATTATCTTTTTTTGCCTAGTAGGAACATTTAACATAAGATACACTCTGTCAGTGAGGTGTGAGTTTTCAATACAGTGATGTTAGTGATAGGAATTATGCTGTTTGGTGGATCTCCAGAACTTATTTATCTTTCGGAACGGAAACTTTGTACCTTTTGACTATCATCTCCCCCTCTCCCTTTCCCCAGGCAACCACCCTCTACCCTATGCCTCTGTGAGCTTGGCTCTTTTAGTCTCCCAGTGTAAGTGAGAAAATGCAGTATTTCTTTCTGTGTCTGACTTACGTTGTTTAGCATAATGTTCTCCAGGTCCATTCGTATTGTTGCAAAGAGCAGCATTGTCTTCTTTTTTGAAGGCTGGATAATATTCCATTGTAATGTCTACTACATTTTCTTTATTCAGTCATATGCTAATGGGTTGTTTCCAGGTCTTGGCTATTGAGAACAATGCTACAACTAACAAGGGACCTTTGGGTAAATACCCAGAGGTGGCATTGCTGGATGATACAGTAATATTATTGCTAAATTTTGAGGAACTGTCACACTATTTTCCACAGCCGTAACACCAATTTACATTCCCATCCACAGCGTATTAAGGTTCCCTTTTTTCTACAACCTCGCCAACACTTGTTATTTTATTTTATTTTATTTTTGTAACAGCCATCCTAACAGGTGACTTCCCATTGGGGTTTTGATTTGCGTTTCTCCGATCACGTAATGTTGAGCACCTTTTCATGTAGCTGTTGGCCACTACCATGATTCATAACACCTCAGATTGGGTTTGCTGGGTTTTGTGCTTTATTTAACGTACGTGCTCTTTTGGGTCTGGTCCTTCACTCATGCTGATAAGTGACACATAATGTCATGGCATGTAGTTGTAGATCATTGCCACCTAAGTTTTAAGCAGGGGGATGGTGTGGGCTGACCTCTGTTAGAAAAATCCCTCCAGCACCTTCGAGGAGGGTGAAGTGGAAAGATGAGAAATTTCATGCAGGGAACTAGACCAATAAGCTAAGTGAGAAATGATGAGGGCCTGACCCAGAGCCCAGGCAGTGGGAGTGGAGAAGAGGCAGACAGATCAGAGGGTCACCCTGAGCTCTGGAGAAGCAATTCAAAACATATGTTCCATTTACAGTGTCCTTCAAGCACAGAGGAGAGCACATAACTGAGCGCTCAGAACTGGAGCGACATTAATTGACCACGGCATTAGTTTGGGTGCATGTCAAGACTTAAATGAAACAAGCTGCATCCCTCTACGAGTCTATTGTCAGAGATGACAGGAATGAGACAGACCAAAAGCCAAACAATGGGGATAAATGGAGGGTGTCCCATGAAACTTTAATGACCTCAAATGGTTACCGGAGGAGTTTTGCAGCTGAGTGATTTTTCTTCAATATTTTCTTGAGTCGTGGGGTTTCAACATAAAATTCAGATTAGCTAGGGAAACAACATCAGGACTGAAGAGACAACAGGGTGGGACAGAGTTGGAGGAGGCTGTGGGGAGATGGGCTGCTAGGGGTGTGAGATGGGTATGCAGGGCAGACAGATGGGGAGATAGATGGTGAAGCACGAAGTGAGAGCTCATTCAGAGTCTGTATTAATCTCATGCTTCTCAAAGTCAGGTATGCACACCCACGACAGCATGTCAGGAGGAACCCGGGTCACCTGATAAATATGGTACATCTTGCTTGAGTGTCCATTTTACCCTAGGATTGAGGAGAAGGATGCTATTTATATGGAAGCAAATAATATACAATGGAGTAGAATACAAATTTTATGTGACGTTTCAAGATACAATACAAGACTCCACGTGATTTCCTAGCCAGATGATTTGGCCTTTGGCCCCAATGTGTCCTTTGCCATTAGGTGGAATTCAGAAGAAAATTTTGAGAAGCCTCAACTCCATCACTCCTGACTCCACGCTCCAGTCTATGGATGCTAGCACCTCCAGTGAGCTCTTTTCCAGACTGGGCGGTGGTATTCAACAACATTCCTTCCTTCCTTTACTCATTCATTCCAACAATATTAAGGGTATGCCATATACCAAGACCTAAGAGTTGTTTTTCTCCTGTATAATATCATAAGCTCCAAAAAAGGCTGTGTCTTTAAAAAAAAGTTAGCGCCTCCTTCAGCATTTGTCCAACCTGGCATATATTAGACCTCTATAAATATTTGTTGACATGAAATGAAATGTGCTCTTTGAAAAAGATCCAAGGAAGAGTTAGGAGGGAGACAATAAAGGAGAGAGACAGAGGTGAATGTATGCAAGCTAACTGCTAACCATTGTGAACTGAGTGTGTTTATCCATGAACAATTCTGAGATAGACTTTAAGTTATATCCATTTTATAGCCAAGGAAATTGAGGTTGAAAATGAATAAAGTAACTTGTTTGAAGTAACACAGCTGGTAAGTGACAGAGCCCAGATTCAATCCCAGCTTTGTCTGATAATAAGGTCCGTGGAGAATATCTGTGGAAACAGAAAATGCATATACCATTTGACCCCGTAATTCTACTTCTAGGAACTTATCCTTGGGATATTGTGATTTACAATATAAAAAAAAATGTATATTTGGTCTTCATCCTGTCTCTGGCCTGTAGCTTCTAAACTCTTGGAATTTCCTAAATGATGAGAGAGATAAAGGTGTCCTTTGTTTCATTAACGAGATGACTTTTGGACCACACCTAAGAATGGGGGCTGGTTCCAGTGGAACCAACCTTACGATTGATTATAGGATTGAAACTTTCAGTCACACCCTCAAGCCTCCGGGGAGGGGAAAAGGGTTGAAGGTTGAGTTTAATCACCAATTGCCAATGATTTAGTCAATCATACCTACGTAATGAAGCCTCCATAAAAACCCAAAAGGACGGAGTTCCATGAGCTTCTGGATTGATGAAAATATGGAGATTTGGGGAGAGTGGCAACATCAAACAGCATGGGAAGTGCTGTGCCCTTTCTCTATACCTTGCCTTATGCATCTCTCTCATCTGGCTGTTCCTGAGTTGTATTCTTTTACAATAAACTCATAATCCAGTAAGTAAAATGTGTCTCTGCGTTCTGTGAGCCACCCTAGCATATTAATAAAACCCAAGGATGGAGTTGTTGGAACTTCTAATCTAGAGCCGGATGGTAGCAGTATGAGTAACACCTGGAACTGCATTTGATCTGAAGGGGAGGACAGTCTTGTAGGACTGATTCCTTCACTTGTGGAATCCGATGCTGTCTCCAGGTGGGTATGTCAGAATAGTGTCAGAAGTGAGTTGAATTGTAGGACACCCAGCTGGTACCGGGAATTGCTTGGTGGTGTGGGGACACCGCCCCTCCCATTGTACATTGGGTGCAGAACCATTAATCCTGTAGATACACGCAAATAAATGCTCAAGACACAAACACGAGAATGTTCATCTCAGTGCTAACTACAACAGCACTAAACTGGATATAATCTCAACATCTTTTACTGGACAATTGGTTAGATTACATAAGGAGCGTAGAGAAAGAAGCATACCTATATACATTAATACAGAAAACTATTTAGGATATATTGTTAGTTGAAGAAAAGCAAGTTGTGGAACAGCACACATTATTTGGTTACATTTTATCTTTTTAAAAACAAATGCGCAAATTAAATATGCATGCATATATAGCACCAAAAATTCTACAGGACTATATACCCAACTTTAACAGGGATTACCTCTGGAGAGGTGATGAAAAGGGCTGCGCTGGAGGGCACGAAGAGAAAGTGGTCTTTCTTTCACTTTATTTCCTTTATGAATATGTGAAAGCAAATTTTTAAACGTGACTATGTATTACTTTTAAAATAAAGGAAAACAGGTTAAAAATTAAATAAAAATGAAGCTTGAGCATTTTTAAAAGCATATCTTAAAAAAATTTAAGGTTTGGGGTGCCTGGGTGGCTCAGTCGGTTGAGCATCCGACTTTGGCTCAGGTCATGATGGCACAGCTTGTGAGTTTGAGCCCCACGTTGGGCTTTGTGCTGACAGCTCAGGGCCTGGAGTCTGCTTTGGATTCTGTGTCTCCCTCTCTCTCTGCTCCTCCCCTGCTTACAATCTGTCTCTCTCTCAAAAATAAATAAAGATTAAAATTAAAAAAAAAATTTTTTTAACATTTATTCATTTTTGAGAGACAGAGACAGAGTACATGCAAGGGTGGGGCAGAGAGAGGGAGACACGGAATCCAAAGCAGGCTCCAGGCTCTGAGCTGTCAGCACAGAGCCCAACACGGGGCTCGAACTCACGAACTGCGAGATCATGACCTGAGCCAAAGTTGGACGCTCAACCAACCGAGCCACCCAGGCACCCACCCCGCCACCAAAATTTTTTTAATTTTAATATTTATTTTTTAGAGAGAGAGAGAGAGAGAGAGAGAGAGAGGGAGAGACACGTTGAGTGGGGGAGGGGCATAGAGAGAGCTACCCGACTGAGCTACCCAGGTGCCCCTGAGCATTTTTCAATACACCCTGATGCATGGAATAAGTGAAAGCTTCAAGAAGGAGGGAAGGTAGAAAGCAGAGAGATGAAAAAAGGAGCTAAGGGAAAAGGGAAATGGTGTCAGTGAAGCTTATGCCAAGGCTTTATTTTTATTTTTTGTTTGTTATTTGCCTTAAACAGCAGAAGTCTATTGTCTCACAGTTCTGGAGGCCAAAAGTCCAGGATCAAGGTCTCGGCAGGGTTAGATTCTTCTCAGGGCCACAAGAAAGCATGGGGTCTGTGCCTCTCCCCTAGCTGTGCTGATTTGCTGGCAATCTTTAGCATTCCTTGGCTTGTGGATCCCTGCCTTTAGATGGCATTCTCCCTGTGTGTGTCTGTGTCCAAATGTCTCCTTTTTATAAGGAGGTCAGTCATACTGGATTACAGACCCATCCTACACCAGTGTGACCTCATTTTAATTAGTAATATCAGCAAGTACCCTATTGCCAAATAAGGTCACTTTCTGAGGTTCTGGGCTTTAGGACTTCGACCTATATTTTGTGGGCAGGGAGGTGGGGGATAGACACAATTCAATTCAAAAAAGTAGGTGTAAAACCTTTTTTCCACTGAGTCACACGTAAGGATTTGAACTGAAGAATTTTTGGCTTGTCCATTTTAGAGATTAACCAAATTTTTCCGGTGTTATCAATACCCTAGATTCCAAGTTTTGGTGAAAATCATATTTTACACAAAGGCATTCCGGGGATATTGACAAACCTGGAAGAACAGATTTCTCTAGCTTACTGGAGATCAATATGAGATGAGTGAAGGTTTGAGAAACTAGGGGGAATGACATATAAATACTTGGTCTTGGCAGTTCTGTCATTTGCTGTCTTCTTATACTGCTTTAAGCTAATGCTTTGGGGGGCCCTGAGATTTTACCAGGGAACCTTCATAATTATGACTGAGAAGTACAATGAGGCTAATGACGGTTAAAATAACTACATATGCTTGTAATAAGTATACTGGACCTGACAGTCCCCACCTCTCCCTCTCTCTCATTTTATTTTTACTTAAAAAAAATTTAACCCTCATAAAATACACATAACATTGGGGCGCCTGGGTGGCTCAGTCGGTTGGGTGTCCGACTTTGGCTCAGGTCATGATCTCGCGGTCCGAGTTCGAGCCCCGCGTCGGGCTCTGTGCTGACAGCTCAGGGCCTGGAGCCTGTTTCAGATTGTGTCTCCCTCTCTCTCTGACCTTCCCCCATTCATGCTCTGTCTCTCTCTGTCTCAAAAAAATGAATAAATGTTAAAAAAAATTAAAAAAAATACAGGTAACATTGACCATCGCAACCATTTTTAAGTTTACAGTTCAGTAGTGTTAAGTATGGTCACGTTGCTTGCAAACAACCTTCAGAACTTTTTCATCTTGCAAAACTGAAACTCTGTATCCATTTTACAACATCTCCCCACCTCTCCCTTCTGCCAGGCCCTGGAAACCACCATTCTACTTCCCGTCTCTATGAATTTGACTACTCTAGATACCTCAGATATGTGGAATCATACTGTATTTGCCTTTTTTGTGTCTGGTTTGTTTTACTTAGCATAATGTCTTCAAGATTCATCAGTGTTGTAGCATATGTCAGAATTTCCTTCCTTTTAAAGACTGAAAAATATTCTATGACACGTATCAGATTTTGTTTATCCACTCATCCACTGATGGACACTGGGTTGCTTCCAGCTTTTGATTACTGTAAGCAATGCTGCTATGAATGTAGGTGTACAAATATCTCTTTGAGACGTTGATTTAAATTCTTTTAGGTAGAGACCCAGCACTGGAATTGCAGAATCACATGTAATTCTTTTTTAAATTTTTTGAGGTGCAGCCATACCGTGACGAAGCTTTTTAGTTGTGATACGCTTAGTGCTCAGAAAGATAGAGGGCAAGCTGATGGCTGTTTCTCACTATATCAATCATACAAAATCCAGAAAAGCATCAAGAGGTTTTTTTTAAAAGAACTCTATAACATCAAAGCAAATGTGGATGCATGCTTTGGATTGGCTCCTTGAGAAATGGAGAAGGAAAAGTAATTGCTGACTAAGCTGCTTAAGGAGCTAAGTATTTTCTACTGAAGACATATTTATCTCCTTGGTGGAGCTGCGAGTTCTGAGGAGTGCCCTCATTAGAAAACAGCTGATGATTCCAGGAAAACTTGGAAGAATCACCATGGTGATACAGAGTGACCCATTTAAAGTGTAAGGCCTATTGTAAGTTGAGCTTCAAAAGGTGGCTGCATAGAATCTTCTCTTTCATTTTTCATTGGACATAAGATAGAAAATAAGGTAGCATTATTATTATTATCTCCATTTCTTTTGCAGTCTGCTGTACTTGAGAGGTATCCTAAGATGCCTTCAGATTCTAGTCCAGGCTTGGCTTCTCCTTAGCTGCGTTACTTTGAGCGGGCCACTTAACCTCTCTAGCCTCAGAGAGGTGACCGAAAGAGCCGCGGATGTCCCTTTAGTTTGTGGATTTATTTCGATGCATATGAATAAGTGCCTCATCTTTTTTTTGATTGCTACTCCTTTTATCTGGAACTTGGCTATCCAACAATCTCACCTAATCAGTCCTGGTGGAATATGAAGAAATAAGCCAAAAGGTGCCGAACAGAGAAACATAACATCGAAGTCTATGGGCTAAAAAAGCTCCTTCATCTTATTACTTTCCTTAGACCACAGGTGTATGTGGTTGAATTAATCACACTCTTGGGTTCATACAATCTCATCATTAGTCTGGACAAGGTCACTGTTTGTTTAGTCTTACTCTTTTCTTTTCTTCTCCTTCATCTCCCATACCTGTACTCATTTCCAGGCACTGTGCTTGGTGGTATAAACGGATGATTGTATTTAGTTCTACCAAGAATGCTATCAGGTGGACAATATTACTATTTCCATTTTACCTATGGGAAACCTAGGCTTACAGAGACAAAAGGCAGAGGCAGAATACCCAGCCAGGCAGATCCAGAATCTACACTCCTGAGCACTACATGAGCTAATCAAGAAAACTTATTTAAAATACAACCTGACTGTAAGTTATTCTGAATTGTCTGTAGGAACCTCTCCCTCCCATTCTTAAAAAGGATATGTTAACAGATCTATTTTGAGGCATTTTACTTTTCCTCATTCATTTTTTGCAGAACTTTATCACCAGAGGCAGTTTTGTTAAACTGGGATCACCGTCTCTTTGGATTTCCTTTTCCTCTCCCATTTGTCTTGCAAAACTTGGCGTTATAATTGTCAGCTTGGGCCTTGACTCTATTACTTGCCGGGAACATAACTGGAATGATATAAAACAGTATTGCCTCTCCTTAAAAAGAAAACCTTTCCATTCATACTGTGTTGTTTTTCCATCTCATTTATAAGATGATTGTTGATGGACAGAATATGCTCTTGCAGTCACATTTCTCTCCTGGATGGATGAATAGTGTAGGGATTTATAATAGAAAGGAGTGTGTGCCACCTTTAAGGTAAATCCATCCCAAATTGATGGTTAGCTAAAGTGATGGCCATTTGACATTCCTGGCATTCCAGCACAACTCTGACATTTGATGGGACCAGTTTATTAGCATTGGCTAATTTTGGTAGGTGAACCCTGGAAGGGGGCTGGGGGGGGGGGGTGGGGACAGTCCTTGGGAGAGATGCTAAGGGCTTGATTGACTAGGAAGATTCTTCCCCCTGGAGCCTGAAAGTGGTTTAGCTGGATGGGGAGGTCAGATGACAGTGGGGAGGAGCAAACCAGAAATACTACTACTAATGTTGTTGATGATGATAATAATGTTAATAATAATGTCAATCTCTTGAGGGCTTTCTATGTGTTAGATACTGGGTTGTATTACTTTATGTGCATTACCTTATTTCATCTTTGCAACAACCTGAGGTAGGTACTATTATGGACACCTGAAATCAAGAGTTTTACAATTTCCATTCTATGGTGGGGGAAATTGAAGTTTAGAAAGGTAAAGTAAGTTATTTAAGATCACCTTAATTTATTTACGATTCATTGGTCCAAACTCTTAACCACCATACTTACATAGCCAGTGAGCTTTGGATCCAAGGGATAAAGTAAGGATAGAAGAGGAGATTGCCTTTTGAAGGGAATGATTGACAAAGGCTACAGAGGGACTGTGTGTAGTCCCAGGTCTGGTGGTTCAGGATTCTACTTAAATGAGGAGACAGAGCACCTCAGGGTGATTCTCCTGGTTGGTGCCAAGCATCAATGATTCCAGGCCAGGGCCACATTCTGTCCTTAAATCATCTCTTCACTGTCTTCTTCCTAATTTTAAGGCCACGCTATTATATAACTTGGATGTAACAGCCAAAGATAATTTTCTGCTTGAAACAATCATATTTTATGCTCGGGAGGTTTGACTGAGTAAAAGACTTCTTTCTTCAAGTAAGCATTTTATTCTGTTAAGTGTACAAAGTCCTTTCAGAAACGTCCTTGCAGATGATGAAATCAACCCCTATCCCTAAGAGAGGGATCCTTAAGGCTTCCCAGACCTTGCAAGAAAATGGTGCACCCCCCAGCATTAAATTCATTTAGATTCCCATCAGAGCTTTGTAAGGCAGTTTATACGAAGTGTCTTTTATTTTGGACTTAGTTCCTCTGTAACAAATGAGTCATTGATTTTCAAAAAAATTTTAAATGTATCCAGAACCTTTTTTTTTGTTGTTTGTGTGTGTGTGTGTTTTTTTTTTTTTTTTTTTTTTTTTTTTGGTTTTGGTTTTGAACAGCTTCTCAGAAGCCCAAACCAGAACCCTGTCCTCTTTCCCTGCTGCTTTGCTATAAAGATAACGTTCTCCTATATGGATCACAGTGGTTCCTTTGACAAGAATGAACAACTCTCAACCAGCTAAATTGTTGACCCGGGTGAAAGGGGTGCCTCACAAGCCTTTCTAAAGTGTTGCCCAGCAATTATTTTTTAATGCTCGTGTGCTACTTTCCGGGAGGGGCTGAAAATAACAATAACAATAAAAAAGGAACTTTAGGGACAGTCTCAGTGCTCTTTGTGATTTATGAGGTATTCTGGTCTTGAGTTCCTTTGGAAGCCTTTCCATGTAACTTTAAGTAGGGAAGCCGACTGGAGCCTCACCATAAAACTGTGGTTGGGTACAATAAACCCCTGAGGATTAGTCAAAGACAGATTCACTGGATGCCAAATTCTTTTCTATCATCCAAGAGTGGCCAATGAGACCAAGGGTGGGAGTGAGAATTCACCAGGGTTTTCAACAAAGCATTCCAATAAATTAAAAAACAAACAACCTTTGTTAGAACGAGAGAGTGTTTGCCAATGCTGGCTGGTGAGAGCGCCCTCATGTGTCTCAACATGGTAGTATCATTTTAGGGCTTTCCAAGGGCCTAAAATGCTCTTCTAATCACTACCCCAACACCATCTAATGCATTCTCTTACTTCCCATTTGTTTCCAGAGCCACAGATGAAGTTCCTTCTTCTTTAGGTGTTAGTTGGAATTTCCAGTGTGATGATGATTTTTATCAGAGGCTGTAGGCATAAACCATTTCATTTTCTAGAGTCTGCTTATCGGTATGCCTGCTTAATTAGTGTTCATTTAAATCTCAATTCCTGCCAAAAAGTGAAAATAGCCTAAATGCCCACCATCTGGTGAATCAATGAATAAATTGTGGTAACCCATACAATGGAATACTACTGAGTAATAAATAGAAAAGAATGATTGACATCTGCAAGAACAAAAGGCTACATATCATAAGATTTCATTTAGGTGACATTCTGGAATTTAGATACGTATTAGATCAGTGGTAGCCAAAGAATGGGGGAAAGAGAGTGGGATTGGCTGCAAAGCAGTACGAAGCAATGTTTTGGGGAATCAATAGCATTCTATGTCTTTTTTAAAAAAAACCTTTTTAAGTTTATTTATTTATTTTGAGCAAGCAAGAGAGAGAGAGAGAGCACAAGCGGGGGAGGGGCAGAGAGGGAGAGAGAGAATTCCACACCATCAGCACAGAGCCTGATGCTAGGCTAAAACTCACGACTGTGAGATCATGACCTGAGCCAAAATCAAGAGTCTGACGCTTAACCAACTGAGCCACCCAGGTGCCCCTGTTCTATGTCTTTGATGTTGGTTGTCTGACTGTATACATTAGTCAAATTCACAGAACTGGCATTGGTGGTATAATGTTGAGTACAGCTCCCAAAACTCATTGAACCATACACTAAAAAAAAAAAAAACCAAAAAAACTAAATTTACTACATATAAATTATACCCCAAGAAACCTCGCATAAAAATGTTTAATTCTTAAAAACATCACCATGGACTTCTTCCAAAGTACAAATCCCCAACCCTTCTGGGTTAGCCTCTTGGCCTCCTTTTCTTTGCACATCGGAAAAAGACACCACAGTGATCTCTTGTGGGAGTCTGCAAGTTCCAGCTCAATTCAAAGCCCCAATGGGGCCAGACTGCATTCCAAACGGTCCGCTCCCTGACTCTGCCATTGTGCCTGAGACAGGGTGTGAGTGACACAGAGCCTTCCTGACACTTGGATATTACAAATGAAAATATCAAAGTTATAGGCCAGTGCTAGCCCCGCTACCAAGAAGTAGGAACCTCTTGAGGGGAAATGAGAGCTGGGCTCTGAAGGCAAATTCATTTCATTAGTTTGCTGGCTTCCCTCCATGACAGACAACAATCACTTGTTTCTGGGCAGAAGTTGTGCCTTGTGCAAACTATCCATTAACCACAGGACTGAACCACCCCGGGTAGTGCTCAGTGTCTAATTCTAGAAACCAGTTTTGGTTTGATGGCTCCCAAAATGTTCTTCCGATCCCCATCCTCAACAATGGTGACCTATGAAATGCTAATTCCATGCTGGTGGTTCTTAAATTTTACTGGGCCTACTCACCCCATTGCTAAGAGAGTAAATCTTAAGTGTTCTCACCACACCCATACACATAAAGGGTAACTATGTGAGATGATGGATGTGTGAATTTGATTATAGTAATCATTTCACAATATATATGTATATATTAAATCGGGTTATAGACCTTAAAAAGATCACATTGTACAACCTAAATTTATGCAACTTTTTTAAGTGTTTTTTTTTTTTTTTTTTTTTGAGAGAGAGAGAGGGTATGTGTATGGGAGGGACAGAGAGACAGAGAGAGAGAGAGAGAGAGAGAGAGAGAGAGAGAGAATCCCAAGCAGGCTTCACACTGTCAGTGCAGAGCCCATTGCAGGTCTTGAACCCACAAACTGTGAGATCATGACTTGAGCCGAAACCGAAAGTTGGATGCTCAACTGACTGAGCTACCCAGGCACCCCTAAATATATACAATTTTCATCTTCCAGTCATACCTCAATGAAGTTGGGGGAAAAAAATCACCTAAGGGGTATGCTTTCTAAATGCCAGTTCCCAGCCCCCTATTCATACTTGAGATTCTAGCGTAATAGGTCTGGGATTGATCCCTGGACACTGGATGTTTAATAAGCACCTCGGATGATCCAGATCTAGGAAATGTAAGGACCACATTTTAGGAAGTGATGACTCAGACTTAGAAAAATTCTCAAATATAGACTGAGCAATTTATTCATGGAAATGTTTGACCTACCAATGGTTTCAACACAGTAATTAAGAGTAGGGCTCTGGAGTGGGGTTCCTGGGTTTAAAGCCCACCTCTACCCATTGTTACCATTGGCCTTACATTACTCTATCTCTCCACAGTGTGTATGAGAGGGGGAAAGATCAAATGAGTTAACACTAATAAAGCACTCAGAATAGTGCCAGTAAGCATTAGATAAACTTCAATTATCATTCTGTCCCGATCAATAGAGATGGAGGGGAATGTTGCAAACCATGAACAAAAAGAGTTACTTCAAAGAGCTTTTCTTTTAAAGCTGGGATATCTCCAAATACCTCAAGCGGTAGAGGGAAATGTGAACTACCTTATGTATGCCAACTTTCCTACATTCCTAATTTCTTTGCCCTGCTTAAAATATTAAAAATAAAAGCTGCCAAAGAGTAGCTGAACTTAGCAGCACTCTTCCTCTTTGTCTGATTAAGGAGCTTAATACAACTCTCATATATTAGCTTGTTCATCTTTACAAGTCATATATAATCTTTGGTGATTCTTAAACAGAGAGGTAAATCAGAATCATGTGTAGAGCTCTTGAAAGATAATAGATTTCGACTCGGTAGAAATTGGGGCAGGGCTCAGGGAATCTGAATATCTAAAAAGCTCTCTCCTTGATTTGGCTATACATTCCAAGTAGAGAACTCTTCTTACAGGAAAAGCCTAGGATAATCCCCCTTGTTTTATAGTTTAAGAAACAGAGACAGAGCATGTTAAATATCGTGCCAGCTTCACTCAGCAAATCATTTACAGAGACAGAAGTTGAATTTGGTAATTCTAAGGCCAATAGCCTCTTCATTACAAATTATACTGTAGACGCTACTTGTGTAGGGTAGGATAAGGATAGTAAATTTACATTCCCTCATTTGCTTATGAAATAATACTCTGATCTGAATTCACCGAAACTTTAAATTAGAACTGCTGATCTAGGATTCTGAATTCCATTGATTCCACCTTTTACCCTCTTACCCACATGCCTGCATTTACTAATTATCCCCATTAAATCCCTGGAAGTGTAAAGGAGAGTCAGCTTACTTGGAGCCCGAATGAAATCCCTACTGGAAATATCATGAACTTGAGGATTCTTTCTTCTAGAGGCTGAAGGCAGTGGCGTTTAGTGGCTTCCACTCTGGATTGAGGTTTTTGTAGATTCCCTCTTCATTTTGAGACATATGAGTGACCTCTAAAAGTCCCTCAGAAACCATTTTCTTTAATGCATTATCAGAGAAGGAAATCTGTCAAATTAAAATCTGCGGGCGGAAGGGGGGCGGCCACCAATCAAGTGAAATCATTCTGTTGAACTTGAGCCAGGGAACCAAACTGGGGCAGTATCATTTCACTAACAAAATGGCCCGGCGGGCTGGAATCCCTGCCTGCAGACCTTCACACATCACCAACCCCTTGCTAATAAAACAGACCCTTTGATTGAGTTACTTCTTGGCACCCACTGACTGCTTTCCTTTCAGATTTGCTGTTGTCCATATTTCAATATCCCGCTTTTGCATTCTCCTCCTGCTCTTGTTAAAATACTGTTTCTTTTCTTAAAAAAAGATCTCTTTTAATCAGATAGCTCCTGCTGGCATGAGCTGTCAGAGGTATTCATTTCAGTGGACTCTGGCCTTATGCTGCATTACCTTGGCAACAAGATTTAGAGGCAAAGGCCCTGCCTTGAACTTGTCAGAGTCTCCAAGACATGAACTCAGCACATATTACTCTCAAGCATATCAAGTTGTCATGCCAACCACTAACAATAAAACCCATCTCTCCCTTCTAGGGTTTTAATTCAATAACTTTCTGGATTGGCTCCTCCTGTAATTCAATTGGTCTGAAAATGTAATATGTGAATGTGTGTGCACGTGCATGTGTGCGTTTAACCAGTCACTAATGGCCTTCCACTAAGTGACTGGAGATCAGAAATATAATTTAGGTCAAAAGTTCATCCAAACGCAAAGAAAAAAAACAGTAAACAGTGCCGGATTAACACAAGAAGCCTGTAATTTTGGAAATCCTGACAAAGAGGCAACTAAATGCAATCTCAAGGGCCGACTTCTACCCTCAGATGTGACTTCCACTGCCATAGCTCTCCAGCATGCCTGATACCCAGGGTAGCCGCACCCCCATATGTATTTAGAACTCCTTTAATTGGTTTTGAATACATAAGTAACGTCAATTTCTTAAAAGCACTACTATCTTTATACTTACGTTTCATTTTCCTTTAACCCGGAAGGCTTTGTGGGAACCTGTCTCCTTAGAAAGTTCCTTAATCCTCAAAGAACACTTAGACAAGGCATTGCATGGATCTGGGGGCTAGAAGTAACTGAGGGTCAAGGTTTCTCAAACTTACTTGTTTCCATACTTTCTTATCCTTGTGCCAACTCATTATTTTCACCTTTTAACTGACTTATTTAAGTGCATACATTTAGAAGGGTAACCTTATGTCATGGACCTGATATTCTGCTTATTTTAGATTCTCTGCCACTGAAGACATGGTTATTTCTTAGTTTTCAATAACTAACACATAGAGGGTTGACGACGTGCTAGGCATCATTGGAAATACTTTTCACATACTAGCTCATTTAATCCTGACCACAACCACCATAACCCATTGAAGCAGGTAACTGTTTTTACCATCTCAGTTTTATAGAGGCAGAAAAGAAGACCCAGAGAAGTTGGGCAGCGTGTGTACAGCTCCACAGCTAGTAAATGTCAGGGCTGAGGTTCGAACCTAGCAGTCTGGTTCCAGAGTCTCACTTCCATATCCTGCTTCGCTGGACTCTGGGTGATGGTTTGAGCCTTTTTGCAGTTTTATGTAAGAAGCATCGATTGCCTAAAATTGCCAACTTCTTGGTGTGCCTGAATGGCTCAGTCGGTTGGGTGTGTGACTTGGGCTCAGGTCATGATCTCACAGTTTGTGAGTTCGAGCCCTGCGTCAGGCTCTGTGCTGAGAGCTCAGAGCCTGGATCCTGCTTCGGATTCTGTGTCTCCCTCTCTCTGCCCCTCCCCTGCTCACACTCTGTCTCTCTCTCTCTCAAAAAATAAATAAACATTTAAAAAAATAAACAAAATCACAAACTTCTTGAAGGCAGGGACCATATCTAACACGTCTATATTTTCAGTATCTAGGTGAATGTTTTTTACATAACGGTTATTCAGAAATATGGTTAGGTTGTTCAAAAGTGATCTAAGAGAATCCTAGAATATCAAATCCAAGGTCACTTTGAAAATGTAGTTTTGTTTAAGTTGGAACAATAGAGGCTATCATCACCACCACCCACAGGTACACAAGGTCTTCTAGAGACCAGGCTCTTTGAGAACAGAGGCCATGATTCATGGTATGATGAATATTCCCCACTGACCCTACCGGAGATACTTTGTATCCTTTGCCACTATGCTTTGTCCAGGGCACATGACTTATAGACTGCACCAACTAGCTTGCCCTCTGGCTTTGTGTTGGTTGGGAGGCACTGGCAGAGGAATGAAGGAAAAGTGGGGGTATTTATCCCCTAGCTCATTCCTTGCCAAAGCACGCTTTGGTAATGTTTGTTTCCCTTTGCTTTGCTACCAAAGACCACTGGTTCTGTTGAGCAGCTCTTGCTGGGATGGTAATAGGTTTCGGCTAGCGCTAGTGTGCTTCCCTATTCTTTCTTGGTATCCTATAACTGATCAATATTTTATCAATAGTCCCTCCAACAAATATATCATTTGTCTCCTCACGGGATTCTGGCTCTTACCCCAGTAAGAGCACTTACATCTGGCCCAGTGCTTCTCACATGAGAATCAGCTACAGATCTTGTTAAAATGCAGATTCCGGTTCAGACGACTGAGGGGAGGGAGTTGAAATTCAGCATGTCGAACAAGCCCCCAAGTAAGTGGATGCTTCACAGGCCACACTTTCAGTAGCAGACATCAAGTAGGTGGCCTGTAGTTGTCTGATAGGTATCTTAAGTTGAATGCAAGAATGACTAAATGAATGGCTTGGATGCAGTATGGCATTTGTCAGTACGGGTGAAGGAAGCCATGCCCTTCCCACAACTATCTTGTAGCGTCGTACCCCTGAGGTCCCAGTGTGGCTGCAGGAGACCCACTGGATCACACCGCGAAGCTCATGGCTGGCCGGACATCCTTATTGCTGTCCTTCTCATTCCCACAGCTACCCTGGTGATCCTCATCATCCGTGGTGAATAGTGCTTATGAAAAACAGCAACGACCACAACTAACCTGCAAGCAATTGAGTTCACCCAGGTGAATATTTTTTTCTTCAGAGATAAGAGCGAAACTGACTTATTTTCAACATCAGAATTGATCCCCCCAAGGGACAATTCTTGCTGAGTGAAAGATGGTGGAGAAATGCATAGTTTGCCAAACAGTGAGTCTTATTTGCTCAGATTCTGCATAGTCTTGTACAAACAGGTTCCATAGACAAAGGCAAAGTCAAACTCTAAGAGATCACTCAAAATAAGACCCAGCTCAAAGCAAAATATACTTAACTGTGCCTTTAGGCAGATCAAGCTGTCAGGAGATATGAATTCCCTTTTACATTTAGCTTAGCAACACACACTTTTTGAACACTTACTAAGTTCCAAACACTGTATCTCTTGGTAGGCCATGAGGGTGTGCACAGTAAAATCTTAGGAATTTCAGATCTGAATAAGGTGAATATTGTGATAATTCCAGCAGATGCTAATCTGCCTTTGACTATTTCGCTGATGATGCAAAAGGATTCACTATGCCAGTTAATAGGTCAGTAGGTTTGCAAAACCGCTGCTTAAGAGAAAAAGTGATTTTCAGGAACTGTCAAGAATTTTAGAAAGGCACATTTAGGTTTTGGCCATGGAGTCACTGACTGATTAACAATGTTGACGGTTGTGCCAATTAAAAACGTTCTTCTAAGTGCAGTATGACAGGGACACCTGGGTGGCTCAGTTGGCCGGATGACCGACTTCGGCTCAGGTCATGATCTCACGGTCTGTGAGTTTGAGTCCCTCATCAGGCTCTGTGCTGACAGCTCTGAGCCCAGAGCCTACTTCGGATTCTGTGTCTCCCTCTCTCTCTGCCCCTCCCCCTCTCATGCCTCTGTCTCTCTCTCTCTCTCTCTCTCTCTCTCAAAAGTAAATAAACATTAAAAATGTTTTTAAAAATGCAATATGCCATCCTAGATTATATCCTGGAATAGGAGACTGTGAAATATGAATAAAGTGTCAAGTTTTATAGTATTAGTAATGGTAACAGTAATAGTTTATAGTAATAGAGACGTACCGGCATGAGCCTCTTAGTTCTGGCAGATGTACCACAAGAGTGTAAATCTGGGTGAAAAGTATTTGGGGACTCTGTGGACTATCTTTGCAACCTTTCCATGAATGTAAAATGATTCCCCAAAATGTAAAGTTTATTAAAAAAAATCTTGCACACTAACAAAGTCTGATTCTCCAAGAACTCCCAGCAGCAGCAATAAAAACTATGTATTGGAACCATTCTCTGGGGGCACCTGGGTGGCTCAGTCGGTTAAGCGTCCGACTTCAGCTCAGGTCACGATCTCGCGGTCCGTGAGTTCGAGCCCCGCGTCAGGCTCTGGGCTGATGGCTCAGAGCCTGGAGCCTGTTTCCAATTCTGTGTCTCCCTCTCTCTCTGCCCCTCCCCCGTTCATGCTCTGTCTCTTCCTGTCTCAAAAATAAATAAATTCTAAAAAAGAAACCATTCTCTGTTTGCAAAATGCCAAGTGCCCTACACATGTGCTCACAACAATGTTCTGAAGTAGGTATGGTGAGTTATTCTCATTTTACAGATAAGGAAAACGTGGTTCGCAGAGTGATTAAGCAACTTCCCAAAGACACACAGATAAAAACTGATGGGGTCAGGATGTGACAAGGTCTGGCTAATCCCAAAGCCTGGGCGTTCGGCAAGCCCACAGCTGTGTTGCCTCTCCTAGTTTGAGTTTCTCTGTAGAAAAGAGAGTTATCGTTGAATTCACATCGACACTGATCTTTCATTTGAGCTGATGAAACATGAACCCACTTATTTTGTACTGTACCTTTAAGTAAACCAGAGTATTGTTTGAAAGTAACCAAGTTTAACACGTGGTCAAGTTCCCCACCTTTCTGCTTTGTTAAATTGGGCTCTAATTTTCTTGCAGGAGGGAGGAGGGAGGAGGGAGGAGAGGCTGGGAGAGGCATCTATTCCAAAGAGCTTGGAATGCTCTCAGAGCTAAGCCACTGGCCCTTTCCCCTTGGCTCCTGTCTTCCTTTGCCCATCACGCGCTCACCTTGGGATGATGGGCCTCTTGCCCAGCACTTCCCAGTCGGGCTTTAGCCACAGATGGCTTACTTAGAAACGGGAAAAAGGTAGTATACCATGGCATGATATGTGGTTCAGGGTGAAGAATGCCAGATCCGTATGCAGAGAGAACTGGCTCCCTTAAGACAGTTACTGGAGAGGCCTCAGAACAGTCTGTCCCCAAATATCACTCTGACTGGGTTCAGCAAGGTGCCTGTGATCAACAAATTCATGTTCAATGCAGTGTGCCCTTTGTGATGGGCACATTTTTCTCATGGCACCTCACGGTTTTGCTCAGGTACACCTGTTGGCACATTCCTGGGGTCTCTGCATCCCAGCTGGAGCTTGGCCTGGTTTAATCCAACTTTCATTGATTTGTGAAGGGACAAAAATGATTATACACCACAGTTCCCGCCACTGACCCTCTCTTGACTGTCAGAGAGGATTGTGTTTTTGTGAATCATTCTGTCCTTTAAGAATTCTGTCATTGCCAGATGAATAGTTCTTTGGGCTTTCTTGGTACAGAATCAGAAGGGAAAGAGGAGAGGAGGAAGAGGCATATTAACCATTCAGAAGGGTTTTGGAGAAGATTGCAGGGTGGGAGCCATTTTAGTTAAAGAAACACAAAAACACGGTGAAGTTCATAAAGAAAGAAGTGGAACTTAAAGAAATATCACCCTGCACTATTTTTCCCTTCTTGGTGTTCAGAAAAATGCAGATAAAGGACCATCTGAAATGGATTAAAGACTTGAACATAAGGCCTGAAACCATAAAACTCCTGGAAGAAAACATAGGGGTAAGCCCCTTGACATTGGCCTTGGCAGTGACTTTTTGGATTTGACACTAAGAGCAAAGGCAGCAAAAGCAAAAATAAACAAGTGGAAGTACATAAACTAAAAAGTGTTTTCACAGTAAAGATGATCAATAAAATGAAAAGACAGCCTATTGAAAGGGAGAAAATATTTGCAAATTATATATATCTGATAAGGAGCTAATATGTAAAGAGGGGCGCCTGGGTGGCTCAGTCGGCTAAGTGTCCAACTTCGGCCTCGGGTCATGATCTCGCGGTCTGTGAGTTTGAGCCCCGCGTCGGGCTCTGTGCTGACAGCTCAGAGCCTGGAGCCTGTTTCAGATTCTGTGTCTCCCTCTCTCTGCCCCTCCCTCGTTCATGCTCTGTCTCTCTCTGTGTCTCAAAAATAAATAAACGTTAAAAAAAATTTTTTTTAAATATGTAAAGAACTCATGCAACTCAATAGCAAAAACCTAAAAATTCCAATTTAAAAGTGGGCTGAGGTACAAAGTAGACATTTTTCTGAAGAAGACATCCAAATAGCAAGAGACACATGAAAAGATGCTCAATATCACTCATCATCAGAGAAATAGAAATCAAAACACACATATATCTCCACACAATGAGATATCACCTCACGCCTGTTAGAATGGCTGTCATCAAAAAGACAAGACACCTCCTGGTAGGAGGTGTGCCAGGTGGAAAACAGTAAGGAGGTTCCTCGAAAAAAAAAAAAAAAAAAAAAAAAAATATATATATATATATATATATATACATATAACTAGTATATAATCCAGCAATCCCTTTTATGGACACATATCTAAAGGAAATGACATCACTGTCTAGAAAAGATATCTGCACCCCTATGCCCATTGCATTATTGTTTTTGGTGGCCAAGACGTGGAAACAACTAAGTGTCTTTCAATGAACAAGTGGATAAAAAAAGTACTATATATATACACACACACATACACACACACACATGCATAAATACCATTCACAATGGAATATTATTCAGCCATAAAAAGGAAGGAAATGTTGCCATTTGTGAGAACATGGATGGACTTCTATGGCATTGTGTTAAGTGAGATAAGTCAGACAGAGAAAACAAGTACTGTACAATCTTACTTGTATGTGGAATTTAAAGAAACTGAACTCATAGATACAGAGAACAGATTGGTGGTTGCCAGAGGTAGAGGTTGGGGAGTAGGGGAAATGGGTGAACGTGGTTCAAAGGTATAAACTTCCAATTGTAAGATAAGTAAGTTCTGGGGGCGCCTGGGTGGTGCAGTCGGTTAAGCGTCCGACTTCAGCCAGGTCACGATCTCACGGTCCGTGAGTTCGAGCCCCGCGTCAGGCTCTGGGCTGATGGCTCGGAGCCTGGAGCCTGTTTCCGATTCTGTGTCTCCCTCTCTCTCTGCCCCTCCCCCGTTCATGCTCTGTCTCTCTCTGTCCCAAAAATAAAAATAAAAAACGTTGAAAAAAAAAAAAAAAAAAAAAGATAAGTAAGTTCTGCGGATGTAATGTTCAGTGTGGTGATTGTAATTAACAATACCCTATTGTATATTTGAAAGTTGGTAAGAGATGAGATCTTAACAGTTCTCATCATGAGAAAAAAAATATAATTATGTGAGGTGGTAGATATTAAGTAAAGTTATTGCAGTGATCATTTTGGAATATAGATATATGTCAAATAATTATGTCTCATGCTATAAACTAATACAAAGTTATGTGTCCATTATAGCTCAACAAACTGGGAAAAAAAATTCTGAAAAAGCATAACTTTGGGGTGATGGCTTTCTGAAAATTCTTAGCAATCCAAAGCTTGGAGACCTTAACCTATGACTTGGCCTTTCCCAGAAACAACAGTTCATTGGATGACAGCGAACAAAAGACACAAAGGAACCAAACACACTGAGAGATGTGGCATTGAACACCAATAGCTGCTAACAGCACACAAAAAAAGAGAAAAGTAGCCATTAAGTCCCTGCTGATGGAAGCAATGCTATGAAATAGTCTTGACGTACATGCCCCAACCCCCCACCCCCCAAAATCAAACCTGGATCTAACCAAGCCTTCAGATGTAATTTCCAATTTTTAGGAAATACAGGAATTAGGAAGGAAGGAGAGGAGTATGTTCCCCTATGCCTCAGCAATGCAATCAGCAAAATCCAGACTGAAGGAAACTCTGAAGGGAAGAAAGATGTTTCTTTGATAAACAAATTGCAAGGGAGAAAAATAGAAATGGAGGGAGATGCTATTGATTTTTCGAGAAAACCTATAACAACGTATGGATCTTATCTGGATTTTGACTCAAATCATCTGTTACAAGAAAGTATGACATCCATGAGACCATTGGCCATTTGAACAATTACTGGCTATTTGATGATGTTAAGGGATTACATGCTGAAATACTTAGAGATGAAATGATATGATATATTTGTTTCAAAAATATGGAGGGGAAATGCAGGAATATGCAAGAAAATTGGCCATGAATTGATAGTTCATTATGCTGTCTTTCTACTTAGTATATGTTTGAAATTCTCCATAAAAAACCAATCAAACAGGGGTGCCTGAGTGGCTCAGTTGGTTGAGAGTCCGACTTCGGCTCAGGTCGTGATCTCGTAGCCAGTGAGTTCGAGCCCCGCGTCGGGCTCTGTGCTGACAGCTCAGAGCCTGGAGACTGTTTCAGATTCTGTGTCTCCCTCCCTCTCTGACCCTCCCCCGTTCAAACGCTGTCTCTCTCTTTGTCTCAAAAATAAACGTTTAAAAAACAACCCAATCAAGCAAAAAATGAGAAGGGGTGCCTGGGTGGCTCAGTCGGTTAAGCGGCCGACTTCGGCTCAGGTCATGATCTCATGGCTCGTGAGTTCGAGCCCCGCGTCGGGCTCTGTGCTGACAGCTCAAGAGCCTGGAGCCTGCTTCTGCTTCTGTGTCTCCCTCTCTCTCTGCTCCTAACCCACTCATATTCTGTCTCTGTCTCTCTCAAAAATAAATAAACATTAAAAAATTTTTTTTTTAAAAATCAAAAAATGAGAAAAGAACAGATGCATTGCTTCTGTCATCGTTGTTTAAAAAGAATCTTACAATAGCTCACTTTTCCAGACTGCATAGGCCACTTCTTAAAACTTATTATTTCTTAATGTTTAATTATTTTTGAGAAAGAGGCAGGGGTGCAGAGAGAGAGGAAGACACAGAATCTGAAGCAGGCTCCAGGCTCTGAGCTGTCAGCACAGAGCCTGACGTGGGGCTCAATCCCATGAACTGTGAGATCATGACCTGAGCCAAAGTTGGACCCTCAACCAACTGAGCCACACAAGGTGCCCCTTAAAACTTATTTCAATAGCACTTATCTAACTTTTGGTCTTTTCCCAGTGGACTCACAGAAGGGATCCACTTTCCATTTCTTCCTATTTATAGGTAGGATTTGGATGGGCATAAAAAGAAAAGAAATGTCACTCCACACTGTTTCTCCCTCCCAGGTATTCAGAAAATGCCAACAAAGGACCAGAGGGCTGAATTTTCTTTTTGGTTACCAGGCAGTATTTCTTTGTCCAAGACCTTGCCTGCTGTGAGACTGGACCACATAATGGTGCCCAGCTTCAACAACCATGCATGCTCACCACCTACCTCCTTTTCTCCCTAGCAGCCACTGCTCCCCTCTTGCTGGGTCTGGTTTCTGCTGGTAACACTCTGCTGAGTTCTGCCTGAGTCTTCATTGATCTCCCAACTGCCAAAGTCAATGCACCCTTGCAGCCCCTCCTTGGTGCTTTCTATTCATCATTTATTTAATCCTCACAACTTCGGGAGGGAGGTTTCATTTCCCATCCTATCCTCAGTTTGGCCAAATGAGGAAACTGACTCAGAGACCTTAGTAACTTATCCAAATTCTTTGAGCTAGGAAAGGACAGAAGTAGGACTTTAGCCCAAAACTACTGAATTATGAAATGTTTCTTTTTCTTCCTATTTAATAAATAGTTTAATGAATCATTATTACATCAATCTTTTATTATAAAATGTGTTATAATACCATAATTATTAAATTATTATTTTTATTACTATTATGCCAGTGGCTTCAGTTTTCAGGTTTCATAGCTAGAAAAAAATTTAAAATATTTTTGGGCTCCAGTATAAGACTGCTAAATGTGTGTGTGTGTGTGTGTGTGTGTGTGTGTGTGTGTGTGTGTAATCTTCAGGGCATTTTATTTAATTTATTTTATTTTTTTTTCAGGGCATTTTAAAAATGCTCAGCTATAATATGTCATCACTATCATTTAATTTCAAAAAAAAAATTCTCCAAAGGTACTGATATGGAAGTATTACTTAACCAACATGGTTAAGTAATAAAAGCAAGATGCAGGATGCTACCTGCTGTATCAAAAGTGAATCTCTACAAAAATGATCTGTATTTGCTTGTGCATGCATAGAGCATTTCTTATTTTTTTATTTTTTATTTTTTTAAAGTTGATTTATTTTGAAAGAGAGAAAGAGACAGAACGTGAGCAAGTATGTGTCATGACCTGAGCCAAAATCATGAGTCAGACGCTTAACCGACCGAGCCACCCAGGTGGCCCGCATAGATAGCATTTCTTCAAGATATAAAGAAACCTGTAACAGCAGCTGCTTCTGGGTTTGGGAACCAGAACTTTGGGTAGAAGGAGACATCCCACATGGCCAATATGTACATTTTGAATTTTGTGCAAGGGACATTATGTATTAATATTCCAAAAATAAATAAATAAACACATAGAAATTAAGTCTCTCAAAGAAAACACATTGTTTGTGCCTCCCCCCCTTCATATCTTGAAATCCTAACCCCTAAAGGTGATGGCATTAGGAGATGGGGCCTTTGGAGGTGCTTAAGTCATGAGAGTGAAGCCCTCAAGAATGGGATTAATGTTTTATCAAAGAGACTCCCTTGAGATCTCTAGCTTCTTCCCCCATGTGAGGAAATAGGGAGAAGGCACTGGCTCTGAATGAAGAAGTGAGACTCTCACCAGAAGCATACCATGCTGACACCTTGATTCCAGACTTTTCAGCCTCCAGAACTGGGCTCAATAAATTCCTGTTGTTGAGAAGCTACTCAGTCTGTGGTATTTTGTTACAGCAGCCCAGAGGAAGACAAATATTTTAACATCTCTAGAAAGATATGGCTAACATAATCACAAAATAATTTCAACAAATTTAACCTTACCTTTATTTTTCTCCTTTTGACACGGTTTGGTGAAAACAGTAGCCTTTGGGCTCACCTTCCAGTTCCCACTGTCCACTCCCTGGAAACGTATGGATGTGATGTCCTTGAAGCTTTCCTGTATCTACACTACTTTTGGAGGTCTCTTGTAGGTGCCCAAATTTCAAAACAATTTTCTCGGCGTTAGAGGATAAATAGGGGACTTGGACCCGGCTTCATTTGAACAGTTCTCATGCTGCTGCAAGTTCTTGAACTTGACTGCACTTCAGAATCACCTGGGTGGTTGGCTAGAATAGCACCTTCCTAGAGACTGTGTCTTAAGGTAGAGCTGGAAATCTGGATTCTAAATAGGCATCCCGGGGATTCTGATGCACCAGGAACCACTATTTGAGAAAAGAAATAGCCCAGACTGCGTGCCCTTATGGACAGAGGATGATGACTGAGTTTTAATACTAATTCAAGCTTTTCCTAAAAATAAGAAAGAGCAGAGGCCCTCGGATCAGTGACAGTCAAAAGTCAAACAGAACAATTGCCCTCCCCTGCTACGCCAGAGGTCAAACAGGATGTGTCTCAGATGGAGTCGGCTGATGCAAACAGGATCTGGAGAGAAATAGCAATTTTTCCTTTTCACTCTGAACCTCCATCTGACCAGCTCCGGAAACAGTCCTGATTAGAGCATAATTGATTTGGACTTGTCGAGCGGAGCAGCCGGGCCTGCACGCGGCCTTCCCGTGCCGTGCAAGCTGTACAGGATCATCTGACTCTTCACTGCATTAAAAACAATATGATATGGCATGTGCTGCGTTTCTAACAACGTTTGCAAGCTAAGTAAGATTATGTAGTCAATGAGTGTGCCAACCGTACTTTAAAGAAACAGCAGGGCATTTCTATCCAGACCCAATGGTAGCAAACAAACTCAAGGCATTTTAGTTGCATAAATACTAACTCTGGTCACACAGGGTTTGGGGTCTTTTGCTGGTCAGGAAACGGTCAAGTATTACTTTCAAAGATGAATCAGTTCTGTTTAAACAAGGCGTTCTAAATACTTTTCTTTTTTCTTTTTTTTCCCCCATTGCATGCATCATAGAGTTACTATAATTCAAATTAATTGGGGATTGAAAAGACAAACCAAATAAACAACAACACCAAAAAAACTCCATGGTACCAGAAGGCTGGGAGGAAATGAGTTGAGTCAGGGAAGAATTCCCGTGGGGATTTTTTGGTCAGTGTGTTAGGCTCCTTACTTTCAAGTAGTTGTTTCCTCTTTTTTGCCCCAGTCTGTCAAGATCCTATTGAACTGCAGATGGGCCAACAGCCAACCAAGTGATAACTGCTATTCTGTAGCATCTCTTAGATCCACACTACAAATTCTACTCCTTGAATTTACCATTTCCTAAGATTAAGTTTACAGAATCCAGTCATCCAGGAAAGTGAGAATACCGTAGTACGATATGCATGTTACCCGTGAATTTGCAGGACGGCATAGGCATTCTGCAGTGAGATACTCAGAGATATGTTTATTTCATAGCTTCAAATGGAGTTTAATTTTGTCAGTGTACCTTTTCATTTTGTTTTATGTAGACCCGTAACCAATGTCCTTATGCTTAAAAAAAAAAAACAAAAAAAGAACATATTCTATTAGATCTTAGTTTGGATTTTTTTATGATACAAAATAAGTATGTCTTTGACCACTTTTTAACAAAAGTTTCTTTATTTGATCAGGAGAGGGGCAGAGAGACAGAAATACACAGAATCAGAAGCAGGTTCCCGGCTCTGAGCTGTCAGCACAGAACCTGACGCGGGGCTCGAACTCAAAAAGCATGAGATCATGACCTGAGCCAAAGTCGGACACTGAACCAACTGAGCCACCCAAGAACCCCTGTCTTTCAGCCTTTATTTACATCTTTGGATGATGGGAAATTTCGGGAATCATATATAAAAGAAGAGAAAATAATATAATGCTTTCCAAGTTTAAATAATTATCAATTTTATGGCTAATCCCCAGCTCCATCCCTGGATTATTTTGAAGCAAATCCACATCGTATCATTTCATCTGTAAATGTTTAGTATGTAGTTTTAAAAGATAAAGATCCTTTTAAAAACAAACACAATACCATTATCAGACTTTAAAAACGAACGTCACTCTTTAATATCAAATAGTACTATCAAATAGTCTTCTGATTTGTAAGCAGTTATCTTACAGATTTAATCATACTGATGAAAATCTAACAACTCCTGCATTGCTACTGGAGCTGTGTGATCGCCGCCCCCCCCCCAACGCCCCAAGGCAGGGATGCTTCAGAATCTGATGCACAAAAGTTCTTTCAAGGACTTGAGATTGAACTCATGTGTCAAAACCTCCCCGGCTGTGGAGACCGGGTTGGATTCTCCAGCGCTGTTGACTTTGGTCTGGATGTTTATCCATTCATTTTTCAGACCTCCAGTCGCTTGTTTATCTTGGCCATCCCTTTCCAGCCGGAGACTTCCCACACCCTGCCATCTGGCACCCTCTCTGGTTTCATTCCCACAGCCCCAGCCCTGAGCAGAAACTCAGCGGAAGTCCAGATTCCGCAAAAGGTCCCAAGTGCTAGGCCCGTGCTTCTGTACCCTAGTCCGCCTGCATGAAAGAAGGGGCAAAAGGCATTTCTGGAGAGCATTCTCAAGGTTCATTACCAAAAGAGTACAACTCTTTATTATCAGTTGATAGAGTCATAGTCAATACATATCTCAGTGCCTTGGTTATCTCATTTTGATAAGCTTAGAAATCAAGATAGAATGGTACCTGGTGGTTCCTTTTTTAAAAAATTCATTCTATCACTGAATATTAAACTTGTGTCCTTATATCTATAAATCGCTATAGTCAAGAGAGCAAATATTTTAGTGATGGGGACTTACAATTTCATTAGATTAACAGCATTTTTGATGGTAAAGAAAATTTTTAGTTAATCCCATGCAAACTGAAGCAGTTGGGTTGCTGATTTCTGGCAAATAAGTCTACTCACCATTTCCTAAAATTGCCTCCCACTTTCCTCCTCTCTTGGGAATTGTCCCTGGCTCCTCAAATTGATCAGTCCTTGAAGACTCTATTGACAACCCAGGCCAAAGAGCTCTCCTTTCCAAGCTTCAACAAGAGTGACAGTCTCTCCACCACCAAGATGTCTTCAACAATACCTGAAAACTTAACTGTGTGCTGGGCATTGTGCTTTGCCCTTCATGTATTATCTTATTTACCTCCCGTGTATTTTCTCAATTAAACCGTTACAGGAGTAAAGAAATCATTTTACGAATGAGGAACATCAGGAAAGATAAGGTAAACATCCAGTATCACGGGAACGGTAAATGACAGGACTGGGTTATATGGCTTAGAGGACCTTCCCTTGATTTTTAACCCTTGCTTTAAAAAAAAAAAATCATATTCCACTTTGTGCTACCCACAATATGCTTGTGTATATATGTCTTCTCCTTGACATTGTCTATGTATTTAGCACAGTATCTGGCAAATGTAGGTGCTTGATGCTTGATCAGTGTTAGCTGTTATTATTGTTGTTATTACCAACAATTATTTACCATGTGTTCTAGAACGTTCTCACTTCCATGCTGAGAGCTGCTGGAGCTGCAGAAGTAAGACTGTCTGGCCTTATATTGTCGCCAGATGTAGCAAACAAAAATATGGATGCAATACTCGGGACATACTTATACTAAGAAGGTATTTGTCGCTTCTCCGAAATTCAAATTTAACTGGGCAGCCTGTATTTTATCTGGCAATCCTAGCCGAGGGGCTTAAGAGCAATCATGAACAATGACCACAGCACTATGGAGCAAGAAGAGTGCTCCCTGCTAAGCCATCTGGTGCTGATTAGCGGTGTTGCAGGAGTTCTGGGAAGGGAGGGCTCAGTGGGTGCTGGGCAGCCAGAGAGGGCTTCATGGAGGAGATGGGGTTCTTAAATCAGGCAGACTGGGGATTTTAAAGGCTTCTAGAAAAGCCAGAGAAAGGATTAATGGAAGCAGCAATAGACCATGTGGCTTTGAAAATGTGCTTGTTATGGAAATAAATTCAAAGAACAGAATTGGAAGAAAGAAAGGAATACCCCTTTAAGTTGTTTTTGAAAGGATGCAAGACAGTGAATTGTTCACAACATGAATCCCGTTTGGTCCAAACAGCATAGCTCTTACAAGGCCAGAGATGCCCACATTCCTGGTCTCTTGTTAGGTAGGCATAGATCTAAATTCTGAGGCCCACTGGACTCCAGAGAAAAGTGGTTGAGATGTGTTGAGGAATGGAATAAGTCAGAGCTTGGTTGGGGAGAAAAAAAATGGAGCATGACTGCTCTCTTGGAGAGATGCTCCCTCATAAGCAAAGGTGTGACCCTATCCCCTCATGCAGAGACATTAAGTCATAAACATCTGGATGGTGCACTGAACAGGGGCAGAGCATTTAGTCAGTCTTTTGTATCAGGCACTGTAAACACATCATTTAATTTTCATAAGAGTCCTACTTGATGTTGTAATCTCCATTCTATAGAGGAGGAAACAGGTTCGGAAGCTCAGGTAGTCCACTGCAGATGATGCAACTAGCAAGTGGGACAGACAGGGTTCAAATTTGGGGTCTGCTGGGGGCTCCTGGTGGCTTAGTCAGTTAAGCCTCCAACTTCAGCTCAGGTCAGGATGGCACAATCTGTGGATTCGAGCCCCGCGTCGGGCTCTGTGCTGACAGCTCAGAGCCTGGAGCCTGCTTCAGATTCTGTGTCTCCCTCTCTCTCTGACCCTCCCCTGCTCATGCTCTCTCTGTCTCAAAAATAAATAAATGTTAAAAAAAAAAATTTAAAGAATTGAATCTGCTAGATTTCTTCTTTTTTTTCTTTGCCTTTTCAAGTTTTTATTTTTATACATTTTTTTGTATTAACAAGAAAAGCATAATTACCATGAATTACAAAGGACTAAAGCAGCTCTAGAATAATGAATGAACCACTTCAGCCTGGAAAGCAGATACTCTCGATATCAATGTTATCATACAAGATCATTCAAGTATTTCACATTTCTCTGTCCTTTTAAAAAAATTTTAATGTTTATTTTTGGGAGAGAGACAGAGACAGAGACAGAGACAGAGACAGAGTGCGAGCAGGGGAGGGGCAGAGAGAGAGGGAGACACAGAATCTGAAGCAGATTCCAGGCTCTGAGCTGTCAGCACAGAGCCTGTTGTGGGGCTCGAACCCACAAACCATGAGATCATGACCTGAGCCAAAGTCACATGCTTAACCGACTGAGCCACCCAGGTGTCCCCATTTTTTGTCCTCTTAATTATCCTAGCATATGGTAAAGATAATGTTGTATGAGCATAAGGTAGAACCTTCTCCATAAAGCCAGATGACAAGTTTTCCTCTCCAGGGAGGATTGGGCTATAAGTTCTGATCTTCTTTGCCTCCTTCAGCCATCAATATGGCTGAAGGAGAGGGCAGGGGCTGGAGCCAATAAATCCAGGGACCCTTCCACGCAGGATATACTTTGGGGTCCCACTCAGGAGGGCGCCAGATGATCCAGACTGTCGTACCCAGACTTTTTGGCAAAAAACCCCACCTCCACCTGCCTTTGCTAGTCATCGTCTTTGTTCCTCCTCCCCACTTCTAGAACCTTCTCAGAAGCTTACTTTCTTTGGTAAAATCAATCATCAGGAAAGCGGGGGCGGGGGGGGGGGTGTGGGGAAGAGGTTCAATGGAACAAAACAAAAACATAACAACTTTGACATGGGGGCTTGGCACCTGGACCTGAGCCCTGGGGGTCCAGGCCGGGGCAGGGCCAGGCAACCCTCTCTACTGGTAGTGTATCTGCTCCCAGGTTCAGGAGAAGGTGGAAGAAACCCGCCCCTTAGCAGGGCTGAGGCATGTAGACCTTGCGATGTTTGATGCCCAAAGATCATCCCAGTATAAACCAATCGTGGAAGGGTACAGGATGGGCAGAAGGGTTTGGGCAGGCTGCAGCTTTGTGTCTCAGGTCTTGGACCCCCACAGGAGGGTGGTGGGTGTGAAGCAGCAAGCCCTGAGGGCTCTGGGATGGCGGTCCCAAATTCAAGGGTCTTCAGAAAGCGAAGAGGTAAACTACTCTTTGCAAGATTAACGCCTAACATGTTACAAAGCATGAAAGAAAGAAAAAAAAGTCCTCCCCCACCACACCCCATCCTCAGCCTAGGTTGAGATGAAGTCCTGCCTCCCCACCTGAAAGGGCTTCCTCTCTCTGGGGTGTCTGTGGGAGGATCAGGGAGGGGATGGCAGCGCCCCCCTCCCCATCAGGGAGGAGTAGACTCTCACAGCCTTTCCCCACACCTCCAAGGCTTCCTTGTGCCCCCAAACCCAGCAGAGGACAAACATTGTGGCTCTTGGACACTTCTTTGTGTCTGCTAAATTTCAAATCCTGTTTCCTTTCTCCTCCACCACTCAGACATGAGTCAGTTCTCTGCCGGTCATTTTTAAGGAAATGCACCTATTGTCCTCCGATTAAGGGACAATGCGTATGTTTTCATCCCTGGCGATGGCTTTCTTTTGGCTCAGATTGGCAACCGGAATATCCCAACAATGGTGTGCCTTCGTGGCCCTGCTTGTGTTCTGGGGAGCGAGAAATCCCCCCCCTGGTGCCCTCACCCAGATACCTTGGGCGTCTTTTGCTGGAACCCTGCAGGAGTCCTCAGCACCACCAAAGCCCCCTGAGAGGCCTCGGTCTGAGTTAGTGACTCCGGAGGCCTCACCTCCCCCCCCAGGCCCTCTGTATGTGGTGTCTGCACCAAAGAAAAGGAGAGGAATAAAAATGCACCTAATTAAAATAACTTTCCAGGTGCAGGGAACAAAATCCAGGCAGATTACAGGTCAGGGCAGGCTAGCCACTAGCTTTTGCAGATGTCTAAAAAGAGTCCACTTACTATACAGAGAGGGAGAGACCGTTCCAACCATAAAGAGCCAAATGTTGAAGTTGAAGGGCTATGAAAACAATCTAATTTATTGGAACATGTTTTTCTAGCAGCTTTGGGGTAGAGCTGTGATTGCCTCCTGCAGGGATTTGTGACCTCATCCTTTCTCCTCCACCCTCCCCCACCGTAACTGTAGGGTTTTCCCGTTATAACCTAACATATGGTTTGCAGCAGGAAGTGCGAAATCCCAGGAATGAGGAGAGGCTCAGGTTTCAGACTGGAGAGAGACTCAGGTGAGCGACAAGGAAGGGCCTTTGTTTCCTATGAAAACAGAGTTGAAAAGAGAGTTCTTAGTGACCCCTTGGTTTGGAATGAGGTAATTAATTCTCCAGAAACTCCCTCCAGTTTCCTGGGCAACAAAAATCAATGTTTTGTTGACGGAAAAACTAGGTATAATAAATTGGTTTAAATTACAAATTTTCTTTCTTTCTTTCTTCTTTTAGATAGTGATTTCCTTCCTACCAACCCAAAATATAAAACAAAGGAAAAAGTAAATAAGAAACTCAAACAACACACACACACACACACACACACACACACACACACACACACATCCTAACTCACTCCTTACTCTTTGATTCACCCTCACTCTTTTTTTTTTTTAATTTTTTTTAACATTTATTTATTTTTGAGACAGAGAGAGACAGAGCATGAACAGGGGAGGGTCAGAGAGAGAGAGAGAGACACAGAATCCGAAACAGGCTCCAGGCTCTGAGCTGTCAGCACAGAGCCCGACACAGGGCTCGAACTCACAGACCGCGAGATCACGACCTGAGCCGAAGTCGGACGCTTAACCGACTCAGCCACCCAGGCGCCCCTCATCCTCACTCTTTTTAAAAATTCTAAGTTTAGGGGCGCCTGGGTGGCTCAGTCGGTTGGGCGGCTGACTTTGGCTCAGGTCATGATCTCACAGTTCGAGGGCTCGAGCCCTACCTTCGGGCTCTGTGCTGACAGCTCAGAGCCTGGAGCCTGCTTCGGATTCTGTTGTCTCCCTCTCTCTCTCTCTGCCCCTCCCCCATTCGCTCTCTGTCTCTGTCTCTTTCTCTCTCTCAAAATAATAAACATTAAATTTTTTTTTAAATTCTAAGTTTAGTTCTATGTAAATATTATTATGCTCAAGAAGATAGGGAATGAGAAAGGTGGATCAAATCCCATGCATAATTATACACAGAACAAGAAAATCTTTGGATAGTCTTCAGGCCAAAGACTCTCACTCTGAGTGGGGTGATGGTAAGTTCAGCAAATCAGAATTCCTGGGGGTGTCAGAGGGAGGGAACCGGTATGAGCTTTTTGTGTATCAAAAAGCATTGCGGATTAAAAAAAAATAAAAAGACCGAGGAATTGGCTTTAGGCTGCCGAGGCTTTTTTTCCATTTCAAAATCAACTAAGTAAAGTTTTGCTTTGTAACGACCAATTTGAAAGCTATGTAAATGGCGTGGTCTTCTTGGAAATCCGATTCAGGGCACTTTCTGAACTCCTGGTTGACATTGCAGCCTATTCTGCCCCTTTGCTTCTCAGGGTCTGAGAACATAGACTCCAAAACCAAACTGCCTGGGGTTTGCCCTGGCTCTCCCACCTTCCGTATCTCATCAAATTTAAGACATATTGACTATAAGACACGTCACTGTTTTAAGCATCACTAAGAAAGAAAAAAAAAAAGCTCCCAATTAAATTAGAACGCAATGCTAATGTGCCATCAATTGTAGGGCACATCCTAATTTCAGTAGTGCTGACATGTGACAAAAATTTTAGAATTGATGAACTACGACCCTTGTTTAGGGAATTTAACCTCCTAACTTAACCTTTCTCTGCGTCACCGTCACAGTTAAAAGATGAGAATAATAATGGTATCTACCTCAGAGGGGGTTTGTGAGGATTCAATGAGTTAATTAATGCAAAATGCTCAGAACATTCCTTGGCACGGAATGAGCACTGAATTAACCCTAATTATTATTCAACATATACCACTCAAATTGACAAATACTTGCTCCAGTGCAGTGTGGAAGTTTTCGTGGTTGTTATCGCTGCTAGGGGAAAAGCCAGCACGGTAACGCCCACACGCTGCAAACTGTGATTTTGCAGAAATAAAAGCAAGCCAGATTAGGAGAATGGTAGCGGATCGTTTCTCTCTGCCTTGGTCTCTGAGTGATTTCTTCAAGTATACCCTGGTTTCCCACAGAAAAGTGCCTGGCTTGCCTGATAATTATTCTGTTGTGGAAAGGGCTTTTGCATTCATGATGCTCTTGTGGATTATTTCTGCCAAATTTTTCGTTGCTCTGAGCGCTTCCTGGAGGCACCACAGCCATTGGAGGACGCTGACCTCAGAGGAATGCCAGGCAGGGTTTGATGCAAACAATCCATGCTGTGCCTGGGCCAGATGGTTCCACACAGCAAGCACTGTTATTTCATTCACAAAAAGTCAGAAATAATTTGATTTTGCCATTTTAGCCCCAACAAACGGAAAAGTGAACAGCCCTATCTTGACGAGCAGGTCCATGTTGATGAAACTCATTTTTTTTGCAAATAGATGAACATAGGTGCAAATGAGAATTCTCAGAGTAATTGCTGCTTCGCTGAGGTTGACTCAGAATTAAAACCCAGAAGGGCAAAGCTCCAAGTCCACATATGTTTTCCAGACTCTTGGAAACTCTTGCATTTTGTTGTTGTCCTTAGCCTCTGCTATCCCTAACTTCCTCCTGAAGTTATTGAAGAACGAGATATTTGGATGATTAGAATGTGATCTAGCTGGCTCTGATTTAAAGGCGTATGTCTGTTTTTACACCCAACCAAGTCGGATCAAAAAAGAAACTGTGTGGGTGTTGGCACTGGGGCTCAGGATGCCTAGCTCCAGAGTTTGAGAAAAAGCACTGGCCTGGGGTTTAGGAGACCTAAGTCCTTGCCTCTTTTTTGGGATGACCCAAGGGTCACTCTTCATCACTGTCTGGGTTTCAGATTCCTCATTTATGGTCTCTCCTAGTCTGAAATCTCGATGATGTAAGGAACTTAGTAAACATCTGGTTCTGTTGGGTGTCATTAAACACAATGCAATGGTTAATTTTGTGTGTCGGCTGGCTAGGCCATGGTGCCCAGGTGTTTGGTCAAACACTAGTCTAGACGTTGCTGGGAGGGTACTTTGTAGACATGGTTAACACAATCAGTTGACTTTAAATAAAACAGATTACTCTCCATGATGTGAGTGGACCTCATTTAATCTCTTGGAGGTCTTAAAGGCAAAGACCAAGGTCTCCTGGAGAAGAAGGAATTCTTCTATGTTACAAGACTGTAACATAGAAATGCTGCCCGAGTTGAGATCCTGTTGGCCTGCCCTACATATTTCGCACTCAAGCCTGCAGTACTAGCTCTTACTTGAATTTCCAGCCTGCTGGCTTTCTCTACAGATTCCAGTGTTGCCAACCCCTACAATTGCATGAGCCAGTTTCTGAAAATAAATCTCTCTTTCCTCTCTCTCTCTCTCTCTCTCTCTCTCTCTCATTATATACATAGTACTTGCTGGACCATTTGCCCTGACTTACTTTGCACTTGACCTCCCTACCTGACCTTCTCAGGTTCTGACTTATTTTTTTACACATGAACTTGCCTCACCCATCACCTCTACATGTCTAGCTTCAACCCGTGTTTTTCTCTCAGATGACCATAATTTAAATGTTTCTTTTGGCGTAGCTAGTGTTTATTTCCCTGAGTCAAACTTCCTCTGATCTGCCCCCAATCTTGAGACCTCATCAATTGACCCTGAGGGACCTGGACGCATATGACTGAGCTCAGATATACGACTGTCCACACACTCAGAGCCTCCAGGGCTTCTGCCTTTTGTGCTTCACTGGCCTATAGCATTCTTGCCCTACATACTTCCTCAGAAATCACATTTTTTGCACGGTGCTTCCATACTTTTACAAAGGGTTAAAAAGCATCCGGATGCATCTCCATTTCCTGGGTGATGTATTTCTTATTCATGTCACAGGAGATATGTGGTTATAGGAGTACATGTTTGTTAATTAAAAGGGAGTGTGTATAATTATTTTTCACTTAGTCACAAGGGACATTCTAAAAAGTAAGTATGGTTGTATGTGTGTATGTGCATGTGTAAAATTATTTTGCAGCAAATGTTTGCAAAGCTCTTAGAGATCCATGGAGGGAGGTTGCTTGGGCAATGCCAAGAATTATTAGAAATACAGATTTTGCTAACCTACTCTGGAAGACTCTTATCATATAACAAGCATTTCCCTTAATAAGGGGCACCTCACAGGAAGTTCAGGGAGTATTGTGACTTCAATGCACTGCCCATCTGTCAAGGTCTGAAGAATCCTATATATGGTCTTCCTGTCTGCTGTGTGTTAAGGACAGTTAGATATTTTGCTCTTCCTTGTACTCTAGTGGAATTAGGCTGTGTTCGTGTTATATAACACCACCGTCTCACTCTGTAATGAGCAACATCTAAGGAGGAGGCAGCAGGGAGAACAAAGCCACCTGCCCTTTGCCAACCCCTCCATGCTCTGCCAGTGCACCTGCAGAGAACTCTGAGGGCTCGTCCTGGAAGAGAGACTGCTTATTATGTTTCATTGTGTAGATGACACAGGGCCTTTCCAGGACAGGCCGGACTAAAAAATCTCTGCTTTGTTTCTTGGCCAGGTTTTATCCAAGGTCTCCTAGGGATGAGGGATGATTAAACAGCTGCCTTGCTGAGCCCCTGCCTTTCACATTCACCTGCTTTGAGAAATTCGATCACTCAGAGACACGAAACATTCAAAGGAAGCTCCCAGTGATCAGTGATTCAATAGGTTCAGGGCTAAACTGGGAAAGCGTCACATGTTGGTTATGCCTCAGTAGCACTTGTCCACAGTTCAAGTCTGACCCATTGGTGTGCAAAGTCAGACTGAAGTTTTGTTACTCCTCTTAAACATAAGATAAGCATCCCTTTCTAGCCTACTCCCTGCCACTGCTGGGGTGGGAGAGGTTATCAGTTAGGGCCCTTTCTGTTGAGACAGAAACACGGTTCAAATTGGTTTAAGTGAAAAAGGAAATGTATTTGATCAACTAACCAAAAAGTCCAAGGCTGGGCTGGCTTCCTGGCTCAAATTAGGTCAACAGGACTTGGTTTCTCTCCATCTCTAGGCTCTGCCTTCTGTTTGATTGGCTTATTTTCAGCGGTCATGTGGTGGGCCCCAGCAGTTCCAGACTCCCCCTTGTGGTGGCAAGGTGGCGCAATAGTTCTAGCCTCCACAGTATAAAGCTGGGGTCAGTAAACTTTTCCTGTGAAGGTGCCAAATAGGAAATACTTTAGGTATTGTAGGCCATATAGTTTCAGTTGCAGATACTCAACACTGCTGTTAGTGTGTGGAAGCAGCCTTAGACGATATGTAAATAAATGAGCGTGGCTATGTTCCAATAAAATTTTATTTAAAAAACAGGCAATGGGCTGGATTTGGCTTGAGAGCTATATAGGTTGTAGATCCCTGGAACTACAGAGCGGTTATTGGAAAAATGGCTGCTCAGGAGGGGAGCTAACATGGTGACGTCGTAGGAGGACAGTAGGCTCATCTCATCCCTGCAACACAGCTAGATAAGTGTCAAATCATTCCGAATACCCAAGAAATCCACCTGAAGACTTAACAGAACACATTCCACAACTACAGGGAGAGAAGAGGCTGCACTGAGGAAGGTAGGAAGTGTGGAGACGTTTAGGGGAGAAGTGGAAAATGGCTGCTCAGCCAGGGACTAATTTCCCAGCTTCCCTGTAATTGAGTATGGCCACATGACTGAGTTCTAGCCAATAGAAGTTATGTGGAGCATTTCTGGGTCGAACCTTTCAATAAGCAGGTGTGCCCCTTTACTGTCTCTTTACCTTCTGAGATTGGTTGCATATGATGAGGCAGTTCTAGGAGGGGCAGAGCCACAGGACAAAAGAATCTGATTCCTGAATCACTGGCACTGCGTGCCAGGGAGTTACCCAACAAACAGGAACAATTGCCTCAGACTGTTATGTGAGTGGAAATACATTTCTGTTTTGCTCAAGTCATTATACATTTTGGGTCTATTTTTAATAGCAGTTTACCTGCCTTAAGTAATACAGAAATTAGTGTCAGAGAGGGAGTGCTAATGTAAGAAACACCTAAAACAGGTGGCATTTACTTAGTAGTTGTGCCATGAAAGTTAAGACAATAGAGCAGGCTGCAAAAATGGTGACCCATGTTATGCAGTGGCAAAATACTTGTTAAAACTGTCGCCCACAATCATTTGGAAGGCAGACCAAGATGGGCCCGTAGCTCTAGGGGGAGCCATTAGAAAGAGACAGAGTGTTAGCACATGTCAGAGTTGAGCTCCTTGCTACTTACAACAAGTTGCGCTGCTAGAAAAATGTGGTCCCTGGCAATAATTGACCAGTTTGTAAGCAGAAATAAAAGAAAAGGAAGACAGCCCCCAAATCTGGAAAAGTGTATTGATTCTAGATCCCAAATGGAAAGAAATAAGACTAAAGAAAAAAAAATATCCTAGACTTAGGACAAAAACTCATTAAGAATTCCCAGTTAAATATGGGGCACCTGGGTGGCTCAGTCAGTTAAGTGTCTGACTCTTGGTTTTGGCTTAGGTCTTGATCTTGTGGTTCATAGGATTGAGCTCCATGTCGGGCTGGTGCTGTGGCATGGAGACTGCTTGGGATTCTCTCTCTCCCTCCCTCCCTCCCTCCTTCCCTCTCTCTCTCTCTCAAAAATAAATAAGCTTGAAAAAAAAAGTTAAAAAAAAAAAAGAATTCTCTGTTAAATATAGCAGCTCAGCCCCTGTAGCAAAACTCAGATTAAGGGTGTAGACTTTCCACCCGAGTCTATCATTCAGATGACCTCAAGGTAGCTGCCATTAAGTTGAGAGAAAGCTATGGACAGGAGGAAAAAAATAATTTAGGCTTCAGAATTATGTCCAGGAAAAAATTTGGGGTGTGGTTACTGGCACTTGGAATCCAGTGGAAGCAAATAAATCAGAAGATTACTAAGTTTTGTAGGGAATTGTATTACTAAGGAGTCACAAGCTGGGATGAAATCATCTTTGATTGGTCAAGCTTGCCCTTTGTTCCTAGATTTGCCTGAGAAGAAAGTGGGCTAGGAAGGCTGTACAGTCTTTCAGGAGTATACTTCGGAAGTGGCCCAAAAGGATAATGGACAAGGAAGGATATCCAAAAGGATGGAGCAAGGGGCCTTAGAGAAAAATAGATAATGAAACCCTCCCAGAGAGCAGATTAAAGGACTAAGCAAGGCGTTTATCCCCTCTTACCTGGCAAAGGGCCTTCACACTGCCCACCTAGCAAGATTCCATTGTGCTATTAACCAAGGACTCTTTCCCATTCTCCCTTTTTCTGAATGAGAGTTTTATTGCAGTTCTCAAGTCCCTGTTCCTCCATGGCATAGCAGATGCGGATAGGAGGAGCAAATAACTGGGTCTTTTAGTTAATAATTGTTGGACCATCAGGAGCCACATGTAGATCTGATTGAGGAGACGTTGTGTTCTCCAGAGTCCCAGAATTTCAAGTGGTTGTAGAGACTGAACGGAGCTCTGGGTTATTTTCCTTAAGGAGGACGTGGGTGTAGGCTCTCTGTGCGGGATGAAGGGTGCAAATGGACAGTTGTGTCTGGAAGGGAAGACTGATAGATTGACAGCTATTTACTAAAAATCCATTTCCTCTTCTTCTTGAATGCACAGCTAGGCCACAATTCCCAGGCTACATGTGCAGTTGGATGTGTCTATATGAGCGAGTTCTAGCCAACAGAATGTGAGTGGAAGTGATACAGGCCATTTCCAGGTCAAGAAGGTTGTGTGTCCCCACCTTACTTCCTCCCCCTTCTTTTGGCTGGACATACATAATGATGAGGTCCTGGACCCTTGGGGATAGTACAGCCACAAGCTGGAAGGCGCCTGAGTTTCTGAATCATCACATGGAAAAGAGCTGTCTTCAAACTGTTGAGTAAGTAAAAAATAAACTATTGTTTTTGAACAATTATAAGTGTACTTGTTACCGCAGCTTAGCCTACTTAATTAATACAAGAAGGAACATGGTCTCTCTCTCTCTCTCTCTCTTTCTCTCTGTCTGCTTAACCCTTTCTCTCTCACTTAAGTCTGGTTGTCATTGCTCTGCCGTATGTATCCCAGATGTTAACTGGCATTTCGTTTTTCCTTGAGTTCTAGATGAAACTAGAATAAACTCTCAATTCCTCTTTCTGTGGGTATCCAAAGCCTTTTCCACAATGTCTCTGAATTCCCAATGCATCTTATGGATTCCTTTCCTTCTTGAGTTCCTCAGCTCATGTGGTCTCTGTTCTGTTCCACAGTGACCAGACATGAAACTCAGACCCTTTTCTGACTCACACATGCATACACATCACACACACCCCTCACACCAATTATTTATGGGCATGAAAGTTTGTGTCGAGGATGACAAGGAAGAAATGGAGGAAGAGCTCACAACCATGGTTGTGCAAACTTTAAATGGAATGTAGGTGTTGCCATTTTTAAGTCACCCACCGGTTTGCTGTACCCACTCTGAACTTATCTCCTTAGTTTCCACTCTTCTCTCTCTCTTTTTCTCCTTCCTCTTTTCTTGTAACAGGAACCAGACAAAAGCTCTTGGAGATGGACAGATGAACAATCTGGCACTCTGGAAATACTAATAAGGAGATGTCTTTTTTTTTTTTTTTTTTTTTTTTTTTGAGGGGGAGAGGGGCAGAGAGAGAGAGAGAGAGAGAGAGAGAATCTCAAGCAGGCTTTATACCCAGTGTAGAGATCAGTATATAAAGTGTGGATTGTGTTCCAAAAATATCAAAAGCCAAACCAAAGTCCAAACCAGACAATGACCTTCACTCCTAACTCCTGGCCCACAGGTTTGATGCAGGCCCTGAGGACATTTATCTCAGAGGGTCTCATTGGGTCTTTCCTCTCTGACTTTTCCTGCCATCTTGACAGATCTTCTTAGCTGACCTGTGGTTTTGTATGTGGTTCTTGCTCCCCACTCATTCAGATCTAAGACTTTGTTCCTCTCAGTTCCATGCTCAGGCCCAGCCCTGGGAAGTCCAGCCTGGTCAGACTCCCAGAAAGGGAAAGTTGGATGAATGACAGCAGCCTGGGTCAGCCCTCCGTTGCCCACTTACCAGTAGCTATAACTTCTTTGGTTTCTGAGCCCCCTGTTATCTTGGCAGATGGTTGGTTGAAGTCTCTAGTCTGCAGAAGCAGGGCTTCAAATTAGTTGTACTCTTCAGGGTCCAGTATCCTAATTTCAGGGGCTCACTTGCTCCCTGAACTGTGGCCCAGCACTACCTATGCCTAATTGGAACCACTGGGGTATTTGCTTAAGTTTTTTGATCTATACTCTCTGTGCTGGGGTTCTGCATGCTGCCTAGATCTTGTAAGCCTAGTTGTCCTTGGAACTGGACAATATCCCTGAAGGACAATATCCCCCTCTTATTGGTGGGCCCTGGTTGGTTCCTTTGTCTAAATAAGCTGATCACCCGGAAGTAAAACCCTGCTGCCTGCCTGTCTTCCAGTGTCCCCTTCTTGACATTGCCCAAGGAGGTCACTTAGAAGCCAGCTGAAGACAATAACTTTCTACATCAGGTGTGTACCCAGGACCACCTGCCTACTAGTTCTCCCAGCTGTGGATTCTTTCTGTGGAGTCCTGAGCTTACAGTCCCTGATACCTGCTTCCTGATCTTCAATTTAGTCTTGATGTCTTTCTTGGAATCTGTGACCTTAGCTCTTTTACTTCCTCTCTCTTTTGAACTGACCAAGCCTTAGAGAGGCATCCGCAACTCCCTCTAACTCCACACTGTGTTGCCAGATTTGCAAATAAGAATACAGGGTACCCTGTTAAAATATAAACATCAGATAAACAATAAACAGTATCTGCAAGTCCCATGCAATATTTGGGACTTACTGACACTACAGATTTATCCATAGTTTAGATAAACTTCAAATCTAGGTGTGTGTCTTATATTTTATTTGGTAATCTTACATCTACAGTTCCTTATAGAAGAAATGGTCTTAAGCTCTTCCTTAAGCATACATAGGTGGTCCTATGCCATAGGATTCCACCCCCATCCCCCCCCCCCCACCCCAAGCCAGAGCTGATTGGATCAGGGGTGAGCACTTGTCCTAAAGGCAGCCAGTCCACTGGCTAGCCCACAGGCTATAAGATAGCCTAATATATAAAAGTTTTTCACAAGTGGGTTAATAGTGATCAAGTGACCTAACCAGATGCTGTCTCTCAGGGCTCTGAGCTCAGTGAGAGAAGGTGAGTCAGTTGGTAGGAGGAACACCCCCACACCTACCTCCCACGTCTTACTACCATGCAAATCTCCAGATACTGAAGCCTGCTGGAATCAGCTTGGAAATTTGGGCCCTGTACCTTTTGCTGCTGTCTGCCCCTCTGAAATCTGAGTTCTGGCATCTTCCTGTCCCCATCGTCCCAGTGCCTAGCTCAGGGCCTGCACATGCCTGGAGATGAATGGATGCATGCATGTGCTCTCTTTTGGGTTGAGGTGGTTGTGTGTGAGGGGTTAGAAGCCCTGCCTATGGCTTCTGGCCTTGCATCCTCTGCTCATCTAACCTTAGGCATGTTACTCAAATTACCTAAGCCTCCATTTTCTCCTCTGTAAAATGAGGGTGGTATTATTTGCCTGTTGTGAAGTTTAAAATAGCAGATGTGTGAAAGCCTACACATAACAAGCCCTCTAAAACATTTAGTGCATCTAAGTAGAAGGAAGTTTTTTACGGGAGAGTTGCACTTGGCGAGACCTCTTGTAAGTAAAAAATAAACAAACCTCATGATCCAAGGCTCCTCCTAACAAAGGATGGCAGCCTTTTATGTTGGCCAGCTGGCAAGAGAATAAGCAGAGTTTCTAATTCACTGGCTCTCAGGTTAAAACCTTTGCAATTTTGAACAAAGTTTTAATTTTAGAGTATTTGTATATGCAGCCTTTCAAAAGTGAGTCTTTATTATCACTTTTACATTACACATAGATCTATCCCAATCACACTCGTTTAAAATTCTCTGAACTCCATGATTGGAGAGAGAGGAAAATGAAAAATGCACTTTGTGATGCAAAACGGATCATTCTTCATGTTTCTGCACAGCTGCATGTCCCCACATCGCATTAGCCTCTAGATCTGCTCAGCATTCACTCTGGAATTTTTTAAATGTCATAACAGCGTGCTTTCAAAATAATATGCTCGCGCACCCCCATCCCCAAGCGTGTAATATTGTCAGAATGTTTTATCTGGTGCCATATATCTTGCACATGACGGATCCATTTCCCCAAACAAACCATCACACATGTCCACACTGTCTATAAATTTTGAATCTTGACATCTACGCTATTACCCTCTGACGTTTGGATTGGCCTGAGTTGGGCATAATTGGGGGGCGATGTTTTCAAGGAATGAAGGAGATGTCACTCTTTCTTCCTGATGGGTCCCCTCTGGAGAAAGTGATGTCAGGGACACGCAAGACTTAGCCCTGCTGGAAAAAGCTGCAGAGGCTCTCCCCAGGGTACCAGGAGATTAAGCGGGCCCAATCTGTAAGCATCCTCACTCCAGGGGTGATAACAAGGTCATTCTGTACTTAGGTTTTGGCTTTATAGTAAATACATCTGGCATCGATAGAGTTTCCTTCTTTCCAAAGTGCTTTCCTATTTATGATCTCATTTTGCTCTCACAGGAGGAGGAAAGGTTGCTGGTTAGAAAGAGAAAACCTGAGTTTCTCCTGCTCTGGGGCTAGGCAGGTCACTTTACCATTCTCATCTGTAAAGGTTCTTCATCTGTAAAGTGGTATCATAATTGCTGTGGGGTGGGTAGGTTTGTATGAGTCCAAATGTCCCTGTGTGTTGAGCAGGAAAGTGCTCTGGGAAATGCAAAAAACTATAGATAGAAATGTGCTGTGAGGATAAAAGTCATTTACACAACCTGGAAGGAACCTATGAAGTAACACAGTAAAGAGGTTTTCAGCCTTTGTCTTGTGAAGGCCCTCACGTGAATCGTAGTCAAGAACAGGAAATATTACTCTGGCAGGCTCAAATTTTTGGTCTCTCACTTCCAAAGGCACCTAAATTATAGGTCGAATGTCATTGCTGGTGTTGGCTCTTTTCTTTCTCACTTAAGAAAGCACATCAGAATGTAAGCAGGAGAGATATTATTATGAGGGTAACCTTGACTTCATTCAACTTATTTTCCAAAAATACAAACTCAGGATCCTTATATATAGTAAAACCTCGACTCAAATTGACTTAAGCAAAGGATAAAATTTACAGACTTGTGTAATAAAAGAACATCCAGGACCAGAAACTTCAGCCATGGCTGGATCCAGGGACTCAAATAGTTTCATTAGGACTTACACTATCTATCTCTAGGTTCTACTTTCCTTTGCATTGACATTTTCAGAGTCTCTTCGTGAGCGATAAATGACTGCTGGCAGCCTTAGTCTTGTATTCTCAAAGTTTAGCACCCTCTGTGAAAAGAGAGCCTTATTTTCCCAATAGTTCCAGCATAAATGCTAGGATTAAGACTCATTGGAATGACTTGGAAGTGCTGCCTCCTGTTCCTGAATCAGCCCTCGGGTTTGGGTCAGTGGGATGTGTTGACCGGCAGGGACTGTATTTTCTCTCCCCATCTCCATCTTCCATGGAGGTAGGGTCAACCTTATCTGAACCAAATAGTCTAAGAGTGGGTGTGCATTATTCCCCAGAGGAAAATTGAGGGGCTGTTACCAGGAACCAGGAGAACAGAGGCTGGGTGGGCGAAACCAACAGATGTTCACTACAGTAAACATGGTACTTAGACCATTATTAAGAAGAACGCACAACTCATATCACAGTTGGGTTGTGACTTACCAGTGTGTTAGAAAAGCATGATGGAAACCCTCTATCTAGTTCGTCTCTCTCATTTTCCACATTTTCTTATAGCTTGATAAGTTTGTTTTGGACATAATGAGCTGAAGTTTTATTTGTGATTTTGATACCTCATCAGAGGTTTTTCTTAATGTAAGGAGCCAACCTAAGGGGTCTTCTAACAAGTTTTCCAAGAAACAAAAGACCCTTCCAAAGGTGAGGAAGAGATTCCTAAGGCATGCTTCATATAGATAGCATCCATACTTCTTGCTGTGGGAAAAGAGGCCTTATAAAATGTAATACCTTTGATTTCCTAGCTTCATCGTGACCTAGGGGCAGTAGAAGGAAGTGCAAGTTTTATGACCTGGATTTAGAGACAAGAACATTGAAGTAGAGAGAGAAAACCAGGTTCCTGTGTCGACTGCATGACTAGCTATATTCCATGGTATGACTTGAGGCACTTCGTAAGGCCTACTCTTTCCGGAAACCTCTAAAACAAGTAGTCTCTGCCACCGATGTGCTTTCTTAATGAGATGTGTGTAGTTTAACTGGATCAAGGCATTACGTTGCTAGGAGGTCAACCCATAATTAATGCTTTTTTAGGTTTCAGTTCAATTCAACAGTTATTGAGGGCTTATTACTTATATCACTTAGGGCACTTTGGGTTGCAAGTAACAGAAAATCCAGGTCTAATAGTCTAAAAATTAAAAAGAAGTTTTTAACAAGCCCCATGGTAAGGTGGCCTTCAGGTGAGGCTTGATCCTGAGGTTTACCAAAGACGTTTCTTCTCTTTCTCCTCAGACTTCTAGGCTTTCTACTTCACCATAAGACTGGCTGCCTTATGATCACAAGATGGCTTACAGAATGTTCTGGGAGGTACGCACTTCCTTATTTCCATCATTTAGGAGAAAAAACATTTGCTGTTCAACAGTTATAAGGGTAGGGCAGTTTTTTTCCCCAGAGAATATCTCCTCATATCTCACTAGCCTAAACTGGGCCATGTACTACTTATTCCTAAACCAAAGTTTTGGGCCTGGAGGATAGGATATGTTGGTAAACAGGGACCATGCCTGGCACCACCTTCCCCAGACACACATGGGCTGGAGGTGGGGTGGGGTGGACAGGGGTCTTGCTTGAATGGAAATCCATGTACTGTCAACAGAAAGAAGGGAAATAAATGCAAAAATGCATCTCATTAGGCTCTGGCTTTGTATTCGTGACTAGAATGGTATTAAATATTTGTCAATACAAAAGGACAATTTCAAGGACAGAGAGTATCATTTTATTTTTGGACGTGTTGAGTTTCAAGTGCCTGCAGAATACATGGGCAATGCTGCTGAGCAGAAAGTTAGGAATAAATAAGGACGCAGTACTCAGAAAGTCAGGTCTCGACTGGTGATATAGATATGGTAGTTCAAGAACTGACAGTGGCGGCAAGTAGGTTCAGGACGAGTGCCCGGGGGCAGTGCAGAGCCAGAACCCAGGAGTAGCGCAGGGTGAGTGAGAAGGAGCCCTGGCAAGTACAAAAGCAGGAAGGGGGACCCAGGAGGCTGGAGAAATCGAGGGGACATGCACCGTATCAAGAAGGCCCAGAGGAAGAGCCGTTCATGAAGGAGGGAGGCCAAGTTAACTGAGGCCTCAGCAGTGTGTTCAGTTTGACAGCTGGGAGGTCATCGGTGGCCTCTGTGGACGGAGAGTCAGGGAGGAGAGAGGGGAAGTGAGGCGGTGGTGGCAGTGACAGGGTCCCTCACCCTGCAGACCCTGTCTGTGAAGGTCAAGGGAGAGAGGGCAGAATTCAGGGAAGAGGGAGAAGGCTATCTTTTTCCTAATAGGGTCTTAGAGAGGAAGTACTTTTTGTATCAGGCCTCTAACCTATTGATGCCCTTCTCTCTGGACGGGGCGGACAGGTGTGGGCATAGCAGGTGTGGGCTGGAGTTAATACAGACGGCAGGCCACAGCCTACACACCCCAAGTTCTTCCTTCTCCCAGACTAGGTAGGGACAGATGGCACCGCAGGTACCCAGTTACCTTCCTGCTCTTCCTCTCCCCCGGTCGACCCACAGATAAACTCCAGTGGCAGCCTGGGCATCCTGGGGGATAGTAGTTTTCTCCACTCCTCTCCATCTCCCCCCCTAAAGGAAGGTACTGGGGCCCCTTCAAACTCCGTTCAAGGACCTCCCAGACTGCCTAAAACGTACACTACTTACCATAATGTCCAGGCTCCCCAAATCTTCTGGCTTTCACACTTACCTGTGTCTTGCAATTCAACCTTCATCTATTTCAAAATCTCCATTTGACCTGCAGGAGTGTCTGTGCCTTGGGGGGATCTGATAAACATTCTTCGGTAGGCCTTAGCCCCTTCCTGTCTTCCGTTTTCCTGTGTCAGGGGACTGGGAACCCCCTCTCCTTTTTGGGAAGTGCCCCTGCTGACCCCTTCCTCATGTCTGTCCCCATGGAAAACACCCCAGACTGGTGTGGTGACGGGGCCCTTGCCGGACTCCTGCTATTTCAACCACTGCTGTTCAGTCCGCACTTCAGAGAGCAAATCTCAATGAGCCTGTTTCTGAGAAGGGGAGTGAGAGTTCACAGCTTCACAGGAACACGACACAGTTATCGCCTCTGGTTAGCACCTGGGGGCACTAGGTCGGGCTCCCTCCCCTCTAACCATCCCTGCTCTCTGCCTCAGACCTGGGTGTTTATCGAAAGTGTGAGCCACTTCTGAGGTGCAAAATGAGGCTTCCAGGAAATGCAGGAGGTCTCACAGGCGTTTAAGTACTTGGCTGGGGCTAAAGCTGCCCTCGTCTGGGCTCCGGGCGCTGGCTTCTCTAACAGGGGAGCTATTAGCTTCTTCCCTAGAATGGTACCCCACCCCACCCCACCCCTCCATAGTGGAGCATCAGCTACTTTGGGTCACCCATGCTCTTGGCTTTGCATTTTTACCTCTCCCTGTTCTGCGTGACAGCTGATTTTAGCAGGAGACCAACCTGTTCTGTGCTCAGCACTGTGTACCAACAGTAGGACCACAAAGGTAGCTTTTTCCTACCTGTAACTGCCTCCTTATGCTAATGATCTGGCCCCAAAGGCAAGACTTCTGCAAATAAAATAAAATATGTAGGGAACCAACCAACTTTGTGTTCAGTTCTTGGAGGAGGAATAACATCAAGGCAATACAGTGACCCGGCATAGTCCAGAGCTGTGCTATCTACTATGGTGGCCACTAGGCACATGTGGATTTTTAAGTGTAAATTAGTTAAGATGGAATAAAATGAAGAACTTAGCTTCTCAGTCATCCTCACCGTAGTAGGTACTCTGTAGCCACATGTGGCTAGGGGCCACCATATTGGACAGTGCAAAATTATTATTTTTACTTTGCAGAAATTTCTGTTGGGCAATGTTGGCCTAGAGTGAAGGTTGACTTCAGACAGTAGGTGTAGTTCCAGGTGGGACTGGAAGGATAGCAGAACTAGAGAGAAGAGGAGGGGAAGGGGGTCCCAGATGGGTGAGACTGTATTCAGAGGTTAGAATGAACTTGGCCATGTTGGGGCAATCCCCAGGAGGAGAGGACTAGGGGATGATCACAGTGCTGATCTGACAGGGTCCTTTTAAGGGTACGATGGGTAATATTTGCAAAGGCCTTGGCATAGTTCATGGCAAAATAAATGTTACCTATTCATGATGTTATTCCTTATTATACTGAAGCTATCTGTAAGTTCACTGCTGTTATTATTTCTGCTTCCCTCTTAATTAAAAAAATTTTTATGTGATTGATTAGTCAGTTTTTTCCCTTAATGATTTGTGTTCTTTGTGTCTTATTTAAGAAAATTTTCCTTACCCCAGGATCCTTCCTTACCCCAAGGTAGTCTCTCCTGTATTTTCTCCTAAAAGTATTTTTAAGCAAAGTGTTAATTGAAGTATAATATGCTTACAGGAAAGGGCATAAGTTATAAGAGCTCAGCTCCGTGAATTATGGCCCAGTGGGGGCATTGATTCCTGAGGTCATATATTTCAGCACTCAGCAGAGTGTTCTAAGTTCTTCTAAGAGCCAGGGCTCCTTCCAGTTTGTCCTGCTGCTTCTCTGAGAGATTAGTTGGAATCCTCTTTTCTTTAAGTTCCGTGCCAGTCCCAGCCTCCTTATCCAAGCACAATTGTTGTTTCATGGAATCTGCAGCCCCTTGGGGGACGTTTACAATGTGCAAAGGTCCTGAGGCACAAAGGAAGTTCCCTCAGAGGAAATGGAAGGGGAGGCTGGAGTCCAGAAGGAGGGGCATTGATGAGGTGGAGGGTGGGACAGAGTCTCACCTAGCACAGCAGTTTAGGGTTTTTAGACTTTTAAAGCCTGTCTGCAGTTGATAGGCCCCGAGAACTGGTGATTATGACACACAACAAAATCTTCTTTAGAGATTTTTTAATCTATTACATTTAAAAAAATTTTTTTATTATTTAACTCCCCCATGATTCCAATTCTACCTAATTCCAAAGACAAGAAGAGAGACCTGGTTGGTGATGAGATCATACAATAGAAACGTTTTGTTTTACTCTGTCTCCCCCGACGAGCAGTTCCTGCTTTGCTCTTACTTCCTTAAGCCACTCCACAGCTTTTTTGTGCCAAAGAGCTGGGGGAACCCGTGGGGACAGGCTGTTTTTACAGCTGTGCTGAACTCCCAACCTAAGAGCCGTCCATCCCACTCCTCACACACTCTGGCGACTGGGAGGGAAAGGATGTAAATCACGCCCTCCCCCACGACTTCCCAGTTCATTTGTCTCTGAGCCTTACCCTGGGGCCTCCTAACTTTGGACTTAAGTATTGAGCCAAAACTGCCAAGAAAGGTGACTCTTCAGCATAACAATAAGGCCTACCCAACGGCAAATCTACCCTCCCATCTCCAGGCATGCCTTGCTTTACACAATCAGAGCATTGACAAAACCCCGAGACTGATAAGGCCACACACTGGTCAGGGCCGTGGCCTCTTCTTTGGGAGGAAAAAACCGCTTTTCTCCTACATTCAGTGAACTAGAAGGTCTCCAAGGACTCCTCCAGTTTTGACAGTCGTGATTTTATGAAGATGTATAGATATCAGATTCTTAAAAGGCACTGTGGGAGTTCACCAGTAATAACAGAGCTAACATTTATTGTGTTCTTTCTGGGCTCCAGATACAGTGCAAAGTGCTTTTCTTGGGTTCGTTTAGTCTTCAGATAGCCTGTAGGGTCAGGTCTCCTTTCTCCCAATCACCAGTTAGCAGTCGATTAGAAGAATTGACGTGCTGCACAGCAGAGCAAACTAGAGGGCATTTTCTGGAAACAAGTAAGGCCCAGCTCCTTGCACTCAAGCAGGTGAAGGGCCCCAGCTCCCAGACTGCACGCTGTTTCCAGCCTTTCCCCTGTGGGGACCTGTGCTCTGAGGCAACCCTGTCCTTCTTTCTCTTTGAAATCTGCGGAGGTCTTGCAGCACGTGCTGCTTATGTTGTGAACTTGGGCCAAGAGGAGGTCCTGCAGAGGCCCCACAGCCTCCTCCTCCTCCTTTCTCAGCACTCCGGTGCTCCTATTTTGACCATCCGCTCTCCCGATAAGCCCTCCCAGCCTGCAAAGGTCTCAGTTGCCCCTCAGTATTGGTCTGTCTGTCTGGTGTCTGTCTTTCTCTCTTTTAACAAGAGTCGTGGAGATTGGGAGCACTCCTACCGCCCTGGTATTGTCATTGCAAGCATCAGTGCCACAGACACCTTTGCCACAGGCATTTTTGCCGTGCAAGTAATTGGCCATAAGGCAGTTGCGCCATAAAAGAAAAAAAACTAATTGGCTGGCAATTTAGTTTCATTTCTCCATTGACGCAGTACTCCCATTTCTTTTGTTATATAAATCTGAGCCCTCCTAGTGGTCTATACAGTGGCACACTTTTGAACCCACATTTCCCATAGAACTTTGGAATGTCTATCAACAGACATGTGACAACATGCCAAAAGCAAACACCGGTATGGAAGGCTTTCACAATGCAACACAAAGCTCAGTAACAGGTATCCATCCTTGGATTCGAAGTGGCTACCCCTCTTAATGAAGGAAGACGTTTTAGCAGAAAAGAAAAAGCTCAGTCGGTTAAGCGTCCGACTTCGGCTCAGGTCATGATCTCACGGTCCATGAGTTTGAGCCCCGCATCGGGCTCTGTGCTGACAGCTCAGAGCCTGGAGCCTGTTTCAGATTCTGTGTCTCCCTCTCTCTCTGCCCCTCCCCCGTTCATGCTCTGTCTCTCTCTGTCTCAAAAATAAACGTTAAAAAAAAAATTAAAAAAAAAAAGAAAAGAAAAAGTGTGATGCTGAATGAAAAGACGAACGAGTAAAAAAAAAACTATATAGTACTATAAACAAAAGATTTTGAAGACAAGTGCTTAGGTACAGTCTGCAAAATAAAATCAGTTATTTGTACAGTGTTGCCATAATCTACACTATACGTTTTGAATATATTCAAATATTTGGCATTTTGTAATAGTCTTTTAAATTTGGTTATTCATTTTTCATGTTTCATTATGTCCTTTTTAACGAATGTCCCTGTTTATTTATTTATTTTTTTGTGATTTTATCTCTTTTATTTACTTTGAGAGAGACACAGAGCACGAGTGGGAGAGGGGTAGAGAAAGAGAGGGAGAATTCCAAGCAGGCTCCACATGGTTAGCACAGAGCCCGACATCAGACTTGAACTCATGAAACTATGAGACCTTGACCCGAGCTGAAACCAAGAGTCAGACGCTCAACTGACTGAGCCACCCAGGCGCCCGTCATTTTATCTTTTATAGCAACGTTGTCTTATGGCCAATTAGTTAATGTGGCCAAAATGCTTCCAGCAAAGATGTCTGTGGTGAAACTACCTAGAGCCCTCCCACAGACAGCAAATGTACTAACGCCTCACATATGTCTCAATTACCTGTATTAAGAGTCCTCAACTCAATACTTTCAGGAACAAGGCAGGTAGCATGATGCATGAGGCCCACTGGCTGGGCACTGGGCCCCACTGATCAGCTCCACTATGTCTGTTGCAAAATTCTAGCAGGAACCACAGGCCCAATCTAATAGATTTTTTTTCTTGCGGTGGGATCTCTTCATTTTTATGTGTTGGCAACTATTTCTTTTTTTTTTTTTTTTTCTTTTTATTTTTAAAAAAAATTTTTTTTTAACGTTTATTTATTTTTGAGACAGAGAGAGACAGAGCATGAACGGGGGAGGGTCAGAGAGAGAGGGAGACACAGAATCGGAAGCAGGCTCCAGGCTCTGAGCCATCAGCCCAGAGCCCGACGCGGGGCTCGAACTCACGGACCATGAGATCGTGACCTGAGCTGAAGTCGGAGGCTTAACCGACTGAGCCACCCAGGCGCCCCGGCAACTATTTCTTTTTTTTCTTTTTCTTTTTTAGAGAGAGAGTGGGGGAGAGGGGCAGAGGGAAAGAGAGAGACAGAGAGAGACAGAGAGAGAGAGAGAGAGAGAGACTGAGAATCTCAAGCTCAGCATGGAGCCTGATGAGGGGCTTGATCCCACAACCCTGGGGTCATGACCTGAGCTGAAATTAAGAATCAGATACTCAACCGACTGAGCCACCTAGGCACCCCACTGATACATATTTTTAGAGATGCTCATTTTACTCTGAGAAGGGGCTGCTTTTAGCAGGCAAAGCATAATTAGAGGAAGGGATGTTCAATAATCAGAAATTGTGGTTTTTTATTCTTGGCTATGGTCCTAAGCATGCAATTGTTTTTCTGATTTTTTTTTTTTTTTTTGCAGGGTTTTGAAGTTCAGGCAGACCATTACTCTGTTTTTAAATTCCATTTGTTTGAGTTGGGCACGTGTGAGTTAATAATGAGGAAGTGTTATGGCAAGGGACACTCATGACATCACTACCACCTGGGCTGCCGAAATTCTGGAGACCTTGCCAAGCCCCAGTGAGTTGCCCCGGGCCTTGCAAAAGCCAAATCACTGAACAGGAAGGGTGAAGGACTTGTTAGTAGGTGCAAAGTTTGGGGTATTCTGTGTTTTAGTGCCAAAGGCGAAACATCTGGCGAGGTGTAGTTGACTTAACTCGACTGCAAGGACAATTTCAGTGCAGTTGAAATCCTGGCCATGCTCTGTCAAATTCTCCAGAAGTCACACATTGGGATGTCTATAGGGACCTGGACGGTAACATAGAAGAGGCTACATGGTCCAAGGGAGGGCTCCCTGTCCCGTCTTAAGGGAGAAACCCCTGCTCTATTCATGCTGCTTGTTGCTGCGTAGAAGGAAGGGCCAGTGTTGCCGAACCAATCTTCAGATTTTCCGAAAGGAGCTGCAGATAGGGATTTTAAAATAGTAAGCCTTTCCTTTTTTAAATGTTGCTGTGTAATTAGAATTTAAAAATGCAACCACCCACAGAAAGGGAGAAAATATTTGCAAATCACATATCTGATGAGGGACTTGCATCTAGAATATATAAAGAACGCTTACAACTCAATACTGAGAAAAACAATCCAATTTTAAAATGGGCAAAGAATCTAAATAGCTATTTCTCCAACGGACATATGTAAATGGCCAATCAGCAGGCGAAAAGAAGCTCAACATGATTAGCTGTCAGGAAATGCAAATCAAAACCACGAGACGCTATTTTTTATCTACTAAGATGGCTAAAATAAAGAAGAAAGATAATAGCAAGTGTTGATTGGGTTGTGGACAAATTAGAACCGTCGCACATTGCTGGTGGGAACGTGTAATGGTGAAGCCACTTTGGAAAATAGGTTAGCACTTCCTCAAAAGGTGAAACGTAGAGTGACCATACGACTCAACACTTCTATGCCTACATATATACTCAAGAGAAATGGAAGCATGTCCACACGAAAACTTGTCTGTGAATGTTCGTAGAAGCATTATTCACAATATCCAAAGAAAGTGGGAACAACCCGAATGTCCATCAGCTGATGAATGGAAAAACATTACATGGAATATTATCTGGAAAAAAAAAAAAAAGGAATTACTACAACATGGATAAACCCCGAAAAAAATTATGCTAAATGAAAGAGGCCAGTTACAAAAGACCATATACTGTAAGATTCCATTTATGTGGGGCACCTGGGTGGCTCGGTTGGTTAAGCGTCTGACTTCGTTAGACGAAGTTCTAAGTTTGAGCCCTGCATTGGGCTCTCTGCTGATAGCACAGAGCCTGCTTCAGATTCTGTGTCTCAGTCAGTTAAGTGTCCGATTTCAGGTCAGGTCATGATCTCATGGTTCATGAGTTCAAGCCCCGCATCGGGCTCTGTGCTGACAGCTTGGAGCCTGGAGCCCGCTTTGGATTCTGTGTCTCCCTCTCTCTCTACCCCTTCCCCGCTCATGCTCTGTCTCTCTCTCTTTCAAAAATAAATAAAAACATTGAAAAAAAATTCCATTTATGTGACACCTCAAGAAGAGGCAAATCTATAGAAAGTAGATGAGTGGTTGCCTAGAGTTAGAAAGGATGGAGAGAAATAGGAAGTAAATGCTAAAGGATGCAGGTTTCTTTTCAGGGTGATGAAAATGTTCTAAAATTGAATATACTAAAAACCATTGAGTTGCATACTTTAAGCAGGTAAATTGTACGGAAAGTATGGAAAGCGAATTATATGTCAATAAAACTGTTATGAAAAAGGGATATAGTGAGAGCCGCACAAAACATATCTGCCAAGCTGTCAACTTTGAGCCTTTTGATTAGAACTTGATCAAATGCACAGCAGGTCTGGAAGGAGCTGGTCAAATACAAAATTCCTAGGAAATTGGAGAGGGGGATGACCTGCCAGTTCTAAAGTCACACGCCTATTTAGTGGCAGACCCAGGGCCAGAGCTTGTCTCTTGACCTTTACCTCTCGGCCATGCTGTTTCTATCCAAAGCCCAGCTTTCAAGGCACAGCCAGGAAGGGATTGTGAAAAGTCAACATCAGGAACAGCTGGATATACTCTCATCCCTTTCCCACATTTTACAAAGACTTCTCAAGGAAAGGATAAAATATGGTAAAAAGAAATCCTCCTTAAAGGAAGAGACAGACACAGTGCTTTCCTGAGCCTCTTGTGCTATATCATGGGAAGGTCTGCATGTTTCAGTCACTTACTCTGTATGTTCCTGATTCATTTACACTTAGCTCATCATTATGTTGTTTGTGCAAGAACCATTTGATGTCCAAGAAATCCTTGGGGTGTATTTAAGTTAAAAAAAATTTTTTTTTATTTGAACTGAAGAACTGAACTTTGCCAAGAGTAAATAGAACTCAGATATCAAAAGGCCTGAGTTCAGTTTTCACTGAATACAAAGGGTGAGTGGATTCTGAGCTGAGCCAAATGCATTCTCCCACCCTTAATTTATAGTACATTGTTTTGGCAGACGCTACAATCCCCAAAGCTGGCTTTTCTTCCCCCATTCCTTTCTAGGGTGTAACCACAAGCCTATCTTTTGGTTAACTTTACAAAAAAAAAAAAAAAAAAAATAAGGCCATATTGTAACAATTTATGAGAGCCTCACTCATCACTGGTTCTATAACTATCAATTTTATTAGTACAAATTGAAATGTTTGAAAAGGTTAAACCTCTCCTCTGAAGTTGTGATTTTGTTTGATATCCTACAAGAATTTTTAGTTTTTCAGTCCTTTTATCTGGGGTTTTATCAAAAGGGATGTTGCCTGCTTTCCCCCATCTATGGTCAGACCATCAACCAGTTATTAAGTTGAATACTGGAGGGCTACTCTGCCTGATGTGCTCAGATTTGGAGAATAGAACACGTCCTTCATTTATTTTTAAAGGAGAAAGGGTCAGAGAAATGAGTAGTATTTTGAGGGTTTTTTTTTTTTAATAACAAAACCAATCTTGAAGCAGAGCAAAATTAAGATCACTCCAAATTCTGCCACCTCAAGATAAAGATTGTTAGCATTTTGTAAATCATTTTCCTTATTCTAAAAAATGTATCTACATTAGAAGAGATAGATGTATATATAGACTTATAAAATGGGATATTACATTGTTTTGTAATCTACTTTTTCCATTTCTTAGTTCATGATTAATTATCAATGTTAATAAAATTATATCTACGTCATGCATAAAATAAGATTCAGTTGTACAGTTGGGATATAACTGAAATGATTCAGTGAGGAGTTTTTCGATGGCAAGTGAACAGCAAATCCGTGTCAAACTGACTTAAACACAAAGGGAAATGTTTAGGCTGACACGTGAAAAGCCCAGTGGGAGATTTGGTTTTGGGCATGGCGGGATTCAGGGCTCAGAGACGACTATGAAGTTTCTGCTTCTTTTCTTCGCTCTCTGCTCTGCCTTTGGCTGCTTTGGTGCTACTCACGTGTTGCACATAGAGGCAGCATCTCCAGAGAACATGCATCCAAATTCTTGATTGGCGGAAGGAAACAAAGCTCTGTTCCAGTGCTCACCATGAAACTCTCGTTGGCCTAGTCTCATAGCAACCGCTGGTCCTTGACTACAGCTTATGCCTAGGTCATGAAAGACTCTTGGAATCTCAAGTGTTTCACTAGAATAACATAGACTGAGAGTGAGGGAGCAAGGGAAAGAAGAAAGGATGCATCTTCAGAAGGAAGGAGAAGGATGGTTACTAGAAGAGAACGGATGAATAATATGTGGCCAAAAGAACAGTCCCATAATTCATACACCTTAACATTTATTATTTTTTTTTATTTATTTATTTTTTTTTTTACACCTTAACATTTAGAACTCACCTGTATTGTTTCCTGGGGCTTTTGTCACAAAGTACCACAGACTGGATGCCTCAAACAGAACGTTGTGTTCTCACAGTTGCGGAGGCTGGAACCTGAAGATCAAAGCAGGGTTGGTCTCTTCTGAGTGTTGTGAAAGAGAATCCGTTCCTTGACTCTCTCCTAGCTCCTGGTGGTTTGCGGGCAATCTTTGGCTTGTATGGAGATGCACCACCCTGATCTCTGCCTTCATTTTCACTTGGTGTTCTGTGTCCAAATATCCCCTTTGTGTAAGGATACGTCATATTAGATTAGGGATCCAGCACCTCAGTATGACCTCATCTTAATAATTATATCTGCAATGATTCTATTTCCAGATACCATCGCATTTTGAGGTACTGGAGGGTTGGGACTTCAACATGTGAATTGTGTGCGTGGGTGGGGGGGTTAGTTCAACGTATAATAGGTTTTCCCACACTTAATGTTTCTGGCCTCATCTAAGACCCATCTAGTCTGAGTTTGAATGATGAATCTGGCTGCCTCTTTCTTTCCAGTGTATGGGTTAGGAGGTTGGATGAGGTGACCTCTAGGGTCCCTTCATGAAAGTGTTTGGGGGGCTAGGGATCCATCCTGCTGCCTGAATGTATACCACAGAGCCCCACCACTGACTAGTCACTTGGGCAAGTGACTTAACCTCTGCAAACCTCTACTAGACTTAACCAGTAAAATGAGGATAACAGTCCTTTACTCATTGGGTTGTTGTCGGCCAGGCTCATAGCACTCAGTAAATGTTAGGGACTCGTCCATCTCTTCAAACATGTGAGGACCGAAGAGTCAGAAGAACCTGCTGTGACCTCAGTGTTCTCACCTTTTGTGATGATTCAAACTCAACGACCTCTCTCGGAGTTTGTCCCAGAAGTTTCAAAGGGGGAGGGGTGCCTTTTTCTCCAGCAAACCGGAACTCAAATCCAGTCCAGGGAACACCAAGTATTTCTCTTTCTCCTCCAAAGCCAGATGCTGTAAATTCTGAGCAGACTCCTCCCAGACGATGTGATTACGAAATACCTGTTTCTTTTATGTCCCATTTATCTGTCTCTCTGACATTTCCTTTTTTCTCTTACAACTTGATCTTTGCCACCATCTATCAGATGTGGTCTGGAAGCAGTCATTTTATTTACAATCTCTCTCTTTTTGGCTCTAGAAATTTGGGGAAATGGAACAGCTGTCTGCTGCCTTTCAAGGCGCCACATCTTTTAGTTCTTTCATACTTTTTCTACAGGGCCTGATTTAGCTTGTCTAAATGCTTATTGAATAAGAACCAGAACTTTAAGTTCTTACAGGCAGCAGAAGCTATTTGATATAGGGGTATTAGGTCTTCCCTGAAGGTCAAAGCAACCAGTATAGATCACCTTTTAAAAACGTGGTCACTTTCACTTAGCAAATATTTCCTAAGTGCTGACTCTGTGCCAGGTGCTGTTCTGAGCACCAGGGTCCCTTACCCTTGAGGACTGTACATTCTAGGGACATTCATTCATGCAGAAAATAGACAATGAGAACCTACTACATGTCAGGGATTGTCATTCATTAAACAATACAGATACCGTCCCTGCATTGATGGCTATGTTGTGTGTGTGTGTGCACTTTTGTGTGTGGAAAAGAGGGGACAGAAGACAATACAAGTACATTTTTATTGTAGTAAAAGGTGATAAGCACTATGAAAAAAATATAGCAGAGTAAGGGGGATTAGGAGTGGTGGGGACGTTGCTTTTAGTTTTTAATTTTTAATTTTATTAAAAACATTTTAATATAATTTGTTGTCAAATTGGCTTACATACAAGACCCAGTGCTCATCCCAACAAGTGCATTTTTCAGTAGGGTGGTCAGAGTATGTTTCTTTGAGAGGATGCTACCTAAGCAAAGACTTGAAGGCAAGGTGAGAGAAAGGTGAGGAAGAGAGCCGAAACGTTTGGAGGGAGAGCAAGGCCAAAGGCATGAGTGTGGCCAGCTTTTTCAAGGATAGCAAGGAGGCTAGTTTAGCTGGAGCAGAGCAAGCAAGGTGAGAACAGAAGGAAGTGAGGTTAGGGGCAAATCAAGCAGAGCTTTTAGCTTGAGTGACACGAGGAACCATCAGAAAGTGCTAAGCAGAGTAGCAAACCGATCTCAGACTTCAAAGGATTGAAACGCTGGCTGCAGTGTTTCCGCTGGACTGTGCAGGTGCTGGGTGGCAGCAGGGAGGCCAGTGTGATCAATCACACAAGTGCGTCAGACCAGAGCAGGGACAGGTGGGGTGGGATCAGAGATTTATTTTGAAGACAGGCCAACACGATTTTTTGACCGACTGGATGTGGCGTTTGAACGGAGAAGGCAGGGATGACTCCACGGTGTTGTCCTGAGCACGTGAAAGAATGGAGTAGCCACTGAGATGGCCAAGACTGATGGAGCACAGTTTTTGTTTTGGTGAGTTGGGCCGGGAGCGTGGTTCAGATATGTTAAGTTTGAGGTGCCCGTTGCTCTTCAGGTGGAGTGGCTAGGTGGATTTTGAAGTTGCCCGAAGAAGCGATTTTGGGGGACATCTCTAAAGGCTCAGCGAGACCCCGCAGCGGTACTATCGGAACTGACCTCGTTTTCCCTCCTCTCTGCCTTCCTAAGGGCAGGAACATCCCTGGAGGGTAGTTCTTCGCGCCCCAGCCCCTTTAGCCTGCAAAGCCCCCTTTTTTTCCTCTTTGGGAAAAGGCGAGAAAAACCAACAGAAATGATGCTCCGTGGCACGGCCTCCACCCCTTAACCCGACGCAGGGGAAGAGGCAAGGCCTGCTGGGGTGGAAACCCGGCCACACTTCCTGCTTCCCGCCTCCCTGACAGCAAGCCTTGGAGCGGCGGGCTTGTGGGCGGGGCCCTCGGGCGGGCGGGGCCGCGGCGCGAGCGCACGCCACAGAAGGGGGCGTGGCCCCTCGGCTCGCGCGCTTGCAGCCGGCGCGCCTGCCTCGCTCCTTCCTGCTCTTCCCAGGGTGATCAGCTGGTCTGCGCTCCCCTGACGTGGGCCGGGGCACGTCACCGCCGAATGGCAGCCTCCAGAAAGGCACCGCGAGTAAGGTGAGGGACTCTGCCGGGGAGCCGGCGTCTGGGCAGCGCGTGATTCCGGGCGCCGGGCGCGCATGTGGCACCCCGGAGGGCTGGAACTAGAGGGTGAGAAGCGGCAGGCGGCCCATCACAGTCCGGCGAGGGCCCTGGCTTTCGGGAGACCCCCAAGCGGGAGCAGGGGGAGGGAGCCATGCAACCGGGCAAGTTCCGTTTCGTTTCAGGAGGGCTGCGGGCACCCTCGGGCAGCCTGGTCCCGGTTCCCGGATGAGCGTGTCCGCGGAGCGGCATCGCTGGGTCGGAGGGGCGGTGGCCGTGTCCCACCTCTCCCCCTGGCCCAGCGGGAAGGCCTAGGCTGTTGCAGGAACTTGGCCCCTCCAGGCGCCTCCAGGTGTCCTGGGAAGTGGAAGAGCCCCTGCTCTCGCCCTCTTCCCGGGGAATATAATTCTCAAATTACAACCCTTGCAATACTGATACCGGCAATTCGCCTTACTGATCGCAGCCGCCACGAAGATGGGGAGCCGCAGGCCCATCCCCACCCAATTGGTTTCAGAGACTGTGTAAGGGAATACTTCGGCATAATCTCTAGAAAGATCCCACCAGTAACCTGCCCTGGGCCCTCCCTGGGCACAGGGAGGTGAGAAGGATAATCTCCTGGTCTCAAACACATTTCAGTTATACTCCCCCCCCCCCCCCCCCCCCAACCAGGGTATACTTATTGCAGCAGCTAACAAAGTGGGAGACTGAGAAACGTTCAGAGATCACAAAGGCCGGAAGCCAAATTCCCTGCCATGCACATGGGATCAGCCATCCTCAGACCAGTTGAGACTTGACTAAATACACCTGGCAGCATGGCCGGGCCCACTTGCTGAACGCGGACCATGGCTTGTACTTGTGATTGTGAGTGGACAGATCCAGAGCTGACCTTGACCTGGCCTTGGACTTTCTATGGCATGCTTGGGATGAGTAGAAAAGCAGACCTGGCATGTAGAAGGATGTGGGGCCTTGTGGCAAACCTGGTGTGGAAGGAGTTGCCAGTATGTTAAGTGCTGGAAATGGGGTTAGGTTAATGTGAGTTAGGTCCTAGACCCATAAGTAGCTTTGAGGACCAAGATTAGATTATAGAATCACGACATTTTAGGGGCAGAAGGGTCTTTTGGCATCAGTTGGCAAAGCCTCCACACGCAGAAGGCAACTGAGAGACTGAGAAGGGACATTTGCCCCAGGCCCCTCCCCTAGTGGCAGAATTTGAGTGCTATTCAGTATAAAAATGAGAACTTGCATTTCAGGTAAAATTGATTTAGGTAAAAAAGGGGTTGAGCTGACTTCTAGTGCAGCTCAGTCCAGGAGACCCACACTGGCATGAGACTTGGCCTCTTTTTTTTGTATCTCTTGACTCTGTTTTTTTTTTTTTTTTTTGTAGTTTTATTTTTTATTTTTTTAAATTTACATCCAAATTAGTTAGCATATAGTGCAACAATGATTTCAGGAGTAGATTCCTTAGTGCCTCTTACCCATTTAGCCCATCCTCCCTCCCACAACCTCTCCAGTAACCCTGTTCTCCATATTTATGAGTCTCTTCTGTTTTGTCTGCCTCCCTGTTTTTATATTATTTTTATTTCCCTTCCCTTATGTTCATCTTTTTTTTTCTCTTAAAGTCCTCATATGAGTGAAGGCATATGAGTTAAGGCATATGAGTTTTGTCTTTCTCTAATTTCACTTAGCATAATACCCTCCAGTTCCATCCATGTAGTTGCAAATGGCAAGATTTCATTCTTTTTGATTACCGAGTAATACTCCATTGTATGTATATACCACATCTTCTTTATTCATTCATCCATCGATGGACATTCGGGCTCTTTCCACACTTTGGCTATTGTTGATAGTGCTGCTATAAACATCGGGGTGCATGTGTCCCTTCGAAACAGCACACCTGTATCCCTTGGATAAATGCCTAGTAGTGCAATTGCTGGTCGTAGGGTAGTTCTATTTTTAGTTTTTCGAGGAACCTCCATACTGTTTTCCAGAGTGGCTGCACCAGCTTGCATTCCCATCTTGGCTCTGTTTTCTTAAGTGTTGGCTTCGTTCTCAGGCAGATTTTGTCCTTATGGAAGGTATGATGGTTCTAAGCTGGCAGCCCCAGCAGAAATAGAGACTTCTTTCCTAATGGCTGAAGCACAAATCCCAGATCTGATTTCCAGTAGGCTGACTTGACCTAATGTTTATCCCTGAACTAGTCATTGTGATCACAGGGATAGATTGCCCAGGCGTGGGTCCCAGAAGTTGGTGGGTGAGGGGATGAGATTCATACCAATTCTGTGGACTGAAAATGGACATGAGACTGTCTTAGATGGAAACCATTGTGCTTTGACCAAAGGAAGGAGGGAGGGATGGATTTGGGGTAGGAAAAGGCCACATTTCCCACTTCTGCATCTTAAAATTTATTTCAGTCTACCCTTACCTTATTAGACGTGATTGAGCATCTTTTTTTTTTTTAAGTTTATTTTATTTATTTTGAGAGAGAGAGAGAGAGAGAGAGGAAGAGAGAGAGCGAGAGCGAGGGCACGGAGGCGGGGCAGAGAGAGAGAGAGAGAGAGAGATTCTCCAAGCAGGCCCCGCACCATTAGCACAGAGCCTGACATGGGGCTTGAACCCACGAACCGTGACATCATGACCTGAACTGTAACCAAGAGCTGGATGCTTAACTGACTGAGCCACCCAGGTGCCCCATGTTGTGATTGAGGATCTTGATCCTTGTTTTGTCCCATCCTGAATGATAATTGTGCGTGATTCTCATCACCGACCCGGGTAAGGGTCGGAGAGTAAGCACAACCCTGCTGGCGTTTCTTTATAAAATGGGAGAAAGATGTGCCCCTCCCATCTTATGCGAAGATTGAACAGGAAGTTCTCTGCACGCTTTTTCCCCTTACCCACCTCTTGGCACATCACGATGTTGAGAACGTATAGGTCGAGGAAGCTCTGTGTTGGAAGTTGGGAGGCCTGGACTGTAGTTCTAGACTAGCTCTGTCACCCAGCTAGCTGTGAGGCTTTGAGCAAGTCATTTGGTCTCTGTTTCTCAGTTCCTTTGTCTAGAGGAGGGAGCTGAGTTGGATGGTCCCTGAAGTGCATTGTACCTCTAACATTTAAGGGTAGGTAGCCCTGCTTCAACTGAGAACCTGAGAATGTATCTGTCCAGGTCAGTGAAGGGTGGCTGGATCTTGGATCCTGCAGACACCAGGGTGTGACAGGAACAGAACAACTGTAATGTTTAGCTGCTTTGTGGCCCCTTTGATCCTGCCAGGAAGGTGGAGGTAGTGATGCTCAGAGAGCGAGCTTGAATTGAAAATCTGTGAGCTTCGCCCGTCAGACCCGACTTCTTGTCTTGGCTTCGCAGCTACTGAGTGTGTGGCCTGTGGCAAGTTATCTTTGTGCCTTCTCTTGTAAAAAGTGAAAGAATAGAGCTACTTCTGAATAACTTCCCTCCAGCCCTCTTGTCCTGTGCCCTGATTAACTTTGAATGTATAGAGAAACTGACTTCCTTGGCTCACCATCTGCTAAATGGGTATATGAAGTCAAGGGGAATCAGGTGAGACTGTGACATAGATCTCTGTCCAAGAAAAAGAGGTTTCTTACCTTGTAAAATACTATAGCAGCTTTATTGAGATATAATTCATGTACCACATTATTCACCTATTTAAGACATACATTTTGGGGCACCTGGGTGGCTCAGTTCGTTAAGCGTCCGACTTCGACTCAGGTCACGATCTCGCGGTTCATGAGTTCGAGCCCCGCGTCGGGCTCTCTGCGACAGCACAGAGCCTGCTTCAGATTCTGTGTCTCCCTCTTTCTCTGTCCCTCCCCGCCGCTCGCTCTGTCTGTCTCTCTCAAAGATAAAATAAAACACTAAAAAAATAAAATAAAACATACATTTCAGTGATTTTTTGAATAATCCTAGAGTTGTATAACCAACACTGCACTCAGTTTTAGAACATCCTTACCCCTTGCCAGAGGAAACCCTGTACACATTGGTAGGTGCTCCTCATTTTCTCCAACTTCACCCCACTGGTAGGCGGTTGCCAATCTACTTTCTGTCTCTATGGATTTGCCTATTCTGGACATACAACATACGGTCTTCTGTGACCAGCTTTTTTCACTTAGCATAAAATGTTTTCAGAGTTTACTATGCTGTACCAAGTCATCAGTACTTGATTCCTTTTTATTGCCAAATAATATTCCATTGTATGGATAGACCAGGTATTTATCCTTTCATCAGTTGATGGACATTTCGGTTGTTTCTACTTTGTGGCTATTATGAACATGCCGCTATGAAGATTCATATACAAGATTTTATGTGGGCTTGTGTTTTTAATTTTTCATACCTAGGAGTGGAATTGCTGGGTCATAGGATAATAATAATAATTATTATTTACTAAATGTTTATTTATTAATTTTGAGAGAGAGTGTTGAGAGAGCACATGTATATGTGAGTGGGGGAGAGGAGAGAGAGAGGGAGAGGGGATCCCAGCAGGTTCCGAGCTGTCAGTGCAGAGCCCTATGTGGGGGCTCTAGCCCAGGAACCATGAGATCATGACCTGAGCTGAGATCAGGGGTCAGACCCTCAACTGACTGAGCCACCAGGCGCCCCATTATAGGATAATTCTATATTTCACCTTTTGAGGAATGCTGGACTGTTTTCCAAAGTCACTACACCATTTTATATTCCCACCAGCAATGTCTGAGGGTTCCAATTTTTTCACATCCTTTCCTACACTTGTTATTTCTGTTCTTTTTGATTATAACCTTCCTAGTGGATGTGAACTTATATCTCATTGTGATTTTGATTGGCATTTCTCTAACGGATAAAGATACTGAAAATCTTTTCATGTGCTCATTCACTCTTTGAATATCTTCTTAGGAAAAATGTGTGTTTGAAAATGTCTGTTCAGATGCCGTTGACCATTTTAAAATTGGGTTGTCATGGGGTGGCTGGGTGGCTCAATTGGGTCAGCATCCAACTCGTGATTTAGGCTCAGGTTGTGATCTCACTGTTGTGGGATCGAGCCCCACATTGGGCTCTGTGATGGATGTGAAGCTTGCTTGGGATTCTCTCCCTCTGCTCCTTTCATGTATGTTCTCTTTCTCTCTCTCTCTCTCTCTCTCTCTCAAAAAAAAAAAAAATTGGGTTGTCTTTTTTTGTTTTAATTTTTTAAAATGTTTATTTATTTTTGAGAGAGAGAGAGAGAGAGAGAGAAAGAGCAAGCAGGGGAGGGTCAGAGAGAGAGGCAGACACAGAATCCAAAGCAGGCTTCAGGGTTTGAACTGTCAGCACAGAGCCCCACTCAGCACAGAGCCCGACGTGGGGCTCAAACTCACAAACTATGAGATCGTGACCCGAGCCGATGTTGGCTGCTTAACCGACTGAGCCACCCAGGCGCCCCTGGGGTGGCCTTTTTATTGTTGAGTTGCAATAGTTCTTTTTTAAAATTTATTTTATTTTAATTTGTTATTATTATTATATCTTAGAGAGAGTGTGAGTAGGGGAGAGGGGCAGAGGGAGAGTGCGAAAGAAACTCTTAAATAGGCTCCACACTCGGTGTGGAGCCTGACACGGGGCTCTATCCCACGCCCTGAGCAGAAATCAAGAGTTGGGTGTTCCACCGACTGAGGCACCCAGGTGTCTCGCAATACTCTGGATGTTAGCCTCTTATCAGATATGAGTTGCAAATATTTTCTCTCATTTTATCAGTTGTCTTTTCACACACTCTCTCTCTCTCTCTCTCTCTCTCTTTTTAACCATTTTATTTTAAGTAGCCTTCATACCCAATGTGGGGCTCAACTCATGACCCTGAGGTCAAGAGTCTCATGCTGTACCCACTGAGCCAGCCAGGTGCCCTGTCTTTTCACTTTCTTGATGGTATCCTCTGAAGTAAAAAAGTCTTTAATAAAGTCCAGTGTATCTTTTTCCTTCGGTTGCTTATACTTTTGATGTCGTATCTAAGAAATCATTGCCTAATCCAAGGTCAGGCAGATTTGTGCTTGTGTATTCTTCCAAGAAAACATTTATGTCTGTGATCCATTTTAAGTTAATTTTCATTTTTGGTGTGAGGGTAGGGGTTCAGTTTCGTTCTTTTGCATGTGGATTCCCCGTTGTCCTAGCATTATTTGTTGAAGACACTCTTTTTTTTTTTTTTTTTTCCCCTCCATTGAATAGTTTTGGCACTGTTGTCAAAAACTGGCAATAAGTGTGAGAGTTTATTTCTGAACTAATTCTGTCTCATTGATCTATATGCCAATACCTTATGCCAATACCACACTGTCTTGATTACTGTAGTTTTATTAGTTTTGAAATCAGGAAGGATGAATCCTCCAGTGTTGTTCTTTTTCAAGATTGATGTGGCTATTCTGGATTCCATGCATTTCCATATGAATTTTAGGATTTGCTTGTCAATTTCTGCACATACAAGCTAGCTGAAATTTGATAGGGATTTACCCCTAGATTATTTTGGGGGAGCATTGCAATTTTAACAATACTGAGTCTTCCAATCCATGAACATAGAATGTCTTTCCATTTATTTAGGTCTATTTTAATTTCTTTCACAATGTTTTGTAGTTTTCAGAGTATAAGCTTTGCATCTGTTTTGTTAAATATATTCCTAGGTACTCATTCTTTTGATGCTGTTGTAAATGAACTTTTCTTAGTTTTATTTTTGGATTGTTCATTGCAAGTATATAGAAATACAATTGATTGCTGTATATTGATTTGGTATCCTGCAGTCTTGATTGCAGTCTTCTTTGTTCTAATTCTTTTGTGTAGGTTCTTCAAGATTTTCTATATTGAAGATACTGCTATTTGCAAGTAGAGATAATTTTACTTCTTTTCTAATCTTGATGCCTTCTATTTCGCTTTTTGCCTAATTGCCCTGGATAGAACCTCCAGTATAGTGTTGACTAAAGTAGCAAGATTGGACATCTTTGTCCTGTTCTTTATCTTAGAAAGTGTTCAATCTTTTAACATTAAAGATGATGTTAGCTGTTGGGGCGCCTGGGTGGCTCAGTCGATTAAGTGTCCAACTTTGGCTCAGGTCATGATCTCGCGGTTCATGGGTTCAAGCCCCGCGTTAGGCTCTGTGCTGAACACTTGCTCAGGGCCTGGAGCCTGCTTCAGATTGTGTGTCTCCCTCTCTCTCCACCCCTTCCCTACTCGTACTCTGTCTCTGTCTCTGTCTCTTTCTTTCCCCAAAATAAGTAAACATTAAAAAATTAAAAAAAAAAAAAAAAGAAAGATGATGTTAGCTGTGGATTTTTGTAATATTCTTGATCAGGTTGAAGAATTTCTCTTCTAGTTTACTGAGTACTTTTATCATGAAGAGGTGTTGGCTTTTGTCAAAATGCTTTTTCTGTGTCTTCTGATGTCGTCATGCAGTTTTTATTCTTTATTGATACTGTGTATTACATTAATTTTTGTATGTTGAACCCATCTTGCATTTATGGGATAAATCCCACTTGGTGATGGTATATGATCTTTTTTATATGTTAATGTATTCAGTTTCGCTAGTATTTTGCTGAGGATATTTGCACTTAGATTTATAAGAAATATTGACGTCTTTTTAATGAAAGAATATATGATCCTCAATAAAGAACATCTCATTCTGTCCAACAAGATTAAAGTAGCAGCCATCAGAGAGTAGGCCTGGAAAGATTGGTGAAAATGTCTGGTCTTCTTGTTCTGGCTATGTGGTGAATTGAGCTAATGTGGGCTCCTGTCCCTCTACTAATACATAAAAATGTAAAATTATGACAAAATTACCTTTAAGTTTAAAACTGAATAAAATCCAAACCCTTTGTATGACCTACAGCAGGCTCCTTGTTGCCTCTGTTCTTGTCTCCTAACCACTTACCTCCCCACCTGCCAGCACACACGGTCACACCACACTGGCCTCCTTGCTTTCTCCGATGTATACCAGGCATACTCCTGCCTTAGGGATTTTGCACTTACTAGTCCCCTTCTCTAGAATGTTCTCAGACATTCACATGGCTTGATCTGTCACTTTTTTTTTTTAGGACTGCTAAAATGTCATCTGTTAGCAGAGAGACCTTGCCTAGCAACCCCGTATAAAATCACCTTTCCCTTTCCCTCTCTGACACTCTTCCCCTTGCCCCGCTTTACTTTTCTTCACAGAACTCCCTGACAGACTGTGTTCTTGTTTTGTGTCTAATGCCTCTCCTCCTGGATCCTCTTCGTTCTGCATCCTCGAGCCCCTATCCCCCTACCCATGTAAACCTCCTGAGGTCAGAGATGTTGTCTGTTTTGTTCATTGTTGTGTCTAGAGTAGGGCCTCAATTATAGAAAAGTCTTGAAAGAAAGAGAAATTGTCAGGTGCCAGAAATTTAGGGGAACTTAAAGCTTGAATGGTATCTGGTAAGCCGAGCCTGGGGAGGTTATCAGACTCTATAGGCCTTCTTACCTGGGGTCCAGGGCATCAGACTATCCCTATATGGGGATAGGAGATTTGTGTGTAAATCTCCCAGCTAAGAAATTAAAGTGGAGATTAATCTCATAAGCAAACAACAGTGACAGTGGTGCTGGTACCACCAGGACATTTCACAGATAAAATAGTTTCTACTGAAGATAAGCTCTTAATAAAAGATTACAAAACACACAAGGAATAACTTACTAAGAGGGAGCCAGCAGGCCCAGCAAACTTGAAGTTTACTATCCCAAGACCTTCTTTTTTTAATTTAATTTTTAATTTTTTAAAATTTACCTCCAAGTTAGTTAGCATGTAGCGTAATAATGGTTTCAGAATCATTATATAGAATTTAGTGATTCATCACTTACATATAACACCCAGTGCTCATCCCAGCAAGTGTCCTCCTTAATGCCCCTTGCCCATTTAGCTCATCCCCCCACCCAAGATGCCTCCAGCAATCCTCGGTTTGTTCTATTAAAGAGTCTCTTATGAAAAAAAAAAAAAAATAAAATAAAAAAAAAAAATAAAGAGTCTCTTATGGTTTATCTCCCTCCCTGTTTTTAATATTATTTTTGCTTCCCTTCCTTGATGTTTGTCTGTTTGTATCTTAAATTTCACACATGAGAAGTCATATGTTATTTGTCTTTCTCTGACTGACCAATTTCGCTTAGCATAATACACTCTAGTTCCATCCATGTTGTTGCAAATGGCAAGATTTCATTCTTTTTGATTGCCTAGTAATACTCCATTGTATATATATACCACATCTTATTTATCCATTCATCCATCGATGGGCATTTGGGCTCTTTCCATACTTTGGCTATTGTCGATAGTGCTGCTATAAACATTGATATGCATGTGCCTCTTTGAAACAGCACTCCTGTGTCCTTTGGGTAAATACCTAGTAGTGCAGTTGCTGGGTCATAGGGTAGTTCTATTTTTAACTTTTTGAGAAACCTCCATACTGTTTTCCAGAGTGGCTGCACCAGTTTGCATTCCCACCAGCAGTGCAAAAGAGATCCTCTTTCTCTGCATCCTCGCCAACATCTGAGTTGTTGCCCGAGTTGTTAATGTTAGCCATTCTGACAGGTGTGAAGTGGTATCTCATTGTGGGTTTGATTTGTAATTCCCTGATGATGAGTAATGTTGAGCATTTTTTCATGTGTTGGTTGGCCATCTGGATGTCTTCTTTGGAGAAGTGTCTGTTCCTGTCTTTTGCCCATTTCTTCACTGGATGATTTGTTTTTTGGGTGTTGAGTTTGAGAAGTTCTTTACAGATTTTGGATACTAACCCTTTGTCTGACATGTCATTTGCAAATAATCTTCTTCCATTCTGTTGGTTGCTTTTTAGTTTTGCTGATTGTTTCCTTGGCTGTGCAGAAGCTTTTTATCTTGATGAGGTCCCAGTAGTTCATTTTTGCTTTTGTTTCCCTTGCCTCCAGAGACGTGTTGAGTAAGAAGTTGCTGCAGCTGAGGTCAAAGAGGTTTTTTGCCTGCTTTCTCCTCTAGGATTTTGATGGTTTCCTGTCTTACGTTTAGGTCTCTCATCCGTTTTGAGTTTATTTTTGTGTGTGGTGTAAGAAAGGGGTCCAGGTTCATTCTTCTGCATGTCGCTGTCCAGTTTTCCCAACACTATTTGCTGAAGAGAGTGTATTTTTTCCATTGGATATTATTTCCTGCTTTGTCAAAGATTAGTTGGTTCTAAGACCTTCTACGTCTGAAATGAATTCTAAAGTAAGGGCCCCAAATAATTGAAGTTAAGAGAAGGAATAGAAACCATAGTGAAAGAATGGGACACCATGAAGAAAGAGCAGGCAAATTAAAAAACAAAAGAAAACAAAAACCAGGAGTGCCTGGGTGGCTCAGTCATTGAGTGTCTGACTCTTGATTTCGGCTCAGGTCATGAACCTAGGGTCATGGGATTGGGCTCCATGGTGAGCGTGGAGCCTGCTTAAGATTCTCTTTCTCTCCTTCTGTTCTCTCCTGCCCTCTCTCTCTCTAAAAACAAACAAACAAACAAAACCCCAAACAAACCAAATAGAATTTGTACATGTGAAAAATATAGTTGTTGCCAATAAAATCTTTTTAGACTAGTTAGGAGATTAGACATAACTGAAGAGAATTCATGAATTAAGAGGTTAGATCTGACAAGGTTTGCCTGCTATGGTGCTGTTTTAGCTGCAGGTTTTATCTGAAACTTTTACTTAATTTCGTTTTGATATCGGGGTGAGAGTCCTTCTGACTCATGAAGGAAAATTGCTAAGTCAAGTAGATATCCTCTCTAAATAAGCCTTGCCACATATCCTATGGTCAAAGTCTGCAATATCCTGTTCTTTCTCTTCTTAAGGGCGAATCACCAGGATTTTCAGCTGAAAAATTTAAGAATAATTGAGCCTAACGAGGTGGCATACTCTGGTGACCCAGGCACCGAAACAGGTAATAATTTTGCCTATTAATTAGATGGAACATCTCAAAAGAATTAAAGTTTTTTTTTTTTTACATTTATTTATTTTTTGAGAGACATAGAGCACAAGTTGGGGAGGGGCAGAGAGAGAAGGAGACACAGAATCCGAAGCAGGCTCCAGGCTCTGAGCTGTCAGCACAGAGCCTGACGCGGGGTTTGAACTCACAAACTGTGAGATCATGACCTGAGCTGAAGTCGGACGCCCAACTGACTGAGCCACCCAGGCACCCCTCAAAAGAATTTTAGGTCCCCATACTCTAACTCCAAGTGGGAGAGAAGAGTGGGTAAAGGATTAATAATTGCTCATGGTTGGGGCTAATTGGGTAGATACATATGTGGAAATTAAAAACCATTTTGTCTTTTGGCTTCTGGATAGTTGGTTACTATTTCTGTCTATATTTACCACTTTTTTAGGTAACACATTAGAGAATTTTAGTTTTTGTATTTCCTGTTTCTGGGGATTGGGTGGTGGTGGAAGAGGAGATAGGTTATTTTTTGGAAATGGCCTCTTCTGGTTTTTCTACTCTCTATTGTAAACTTTTATTGACTACCTTAGAGAGTGGCCTCCAATTTTTGTCTTAAGATTATGAAATGAGAAAAGTTTATAGTATAGTACTCTACTGTATACATTGAATGTACATTCAGGAAAATCTTTTTGGGAGAAATTTCTGGAACCATACTGTCTTCCCAGAACTGGCTGATTATATTGTTGGGTTGCCAGAATCCTGAATTCTGAAAAGTGGTATTTAAGTGCATTTCTATCCCTTGAAAGCTAACGCTTTTCTGAGGACCACCCAGGAGAACCACAGCATTTCCTTTTAGTTGACTGAAAAAAATTGATCACCTGAAGCACATAAGCCGTGACTGGTCTCTTTTTGGAAGAGCAGTGCTATAATTGCATGCAGTTAGGTCCCTTTTCTTTAAAAATATAGATGTATCCAACACATTTTGGGTCACATTCAGAAGGAGGGGAGGAAGAAGGAAGAAGGAATGAGAAATAAGTAAGTAAAGGGAAAAAGTGATCGAATGATCCAATTTAGAGTTTAAAGAGAACTTCTCTTTATTATGTATGAAGAAAGAGAGGTCCAGGGAACATCAGTTGTCTGAGGTTGCTGATCCCAGCTGGAAACTAGAACCCACTTGTTTGACTCCATTGGTGTTAGAATACTTTGAAGAGAGCCTCTATTACGTCCCCTAGATAATATGTTATAGTAGAGCATAGACTTGGGAATTAGATAGATATTGGGTGTTGGTGCCTGATGATCCAGTTGTCTGGGGCAAGTATTTAACTCCTGTTCCTTTATAAAATGGGAATAGCGAAACCTCCCTTGGAGGGTTATTGTGAGAACTAACCACTAATGTGTGTAAAGCCCTAACCACTAATGTGTGTAAAGCCCTAACCACTAATGTGTGTAAAGCCCTCAGTCCTCACTCCGCAGTGAGACAGAGAAGGAAACCACTGCCTCTAAAGCTGTTGATGCTGGAAGAGCAGCCTGGCATCTTTGCACGTGTTAAGATGCTGAAATCGGAGTAAACCAGCTCCTTCTATTCTTACAACAAGGCGTGTAGGAAACCCAGCTGGTGCTTCAGATCCAGACTCAAATAATATTTCTTGAGCTTTTATAATGTACTAGATGCTGTGCATGGTGCTCTAACACATGATGTCAAGTTAAATTCTTCTAGCCACCCAGTGAGGTAAATATGGTGTGCTTTTCATGTACTTCTAAGCAGTGAAGTTTTGTTTATGATAAAGGCTGAAGGTTTAGAAACTTATTTCTAAAAGCAGGCCCGCATGTACAAGAGACTTTTAAGTGAGTCATTCTCTTTAAAGCATGATTTAAAAATACCTGGCAGCGTATGGGCTAATGTTACATCATGGTCTAGGCTTGTTGCTCTTGGCTTCTTTCTTCCCTGCACACCCTGATTAACTCTTGGCTGCTTCTAAATTTCTAAAAGTAATGGAATGTGGAGTGAGCAGATGCTGTAATATGACATCTAAGATCCTAGCTTTCTTCTTTCACTGAAGATTCATTGCTGTTGGTTATACTGAGTCTGGTTGATAAAAGATCATGACATAAAGTTGTGACCTTGACTCAGCCATCTTTGAGTGAGCATATGTACGTGTTAGGTGGTGGGCTAGATACATGGATTCGGGAACGAGGATGGCATGGTCCCTCTCTTAGGGAGAAGCAATATATATGCCTGTTGCGCTATTTATCACATTGCCTTCGTAGTTAGTTAATGTGTATCTCTCTCTATTAATTGCACACACATAACATTTACTGTGTGTGCGACACTGTTTCTAAGTGCTTTGTATATAGTAACCTATCTAACCCTCATAAAAGTCACCTGGCGAGGGTAACCAGCCGAGACTCTCATCTCCTCCATCTTGGCCGCGTTTTCAAGTGCTGCCACCTCCATGGCTGGGTCTTGTAATTCTATAAGCTTCGTCCCCTCCTAGGCTAGCTGCACACCCATTCAGTTGCTTTCAGGGCCTGTTGTGCTTGCGGCCACAGCTGCTCCAGCCATCTTGGTGCCTGGAAGCCGCCTCCAATGCCCCAGCCCATCGCTTTAAGTCATTGCCTATCACTATCTTCTTCACCTTTGCTGTGGCTGCCGCTGCCACTTACCATGTCCTGACTGTGGGTTGCAGTCTGGGGAGTGCTTTCTTTGTGTCTGATATGGGTGACAAAGAAGTGGCTGCATCTGACCAAGGACACCAACCAAATGTGAAGGAAGAGGAGAAGGGAGCAGGGAAGGTGGTGACGGCAGGTGGCATTGTGTAGGGAAGTGCGGGGTGTGGAGTAGAGAAAGGCCTGCGGTGCTGATGTTTCCGAGGAGGCCGGTCAAGAGGGGAAGGGTGAGGATGAGGCAGAGATGGTGATGAAGGTCAGAATCTGGTGGTGAGGAGGCAGGTTATGGTGACCATGAGGCAGAGGATGTCCTTGGCCAGTTCCATTTTGCCTGTGATGATTTTCAGTTTGGAATTGAGGATTTTGTGCTTGCCGTTAGTTCTGTTGACTTTATTGATGAAGTCAGTGACTGATAAGGTTGATATGTACTCTGGTCAGTGCTATAAACTCCCAGTCAGTGCCATCAAAATCTTTAAGTCAGAATGTGCCCAAATAGAAGCCAAATCCTATAAGGAAATTGAAGATCTTGACAGAAAATACATTGACTGCTATCATGTATTTGCTTTTTTTAAAATTCCAGATGCCCAGGCTGTACTCCAGACTAATTAAATTAGAAGTCCCCCAGGTAGTTCTGTTGTGCAGCCAAGGTGGAAATACTGCTCCGAGGAAGTCTGCATTTTGACTTGACTCTTTTTAATGTCAACTTGCTCAGAAATATGGTTTGAAGCCCCTGAAAGATGTCACAGTAAAGTTTCAGATGCTGGCAAGCTTACAAGGTTGCAGTAGGCTTCATTTTGAACTCAATGGAGGTGTTGACATATAAACTTAGGTCGGATCAGATAATTATGATCCTTCTTAGATAGAAGAGAAATTACAGGTTAAACAGATTAGACCAAAGGAAAGGATGCCTCTCTGAAAAGTATTCAGAGGCAGCTATAATGCAAGGAACATGGGAATGTTTGAATTGTGAATAGGACTGTTTCCAGTGACTCTGTCATTAAGTACTTGCTGTCCTGTGGAGACTCCTGAGATGGAGCCCTGGTGCCGGTGGTCGATGCTACCCTGGCAAATTAAGAATGGAGCACTTCTTCAGTGAGTCCCAAGATCAACATGGTACCTCACAGGGGAGTCTATTGGAGGTAACTGTAATGACTGAGACTTCTGTAGCCCCAGATGCTGGTGATGATGGAGAAGAAGCAGATAAAAATGTGGAAGACAAACCTAAACAGATCCACATCTAGCAGAGTTCAAGCCACACTGAGTCAGGCTGTCAGTCCTTGACCATACTGGTCGTATAATGGCTCCAATGTCACTCTTCATTACTTCCAACATTGTATGTTAGGACATGTATAGTTAAGTAAAATATTTTTTATTTGTTTAAAAAATGGGTCGGCAAAATACGAAACACTGGAGACACCAAATGTTGGTGAGGGAGTAGAGCAGCAGGAACTTTCATTCATTAATGGTGGGAGTGCAAAATGGTATAGCCACTTTGAAGACAAGTTTGGCAGTTTCTTACAAAACCAAATGTATTCTTACCTTAGGATCCAGTGGTCATTCTCCTTGGTATTTACCCAAAGGAGTTGGAAACTTAAGTCCATGCAAAAACCTGTACATGGATGTTTATGGCAGCTTCGTACACAACAGCCACAACTTGGAAGCAGCCATGATGACCTTCGGTAGCTGGATGTATACATAACCTGCGGTACATCCAGACAATGGGATATTATTCATCACTAAAAAGAAATGAGCTATCAAGAAAAGATGTGGAAGAACCTTAAATATATATTGCTAAGTGAAAGAAGCCAATCTGAAAAGGCTATGTGTTGTGTGATTCCAGCCGTCTGAATTTCTGGAAAAGTTAAAACTGTGCAGACAGTAAAAAGATTGGTCACTGCCGGGGATTGGGGGGCAGTGAGGCAGAGGGATAAAAGACCGAGCAGAGAGGATTTTTAGGGCAATGAAAAGTATTAAGGGGTTTCGTATTATGCTATAATGCTAGATACGTGACATGCATTTGTCAAAACCTGTAGAATGTACCACACCAAGAGTGAATCCTAAAATGAACTGTGGGCTTAGGGGGATAATAATGTGTCTTTGTAGGTTTATCAGTGGTAACCAATGTACCACTCTGGTGGGTGATCTTTTTTTGTTTTTTAAATTCAATTTATTTTATTTTTTTTCCCAAGTTTTTATTTAAGTTCCAGTGAGGTACCATACAGTGTAATTTTAGTTTCAGATGTACGGTTTAGTAATTCAACACTTACAGTACCCAGTGCTCATCATGAGTGCCCTCCTTAATCCCCATCACTTATTTAACCTATGATCCCACCCTGCCTTCCCCCGGCCTCCCCTCTGGTCACCATCAGTTTTGTCTCTATAGTTAGGAGTCTGTTTCTTGGTATTCCTCTTTTCTCCACTATGTACGTTTGTTTTGTTTCTTAAATTCCACATATGAGTGAAATCATATGGTTGTTGTCTTTCTCTGACTGACTTAATTCACTTAGCATAATGCTTTCTGGCTCCATTGGTGGGGAATCTTGGTTGTGGGGGAGGCTGTGTGTATGTTGGAAAAGAGAGGTATATGGGAACTCTCTGTGTTTTCTGCTCAGTTTTGCTGTGAATCTGTAACTGTTCTAAAAAAGTAAAATCTATTTTAAAAATGAGCTGGAAAAACTCATTATTCTACTTGAATTCTAATAGTGTGGTTTTGTGCCAGTATATGGGGTGTGGAAAAATATGTATGGTCCCTGTTTTATAATTGACTTTTTGTGAAGTTGTTTTGTTATATGCCCATGGGACTATAACTATATGACTAGTCATTATCTAGTCATATATCTATAGTTATCTTATGTATGAGTTATCAGAACCGTTCGCTGATGTCAGTAGTGTTTGAGAAAAGTTTTTTGAAAAACCAGCTGAAATGATTTGAAAGTTTGCATTATGTCCTTTATCACATAGAGATTGTCTCTTGTACTCATCAGGAGGCAAGAATACATTTTTGATTTGAGTATTTCTTTTGATGATTTCTTTACTAGAAATTAGTGAAAGTATGAAGTGTAAGAATTTCTAGTAAGACTACATTTAACATTTTCTTTTTAAAATGATTTTCATATTTGTTTCAGTTTTGTATTTTCTTGAGCTGGTGACTCCAGCTCTAGTCTTATTGGGATAGACTGTTAGGGACCCCTGGGACTTTTTCAGGGCTCGTTTGGAAAACCCTGGGTCTACTGTGCAACCACCATATTTTAGAGAGGTGAACACAGACACTGAGACCCCACTCCCCTTCTCTCTGAGGTTGCACACCCAGTTGACAGTAGGTATTCACTAGATCACGTGACTTAGACTTTTAACTTGTAGTGGACTGATCTCCTAATCTGTGGTTGGCTAACAAAAATATTGTAATATGATATTTTAAGTTTATTTATTTATTTTGAGAGAGAGAGAGAGAGCACGAGTTGGGTAGGAGCAGGGAGAGGGAGAGAGAATTCCAAGCAGGCTCCGTGCTGTCAGCGCAGAGCCTGATTTCACAAACCATGAGATCATGACCTGAGCTGAGATCAAGAATCAGACGCCTAACCGACTGAGCCACCCAGGCGCCCCTAAAATGTACTTCTTTTAATGTGGTCAAGCTTAAGCAGTAAAACATCAGAAAAAGAAAAGAAAAATCACTCCAAGTCCCTCTCTCCAAAGGTAGCCACTAATTAACACTTGGGTGACTGGCCTTCTAGAAACTTCTCTCTGAATATACACATACAGATTTCCAGATAAGAACAATCTGTACATCTTTTTTTGTAATTTGTTTTTAATCAACCACCAGTGGTTTTGGTGTCTTTGCCAGTTAAATATAGGTCAGTGTAATTTTTTTTTGGTCTGTAATTTTTAACGATTTTGTAGTGTCCTGTTGTATATATTATAGTTCATTTACCCAATTGTGTATTTTCCTCCACATTTTTTTTTTTTTTATTATCAACAAAGATAGACAGGTATCTTTGTGCATCTGTTTATCTCTTTAGAATATAGTCCTGGAAGTGGAAGAGGTAACTGGTCAATTTGGAAATGAGTATCAGTAGCTCAACTTTCCATGCCGCAAATGGCTATTGGGAAGTGGTATTTAAGAACTGTACACTGTAGAGTTCCTGGGACCTTTGGTGTTGGTGTGGTGGGGGGTGGTCAGTTTGAAAATGCAGCTAGGGTGGGGCAGCTGGCAGGCCCATCCCTAGGGCTGCCTTTGAACTAGTCACTGAGTTGCCCGGGGCAAGCTGGTTTTGGAACAAACTCTCCTGTTGTTGCAGACGGCAGAATGGCTCCAAAGGTAACCTCAGAGCTGCTTCGGCAGCTGAGACAAGCCATGAGGAACACGGAGTATGTGACAGAACCGATCCAGGCCTACATCATCCCATCAGGAGACGCCCACCAGGTACTAAGTGGAGATGGGCCAGGGTTGGATCTCATCAGCCTGTCCTCTGTTGTCATTCTTTTCCTCCACCCCCAGTGTGTTTGTAGGATTCTAGCTGTCAGTCCACAACCGAGTGTGTCCTCCAGGGCTTGGCACCAGGGACCTGTGTCTAGTAGGGTCTCACTGAATGCTTGTTGCTTTGGCCCTGGCTTCCTTATTTCCAGTGAATATAGCCAGCTTTTAATAACTTGTGGAAGCATTAATGGACAAATGAAGGGGCAGAGATCTGGACCTTTCTTTTGCTGACACACCTAACCTCCTCTCCTCTGCCACACCCTATCCCTAGCAGAATTGTCTGTTCTGCCTCCCTTCTCCTCTCCCCATGCAGACTGTCCTGTCCCTCTGACATGGCCAGAAGAGCAGCCAGAAAGTTGTCACGGATCTCTACCCTAGCAGGTTTTAAGGGTAGTTCTGAATAACACCCTCCTTCCCCCCGCAACCACTACCTTTGATGGAAGTAACTCAGTAAGTGACCTTTACCTCTGAAAACACTGGTGAGCTAAATATGGGAGAATCGGGTTTGGAGAGGTGGAGATTGCATGTGGTGGGGCTGAAGGGCAGGGGGTGAAAGCATTCTAGTATCTACTCTTTTAGGTCATTCAGTCAGCAAGTGTTGGAATGCCTGTACCATGGTCATGGTCCTGCAGGGTTACAGAGATGAATTTAATATTGAATTCCTGCCCTCACTACGCTGATGGTTTAGTAGAGAGATGAGACAGTATACAAAGTACTGTTCTGCCATAGAGTCATCTATACATATATATTTTTTATAACCTTTGCTTACGTGCGAGGCACTGCCTTAGGTGTGGTATGTGACACAAAGATTAGAATGGTCCTGCTCCCAAGAACATACGGTTGAGTAATGGAGTAAAGATACATACACATGTGTCTGTATTACAAGGTGGAATGTGGAAATGCCATCAAGAAAATATGGGCAAGGCGCTTTGCAAGTTTAGGGTTGAGAGGGAAAGATGACTGAGGGCTTTATGAGCAGGGAAGGCATTTGAACTGGATGTTGAAGGATGGGTAGAGTTGGATAAATAGAGGAAGGACGGAGAGGGTTCTAGGCAGGAAGATTAGTGGGAGCAAAGGCCGAGGAGCAGGGCAGGGAAGGTTGGAGTGCTTTTGAGAAACAACATGGCAAGTGCCCCTGGCAGAAGCCCAGGCAGGTAATAAGCGATAGTGGGAATACAGCTGGTGCTCTCTGATCCCTCAGGGGCAGGTAACAGAAACCGCCCTGAGGTCCTTTGAGCAATAAAAGGCTTTATAAGGGTTTATGGGCAGGGCCACTGCGCTGGCAGAACTCTAGGTTGTGAACGGTGGTCTCTGGAGTTGTGCGATGTCAGGGCCTCAGATGGGGCGGCTCGTGGAACCTGAGGGCAGGAATGCAGCTGGCCAAGAACAACCGAGATGGGAAGGGTTTCAGTTCTTGCCATAGATCAGTTTCTCCCTTTCTTAGGGAACATGGTAGACAGTAAACAGGGACCAACCAATAGTTCCCACATTTATATCTTTTGATCTTTTACTTTCAAGATACCAGATTGAGCTAGAACCTTAATCCCAAGTCCAGAGTCCTGGTTGAGAACTTGATTAGCATAGTAGCTTGGTGTTTATCATTGGGGTGTGGGTGTGTGTGTGTGTGTGTGTGTGTGTGTGTGTGTACACACACGTGTGGTATGGCATGTGGTACAGACATGACTGATGATGACTGATAAGGGTCTATCATGATGGAGGGGTGGCACAAAAGAGTATTACTGTAAGTTGAGCAAAGTTCTCAAAAGATGTTCACTTTAACTGGCCGCTTTTCTGCCCCTCCTCAAGGGTGCCAGACCACATGGTTGTGACAATATCAGGCCAGTGTTAACCTGGGACAGCATGAAGATTGGACCCCTGCCTGGAAACATAAGATTTCCTGGCCTCAGGAACCAATGAAGGGCTGAAGTAAATAACCAAAGGGATTGGATAATTAGAGGCAACAGCATGCAGTTCGGTGTACTTTGATGTTTAGAGCGGTATTCCCCAAACAGTATTCTGTAGTATTCCTGTTGTGTCTCATAAGGTGTTCTGCAAAAAGTGTATTCAGTGGTTAAGAATATAGTGAAATGAGCTAAACAGTTTCTATCTTTACGATAACAAAGTTCAACATAAAATTTATCATCCTATTTTCAAGTATGCAGTACAGTGGGTTAACTATATGCACATTGTTGTGTAATAGATCTCTAGAACTTTTTCATCTTACAGAACTGAAACTCTATACCCATTGAACAACCCCCCAGTCCCACCTCCCAATACTCACACTTACCACTCTCCACTCTACTTTCTAAGAGATGACTACTTTATATACCTCCCGTAAGTGGAATCATACAGTATTGTCTTTTTGTGACTGGCTTATTTCACTTTGCATAATGTTTTTTAGGTTCATCCATGGTGTAGCTTATGATAGGATTTCCTTTCTAAAGGCTGAATGATAATTCATTGTATGTATATACCACCTTATTTTTAAAGTTTATTTTTATTTTGAGGGAGCAGAGAGAGAGAGAGAGAGAGAGAGAGAGAGAGTGAGTGAGAGAGCACACACGAACAAGTGGAGGAGGAGCAGAGATAAGGAAAGACAGAATCCCAAGCAGGTTCGACACTGTCTGCACAAAGCCCAGTGTGGCGTTCGAACCTAGGGACCGCGAGATCATGACCTCAGCCAAGATCAAGAGTTGGACGCTTAACTGATTTAGCCACCCAGGTGTCCCTATACCACATTTTGTTTTTATATGCCACATTTGAAAAAAATCTTTTCATCTGTTCGTGAACATTTGGGTTGCATCCAGTTCTTGGCTTTTGTGAATGATGCAGGGAACATGGGTGTGTAAATGTCTCTTTGGGATACAGTTTCAGGTCTTTTGGATATATACCCAGAAGTGGGATCTCTGGATCATATAGTAATTCTATTTATTTTTTGTTTTTTATAATTTTTTTAATCTTTATTTTTGAGAGAGAGAGAGAGGATGAGTGGGGGAGTGGGAACAGAGAGAGAGAGAGAGAAAGAGAGAGACACAGAATCCAAAGCAGGCTCCAGGCTCTGACCTGTCAGCACAGAACCCAACACAAGGCTCAAACTCACGATCCGTGAGTTAGTGACCTGAGCTGAAGTCAGGTGCCCCTAGTTTTGTTTTTTTTTTTTTTTTTTTTTTTTTAAGTAAACTCTTAACTTCTTAACCCCAATGTGGGATTGAAGTCATGACCCCAAGATCAAGGGTGACATGCTCTACAGACTGAGCAAGCCAGGTGCCCCAGTAATTCTCATTTTTTGAGGAGCCTCCATACTGCTTTCCATGGTGGCTGTGCCATTTTACATTTTCACCAACAGTGCACAAGGGTTGCCAACACTTATTTTCTGTTTTTTTCCCCCCTATAGTGGAATCCTAACAGATACGAGGTAATATTGCATTTTTTTTTCATTGTGGTTTTGATTTGCATTTTCCTGATGGTTAGTGATGTTGAGCATCTTTTCATATGTTTCTTGGCCCTCTGTATGTCTCTTTTGGAGAAACGTCTGTTTGAGTCCTTTGCCCATTTGACCAGTTTCTTAATGCAGGACTTCCCGGGGCCTTTAGATGCTAATGTGCACTGTAAAGTTGCACTTTAATGTGCAACTCTAAGGAGAGGAAGAAGTATTCAGCATTTCCTAGACTTAAATTAAATGTCCATGGATTTCCCACAGTCATCTTAGGGGTAGGGTAAGGGACTCAGTGTTCCATGGAATTCCTTGCTCCATTGATCCACAACAACACTTTTCATGCCATGATGGGTTAGAACTGGATTGAAGAGGTGAGGGGAAAGGGAGATCCTTGTGTCGAGAGAGGAAGCCACTGAAGACTAGGGTTCTGCCTGCAAAAGTGGATGAAGAGGGAGGCGAGAGAGTGCGAGATGTGAGTATAGGAGAAGTAGAAGATTCAGTCGGAACGGGGGTGGCATGTGAGGAAGCCAGGGTGGCGGGTATGTTACTGTTAGATTTAGTAGACGTTGGGGGGGGCAGGGGAGGTGGGTGCAGTTTAGGGTGGGGGTTGGTGACAATTCTTCCTTTCACCTGTGTCCTCTAGAATGGACTAACAAGATTCACCACCTTCGTGGGAACCAAAGTTTCCTGTTGGCTAAGGGCTAGATGAGTAAGTAGTTTGGCCCCACACAACCTGAGCCTGAGTCCTGGTAGGAGATACGGGTAGCAGGCACCCCAGCATTTAGGAAGGGTAGACTCTAGCCTTGTCCCTGAGGAGGTCCTTTCTTTCCCCTCCTGTCCAGGCTCCTCTGATGGGTCTTCCCTGTCTCCAGTCAGTCCCAGGCTCTAGCCTCTGGACTTGGGCTTCACGTCACATGGATTCCGTGCCGACGCACCAGTGATATTTTTCATTTTCTGCGTCTCAAGCATCAGGCAGTTGCCCTGGACTGATTTGGTTGCTGCTCTTGTATCTCCATATTGAGCAGGATGCTGGTTCCTGCGGTGGGAGCACATTATATGGCAGTTGGTGTGGGGTCTTCTGTGAGTTCCTGGATCAGTCTGGCTTCTCCAGACGGAACCAATAAAATTATATAGAGATGTCCGTGTGTGTAGAGGGACGTATCATGAGGGAGGGCTCCCACAGTAGTTCCCCTGGTTCTCAGACCTTTGGGTTTGAGCTGGAACCACACCACTGGCGTTCTGCTTCCCCCAGCTTGTGGTTACCCAGTGCTGAATGTCCCTGTCTGAGTTAAAGGCCCGAGAATCAGGAATGCTGATGTCCGAGGGCGGGAGAAGATGAATGCCTCCGCTCAAACGAGGGAGCAAATTTGACTTTCCTCTACTCTTTTGATCTCTTCAGACCCTCAGTGGATTGGATGATGATTGCATTGGTAGGATGATCTTTAGTCCGTCTACCGATGCAAAATTTTTTTTTTAAGTTTATTTATTTTGAGAGAGAGAGAGAGAGAGAGAGAGGATCCCAAGCAGGCTCCATGCTCTCAGCCTGGAGCCCGATGTGGGGCTCAGTCTCATGAACTGTGAGATCATGACCTGAGCCGAAACCAAGAGTCGGACATTCAACCAGCTGAGCTACCCAGGTGCTGCATACTGGCGCAAATGTTATCTCTTCCAGGAACCACCTTACAGACACAGCCAGAAATAATGTCTTGCCAGCTAGCTATCTGGAGATGGTCTGAAGTCAAGTGGCTCATAAAATTAACCATCACAGTCCCCTAGCACTGTTGTCTGAAATTGGGTCTCTCCTCTGAGAGAGTCTCACAGGCCGTCATAGAGCCCCAGCCAAAGATTCCTAACAGTTTGGGGCGCCTGGGTGGCCCAGCTGGTTAAGCGTCTGACTCTTGCTCTCACCTCAGGTCTTGATCTCAGGGTCAAGAGTTCAAGCCCCATATTGGGCTCTGCACTGGGTGTGAAGCCTGCTTAAAAAAGAAAAAAAAAAAAAAAATAGGAAAAAAAAGAAAGGACTCCTTACAGTTCACCTCAGGGAGAGGCCTCAGGTGTGTGAAAGACTGGATCCATGAGTGTTATTTGAATTAAAAGTTGAAAGTTTCTGGGTAAGGGGTGTGACAAGCTTTGCACTGTTGGTATTTCAGTTTGTTTTATTCTGCCTGGAGTTAGAATATAATCTATCTGTTTACTAGCAGGGGATTTTCTTGTAGCCAAGACAGGCCAAGTTTATCTTGATAACCTTGGTTCTGGGTGCTGTTCGTCAGCCAGTTTGGGTTTTTGATTTTTGGTTTTGGTCATTATAAAGCTGTTTCTGGTCCAATGGCCTGATAAACTTGTCTTCGTTGCTAAACTTTGGGAATGGCAGTGAGGTTGGCCAAACGGCAGGTGATGTAACAGACTCTCATCAGCCCTTCATCTCCTGCTAATGGTCCCGGAATATCAGAATTGGATGGCTTCTCCCTGGATGAGTAACTGAGAGTCAGGAATTGAGGCTTCTGTCAGACAAGTCGGGACCCATTGAGGGATTTTGAATAAGAGAAGGACCAGGGGTTAGTATGGATTGGAGAAAGGAGATACTGGAGACTGAGAAGCCATTGGGAGGCCATTGCAGGATCCCAGAGTCAGGATACAGAGGGCTGGGACGTGATGCCGGCCTTAGGAGCAGAGAAGAGGGGAAGGATTGGAGGAGAAGCCATAGAACACAGACTGAGTGTGGACCTGACAGGCAGATGGCAGAGGGGTTTGGGAAGGTTGGAACCTGAGAGGGTTTGTGATGCTGTCCAGAGAAGCAGATGAGAAGTCCCGAGTGCCTTTCTCGGTTCCTGTGGAGAGGTGGGGCAGAGTTGGGGTGACTGCTAAGTGGGACTCTGGGGCCTTGCCAGGACTGTGAGGACAAGAAGGAAGGCTCGGCTTTGTGTGTGACCTGCTGCAGCAGCCTTCTCGGTAATAGAGAGGCTGCTGTTCTCTGTGGCGCTTGTTCCTAATTGTTTCATTTCAGGCTAGATTCAGAGTTGATGGAATTTCTCCTACGGGTGGGGAAGGGAGGGTGTTGGAGAATGAAGGAAAATCTTGAATTCTGTCCTTTGTGTACTTTCCAAAACACAAATACACACACCCATGCACTGTTCCGTGCTAGAGAGAAAATGCACCCCAAATGGGTAATTACACGGGGACCTGACACTCCAGGGGTCTGGTCCTCACTGTCCTCTGCAACTCTGAGGGGTTCTTTCTCTGTAAACCCAGAATAAGGGTTGCGGTATCATGAGTTTGGGCCCAGGGAGACTTTTGAGGTGAGGAATTGTCCATTCTTTCTGGTAATCTGGATGCTTTCATGTACCATCTAAGTCAAACATTGGGATTTGTGGGCGCCATTGGCCCCACGTCAGGAGAATCATTGGTTGGGGCCAGAGCTGTGCCAGCTCTGCCTTTAAGAAATCCAAATTCTTTATCCTTCCCATCTGTAAGGCTTAATATTCTGTTCCTGGGGGTAGTTTAATCGAAGGGTCATGTTCTGTCAGAGGTGACTGTGCCAACTTGAGTTTTTGGCTATTTTTATGGTTCTTCCTTCTGGAAGACTTGAATCAGATTTTCCTAAACTCTGTCCTACTCCCCTTCTTCCTGGAGTTGGCTTCCTGTTTTGTATTTCTTAAACAGACTCTCTCCTAGGGTGGAGCAGTGATTTTTATCACAGAGTGATTTTATCCACTGTATTAATTAGAGTAATGCTAGCTATGGTAACAGATCTCAACGTTTCAGTGGCCGGGTACTGTGGAACCTTAACGCTTGTTTATGTAGCAGTCTGGAATGGGTGTTCTTGGTTGGTGGCTGACTTTCTTCCACTAGTAAGAGAGCGATTCGGAGCTCCAGGCTCTTTCCATCCTCTGATGCCACCATTCCGGCTGGTGGAAGGGGGAGGAGTGTGGAGAGGGCACACCCAGTTTTTACTCTCCTGACCCAGACATCACCTCGACCCCACATTCCATTTATGAGAACTACTCATGTGAGCCCACTTAGATGCAAGGGTGCATGGGAAATGAAGTCCTAGATGGAAATACAGTTGTTGGCAATATAGTAGGGGTTTAGTAAATGTAGCTACTAGTATCTGTTATCACCCAAGGCAGGGCATGGACAAATGTCAGTGTGGATGCTTCTGTAAAATTCTGATGTGGGAGGTCTCTGAGTGGAGTGGGTCAGAAAACTTTGTGGAAGAGGGCATATTTGAGCTGGATTTTGAGAGATGGCTAAGGCTTTTTTTTTTTTTTTTTTTTTTTTCTTCTTCTTTTCTGGTTTACAGATGTGCCTTATTTGGCTGTGTATTATTTACATTGTTTGAATTAGATGTCAACACTTAAAAGTTGGGTGATCTCTCATGAACACATATATTTAGCCTCTCCTGAATTACTGAGGGTTGGCAACATGCGGCCTGCATTCCGGCATAACAGAATTCAGAGCTGAGAAGAGCTGCTCTCTCTGGAAGAGTCACTTCCTTATCCTGCTTTACTTGTTTAGTTTACTTGCCTGTACCCTAACACATTTAATGAGTTTGAAACCCCAGTTAATGATCCCTCCGTCTTGATAATGTATTAGTTTCCTGCTGCCGCTGTAACAAATTACCACAAACTTAGTGTCTTACAATAATACAAATCTATTATCTTTCAGTTCTGGAGGTCTGGAGTCTACAGTGGGTCAGTAGGGCTATGTTTTTTTTCTGGAGGCTCCAGAGGAAGATCTTATTTCCTTGCCTTTTCCAGTTTCTAGAGGCTATCTGCATTTCTTGGGTTGTGTCCCTTCTTACATCTTCAAAGAGATGGCTAAGGTTTTAACTAGGTTGAAGGACAAAGGTTCATGTTTCCTTCTGCTTGTTCATTTGTTCAGCACATGTTGGTTAAGGACCTACTGTGTGTTACCTATACCATGATAGGTTACCTATACCTATACCATGATAGGGACAGGGACAGTGATGAACAAAGACAAATACCCCCATCTCATGCAACTTGTATTTTGGGGCAAGATAATACCGTAATGGTATGAAAAAAGCTCAAGAAGAGAAGCATCTAGAAAAACGTGGTATACAGAGAGGTAAAGGCCAGGTGGCCACTTTGGATAGTCCAGGCAAGCCCCTCTGCGGAGGTGACATCTGATCTGCAGTGTAATGGTGAGAAGGAGCTGGCCATGCCACGATCAGAAAGGGACTTTGATAGGCACAAGGAAAAGCATGTGCAAAGGCCCTGAAGTAGGAATGAGCTTTGGAAGTACAAAATACAGAAAGCAGGCGAGGTGGCTTGAACATCTCGGGTGGCTGGGAGAGTGGAGGGGAGTTCTGAGAGGACAGCAGGGTCCGATCAAGCAGTGCATTGGGGATGGGCTGCGGTTTGGGTTCTATCCTAAGTATGACGGGAAGCTATGGTGAGTTTTGAGCAGGGTGCTAACATGGTGCATACAGACATTTTGGAAGGCTCACTCTGTGTGTGTGAAGAATGGATTGTAGGGTTCGTAGTCCACGGGGAGATGGTGGAGGCTTGGATTGAATGCTGGTCTCAGGTGGAGAGAAATGGTGGTTTTGGAGAGAAAGCTGATAGCTGTGCTTCCTTGTGCCTTTTTCCCCGTATGCTAAGGCTTTGGCTTGTTTTAGACCTTTTGCTGTTCTCTGGGGAGAGTGTTCTTGGGTTTTGCCAGCTTCATTGCTGGGGGAAGAGTGGGAGGCCCAGTGCTTGTCTGGCCTCTCTGCCTAGCCTGTTGGTGTGGAGGTGACAGCTTTGGTCAGTGACGGCTTTCTGGCATGTTGACTACTTAGGTCATGTCTAGACATTTTTGCCCAGACCTCATCTTGATCCCAAACCAAACATGTCCACCTGCCGTTAATTCCACCTCCTTTTGGAGAAACCTGCCTCCTGCCTTTGCCAATGGGCAGCTGCTTTGAGAGGCCCTGTCCCTCCTCTTGGGCTTGCCCCAGTAGGGGTGGGACATTCCTCGAGAGCTGATCCCTGAGTGGAGACTAGCCGGGCCGAGATGAGCAATACCTTCTCTGCCAGCCCTTTGCTGGCAATCTCACTATGTGTCACAGGTGGATGAGCCTCAAGCAGGGGACCCTCCTCATCCATCAGGAGCATCTCCTGTGTCTTCTCCATTGTGTACTGTGATTTTTAGTATAAGAGTTATTTTTGTTTACTTAGTTTTCCCGGCCTCTTGGATGCTTTTTCAGCATTTAGGAAGAAACTGATACTATCTGTTCCATTGCATATATGCAGCACTCTCAGGTTTCTGGTGAGTTTTCTGTTTTAAACATTAACTTACTGTTCCTCACAGCAATCCTAGGAGAAGGGTGGGAACTCCTCCCTACCCTCCGTTTTTGCTTTACTTCCCTTTAGTTTTGCACCCAGTGATTGCTGGGTTTATAATCAAATGAGAAGTCTCCAGTTCATAAATGCTGCTGGCGGCCGTTCCCTTCTGCATTCTTCGTGCTGCCTGTTAAGTGTTCCTCTATGGCTTGGGGATAAAACATGCGCCTGGTGTTGCTTTCAGCGGTGTGAAGGGACCTGTTTTAGAAATGAACAACTGAGCCTGAGAGACGCAGTGAGACTTGTTGCAGAGAGCTGGGCCTGCTGGAGGCCAGGTGTGACCTAGACCTGTCACGGCTCTCTGCACTGGCCCTCCGGCATCTCCGTGGGTAGTGTGCCTATGCCTGGTTTGAGGCTGTGACTGCAGCTGCCCTGGTGAAAGGGGCAGGAGCAGAACATTGACGGCTTCTCACCCCTTCATCGTGTTGACCTAAAAACGCCTTGGTCTGGCAGCCCCGTTCTCCATCCTCAGCATTCTGAGCCCTGCCGGGTCCTTTAGCTCGGGAGAAACCTGCTAATGGTACAAGGAGCAGCAGCTGTGGAGGTGCGCGTGCCAGATCTGGGCCGTGCTGTTGACCTGTGAGTGGGCAAGCTGCTTAGAGAGTCTGTCTTCACACTTCGCTATATCCTGGAGAGGGAGAATGTGTCCCGTGGGAGCAGCATGGCCTGGCGCTTCAGAGCCCAAGTTCAAATCCTGCCTCTGCTACTTGCGTGACCTTGGGGAGATTCCTTCGTTCTCTGTGTGTCATGGGCTGTCACCAGAAGTGGCATGCCACAGCCCTGTGCCCTCTGCACAGGAATGAGAACCTTCTGTGTCCCACAGTCTCTAACCCCTTCTGCTTAGAGGCAGGGGAATGGGTAAGACCTGGTTTGGGACATGACGTTTTCTTTTGCTGAAGCCTCCTGGATATGAGGAAGCGTTTCCATTTATTCCCCAACAGGAAGGGACAGGGTCTGCGTGGGAGCGATTGGGGCTGCTACCTTGGAGAAGAACACACACTTCAGGAAGTTCAGAAACAAGCCAATGCCAAAGAGATCTAAGTGAGAGAACTATTGGCGCCTAAAACAGAAATTCAGCCTTTCTTTTCAGAAAAATAACAGATGCCTAAATGCCAGTGGCAAGGAAGGGAGAAGGCTACTGGTTTGTTTTTCAAGATCTCAGTGAGGAAAGAGCAGTTTTGATCTGTTTCATCCTGACTGTCTTTGTTCTGCAGAAGAAGAAATGGAGGCTGGCAGGAGCAGCTCTTTTAGCCCTTAATTAATTGGGGTCTTCTGGATGGCGCGCTAATTTTTTTCATGTTCAGTTTGACTTTTTAGCTAGGCTGTCCCTTGAAGGTCCGCCAGCCTTCGTGTCCCTGCGGGGCCTCGCACATAGCTGAGCACGTGGAGCGCAGTTGGCCCGTGACTGGTTGAGGTCCAGTCCGCCCTCCCTTTTGTTTTCCAGAGCGAGTACATTGCTCCGTGTGACTGTCGGCGGGCCTTCGTCTCTGGATTTGATGGCTCTGCGGGTGAGTTGCTAACTTCTCTGTCTGTTCTTTCTGTACTTTTGTTCACTTCCCAAAAATGACGGGGCCAGGCTTTAGCCTGTGATAGGACCCAAAAGAGAATGCAAGCCGGACACTCGCCCTTGAACCTCTGCAGAAAGGTGTGAATTCCCAGCATCCCCCAGTTCCCTAAGGTCAGCCTTTAGTGGCCCTTTTCTCTACGCTTTTGCTATTAAAGTTTTATTGTATTTATTTATTTATTTGCTATTACAGTTTTAAATAATTTTCGTTTAAAAAATGTTTTTGAACTTTTCATTGAAAATAATATACGTACAGAAAACTGTATTAATTAAACTGAAGATACCTGTGTCAACGGCACTCTATAAGTAATGGTCACTAACTGTACCCCAGAACCCTCACCTTAGCTTGCTGGTCCTGTGTAATTCTCCAAGTGCTTGCTTGGCTTCTGGGTAATTTCACTTTCAGTGTAAATAATAAAGGTGGGGACACCTGGGTGGCTCAGTCGGTTAAGTGTCCGACTTCGGCTCAGGTCGTTATCTCACGGTTCATGGGTTTGTGCCCCGTGTCAGGCTCTGTGCTGACAGCTCAGAGCCTGGAGCCTGCTTGGGATTCTGTGTCTGCCTCTCTCTCTGGCCCTCCCCCACTTAGGCTCTCTCTCCCTCTCAAAAATAAATAAACATTAAAAAACTTAAATAATAAAGGTGAACATTGAGCTGCATTGGTGCCCTGCCCTAACTTTTCCAAAACTGCCCTGTCCTTGAGTTTTAGGGTGATTTTTCCCCCTTCAGACTCCCATCATTAGGCTAGTTAGACTTGGCAAGAACCACTTCCTTTTGTGTATGTGCTTGTGTTGGCTGGCCCCTTAGGATTGCTTTTGGCTGGCACCTCTGCTGAAAGCCTTGAGTTCTGCCAGGCCTGTAGGAACTGAGGGCAGGTAGGGGTGGGAGATATCAACCCCTGCTGGTGACCAGTGAGTCACCGTGAATATGTAGAGTCCAGTGGGTTTCGCAGAAAAGGTGAGACCATTCCTCTGGAGTAGAGCAGATCACTGTGCTGGAATCGTTTTCACCTCCATGTTGTTGATTATGAGGCCATTTTGACCATAGGTGCACAGTCCTCTGTTCTGTTGGCCTTGACTCGAGCTGTGCAAATGGGGTACTGTGCAGGGACCAGGCCTCAGGCAGCCTTCAGAGCTTGGCCCACAGCTTGTTCTCAGTGGCTTTGTGTTCTTTTGCCTGGAGCTTTCTCTGGAGTCAAAGGCCCATCTGCGCCGCTGGAGTGAGGGGTGGTGGGAGGCTGGGCCCCAGGGCTCACTGTGCTTGCCTGCCTTCCACCACCGTGTGCAGCTTCTGCGTGGTTGTCAGAAACGTTTCTCTTTTGTTTGTTTACTCCCCTGCTGCAGGCACAGCCATCATTACGGAAGAGCATGCGGCCATGTGGACCGACGGACGTTACTTTCTCCAGGCTGCCAAGCAGATGGACAGCAACTGGACGCTCATGAAGATGGGTGTGTAGAGACATGGCCAGCCCAACTTCAGTTGGCCAGCTTTGGGAAGGGACCCTAGGGTTTTATGAGGTCATGGACCCTTTTGAGGGTATCTTAGTCAGCTTTGGCTGCCATAACAAAATACCAGAGACGAGGTGGCCTAAACAGCACAAGTTTGTTTTCTCAGTTCCGAAGGCTGGAAGTCTAAGATCAGGGTGTCAGTATAGTCAGGTTCTGGTGTCAGCCCTCCTCCTGATTTGCAGACGGCTGCCTTCTCACTGTGTCCTCACACGGCAGAGAGATAGATCTCTTTTCTTCTTTTTAAAGGGCCACCAATCCTATCAGATTAGAATTCCACCTTTTTGACTTCATTTAATCTTAATTACCTCCTAAAATCCTTCTGTCCAGATACAGTCACATTGAGGTTGGGGCTTCAACATGTGAATTTGGGGGACACCATCCAGGTCATGGCACCAGAAAACCCTCTTTCTCTCACATTTACATGCACATACACACACACAAGCATGCATTCGGGGCTGTGGGGCTGTTATAAATGAACAGGCTAGTGACCTTTAAACTTTCTGATCGCATGCCTCCGTTAATGGCTCATGCACCCTCAACATATATGTATATTTGTTTATGTGTTTAGATATACATGCTGCTGTCCATCTGCATTTCAAATGTGAACAAAAATTAATTTCTTTGTTTTTTAGAAAAAATGAATACAAATAGACCTCCTAAAATTTTCTGTTTGCACCCTGGTGGATCAGTCAGTGTACCCCTGGGGTATGGGCATCTCTCCTTGGAGCCCACATCTCCAGCTGTCAGGTCTGTTAGCACTTTGCGGGGGGCACAGTGTCAGAGGAGCAAATTCTGCTCATTCCTTCAAGTAGGTATTTGGTTTCCCTGGGGAATGAATCTTCCTTCTTTCCAAGTCTGTCTCTAGTTTGCCTGAGCCCCTCTTTCCTCAGGCATTTCTCCTGCATAGGGAAATTCTGGTGGGTTTGGTTGGGGAGTGATTCATCCCTGGGGTTTTGCCAGATATCTGTCTGCTAGGAAATAGCATGACTTCATCCTATAAAAGTCATACGAGGGGCATTAAAAGAAACTTCGTTAGTAAGTGGCTTTTTAGTGGTTTGGGAAAAAAATAGCCAAGAATCAAATAGCAAAATAACAGCTTAGTGCCAGCTTTTAGGCAGTTTTTGGAATTGAAGTTCGTGAGCTCATTTCTTTATAAATCTTTGAACTTCCCCTCTGTGGTTATGTGGTTATCAGCAGTCCGTAGGGAAAATAGTGAAGATAAGTACTGGTTTAGAATATATGAACTTTCACTCTAAATATACATGTATTTCACCAAGCTGTTAAGTTTTTAGTAAAAATCTCATCAGTTAAGAAGCACGCATCCAAACATAGAAGGTATTGGCTTGGATTAAAGAAAAACTGGAATATCAAAAATAACTTCAGTTCCTTTCTTGGAGCTTGTTTGGTGTCCTATGACGAATCGTTCGGAAGAAACGGGAAGGGCTGTTTGCTCTCGGGAGTTGGAAAGCCAGGGAGCCATTGTAAAGATGATGGTGACGGGTACCTGTGTGTTCCTGTCTTAATCTTTGGAAAGATTTCTTTGCTGCAAAGGCTTGTGTTCAGCCCTCCAGTCAGGCCTGGTTGAGGGGCGGGAGCCTTCTCTCTGCCACCCTGCCTTCCAGTGAGGGGAGAGTACCATGGCGTGTGTTTCTCTTACCTGGTGTGGGATGTGAGGGAGGCCCCCAGCTCCCAGCCTTCACCAGTCACCACCCAAGTGCTCTTCAAGTGACCACTGGTGGTAAAGTGACTGATGGCGGAGAAGATGTTGTTTGCAGTGACACGTGTACCTATGTTGCAGTGATTCCCCGGGTGCTGTTTTGACCAGGAGTCGAATGAAAATCTTGCCTTTTCTTTTTGTTGTCTTCTTATTTTATTGTATGCTTCCGTCTTAATACACCTGGGTGTTAAGGGGCACCTGGGTGACTCAGTTAAGCGTCTGAGTCTTGATTTCGGCTCAGGTCCCGATTTTGCGGTTCATGAGATCGAGTCCCGCATTGGGCTCTGCGCCAACAGCACAGACCCTGCTTGGGACTCTCGCTCTCCCTGTCTGCCCCTCCCCCCGCTTGTGCATTCCCTCCTCTCTCTCTCTCTCTCTCTCTCTCTCTTTCTCAAAAAAAAAAAAAAAAAAAAGAAAAAAACACACCATCTTATACTTCTTGCAGCCTTCCAGGATTAAGGGAAGTTCAGATTTTTTCACGTGCCACCCATCTACCTTAGAGAAGGTGCTTAATAAAGGCCCTGTTATCATGATGTTGGTGAATTGCTTCCTTCTGGGTAGGACCGTGAGCTTGGTTCCACTGGGAATTGTTTCTTCTCTGTTCTTCCCTCTGTAGGTCTGAAGGACACACCCACTCAGGAAGACTGGCTGGTGAGTGTACTTCCTGAAGGATCCAGGGTTGGTGTGGACCCACTGATCATTCCTACTGGTGAGTGAGCTGGGGTCCTTCCAGCTTGGGTGAGGAAGTGGGTTCTAGATGCCTCTCCATTGTCCTTCTTTGTTTGTGGGACGTGGATCCTCTGGGGGCTCGGCGTGACTTGACGTCATGGTAAAGATCAAGGTGAGGAGAGGAGTTCTGGCAGAGAGGCAGGGGAAGGCGGTTGGTGGTGAAGATCACCTCTTTGCTGTTCTGCGTCCTACGCACCCAGCGCTAGGCCACGGGAGGATCGCCTTTCAGAAGGCGCTGGCTCTCAAGGCTCTGCTGCCTGCCTTGGCCGAGATGGCGTTCAGTTCATGCATGGCTGGGCCACGTGTATTTCTCCCCAGATTACTGGAAGAAGATGGCCAAGGTTCTGAGAAGTGCAGGCCACCACCTCATTCCTGTCAAAGAGAACCTTGTGGACAAAATCTGGACAGACCGTCCTGAGCGCCCGTGCAAGCCCCTCCTCACCCTGGGCCTCGATTACACAGGTCAGAACTGTGCTGCATGCAGCAGGGCCCCCAGCCATCATCCCTTCCACCTGTCACCTTTGTCTTCATCGCTGTCCCGAATCAGAGTTGAGCTTGAGCTCACGGGAGGATTCTGCCCCATGCTGGCACTGGCACTGGTGGGGTATTTCATGAAGGCAGGAGCTTTATTTGTTTCCAGGGTTGGCACCTACTTACCACCTACTTTGCATAATTTATTCTTGCCCTGCTCTTCTGGGCAGACCTTTGGCTGCTGCTAAGATGGCTTTTTTACTACGCTGTTGCTCGCTGCCTCTCACGTGTCTGATATTGGAAACGGGGCTGAGGGGTTTCTAGCTTCCATTTCCTTTTCTTTTGCCCGCGTTTGTAGATTTACCTCCTCAGGCCCCCCACCCCCCACCCCATCTCGTACCTTCTGCTTTAGCGGCTTTGGGGCATGGATTTCTTAGGCCTGTATGATAGTGGTCGGTGTGGAGCAAGTTCTGCGAACCATTTGTGGGAGCTGAAAGTGTGGATTTATGAGTGAGGGATACACAGAGAGGCCAGGGAGGTGGGGCTGAAGGGGAGGGAGTCGTGTGGTAGAAACAGCAGAGTAGAGGTGGATGGGGGATGTCTGGAATGTAGGCAGATTGCCCAGAGGGGTCCTGGGAAGAAAGCATTACAGCCCAGACTCTTGCCAAGTTTTAAACAGCATTCCCGAGCTGATCTTCAAAGCGGTGTTGGTTGTGGGGGCAGCCCCCAGCTTGCTCTCCTTGTGATGCCCTCACTGGAGGGTAGCTCAGATTCAGGGGGATAGGTCCAGGGAGTGGCCCAGGGTCAGCTAGACATTTTCCATTCGCATGTTTTGAGTTTTTTAGAAGCTGAATCAGAGGCGCTGACCTATTACTTGTAGGAGAGGGGAGAGCAGACGTTGGGGGTAAGATTTGTGTTCAACAAACACGAGTACCTACTATGTGCAGGACACTGTGCCAGGTGCTGGGTGAATAAGACAGAGGGTCGTCCTGTTCCCAGGTGGCTGTAACCGGAGTTGAAAGTACCGTTTCGTGGTGGGGATGGTGGTGGTCGTGGTGGTGATGGGGTGAGCTTCCCCAGGGCTACCATTCCATCTGGAGAGCCACAGGGAGGCCCTGGCTATGACAGGGCAAGTGTGATTTAGAAGTAGTGGTCCCAGTGAGTCAGATTGCAGGGAGTACCTAGGTCTTAGCACCAAAGGGCGAGTCTCTCGGCTCCAAGAACGTAAAGTGGGTGGTATTCCCCCGGCCTGTAAGACTGGGTGAGTTTTCCCTCCTGGGCAGTATGTTCTCGTAGCTCCCTGTGCCTCTGCTGTTGTGCCAGTTCTTACACGGAAGTGTAACTGTTGCTGGTTTAATTATTTGCCTTCCCATCTAGGTTGTAAGCCCCCTGAGGGCAGGGACTGGGTATAACTCAGAGCTGTAGCCACGGTGACCAGCACAGTGCCTGGCAGATACCTATGCCTGGGAAGTCTAGGTGCTTCATAGACATTTGTTGGATGAACAAATGTATTAATTTTGTCGGTGAGGCAGTCAGGGCTCTTGAAAGTCAACAGGTTTGGACAGAGGCTTAAATCCAGGCCTCCTGTTTGCTCAACCAACATGCTCCCTATAACAGGTGGTGCTGGCTCAGAATGTTTGGGATGGGTTCTTTCAGTTGGCTCCCGTGGGTCCCTGGAACCAGGGCCAGAGCCGCAAGCACGTTTGTTTCTTGCAGGCATCTCCTGGAAGGACAAGGTTGCAGACCTTCGGTTGAAAATGGCCGAGAGGAACGTCGTGTGGTTTGTGGTCACTGCCCTGGATGAGATTGCGTGTGAGTGCTCTGGCTTTACTGTTTGGGCATGTTACCCGGTCTCTCCCTTGGTTCTCTGGGAATCTGTGTGTTCGTGCAGATCAGCTTTCTGAGTGGCCAGGGAATAAACAAAAGACTTATGTCATCAATGGGTATATGATGCACCAAGTAGGATGGAGAAAGAATTATAGAGATGGGAGAGGGGAATGTAGCTTTGCCCAAAGTGTTTTTACAGCCAGGGGCTGATGTTAAATCTATGGTGGATGTCCACCTCTGACCAGTCTCTTCAGGACTGGGACACCTCTGAGGAAGGACATTCCTTCCTAACACTTAATGTCTGTGAGTATTTGTGTGTCTGTCAATATTCATGTCTCTTTATAGCTGTAGAAGTGGCACCATAGGAGATTATTTTTTTCTCTATACTTTTTCTTTAGGCCCCTGTGTTCTTCACAGTGAGAATGTTCTAGAAATATTTCTCTTTTAAAAAAATTTTTGTTTTTATTTACTTATTTAGAAAGAGAGAGAGAGAGAGAGAGAGCAAGCAAGGGAAGGGCAGAGAGAGAGGGATAGAATCCCAAGCAGGCTCCACACTGTCAGCGCACAGCCTGATATGGGGCTTGAACTCATGAACCATGAGAACATGACCTGAGCCAAGATCAAGAGTTGGAAGCTTATGGGGTACCTGGGTGGCTCAGTTGGTTAAGTGTTGACTTTAGCTCAGGTCATGACCCTGTGGTTTGTGAGTTCGAGCCCCGTGTCGGGCTCTGTGCTGACAGCTCGGAGCCTGGAGACTGCTTCAGATTGTGTGTCTCTCTCTGCCCCTCCCCTACTCGTGTTCTGTTTCTCTCTGTCTCTGTCTCTGTCTCTCTCAAAAATAAATAAACATAAAAAAAATACAAATAAATTAAAAGAGTTGGATACTTAATTGACTGAGCCACCCAGGCGCCCCATGTTCTAGAAATATTTGTACCTCAGAAAACTCAGGAACTATAAATATTTTTCACCAGCTTTTTTGATACAATAGCAGTTTCTGAATCTTTAGACCTTAAACAACCTGCATGCAATTGTTTAGTACCTGTCATCCTCTAGAACCTGAAGGAATCTTGGTGAATCTTCCTGTTCTGTCTTCCTTTTCTGACTGGGTTTGACCCAGGGTGACTGAGAAGAGGCACTACCTCATTTTTTAATTTTCTCATTAGAGAAAGAGACCCTACTACACAGTGTCCTATGTCTCCAGTCCCCAGCCCCAAAACTTTGTCAGATTATCAGTGATACTTGACATGTATCAGTGACTTATATCCTTAATTAATTAATAACCTTGACATCAGGGAAAATAACATATATAAAGTTAATTTCTCCCTTTGATTTTAAGAAAACACATTCCCATTGTGGAAAACCTGGAAAATGTAGAGGAAGTAAAAAGAAAAAGAAAAAAAAGCACCTATAATTTTGTTACCCAGAGATCATCACTGTTAATATTTGGTGTATATATAATTTTGAAGCTTGATTTTTTCCAAAGTATCAGCATACTTTAAGCATATATAATTGTAACTTAAGTAAATATAAATATCCCATCATATGGTTGGTTATACCATAATTTACTTTACCCATTCCCTTAAGGATGACCTTAGGTTATTTTTGATTTTCTCACGATTTTATTATGATGCCGCCATCAAAATCTTAGTGCATCAAAATCTGTGTCTTGGTTTCTGATGATTTTCTTCTATTTCTGGTTGCTTTCAGGGGTGGTATTATGGGTTAGAGGGTGTGCACGTGGTAGGCCTTTGGACCCATCTTGCCATTTACCTGCTAGAATTGTTTACAGTGGATAGGAATATGCCTGTCTTGCCACACCCTTCCCAGTCCCAAGTACTGGCATTTTTATTTTTTAAAATTTTATCAAAAAAATTTTTGTAATGTTTGTTTATTTTTTGAGAGAGAGACAGAGACAGAGACAGAGAGAGAGAGAGACATAGTGTGAGCAGCAAAGGGGCAGAGAGGTAGAGGGGGACAGAGGATCTGAAGCAGGCTCTGTGCTGACAGCAGAGAGCCCGAAGCAGGGCTCGAACTCAGAAACCCTGAGATCATGACCTGAGCCGAAGTCAGACACTTAACCGACTGAATCACCCAGGTGCCCTGGTACTGTCATTTTTAAACTGCTCGTCTGATAGGTAAAGCTTCATTGCTTTGTTGTGAGAAGCCATTATTTTAAAATAGACGTAGAGCTTTTCTCACTAGGAGTTTTTAAAATACTGTATTCTTCAGGAGAGCAAGCATTAGACATCTGGAAGCTTTGAGACCCTAGCTATTCTCTCTGCTGGCCACTTTAGTTTCTTAAACATACAATGATCTCCCCAGACTTTAAACATACAGTGATCTGCCCAAAGTCCTTCAAACATACAGTGATCTCCCCAAACACCTTTAACACTGGCTGTAGGTGGGGCCTCCACTCCAGTTCGGTATCATAGCTGACCCTTGGGTGGGCTCCGACACGGGTTTCATTCTTGGGCTTAAAGGCCACCACCACTCACTCCCTGCTTTTGTTCCTCTGCTGGGAAGCCCCGCCTCCTCGGGGCTCCTTGACTCTTAGCCGGAGGGCCTTGTTGGGCAACCTCACCATCCTGGGTGGGTCTCAGTCTTTCTACCCGAGGAGGACGTTGTTTGCTTCAGAAGGGAGAGAGTGCTTGGCTCCTTTCCCTTTACTTGGGAATGCCAGTTTGCTGCAGCAAGGCCAGGTCTGGCAGGTCACCACCAGGGGGACAATTTCAACTCTTTGGAGGGTAATCCTCCTGTTTTTTGACTAACTTCCATTCTGTTCCCGGGACAGCAATATGGTAGCATAAGAAACAGTTTTGGTGCCATCATTTGGCGGGCATGAGCGACTGCAGCTCCAAGTGGAACCAGGAAGTGAGGTTTCCGGCTTTTCTGAGAGATGCCACGGAATCCTTCCATGGAAGCCTTCCATGGATGTTGAAGCGTTTCCCTCCCCCTACAGGCTCTCTCTTGTAATCTCAAGTCAGGCAAGTGACGGGGCTTTTATTTTTTTTTTTAAGGGCTGTTCAATCTCCGAGGATCAGATGTGGAGCACAATCCGGTGTTTTTCTCCTATGCAATCATAGGATTGGAGACGATCATGTGAGTGTTGGGCCACAGTGGAAGGTCCTTCCTTCCTCACAGCTCCTCAGATTCCCCGTCTCCCTTGCTGGTCGACCCCATCACTACCTGACGTCCCGCTGATGCACTGCTTTTCTTCTGCTTTCTCCCTTTCCCGCTCCTCTTTCCTTTCCCTTCTTGTCTTCCTTAACAGCAGGTATTTCTTTTACATCCTGCCTCTCTCTTAATCTCCCAAATATCTTGAAATCTATGAAAGTCTCTCCAGTACTAGAAGATAGGAAAAAAACCAAACAAACTAGGCAGGACATCAGAACAAAACCAGAATGAAGCTATTTCACAAAATTCCTGCTGCAAAGTCTTGGTCAGGCCACACACTTGATTCTAAATTTTGTAGCAGCCAGTTGCAAAGGGATGTACAGGCTCAGTTATACAGTCTTGGGTCCATAGTTCAAATAAACCCAGGCATCTGGAAGGTCAGAAATGACACCGGAAGCCCACGCCCCTCCCCCCCCCCCCCATCAAACTTTATGCATTAAAGCATTGCTTGTGGCCTTCCTGCAGTTGTTCTTTTATTTGGATGGCTCTTTATTCAGATAACATTTATTAAGTTGATAGGGTCTCTATTGGGTGCTAGGGTGAATGAGACAGGGTGCTGGGCTGGAGCTGGGGGATGAATGTCTCTTCAGGGGCTTCAGGGCATGTAAGTGGGCACTGACTTGTCAGTGGGATGCGTATGGATGTTACAGGAGGGGCCTGACCTAAACTTGGGCATCAGAGGAGACTCTTGGGGAAAATAATATCGAAGCAGAGATCGAGGGCGCATGTGCGTTGGCTAGGTGAGCGGGGAGTGAGGAGAATGGTGGTCTAAGCAGAGGGCATGACATTTTCAGTGGCTCTGGGCAGGAGAGAGCACGCTGCCTGAGGAGGGCCTGGAGTGGTTCAGTGTGGTGGGAACATAGAGTGTGAGGCTGGAAGGTGAGCAGGGGCCACCTAAAGGAAGGCCCGTGAGCGGTGTCCAGGAGCTCGGACCTTTATCCTGAGGACACTGGGGAGCTATTGAACGACTTTTTCACAGGGAACCACATGATCAGGTTTGTAAATCATAAAGAATACTGTGGCTGGGAAAACTGTGCTGGCTGGAGCGAGACTGGATGCAGAGACCAGTTAGGAGGCTCTGGTGCTAATCCAGCAGAGAGATGGGGGCAGCCTGAACCTGGCTGGTGACTAGGCAAGGCCACAGTCAAAGCTGGACAGATTTGATCAGGATTTACACTATAGGCCCAAAGATCTTAGTGGCGGGAAGGGACAGTGTCCACGTCCCGGCTGGGGGAATGGAGTGGATGGTGATAACATACACGGGGATAGGGACACAGTTTGGGGAGCAGGATTTGAGAAGGGAATGGGGAGGAAGGGGAACTGCTTGGTTTCGGTTGCTAGAAGGTGGAGCCTGTTGTGTATGTGTGGGTGTGTACTTCTCCCCCCTCACTCACGTGTCCTCCTTTTTCTGTCACCTCACCCCTGGCCCCTCTGCAGGCTCTTCATTGATGGTGACCGCATAGATGCCCCCAGTGTGAAGGAGCATCTGCTTTTTGACTTGGGCCTAGAAGCCGAATACAGAATCCAGGTGCTTCCCTACAAGTCCATCCTGGGCGAGCTCAAGGCTCTGTGTGCCAATCTCTCCCCAAGGGAGAAGGTGTGGGTCAGCGACAAGGCCAGCTACGCCGTAAGCGAGACCATCCCCAAGGTTGGTAGCCCTGCTGAGGCCCATCCAAAGTCGGCCACATTCCAGCTGCCAGCCCCTTCCCAGTTCTGGCATCATGCAGCTTTGTCTTTGAAACAGAGGTTGTTTTGGAAGATCTCGGGGACTGATTGTCAGATCAGAGATGTCCTCTCCCTAGATGAGCCCTTTGGGCTAGAGCCATGTTGAGAGTCTGAGGGCCCTTAGAACTCATTGAGTCCTGTGTTGTCCAGAGTGTGGCATGAGAGATGATTTTAGGTGGTATATACTAATACTTAGGTTTATTTAAATATTCTCTGTTTTAAAAGCAATTCAGCATATACTAGAAAAAATATTTCTAGTATTTGAGACCATGATGATATAAAAATTGTTTCTTAAGACAGAATTTAACAAACTAAGTTGATTTGAAGATGGTCTAAAGAGGGGCGCCTCCTGGGTAGCTCAGTCGGTTGAGTGTCCAACTTTGGCTCAGGTCATGATCTCGCCGTTCGTGAGTTTGAGCCCCATGACAGCTCAGAGCCTGGAGCCTGCTTCAGATTCTGTGTCTCCCTCTTTCTCTGCCCCTCCTCTCCTTGTGCTTTGTCTCTCTCTCGAAAAATAAATAAACATTTAAAAAAATATTTTTTAAATAAAGATGGTCTAAAGAAAAGAAGTAAAGGTCTAGAGGGCTGGCAGCCGGTGTAAGAGCTGTGTAGGTGGTAGGAGAACTCTGGGAAACACTACTCTGCGTGTGCTCCTCCCTCACCACGTTTTACAGCTAAGGAGACGAGGCCCAGAGAGGCTTGGGAAGTTGGGGACTTGTTGAAAGTCAAATGATAGTGATACCCTTAACCTTTACTCAGCCCCTGTTGGGTTATTCTAAGCAGTGAACACCTGTCCTCTCATTTTAACTAGGGCCCAGGGCATGACTGGAATCCAAGCCACCTTGGATTGTAGCCTTTTCGAACATCCTGTCTGGAGCCTCTGGCTGCCAAGTGCCCTTTAGCAAGCCCAGGGGTCTCCTCTCTTCTCCATCCTGGAAAGAGCCCAGGCCTGGCCCACTGAGACCTGGCTTGCCAGTACGCCCTGCCACTCTCACACTGTGTGACACTCATCTGCTCGGAGATTTGTTTCCTTGACCTAAGTTAGGGGATCATGCCTGCCTTCTCTGTTTCATGAGGGCTATGCACGTAGGAGTGAGGGGATAAGAAGCCTAGAAGGAATGAGAGCCTTTCAACAAGCTCTGTGCGAGTGCAAGTGATCCTAAACCCCCCTCCCGGAGTGCAGGGCTGGCCTCTGACTCGTTCTCATTGGGAAGGGTCTTCCCCAGCCCTTTACGATCAGATCGTGAACAGTAGGTGATTTGTGATCCCTGAGCAAGATGGGAAGGAGCAGGAGCCCTCCCTCAGTCGTGTGTGTCCCCAGTGGGAAAAAGCCTCCTTTGTGCTTTTTCAAGAAAGGGGTTATTTCAGTCAAGCTTTGATCTGTTAATGGACTCTGACCATGACCGTGGAAGCTTGAAAAGCAGTGTCTTCCTGATGGCTGGCAGCCAGCAGTGCCAGAGAGCTGAAGATGTGGGGGACAGAAGAAAAATAATCTTGTTTGATGTACTTTACCTTTTGGAAGTGTTCGAGCCCCTCTTGTCATGCTCAGAGTCATCAACCAAAAGGGGCAGGACTTCGATCCCCAGGCACAGCTCCATGGGTCCTGAATGGGAGCTCTTCACATGACCTGTCTTGATGTGCTGGGTGAAGAGGTGATTGCCTTGGTCTTGGGTGAGTGGAGCCAGACTCAGTTTCTCATACTATGCCTTTTGCCCCTAGGATCATCGATGCTGTATGCCTTACACCCCCATCTGCATTGCCAAAGCTGTGAAGAATTCTGCCGAATCAGAAGGCATGAGGCGAGCTCACGTGAGTAAAGCAGCCCGTGCAAAGGGGGTGTGTATGGTGGTTGGAAGGCCCAGTCCCTCATCTGCTGTGTGGCTTTGAGCCTGGCACAAGGCCGGAAATTTTTTGAGCCTTCCAGCGTTAGTGAGAAAATGAAGTAGAATACTCAGTGGGCTAGATCTTTATAAAGTACAATGTATAACAGAAAAAAGGCGACAACGATGATGATGATGATGATGGAGAAGAAGAAGAATAAGAAGGTGATGCCTCTTAAAAGGCCCAAGGTATGTTTCAAGGCCAGTGGTGGGTCTAGAAAGATTTGAGGTCCACAGATGGCATTTGCCAGTGGCTTGTCTTTCCTGCCTCTGGAGGGCAGGAGTGAATCCACTGAGGGATGTGCGTTTGGTCTCGGCAGGCCCTTCCCTGGTTGTGCCCGATGGGTCCGGCTTTCTCAGAACCACGTTAGGGCTGGGCACTGAATTTGCCCAGCTGATTTTCAGTAATAACTTAAAAAAAATTGTCTCTATTCTTTGCACAGATTAAAGATGCTGTTGCCCTCTGTGAACTCTTTAACTGGCTGGAGAAAGAGGTTGGTTCTTCGTCTTGTTTTAACACATGGATGTAGATTATTCAGAAGTTCTCAACATGTGATTCAAACCGTGGCACCTCCATGCTCTGGTGACCATGAGGTGTAAGGTCTTGATCTAATTTTAGTCCTTACTTTTGGTAGTTCTTTCTGGAAATTTGGTGTGTGTGTATTTAGAAGTTTTTTTAACTGTAGAAAATAGTAACACAGATGAAGACAGAATTTCCTTCACAGAGAGGATCCTTTTTGGGTCAAGGCATTGTCTTATAACTGAGTGAAATTTCATTATGAGGAAAAATGACTCACAATAATATTCTAGGCAAGCTGATTATATTAAGAGAAAAAGATCTTTGTGTACTTCAATTTAAGACTTAAAACTTTTTATTTGATAGTAAATTGACTCTTGGCCATTAGTTTCTTGCCCTTTCATTCCTTATGGTTGACAGCAGGAGGATTTCTTTGTGTCATTACTAAACAATCACATGTTCCCTTTAAATATTATATAAACAATTCTTTAAAAGTAGCTTAAACTGGAAGAAGGGTATCACCCTGTGTGTAACTATTTTATTCTCTCTGGCTATTTTCCTTCTGCGTAAATAAGTTTTACACATCTCTCAGTGTATACGTACGATTTTGTATTTTATTTTATTCCGTTAGCACCACAGCGTGAGCATTTTCCGTGTGCTTTGAGGCCTTAAAAAAAGGATCCAAATTGTAAAAGCATTGTGAGGTGACAGATGGTAGCTACACTTGTGGCGAGCATAGCATAAATAGAGATGATGAATCACTGTGTTGTGCACCTGAAACTAACATAACACTGTGTGTCAACTATACTCGAATAAAAAAGAAGGATCCAAGCAGAGAGGTTGCGTTTAGTGGTTAGACCAATTTGCCATTGCTCCTGTTTTCAGGTGTTTAGATCCTTTTTAATTTTCTTGCCGTTATTAATCACCCTGTAATAATATCTTTCATTTATCTTCTTTACGTATTTAGGATGACTTTCGCAAGACAATATCCTAGCAGGAGATGGTTTTGAATTTTTCAACTTAGATGGATTAAGTTTGGGGAGGTTTTAGGGTATAACACTGGGGCAGAGAGTTAAGTGAAAAATTGAAAGGATAGAAGCCCTTCTACTTTAATTTTTTTTTAATATTTTATTTATTTTTGAGATAGAGACAGAACACAAATGGGGGAGAGGCAGAGAGAGGGTGAGACACAGAATCTGAAGCAGGCTTCAGGCTGCTGTCAGCACAGACCCTGACATGGGGTTTGAACTCACAAACCGTGAGATCATGACCTGAGCTGAAGTTGGATGCTTAACTGACTGAGCCACCCAGGTGCCCCTAAACCCTTCTACTTTAGATTGCTTTGGTAAGAGTCTTAGAAGTTTCCCTCCTTGTTGAAGACGAGACCTCAGCTGTGTCCCATAGGTTGGACAGCCGGGACATGGGAATTGAGGAAAAAATAAGCTTTTAATGCATCCCTTTTAACATGTAATAAACACGTGAATTTATCACTCCTGATGACTTATGAGCAACTTCCTTGTAGGTGCCCAAAGGTGGTGTGTCGGAGATCTCAGCTGCCGACAAGGCTGAGGAATTTCGCAGGTACGGATCCGTGTGTGCAGGAACCTTGTGGTCATTTCTTTGGCAACTTAAATGAGGCTGAGAGGGCCCTGATTGCTGGCACAATAAGATTCTGGAAGCCGCTGTGCTCTCTGTGTCTTTCTGTTCCAGACAACAGGCTGACTTTGTGGACCTGAGCTTCCCAACGATTTCCAGTACGGGACCCAATGGCGCCATCATTCACTACGCGTAAGGCATGCGGAGGAGCACGGTGCCTGGCTTTGCTGCTGCTTCTGCACAGGAGCCTGAGCAGGGGAGAGACATTATTTTACCAGAGGCCCCAGTGCCCACCCCCATGTTGTCTGTTGAGACTGTTCTTATATGGGAAATAAGGTCTTGTTTCCTCTCAATCTCCCACTCTCTGCCTTTTGGGAGCCTCCACTTAGGCTCAGGTGTATGGCACTGACATTCTTCACGATGTCGTCAAATGGGTTGTCCCCATTTCCTTTCTGTGTCTACAGAAGCTGTATTCATAGCTCTTGATCATGGTGATCGGTGTTTGTCTTTCTTCATAATGGCAGCCATCTTGATGCAGGAGTCCAGACATCTTTGTGAGCTCCATCACTCCATACCAAAAAACTTATCATGAGGTTGTTGAGCATACTGTTATGGTTAGGGAGATAATCAGCACCCTTTCTTCCCTCCTTGTGGGCTTGGCACCCGGCCTACGAGGCATTTTAGCAGATGACCTATAAGAGCCTGTGGACTCACAGAGCTGAGCATTCCCTGCACTGTGAGATGGGAGGGGCACTGATAAGTTTAGGGCTGATCTGTCTGTGGAGATGGTGGGAAATGGAACTTGGCTTGATTATCGGGCTTCAGCTTTCAGAATTGCCCAGTTGAATGTATTTGCCTTGTGTTGGGCATTCTGAGTTCTTTGCTCCATGTCTGAGGTACACAGTCTGGGGGAAGATCACTTGGTCTGTCTCACTGGGCTGTACTTGGGCGGAGATTCACCCCCACCCCCTTTTAATAGTTGCTTTTAGAGCTTTTAGTCTTGGGGCAGATTTTGAAGCTGTGTGGGAGACAGTCACAGCTGTGATTGTGCAGCTCTCTCGTATTAATGCTTCTGTTCCAAAATTAAAATATCAAAAGGACTCCAGTTTTTGTCTTATGTTTAATTCAGGTGATGAATTTCTTGGCTGGATACTATCCTAGAATTTTACATGTAATTAACACATTAAAAAGAACTCCGATCAAATGGGGGAGAAGCCTGCTTCTACTTTGGCATGTTTTCACAATGGGCTGCTGGAAGCCTGTTGAGAAGCAGGACGTTGCTTCCATGTCTGGTTGTCTTTTTCAGTCGTTCGGCCCAAGTAGCCACTGATGCCCGTAGTGCTGGAGAGGGGGTGGTGCCTGGAAATGAAGGAGTCCTTCTCTCAGCGGCAGGGCAGAGACTTGCAGTGCTCTTATTCATTGTAGCATTTCCCAGTGCAGTGACACTGTCTGGAAGTGGCCTGGGGAAATCAGATCACTTTTTAAAAGTGCTTCGTGTTCATTTGGAAAAAGTGCTTTCGTGTAAGAACATTGTGATCTACTTCACTTCCCAGTAAAAATCCCTTTAGTTTTCCTCCCAAATTGAGGAATTTACCTCCTGCCTGTCTGGTGGCCTAGGAAGCAAGTGGGGAGGCTCCTGACGGGGTCAGGACTGAGGGAGTTACATGGAGGCTGAGGCCGGGGCCTGGGACCCCCACACCCAGAGACAAGTGACTCCTGGCTGCTATATTCCCAGTTCTGAGGACTCTAGCTTGGTCCTGCTGCATCTAATGATTATTATTTTTGTAACTTTTACAATTATTTCATGAACATCTTTTTTGTTCCAAGCACACATGGAGCTAGATATAAAGAGATACGTTGTTCTTCTTTCTCTTGATCTCTTTATCCAGTTGGGGAGATAGGTCGACTGGGTCTTTGACTAGTTCTAGAAGATTAAATTATTTGGAATAATTAATTTAGTTGGTAACTTTTAATTTTGATATAATTTCAGACTTAACCTAAGTTGTAAGAATAGTATAAGGAACTCTTATTTGTCCCCCTCCCAGATTCAGGAAGTATTTACATTTGTGGACTAATTATTTTTTAATTAACTTTCTTAGGCCAGTCCCTGAGACGAATAGGACCTTGTCGCTAGATGAGGTGTACCTGATTGACTCGGGAGCTCAATACAAGTAAGTAAACTAGGGCTGCCATAGAACTTGACGATGTTGGGTCAAAGCAGTTGAATAGGGGGCAAGCCAGGCTCCAGCCGAGAGCACTCAGCTGAGACTCTCACTCTGCACTTGCTGCTAATGGACTCGTTCCCGTGTCTTGTCCTTTTTTTCCACCCGTGGTTGAAAGAGCCCAGTGGTGACTCTTCCCACAAAAGACTGTTTGATAGGAATGTTTAGTTCTTGGCCGAGTGTTGTTAAATACTAAATAAATAACTGAAAGCAAGCTTTCAAAACCACTGGAAAGGCTTCTGCTCTAGCTCATAAACTGCCTGCTAGCTCTCTGGACTTGTAGTGGCCTCAGGGCTTGGGAGGTAAGGGATTAATTTTGAATGAATGAATGAGAAACTAGGTTGCCCCCGAATTTCTGAATTTTCGTCTTCACATCTTGCTCCTTTTCACACTCATCCTCTAGAAAGTTTCTCAGAGGAGAACCCAAGAGTTCGTTGGGTCTCGATGTGGAAGCCATGAGAGGGAGCTGGAACAGGTGTTGTCTGCATGAAGAGGGCACGAGCAAGGCCTTTTAAATGCTCCTTTCCCACTGCAGTTGGGACCATGGCTGAGGGGGAGCCTGATCTTTAAGTGAGCTCCACCCCGTGCATGGAAACCACAGCCTAGCCTTGGGACACATGGGTTGGTATTCATGATAACAGCCTAGAACTGAGGGTGTTGAGATTATTTGGCTACTGGTGTAAATTTTGGTTCACTTCTAAATTTTAGCAGGATTCTAGAAGTTATCCTTTCTGTGTCACAGGTATGGATTAGTGTGTTCTAAGAGATACCTTTGGGTATTTTTAGGGTTCAGTCCTTTGTTGTCCTGATGGGAGGAATTGGAGGTTGGCTCTCTCTCTTTTCTTTTTCATGTTTATTTTTGAGAAAGAGAGAGAGGAGCATAAATGGGGGAGGGGCCGAGACAAAGGGGGGATGGAGGATCCTAGACAGGCTCTGTGCTGACAGCAGAGAGCCAGATGCGGGGCTCAAACTCACAAACTGTGAGCCAAAGTCGGATGTTTAACTGACTGAGCCACCCAGGCGCCCCGGCCCTCTTTTGATAGAAGCAGGCTCCTGTTTACTTTGTCCTCTTCCCCCTCGTTTATGACCCCAGTGACAGCGTCTCCCATGAAACAGTCCTCGCATTGTGCGTGTCAGGGCCTGACGAGTTTACTCTCAGTACATGAGGCCATCCTTGCATTCCTACTTTGTCTCATTTAGTTTTTTTAAGTGACTTTTTTGAGATATACTTCACATACCATACAGTTTACTCACGTTAAGTATACAATCAATGGTTTTTAGTATATTCACAGAATTGTGCAACCATCACCACCAGCAATTTTGAAACATTTTCATCACCCTTAGAAAGAAACCCCATTCCCATTAGCGGTCACTTCCCATTTTCTCCTACCTAGGAAACCATTACTATACTTTCTCTCTACAGGTTTGCCTATTCTGGGCATTTCCTATAAATGGAATTATATATAATGCATGGCTTTCTCTTTCTGGCTTCTGTCTTCAAGGTTCATTCGTGACCTAGTGTGTGTCAGTACTTTATTCCTTGTAATTACTAAGTAATATTCATCGTATAGATACCACATTTTGTTTATCCATTGATAGCCATTCAAGTTGTTTCTACCTTTTGGGTTTTATGAATAATGCTACTATGAACGTTTGTATACAGGTTTTTCTTATTTTAATTTATTTTTTAATTTACATCCAAGTTAGTTAGCATATAGTGCTGTAAGGATTTCAGGTGTAGATTCCAGTGATTCATCCCCTACGTGTAACACCCAGTGCTCATCCTAACAAGTGTCCTCCCTAATGCCCCTTACCCATTTAGCCCATCCCCCCACCCACAACCCCTCCAGCAACCTTCAGTTTGTTCTCTGTATTTAAGAGTCTCTTATGTTTTGTCCCCCTCCTTGTGATTTTTGCTTCCCTTCCCTTATGTTCATCTGTATACAGGTTTTTAGATTTTCACTTCTCTTGGGCATTTACCTAGGAGTGGAATTGCTGGGTCATGTGGTAACTCCATATTTATAACCTTTTAAGGAGCTGAAGATTACTTTCCAAAGTGGCTGCACTATTTTACGTGGCCACCAGCAGTGGCCTCACCTACCCCATATTTGAGCAAAAGCTTATTTGGAGTGAAAACTAATTTGTCCTTTCTTCTGGAAAGGGACGGAACCACAGATGTGACACGGACCATGCATTTTGGGACCCCTACGGCCTATGAGAAGGTAAGGTAGAGCAGAAAACTTGAGAGGGCCTCTCTGCTTTCGTAAGAGCATTGCTTTTATGAAAAGGAATTGTGTAACTAAGTAAAATTTGTATGTGGGATAGTAAAATAGCTCATTACTGTGGAGTCAGGCTTATCTGCTTTATGATGTCCATTTAATTAATTACTGGAGACATTTTAAAAGCATTCTGTCTGCTAAGGTCAAGGAACTCAGATTCAAGTTTAACAGCGTCAGTAGTATTCTCTTGAGTCAGGAAATCTCTAGGGATAGGAATGGGGTAGTGAAATGTACGTTTTTTACAAACAGCATCTAGATTTGGTTCTGAAAGCCACCCCCTTCTTTTTTCAAGTTCAGCATTTCCATTTATAGGCTTAGCTGTAGGAACCCTCTGAAATGATATACACTGCTCAGTTTTGGGTCTGTCTGGCCTGGAAAGGAGGAGATAGCAGTGAGGTAGAGAGATGTGCACCAGGAGTCTAGAGTCTGGACTTGAGGTCTTCTCTGCTGTTTACTGGCTCTGTGACCCTGAGTAAAGCACACAGACACATCCGCAGAAATGGGGATAAGAGTACCTGCCTCCAGGGCTGGTTGTAAAGGTTCCATGAACCTTGCAAGTTCCCGGATCAGTCACTACCTAGTGAATGTTGGTTGATTCTCAGTGAATCTTTTTCTGGGAACTTCTGCAGGAAGTTTATCCAAGGAAGAGAGTTTTAGGCAGTGCAGCAGAGCAAGCTTCATACTTCAGGTCCTGTGGCTCATCTATTTGTAGGCATGAGCACCTCAGAGGAGTTTGACCTTGGGTCCATATACCTTTGGTGTGACTCTTTTTGTTCTGGAGAAAGAATTCCAGACCAGACTGAAGAGTATGGGTTTAGTCCTAACTCTGCACCTTACCAGCAAACCGCTAACCTTCCCAGCAGCAATTTCTTCATCCAGGCAGTTAGGGATAACCCCTGAGTATAACATTGGTCAGGGCACAGAGGCCGAAGCAGGACCGCCTGGCTTTAAGGCCAGATGCTGCTGCTTATGAAGTGAGCCACCCAGCATGCTGGTTAATCTCTCTGTCAAGTGAGGATGACCACAGCATCTCCATCATGAAGTGTGGGATTAAATGATCAGTGTTTACTATCATGCCTGGCACAGAGGAGTCGCTCGGGAAATGTTAGCTGGCTTCACCAGTACCTTCTCCTACTTTCCCAGTCTTTCTCGTGCTCAGAGGATATTGGAATGTTCATTACCAGGGAAGGATCTGTGGGATCATGTCTCTGACAGTTCTCTTTTACTCAATTTAATTTCAAGATTTTCTGGAAAATTGGTCCTATGACCAAGCTTTTTTTCCACCAGATTTCTTTTTCTTTTCACTCTGATTTTCTCTGTGGTATTGCTAAAAGCCTTCAGAAGCAAGGTTTTCTGAACTGCTGGAAAACTACAGGACTAACACCTCTGTCCCGGTTCTGCAACACGCCCCCTGGGTTTTCTTTGGCAGGAATGCTTCACATATGTCCTCAAGGGCCACATAGCTGTGAGCGCAGCCGTTTTTCCAACTGGAACCAAAGGTAGGTGTTTCCTTCTGTCATATGACAGGCTGGTTCTTGTTCAGACACCAAACGTGTCTAAATGTGAGTGGAAGAACATGTCCTTTCTTGTCGTGTCAGCCCCAGTCCCTTCAGGCCCATCCAGGGCAGGTGGGTGTGCCGCAGGAAGTGAGTCTCCTGGACCCGCTGACTGAGCTCAGAGGGCCTCCCAGGGAGCAGGCTGAGGTTTGGGCTTGATGTCGGCTGTATACCTCTCTCCTGACCACTTCAGGTGTCGGATGACACATAAAGGTGGCTCCCAGGAGAGTGCAGCCGGGCGTGAAGGCCTCAGGGCCCAAGCGGAAGTTGGTGCAGCCTCCTTCTGCCCTGCAGTGCTGGGCCAGGGCCTCTTGGTTGGGATCCTTGTCGGGATTTATTTTACTGGGAACCTGACTTCAGATATATACCAGTTTGCTTGAGGACTGATGGATGGGGCACTGGACAGGGAGTTGACAACACCTGGACCTTGAATCTTAGATGGAGCCTGCACTCATCTCCCTGGGCATCCCTTTTATTGCAGTCTGGTTTTAATCCTGAAACCTCCGGGTCCCAGAACTGGGAAGGGAATGTCCCTATCGCCAACACCCTTAGCTGCTGCCGGCGGCCGTCCCCTTGCTGGCTTCGTGGACAAACAATCCTCTGGCTTCAGACTGAGCTCTGATTGGGTGGGGAGCGGCCCTCCTCGGGAGCTCTGATTGTTAGCTCTTCCTTATGCCAGGTTGAAATCAGAACCCTCCAGTAACTTTTACACGCTGGTTTCTGTTTCACCTTCTAGAGCCAAACATAATAAATCTAATCTCTAAAGTGCTTTGCAAATTGAAAAAGTACTGGACAAATATCATCAAGTGGTTCTTATGTGTCTTTCAGGACACCTTCTTGACTCGTTTGCCCGCTCAGCTTTATGGGATTCTGGCCTGGATTACTTGCACGGAACAGGACACGGTGTTGGGTCTTTCCTGAATGTTCATGAGGGTCCTTGTGGCATCAGTTATAAAACGTTCTCTGATGAGCCGTTGGAAGCAGGCATGATCGTCACTGACGGTATGTGTCCCTCTCACCCAGTGCATGTGTGGATCTCTGAGCCTGTTTGAACACTCTCTGTTGTTTCTTATACTTAATTATTTTAAAGTAAATTAGATATACTTTCCCCCTCTTGTCTCCTTGAATTAAGAACAACTTTTTATGATTATAAAAGTGACACGTGTTCATTTTAGAAAAAGTGAGATGGGGAGCACCTGGGTGGCTCAGTCGGTTAAGCATCTGACTTCAGCTCAGGTCATGATCTCGCGGTTCGTGAGTTCAAGCCCTGCGTCAGGCTCTGTGCTGACAGCTTGGAGCCTGGAGCCTGCTTTGGATTCTGTGTTTCCTTCTCTCTCTGCCCCTCCCCTGCTCACACTCTGTCTCTCTCTCTCTCTCTCTCTCTCAAAAATAAATAAACGTTAAAAAAAAAAATTAGAAAAAGTGAGACAGTAGAACAGCATATGGAAGAAAATGAAAATCACTTGTAATCCAGCCATCCATAGGAAATGCTATTTAATATTTTGATGTATTAGCTTTTGGTCTTTCATATGTGTATATATTTTTTTTCTAATCATTCAGATTATACTGGACATAGTGTTTGTATTCTGCTTTCTTAATGTACTTCCTTTCCCCACGTCATTAACAGATCTCTGTGAATATATTGTAATGCGTGCATCATTATGGCTTATGAATATGCGCTGTGATCTCTGTGGTGGATCCTGTTATTGTACTCAGGGATTTCAGAACCTTCCTTTCTGTTCCTCGAAGACCTATTGAAAGCGGCCATGTGGGAGGAGGAGGCATCTCTGGGCTCTTGCGGCTGGATTGAGGGGACTGTTCACCTGTTTCTCCTCCCCCTCCAGGGTGGGGCTGTCATCCCAGGAGTGGTCATGTGCACCATGGGCTGCTTCTCATTTCTGGATTTGGTGTCTTTTAGAGCCAGGGTATTATGAAGATGGGGCTTTTGGAATTCGCATTGAAAATGTTGTCCTGGTGGTCCCTGTGAAGACCAAGGTAGGTAGTTATGTATTTATTTATTGTAAAATTTTCATTATTTCCTAATGAGGGAAGATAAAGATGTTTGTTTTTGGAGCCAAGAGTGTGCCATTTTGGAGCTGAAATGGAGCTTCCTTCCCATAGTGGAGAGTTTCCTAGAAATCACTCTCCTCTGCAAAGCCAAAAAGAAAATTCTTCATGAACTGGGACCCAGAACTGGAATGCATGGAGCCCCAGGCAGGCCCCTGCTGGATGTGATTTGGGTCTGAGTTTGCTAGAGGCAGCTTCTTGTCATGATGCTTCCTCTACAGGGGCAGGGGGTGGGGGAGGTGCTTGTTTAAAGGCCCCTCCCAGACCCCAGACCCAGAGCTGGGGCTGGGAAACTATATTTTCAACAAATTACCTAGATGATTTTTATTGGGTAAACCTGAGGAGCCATGAGTTATACTGTGGGTCAGGCCCCACAGGCTGGCGAGAAGATAGGTCCGGTGCCCTGCAGAGGACAGGGGCTCCTCCTTCTCCCCATCACTGTTACAAGAGGATGCAGGGCGTCAGGTGCTAGGCTTTACCTAGAAGACCTGCTTACTCCTCTTCTGTGAGTGACTGGAAATCAAACAGTTGGAGAGAAGTGGCTTCTTAAGCCTGCAGGGATCTGCATGTTGAAGTCACTGTCTGTGAGAGTGACCTCTCTTCTCACTCCCAGAGGCCTTGCCAGGATCAGAGACCCAGCATGCCCTCAGGTGCCATGGCCATCCCATACTATGTAGGATGGACAAACCTGTTATGTGTCACCTGATGAGACTAGCAGGTCAGGACAGGCCACGCGGTTAACTATTAAATAAAAGTGGTGTCGGGCACTTATATGCCGTAGAGTCTTGAGAACCAAAACCAGTGATGCCCCTCATCCAGACACCGCCATGTTGTTTCCTTACTTCTTCTCCATCACCGTGGATATTAGCCTGTGGACCTGCTGCTGAGAGCCCCTCGGCTTCTGATGGCTGCTGTTTGCACAGCGGAGCAGCTTTTGGACAGTCCCGTCAGCTGGGTTCATCGTGCCTCCTGGGCCGATTGAAAAAGCTCTGACCCCTTCTTGGTTCCCAGTCACACCTGGCCCTGAGGGGTGGTCCTGGCTGGTGGGAATGACCTCATGGTGGTTCATTGTGAGAGGGAGAAGTAAAAGCTTCTGTTTTCTTCTTTTTCCAACAGTACAACTTCAATAACCGGGGAAGCCTGACCTTTGAACCTTTAACTTTGGTTCCGATACAGACCAAAATGATAGATGTGGATTCTCTTACAGACAAAGAGGTAATGAGGGTGGCTTGGAGGTGACAGAGTGGAAGTGGGGGTGGGGAGCTACCTTATGCTCTCTAGTCTGTTCTCACTTTTTAATTTAGAGGTCTGTGCCACCTGAGTCTGAAGATTCTAGGTCTCCTGTGGTCTGTAGGTGCTTTTCCTGTATTTGTTGGCTCTCCAGGTAGGGGTCCTCCCTGCACTATTGTGGGGCTGTAAGGTTTCGTGAGTGGGAATAATTTGCCATTGCTTTCCATGAGGGCAGGAGCCGTATCTGTGCTGAGGCGTGTTTAGCAAACCATGGGCCATGTGTCTCCCCTATGAGGAGCCAGATGGGTGGAAGGGCCTGTTGGCCATTGCGCATACCAGATTGTTTTCTAATGTTGAATGAAACATTAAGGGCATGAAAAGCAAAATCTATTATCATATGCCCAGTTTCCACACAGAAAGGAGAGAGGTGGTAGCTACTAGTCCGGTCACTCTGGGCTGTGAAACTCTTCACAAAGCTAGGAGCACAATAGTGCTCACCTATCAAGCTCAGAAGGAAACAGGTCTTGAAACCCCTTCAAGTCCTCTGGTGGGTCCCCAGGCCCACACGGCCAGGTGAGGTGACAGGCACCAGGACCTGGAGTAAGCCTTGAGGGATCAGGCCAGGTGATCAACATCAGAGCAGAGAGGGGTCAGAGACAGGGCAGGAATGGTCAACACTGGACAGACAAAACTGCTCCCAAGCCAGGAAGACAGAAGTCAGAAGGACACAAGTTCCAGAGCAGGGTAGGTGGTCAGAAGTCCCTGCAAAGGCAGATGATTGATGGGAGCCAAAGTCAGGACAGGTGTGGTAGGTTCTATAGGAATATGTTTTTATCACTCAAAGCAGCCACTGACCCCACTCCAGGGACCTTGAAGTGCCTCTTTAGGCATCCTCAGTGGCGCACACCTAGGCCTCATGCTCGGCCCTGGAGAAAAGTGCCTCAGGCTTAAGGAGGCCCCTTCTATTGGACTGTGGGATGGAATTCCTGCAGCTAGAAGTCTCTTCTGCCTCATCCAGCTCACAGATGGGTGACAGAAAATGTCATCTACCCCCTGCTTAGTGTGGACACTGTGCTTAACTGTCAGTGCCCTTGACCCGCCAGACATTCCCACTCGCAGCACCTAAACGAGTCCTACTGATGTGGTTGTAGAGGGTGCTGGACAGGACACAGCCTGTTAACAGTGATGTCAGCTGTGTCTATGGCGGGAAGAGTCCCTCCAGCATTGCAGGGGTCTTTTCCAGCCTCTGTAGGGGATAGCTAACGTGAAAGGGGACAAGAACACTAGGTGGGCATGGAAGCCACCCTGCTTAAATCCTTTGTGACCATAGGAGCCACTGTCTCTTACCGTGGCCTTGGGTACCGCTTCCAGGGTCTTAGCGAGGGACTGTTCAGTAATAAGTCACTTTACTCTCTTGGAAGACCAAGGCCGTGGCTTCCTACCCTGTACCCAGGGTTTGCAATCCTTGCCGTCTAGATAAAATGAACTAATCAGGAGGCATTTCTCCCAATGACATTCTGCTTTATCCAGGGAAATAGTGCATGAGGAAGGTTGAGTGAGACCATTCTTCTTTGAGGGAGAAAGAGTTTTGTTAACCTCACAGTCCACCCCATGACATTGGACGTAGACCAGTGGGTTTTTTTTTTTTTAATGTTTATTTATTTATTAGAGTGCATGCGCATGTGCACATGAGCGGGGCAGGGGCAGAAAGAGAGGGAGAGAGAGAATGCCAAGCAGGCTTCACGCTGTCAGCTCAGAGCCTGATCTGGTGCTTGATCTCACAAACCGTGAGATCCTGACCTGAGCCGAAATCAAGAGTCGGACATATAACCAACTGAGCCACTCAGGCGCCCCCAGTGGCTCTGTCTTAATCTGTGGTTCATTACCATACCTTGCATAGCCAATTCACTGAACTGTTCCTTCTGTCAATTTTTATAGGGCAGATAATATCTTCTTACCCTTAGATCATAAGCAAGTTTCTACAGATAACAGTAGATGTACTTAACATACCAGGCAGAGTACATTTATTATCTCTTTCGGCCAAAGAATGTCTTTCCATATACCACTTAATGAATCTGGGGCTTCGTTCTGTCTGAAGGCACAGTAGTACCCCACAACCAGATTCTATCCATTTGGCTTTTAAAATACTTGGTCACGCCCTTTCCTGTCTCCCAAACAGACTGTCTTAACAATTACTTTAGGGGCTTTTTGGGTTCGGTCTTGCATTCCCATCACTTGTCACCAGATGGCAGCTGAGGACTTTGCTTGTGAACGTGGGCAGCGGCAGGTTTTCAGGGCCTTAGGGAAGTTGGTCAGGCCTCACGGAGGCTCTGTGTACAAACTGAAAGGGTTTTGGGAGTTTCCTCCTGGCCCCGGGGTTGGCCGCTTTGGACTGCGGGCTGTCTTGTAGCCCTGCCCGGCCTCACTGCTGACCCATAGCAGTTGGCTGGCTGTTGACACCTCCCCCCTCCCCAGCTCCAGCAGGAGCTAATGAGTTCTTATCGGTGGGGAGTGGAGCGCTGGTGGGGTCAAAGCCAGGTGGCGATACCACTGCATCTGTGTGCCCATCTCGACCCTGAGCTGGTGTTTGGTACCTGGTGCAGACTGTAGTCCCTGAGGCCTGTGCTTCTGTAACACCACTGCCTCCCCGGGTGGTGTTTGGCTCGTTACAACAACTGCGTGGTGGTGGTGGTAGTCTCTCCAGCCTTGCTGCGGCTGAGCGTCTGGTCAGACCCACTTCCTGGACAGTGGAGAGAATGGGTGGCTGTCCTCTGGGTAGAACTTGCTTCCCTCCAGCCTTCGCACCGCCCTGCCCTGCCCCAGAGGGGAGAGTTCACCCTTGTGTGGCTGCAGAACTTTGGCCCTCAGGTCTTGTGGATCAGACCTCCTTCCTCCTTCCCTCTTTTAAAAAATCTCCTGAGGCCGTGGCCACATTCAGTTGAGTGTTTGAAAGTTGAGCTCCCCACCCCACCCTGTGGCACCACAGTCCTTGGCCACCCAAGGTTTTGGGTTCATCTAGACAGCCACGCTCACAAGACCCACGTGGGCTCAGCTGATTCTAGTTTATTCAGCTTTGTCAGTGGATTTAGGACAGGAAAGCCCGTGTGTTGGTGGGACACCTTCACGTGTGTCTCTTAGCAGGAATCTTAGCAGCCGTCTAGGGTAAGCACCCTTCTCCTCCGCTGCCACCCAGAGATGGCCTAGGTGTACGGGAATGAGGCCATATGGGTGAGTGAAGGACCCACCAGACCCCCCTGCCCATCCCTCTTATGATGTCCTGCGCGTATGGCTTCCAGGGGTCCTGTTGAGAGGATACCTGGTTACAGGTTACTCTACACTCAGGGAAGCCAAGGCCGTGATTTGCTCTCAGGTGTTTACCGCTCCTTCAGTCATTGTCCACCTGCTGTATGTAGACTGTTCTAGGAGCATTTTACCACAAGCGATGTGGCCTTGTCCTGTCGATTTCCAGGGAAATAGAGCACAAAGAAGTCACTTGTCCCTGAACGGGGTGGGGGGGAGTTTTGTGCATCTCTGCTCTCAACTTGTGATCTCCGCACTTGGGCCATGCCTCTCTGTTTGCCCGTTTAGCCTCTGGGAGAGGTGTGATGGTGAATACCACATTCTTCTTTCTCCCCTCTTGCAGTGCGACTGGCTCAACAACTACCACCTGACCTGCAGGGATGTGATCGGGAAGGAATTGCAGAAACAGGGCCGCCAGGAAGCCCTCGAGTGGCTCATCAGAGAGACGCAACCCATCTCCAAACAGCGTTAATGCCTCCCTGGTTTTTGTTTTTGTAAAATGCTCTGAGGAAGGGAAGAAACCTGGCGGATCCCTGCCATCTGTCCCCTTCCCTCTCCTTCCTTAGTTCCCCTTTTTACTTTGAGATTCTAAGAAGAACTGAAAATCTTCTGATCCTCTTTGATATTTTCTTGCAAACACTCAATCTTTTATGATTTTTTAAATTGTTGAGAACGAGCCGAGAATAAAATTGCTGCACCAGAAGGAGGATCCCCACAAAGCCAAACGCCGATGCGGGGAGATGCCCTGATCAGCCGCAGTGAGTTGTCTGGCCAGTGATGGTGAAGCACTGAGCGCTTGCTCTGGGGTGGCCAAGTTTCAGGTGCTAGTACATTATTCATGATCACCTTGATTCATGAGACTGTATTTATGATCAGTGAATAAAATGTCAAAATGTGCTTTGTCTCGGCTGGCTCTTTCCTCACAGCACTGTCCACGCTGCGTGTTAGGCGAGCTCATCTCCAGGGCTCCTGGCCTTCAGGGCAGGCGTTTTCCAGATAGACGGTCCCCTTTGAGGAGTGATCCCTGGCCTCCGCACATATTGTCTGACTTAATTGTAAGCCTCTCTTGCTTTTCTCTAGGAAATACAGTGTTTTGGTGAGTATACTGTCGAAAGTGTCTTCCATGGTCTACCCTGTAGCATACGTTGTGTGGTGTCTCCCCCATAGCGCCTCAGTCCTCATGTCTCGTCACAGTGTTCTGTGGCAAGTGCCTGCAACTCCCTGTCCTTGGGCTTTCTCTCTCTCTCTTTTTTCAAAAAAATTTTTATTTATTTTTGAGAGAGAGGGAGAGACAGAGTGCAAGCAGAGGAGGGACAGAGAGAGAGGGAAACACAGCATCTGAAGCAGGCTCCAGGCTCCGAGCTGTCAGCACAGAGCCCCACATGGGGCTCGAACCCACGAACCGTGAAATCACGACCTGAGCTGAAGTCTGATGCTCAACCGACAGAGCCACCCTGGTGCCCCAGTTGGGCTTTCTCCTCCGTGGGGCAAGCTTCCCAAAGTCTGCAGAGCTAATGCCCCCAGGGCCTCAGACCATCGTGGTTGGGCATGGGAGGACAGACCTCTTCAACCCTTGGCTGGGATGTCTGGGGTGTCGTCTATACTGTCTTATGGGGTTGCTCAGCGGGATGAAGCCCTACTTCCCACCATGGTAACTTGTTCTAGGACCCTTTATTTTCTTCCTTTCCTTTTGTTTGATTTTTCCTTTCTCCCACCAGCATTTCCTGGGGCCATCCCCCAATAAACCATTGACATGCATGTCCTTGTCTTAGGGCCTGGGCCTGCTGTTTGAAGGAACAACCTAAGACATAGGCTGGAGATACAGCTACTAATCTGCTCTATATTTCCTCCAACTTCTTTCTTTGTGCTCAGTACTCAGTAACATGTAGGATGAATATATGTGTATGTAAGAATATGTATGCAGAAACTAACATAACTGCGTGTCAATTATACTTCATTTAAAAACAAGTGAAAAAAAGAGATAACCGTTTCCAGTCTGAATTTAACACTGAACATTAGAAATGGAAACCTTTTGGGGCGCCTGGGTGGCTCAGTCGGTTAAGCCGCCGACTTCGGCTCAGGTCATGATCTCGTGGTCCATGAGTTCAAGCCCCGCGTCGGGCTCTGTGCTGACAGCTCAGAGCCTGGAGCCTGTTTCAGATTCTGTGTCTCCCTCTCTCTGACCCTCCCCCGTTCATGCTCTGTCTCTCTCTGTCTCAAAAATAAATAAACGTTAAAAAAAAAAAATTAAAAAAAAAAAAAAAAGAATGGAAACCTTTTGAATTGACAGTGTTGTGTACATACAACCTAAATGTAGTTTTTAATCTGTTAGAAAATTGAAGTTGTGTTTGTTTTGATGGATTAATTAGTAACTTCCAAAAGTACGTCTTCCTCTTCTCTACTATCAAGATGAGATTATCAATTCGAAACTCGAATTTAAGTTCTCTGAAACTGAGGAAAGTTTTTTAAATATGTGAATATTTTCTGCTTATGAATTTATGATTTTAATATCTGAGAAATGTTATAATTAACCTCCTTAATCATAAAAAAGAAAATGTATATGCACGCATACGCACACATACACACATCATGCACAAACATTGGGTCATTCTATACCTATTATACAATTTGCTTTTTTAACTTGGGAGTATATCCAAATTGTTTTTCCATATTAGTGCACATACATCTGATTAGTTTTGATTATGTCATTGTATGGCTGGTTCTTCTTAAAACTAGTTTCATTAAATCTTAAACCATATCTTGGATTTGGATGGCTTTGAAAGATGAATAAATATAAGCATATTTCGGACATTTCACCAAAGCGTGGTTGGCAATGTCCGTTACTTTCTCCAGCTGGGGAAACAGAAAATGAAATGAGCTAATCTATTTTTACCATTCAGAACCAGGGTGCCAGCCTAGGAAGTTTCACTGATAGGATGGGCCGAAATTGACAGAATGTCTGAAAACACTTGCCAACATTTCCAGTGTCCCTCCTCCCGTCTTTTCTCTCGAGGACCGTTGATTCCAACGTGCTATGTGGGAAAAAGCAAGATACACGGCTAGTTCTCAGGTTGTATTTGTGATGTGGCTTCCCAGTAACAGGATGTATTTTGATCCACCAAAGATCAACTCTTAATTGTGTTTGTTTCACACATACAAACTCATATTTCTATGTCCCATAGGATTGGACTTGGAAGAAGTTTCTCCTTAAACGATAGGATGTATTAATCATGTTTCTCCTCCATCACCCCTGTAAAAGTCAGAAGACCTCCCCTTTAGGACTCAGACTGTCGTCTCCTCCGAGACCCCGAAGGTTTCCCTCTCTCAAGAAGTGGGAGCTGTGAATTGCAGTTGAATTGGAGTTTAAACGGACCGTAACTCAAGTGTGACGGCAACTCCACTGTTTGTTCATCGGGCTGTTAAGCCTGTCACTTCCCAAGGCAGCCTCAGAGCAAAGTTTGACTTAATTGGCTCAAGCCCAAGAAGCAAAGTTTCCTGGTGCTGGGTGCCTGGAGTGTCCTGCCTGGATCTTCATGTCTTGGCATTAAGTTCAGGAGACAAGATGAGGTGAGCTGATCCCAGAAATCTGGAGAATCAGAATAAAACTGCAGTGTGCAAGTGTTCAGAGGGAAGAGGAGCTAAAATGTGGATCGAAGGACTCTTTTTTTTTTACTTTCAAATACGTGATAAAAACAAAAAGTTTGGGTGTAAAAACAGGCAGCAGGCTAAATTTATGGAATAATTCCTGGGAAGCTGATTTTCTTTTTCTTGCTCAGTTTATCCCCTGGTGAAGTTTAATGTACAAGGTAGTGAGGATTCCAGGAAGGGAACAGATGTGGAGCCGACGCCATGGACACCCCAGGGGCCGGCTTCCCTCTGATAAAATAAATCCATCCACGTCACTCGAACTGTGTGAGGGGCCTGTCCACCGCCCAGCCCTTAGTGCTTGTGCAACCTGAGGGCCCGTCCTGGCATCCAGCTGCCTGACACTAACATCCTTCATTTCCCATCAGATAGGGGTGAGCAATTGTGCAAGGAGGCGAGGTTGTACCTGCGAGCCACAGAACACGTTTTGCCCTTGGTATTTCCCCACAGGTGGGGGGTTTATTCTGCAAAGACCAGAAGACTCAGCAGGAAGCACGTTGTGACCCCTTCCATGCAACAGCTTCGGTGCTGTTGGCTCCTAGGGGAGAGGCAGGGGGGCAGTGGGAGGGCTGGGGGCGGGGCTTGGCAGTTAGAGCCCATACTGTGGTTGCTGGGTGTGAGAGTAGTTGGGAGTACAGAGTAAGGATTAAATACACAGGATCGGCATTTAAAAACAAAAATGCAGATTTTGGTAAGGTGGCAGTTATGGTATAGGTTTTGGATCTCCTCAAATCACTCCATAAAAACAGAGTTTGGCTGGGATAGCAAAACTAAAACTCCTGGACGAGATCCATGCCAGATCTAGGTGACAAGCCCCACAAACCCTTAGTACGAGCAGGTCGTCTGGTAGACCCAAGAACCCCCCAATGATGATCAGGAAGTTGAAATCGCAGTGAGCCAATTCGGGAGCGGCCTCTGGAACTGGGGGTGGTTTGCACACCCCAGTGGGTGAGTGGGAGGGATTTGTGGTGAGGCCTGCAGGAGCTGGAGCAGTCAATGTCCCAGGAACTTCTAGGACAGAGTCCCGCGCTGAGGAGAAACTGCTGGGGACAGGATCCCAAAGGAAGCGGTGCAGGTGCAGGAGACACAAAGGAAAGCGAAGGTCCAGTCAGAGGGAACAGAGCCAGGACTTTGAAGGAAGTAAGTGCTGTATTTTTTAACACTTCACAAAATCAACAGGGAAGGAGGCTTTTGAACCCTGAATGAAACTATCCTAGTTCAAGTCTCTTCCATAAGTTCAGAAAAATGCATTTCAGCTAAAAATGGGCAATAGGGGGGAAAAAAGATTAAGGTAAAGAGTTCTTACAAACTTGCAATTGAAAAATTTTTTTTAAATGTTTATTTACTTTTTGAGAGAAGGAGAAAGAGCACGCGAGCATGAGTAGGGGAGGGGCAGAGACAGGGAGACAGAGAATCCGAAGCAGGCTCCAGGCTCTGAGCTGTCAGCATAGAGCCTGATGCGGGGCTCAAACCCACGAACTGTGAGATCATGACCTAAGCCAAAGTCGGAGGCTTAACCGACTGAGCCACCCAGGTGCCCCAAGAGTTCTTGCAAACTTAAAAAGAAAAGTAATCTGCAGGATGACCTGCCTACAGTGATACCACTTTATCACGACATGTTCCTAAAACAGATGAAAACAGAAATGCTTCAAAACATATCTACACATTTAAAAATAACATCCAAGAACAACATAAGACAGAATTAGAAAAGATGAGAAATTGAGAATTCAGGAAAGAAGTAGAAAAAACAGTTGTTTAAATATGAAGGATCACGGGGGCCTGGTGGCTCAGTCAGTTAAGCATCTGATTCTTGATTTCAGCTCAGGTCATGAGCTCGTGATTTGTGAGATCGAGCCCCTCTTTGGGCTCCGCACTGATAACTTTGAGCCTGCTTGAGATTCTCTCTCTCTCTCTCTCTCTCTGCCCCTCCTCTGCTCTCTTTCTCGCTCTCTCTCTCAAGGAATAAATAAGCATTTAAAAAAATGGAGACACCAGAAGGAACATGGCAATGAATAAATGCAGCAATGTTTCAAGATCAATAGAAGATGAGTATGGAAAACAAAAAGCAAAAACAAACAAAAGGATTTAAAAGAAAGTGATAGTTACAAAAGACAGGAAAAATGTAATATTTATGCAATAGGTTTCCCCAAAGAAGAAAACTTAAGCAAGAAAACTAGAATTCTAGAAAACATTCCCAAAAAACCTCAAAAAGTTTGAAAGTACACATGGAAGAAGAACACCCTAAAACTGAATAAACAGACCCGGGGTGACCAACAGGACATATTGTAATAAAGTTATTCTACTTTAAAGAAAAAGAATGAATCCTTTATATTCAAACAAATGATCCAGTAACTGAACAGTAGAAAAAAATGTGATATTTCCATCCAGAATTGTTCCCGGTGACACTTGAGGTCAGAAGTAACATGGGGTTGTGGTCCCAAGGCTGTTCATTGTAACTCAAGACTCACCTTTGTTTTATGTGTTTTTGTGTGTGTCAGATGCGAAGGAGGTAGGAGGTTCCCACCTGCATCCTGTGCCCTGTGATGAGGAGGGCTCACAGGAGAAGCGTTAAAATGTGATTTTATTGGAACACAGTGTGGAGGTTCCTCACGAAATTAAAAATAGATCTACCCTATGACTCAGCAATAGCACTGCTAGGAATTGACCCAAGGGATACAGGAGTGCTGATGCATAGGGGCACTCGTACCCCAGTGTTTATAGCAGCACTTTCAACAATAGACAAATTATGGAAAGAGCCTAAATGTCCATCAACTGACAAATGGATAAAGAAATTGTGGTTTATATACACAATGGAATACTACTTGGCAATGAGGAAGAATGAAATCTGGCCATTGGTAGCAACGTGGATGGAACTGGAGAGTATTATGCTAAGTGAAATAAGGCAGAGAAAGATATCATATGTTTTCATTCATATGTGGATCTTGAGAAACTTAAAAGAAGTCCATGGGGAAGGCAAAGGGGGAAAAAGTTACAGAGAGGGAGGGAGGCAAACCATAAGAGACTCTTAAATACTGAGAACAAACAGGGTTGATGGGGGGGTGAGGGAAAGGGGAAAAGGGGTGATGGGCATTGAGGAGGGCAGCTGTTGGGATGAGCACTGGGTGTTATATGGAAACCAGTTTGACAATAAATTATATTTAATATAAAAATGTGATTTTATTTTATGATTTTATTTTTTAAAGTTTATTTATTTATTTAGAGCAAGGGAGGGGGGCAGAGAGAGGGGGAGAGAGAGAATCCCAAGCAGGCTCCACACTGTCAGCACAGAGCCCAGTCCAGGGCTCAAACACAAATCGTGACCTGAGCTGAAATCAAGAGTCTGGCACTTAACCATCTGAGCCACCCAGGTGCCCCAAAATGTGATTTTATTTTTATTTATTTTTTTATTATTAAAAAAAATTTTTTTTGACATTTATTTATTTTTGAGACAGAGAGAGAGCATGAACAGGGGAGGGTCAGAGACAGAGGGAGACACAGAATCTGAAACAGGCTCCAGGCTCTGAGCTGTCAGCGCAGAGCCCGACGCGGGGCTCAAACTCACGGGCTGCGAGATCATGACCTGAGCCGAAGTCAGACGCTTAACCGACTGAGCCACCCAGGTGCCCCAAAAATGTGATTTTAAAGAGGAACTGAAACTCGTGTGTGTGTGTGTGTGTGTGTGTGTGTGTGTGTGTGTGCAACATGCCCCACTTTTTAAACATCCACAGCTGATTTCACATGAAAGAAAAAACAAAAACGTGCATGGGCCGAACAAACACGTGGGTCCTGAATTGAGTTCTTGGGCAGCAGTTGTGTCTTCTCATTGGATGCGCAGCTCTAAGACAGGCCAGGTGACTGCTGCCGATCGAGGGGACGGCTGCACCCCGGGTTCTGCTGTGCCCATCCGCTCTCTCCGAGAGGCCATGCTGCAAAAGACACACAGGGTCCCATGGCTGAGAATCTCTTCCTAATTGTTAGTGTGAACATCTTTTTATTTTTATTATTTTATCATTTTTTTGTAAAGAGGTAGACCAGACCATAGGAAGAAACTGAGGTCAGAGCGAAGGCCCAGAGGAGAGCCACACCAGTTCCTGGTCTTCTGGCTCTCGGGGCCAGGGCTCCTAACACTGCGTCCCCAGTGCCTGCCCTGCCAGCAGGTACGGCTGCCGCTGGCTTCAGCCTCCCTGCCGGAGGCCCCCTCCTGTCCTTCATCCTTCCAATTCTTGCCTTCTTCCGAATCTAGTTCAAGTCCCACATGTCTCTCCACGAAGTGTTTCCTGGCTGCTCCAACTGAACGTCCCTGCTCTAAATTTCTTTCGCATTTACTTTCTTCACAAACTGTGATGGACATTTCCTTCTTAAAATCGAACTTTCCCCATGTCTCTCCAACTAGACTTGTAGCTCCTTGGGGTCCAACACCAGCCATTGCCAGGATAGGGCACACAGTAGGTACTCAATCAATATCTATTGATTGGTGGAGTGGTGAAGACATCCTAAACACATTTATAGGAGAGTGAATGACAGGAGTGAGTTGAATTTGGTCCCACTTCTTACTAGCTGGTGTGGGGCAAATTATGTATCTTTTATGTTTCCTGATTGTCATCTGTAAGTGGAGATGATATGATATTTACTGTTAGCATATTCGTGAGGATTATGTGACAAAATGTGCACAAATCACTTAGCCTAATGCTAGACAGCTAGTAAGTACTCAATTAGCTGGGACATATGTATTTTTAAGCAGAAGGTGAGATACCCATTTTGTTTTAAATTCTCTGTTTATTGTCCCCCTATTTCTTCCTTCTCTAATTTTCTCATATCATTATTATTATTTTTTAACTTTAATTTTTATTTTTTTAAATTTACATCCAAATTAGTTAGCATATAGTGCAACAATGATTTCAGGAGTAGATTCCTTAGTGCCCCTTACCCATTTAGCCCATCCCTCCTCCCACACCCCCTCCAGTAACCCTCAGTTTGTTCTCCATAGTTATGAGTCTCTTCTGTTCTGTCTCCCACCCTGTTTTTATATTATTTTTGTTTCCCTTCCCTTATGTTCATCTGTTTTGTCTCTTAAAGTCCTCATTATGAATGAAGTCATATGATTTTTATCTTTGTCTGACTAATTTCACTTAGCATAATACCCTCCGGTTCCCTCCACATAGTTGCAAATGGCAAGATTTCATTCTTTTGGATTGCCGAGTAATACTCCATTGTATATATATACCACATCTTCTTTATCCATTCATCCATGGATGGACATTTGGGCTCTTTCCATACTTTGGCTGTTGTTGATAGTGCTGCTATAAACATGGGGGTGCATGTGTCCCTTCAAAACAGCACACCTGTGTCCCTTGGATAGATGCCTAGTAGTGCAATTGCTGGGTCGTAGGGTAGTTCTTTTTTTAGTTTTTTGAGGAACCTCCATACTGTTTTCCAGAGTGGCTGCACCAGCTTGCATTCCCATCATATCATTATTAAAAAAATAAATAAATAAATAAATGTTACCGTTTAGAACAGTTTTAAATTTACTGTGAAGACAGTATTCCTTTGGTTCCCCTATTATTATTAATTTTTTTTTCATGTTTATTTATTTTTGAGAGAGAGAGAGAGTGTGTGTGTGTGAGCAGGGAAGGAGGAGAGAGAGGGAGACACAGAATCTGAAGCAGGCTCCAGGCTCTGAGCTCTCAGCACAGAGCCCGACGCGGGGCTCAAATTCATAAACTATGAGATCATGACCTGAGCTGAAGTCAGAGGCTTAACCGACTGAGCTGCCCAGGTGCCCCGGTCTCCCCTATTATTAACATCTTACATATTATGCTGCATTTGTCACAATTAATGGAATGATGTTGATGCATTATTAGTAACTAAAGACGACAGTTTATTCAGATTTCCTTAGTTTTTACCCGATGTGCATTTTCTGTTCCGGGATCCCATTCAGGATATCACACTACATTTTGTTGTCGTGTCTCCTTTGGCTCCTCTTAGCTGTGTTTCTAGGACTTTCTTTGTTTTGGAGTGCTCTAGAGTGTCCCTCTCTTGGGATTTTTCTCATGTTTTTCTCACGACTAGACTGCGGCTCTGCGTCTTGGGGAGGAAAACCACAGAGCTAAAGAGTCATTTTTCCTGTTGCTGTTGACTTTGGTCACCTGGCAGAGGTAGTGTTCGTCAGATTTCTCCATTGCAGTTACTCATTTAACCTCCATTCTGGACTGTACTCTTTGGGAGGAAGGCACTATGTGTGGTCCACTAAGCTCTGCGCGGTTTTCTCGAAGGTGGACTATCGACATCACTTATTTAGAATTGTGCACAGACGATTTGTCTCCTTGCTCACATTAATTCATTTTTTCAATTATTTCTTCATATCCGTGTTGACTTGTGCTTTGGTTTATAACTAATACTTCTTTATTTTGTTGCTCAAATTGTTCCAGCTTTGGCCATTGGGAACTCTTTGAGTTGGTTCCTTTGTCTTTTTGATACAGTTCTGTGTGTGTGTGTGTGTGTGTGTGTGCACGTGTGTGCATGCGCGTTAAGCATGTTCTTACTTTCTGGCATTACAAGAAGCTCCAGGCTCATCCGGTATATTTCTCGCCTCAGTTCTAGAATCAGCCGTTTTCCCAAGGAGCCCTTGTTCCTTTTCTTGGAGAAAGCGATTTAAAGCTACCATCTGGGCAGTAAATGGGCTCTTTGCTACTGGACTGTCATTGTAGGCCCTCTCAGCGGGGGGCAAGGAAACCCCGATGTGTGTACGCTAACCCATCTCTCTCTCTCTCTCTCTCTCTCTCTCATCTATTTACCTATACATTTCTATATGTAACCATCTGTGTCTCTATTAAGCTAGACATGATTCGTGCTAGGGTCGCTAGTTCTCATCCATGATCACCTCTCCCTGCTTCTCTGGAAGCTTCCTGCTCCACCAGTGAGAAACCCGACTCCCACAGTCCCCATCCATTTACCTAGTTGTTCGGTTCTGATGCACATGTGTGGCAGTATTAGCACTGTGCGCCTGTGCGGAAATCTCGAACAACTCGGGCACAGTGTTCACATGCAGTTCTTTTAGCTTTGGTTTTGCAGACGTCACTCATTTCCAAAGTGATGTAAGTCAGCGCCCTTTCCTCCTCTCCCTTTAGTGAGCTTGTTTCACATATTTGAATGCCGTTAGAACGCCTGGTCATAGACTGAGTTCCATCCTGGGATTCCCTTGACCTCTTGAATGATTTTTGCCAAAGTGCACACAGTAAGATTCACTCTGTGCTGTATGGTTCCTTGGGTTTTGGTGAATGAATAGTGTCATGTGTCCACACTTACAGTGTCACACAGAATAGCTCCACCGCCGTGAAAAAGTTCCCCGGGCTTCACCCATTCAGGCTTCCCCCTCTGCCCCACTCTGCCGGCACCCACTGATATGTTTACGGTCTCTCTAGTGTTGACTTTTCTAGAAGGTTGTATAATTGGAATCATATACTATGTAAGTTCTTTCAGATCGGCCTCTCTAACTCAGCAATATGTAGCTTTATCCCTGTCTTTTTCTGACTTGATAGCTTATTTCTTTTCATCACCAAATAATATTCCATCTTATAGATACACCAGTTTGTTTATACATTCACCTGGTGGAAGACATCTTGTTTTTTTTCCTATCATATTTGTTTAATAAAAGGGAAAGTCTTTTCTCTTTCTAAGGGGATTTTTGTTTTACTTTTCTATTACAGAAGTAGCATGTGAAAGGCAGAGTACTATAGTGATTAAGAACATGGTTCCAAATCACATGGCACCATATAACTAGCTGTGAGTCCTTGGGTGAGAGCACAACTTCTCTGAGCCCCCGTTTCTCCTTCTGCAAAGGGAGATTAGTGGCGGCCTCTCCCTGTCCTTTGGTCGTGAGGATTGAGTGAGGAAGCTCTCATAGAGCATGTCCCTGAACGTGAGCTCAGCGTGGACGCCCATGACTTCCACCCAGCCCGAGAGATTTGTTTTTGAAATTGCAGTTTACTGAGATATAATTCCCACACTATGCGATTCTATAAACTGGGGTTTTGATGCTGGTGATCCCTCGACCTCCCCAGAAGGTATCAAAGAAGGTTTTCACACAGAGGCATTATGACTCTAAGGTACATCCTCATGTTTGAGTTGTTAGAATGGGAAATAAACCTCATTATAGAAAACTTGACCGAGCCTGCTCGGGTGATCTGGGGCTGTGGTGAAGGAGCCCCTTGGAAAAGGGGTGAGTGGGACATGTCTCCTCCACCATCCCATGCTTTCTTTCCTTCCTCCCGGGGTCAGAAGAGTCTGCAATTTGCCCGGGGTCATGGTGGAGGACATACATTTTTGAACAACACAAACATTTCTGAAGAAAAGGAAGAATCCTCCAAGGAGATGCTGGGAGAACTATAAGGGTGGGATCCTGGGGTTTCCACAGTTGAAAGTGTCACACGCGCCAGGGGTTGGGTGGGCATTACTCTGGGAGGCAAGCATTGCGACTTTCGTTCAAGCCCCTGCAGAGTGGGCCCAGTGACATCCAGGCCCTCCTGTGTGTTCCGCCAGCAGATGGCAGTGTGGTTCTTCAGAGAGAGCAACGATGGCCAGCCTCGGAGGAAGTGCATTGGATTATAGATACTAAGAAAGACCTGAGGAGGACCCTCGTGTTCTCACACAGCTGCCACTCAATGTCCTTTCAGAATTCATTGTACCCAGCCCACGTCTATGCGCAGGAATGCAGGTAGAGTTCACTTAACAAAGATGGACTGAAACGCCAGCTCCGATGGGACCCTTACCTGGGTGTCATGGGAACAGAAAGATGCCTGCCACGGGGCCCCTCACAGACCATGTACTTTAATGGAGACACATGCCCTAACGTGACTACAGCACAGGGGACTTTATAATGTAAGTAGGACAGGCGGGAGGTTTCTATAGAACCTCTCTAAGGCCTCCCTGGTGCTTGGTCCCATCCGGACATCCTGTTCCTATCTCAGGCTTCCTGGGCAGTGCCAGCCCATCTCGTTAATGTAGCGACCTCTGCTGGCCTCTGCTAAGGTGGCTTACCATACTAGATGCTACAAAATCACCACAGTTTTGCTTTCTGGGCTTTTTTTTTTTTTTAAGACTTAACTTTTTTACAGCAGTTTTAGGTTCCCAGCAAAATTCAGAGGATGGTACAGATATCCTGTATACCCCTGCCCTGACACATACACAGCCTCCCCCACTATTAACAACCCCCCCCCCCCCAAGAGTGGTACATTTGTTACAGTTGATGAACCTATATTGATGCATTATAAAACCAAAATCAATCGTTTATTCCATATCACTCTTAGTGTTGTGCATTCTGGGGGTTTGGACAAACGTGTAATAACATGTATATTCATCATTATGGTTGCGTACAGAACTTTTCACTGCTCCAAAAGTCCTTTGTGCCCCAGCGGTTCTTCTCCCACCCCTCTGTCCCTGGCAACCCCTGGCTTTTTACTGTCTCCATATTTTGCCTTCTCCAGAATGTCACAGAGCTGGAATCACACGGTGATTCTCTGCTACGAAGGAAATTAAATTTGCTATGATCATGGGTCAAGGAACAGCACGTACAGATGCAAATGTAGATGTTCTAGCTGTTCTTTGGCAGAGAGGTGACCAACTGTGAGGTACCAGGGGGTAAAAACACCCACACAGAAAGTGTACATAAAGTGAAAGGAAAGTCATTACCTTCTACCCCCACCCCCCACCCCAGTGGGCGAGTGCAGAATTAGAGGGATATGTATATGAAGTGGACCTGATGCTAATTGGCAGAAATGCTTTCATTGCCTTATGAAGCAAGGTTCATTAACTAAAACATAATGTTCAGTGTGACTTTAAAATTAAATACCTGGGACATAATGTCTCGTGAGGCAGATATGCAGTGGAGTTATTTATATGCTTACACTTCAACATGTTAGCTTATTGTATTATTGAAAACCAAATCCACTCTGGGAGATTCAAAGTGCTTCTATTTGACTTCTTTTCAGAGAACTTCATACTAAGTTCGATACATTCCCTTATGAGGTCATCTAATCCCTTTCTCTTTCTTGTTAGCATCAGTTAGTATCACCCAACCCTGTCGTTGAGCATCTAAGGGAAGAAATAATAGAACATGTCTCTACTATTGAAGAATCTGTGATCTGGAGGTAGGGCTTATTGGGCCGATGTAAGGCCCCATTACATATATAGTAGAAAATGTACTCGCTGGGTTCTCATCTGTAAGAATCAGAAATTGACTCCATATTTAGGGGAAAAAAAGCAGAGGGAGAAGAGGTTTATGGAGGATTGTTGGTGGCACGGGTGTTGGGAACAGTTGGCATCAGAAGGATGCACTTCTGTGCTGAATCTGACCTTCAAACATTCTCCCTGAATTAGCACCGCTCGGCAGCGCTCATGGTACCAGGAACAAGTATCTGACCTGTGAAGCCTGGATTGCCGGCCTGCCTCAGGGGGCGGTGGAGAAACAACACGACCCCTTGACTTCTGTTAATAGAGGAGGGAGTGTGTGGTGGCAGGTGTTGGACTTACCTTCTGCCAAGGCCTTGAAAGGTGGGAAATGTTCCCAAACAGGAGATGGAGGAACAAATGGAACGGTGGGTGTTGAAGGCTGGATAGCCAGCAACAAAACAGAGCTGCCCCTTGTTGACCCGGTAGCAAAAACAACCAACTATGGAGAAATGCTGATATATATTTTGCTTTATGCCATATAGAAGGTGTTTTAAAAAGTTACGTTTGTAAGGAATCCTATGTCACATGCACTAGGATACGAACTACACCAAGGAGCTCTTGGTGCCTCCTTTTACAAACTAGTGATGTGAAACATGGCCTCAGATTGATTTGATGTGAGGGAGGATTGCCTTGTAATGGATTGTTCTGAAGGAGATTTAGCTGCATAAGTAACAGCACCACCGGTGGGGAAGGCAGATCTGAGTTTTGCCTTGAAGGCCCCTCCCCTTCAGTAAGTAGATCCTGATGGAAGATTCCATCACAGGCTCCATAATCTCACCAGACAACTATTCTTTAAGAACTGGGCACTCTGAGATTCCCTTTTTGGTTTTGTATTTTATTTCACGTTTATGCTATTGCCTTCATGGCTCCTTCAGGGCAGTGACTGAGCCTGAATTGTTGTTTTTAAGGATGGATTCAAACGCCATCACAGCTGGTAGTGTTTGCAGCGGCACAGGTGATTTTCTTACTGTCAGTTAGTGTAGCAAGTTTTTTTTTTTTTTCCTTTAAATTAACTGAGTGCCTGCCATGAGGTCTCGCAGGCTCTTCAAGGTCCCGCTTCAGCTCTCAGGGCCTCCTGGGACACAGCCCATGGCCCATCCTCCTCTTTCCTGAATTCCCCGGGGGACTCCGAGGTGAGGACACTCAGACCTGACTTCACGTGGTCTGGCTCTGTTCTCCGGTCCTGTCCTGTAAGTGGGCTCCCCACCTTCTCCTCGGGTCTAGACTTCTGTGCTGCCTGACTGAACCTCATCTGGTCTGGTTTACAGAGCAGTCGACACTATGGAGTCCCGTCACTGTGTGGACACAGTGTGTGTGGCCTACAGGCCTCCCCTCCCTCTCTCCATTCTCCTCTCAAGAAAAGTAAAGACTTTCAGTTCTGCAGCTTTTCCTGGCACTGCTGAGCGTCTGTGGACTTAGCTCTCTCCTTCCACACTCAGCCGTCAGAGGGGCCTTTAACCAGGATGCTCAGAGTCCTGAAGAGACTCTGCCCAGTAAATCACAGTGCCCAGAACCCTGGAGTTCGTTCACACCAGCAGGGCCCAGACCCGGGGATTTCCTGGCCTAGCCAAATTTCAAGGCCGTGTAATTTAGAGATGGGATTTGCGGCACAGGGGTAAAGACGAGTGTATCAACAATAAAACCAGAAAACCAACCAAACTTCGAGGACAAGATTTTGTCACAAAATAGGTGGAAGAACATTATTTCAGAATAAAGGAGGGTCATTGAACTTAAATGCATTTAATCTGATGAAGGAGTCATGGGATGGCCTTCACTTTTGTCATTTTGGGGGGAACGTATTATTGCCAATGCCCTCATTACACACCGCGCCGTGGGTGGTGCTGAATGGAAGAAACCTGGCCCCAAACAGCGCCCTCTAGGCCTGATGGAGAGACAGGACAAACACAGGTGGGGCTCATCTCTGCTGCTGGGGCACGGGCTCCTCTGGGTGGGGGTTAGTGACTGGAAGTGAGCGCAAGGGGCTTTGGAGCTACTCGTCATGTTGCGTTTCTTCATCTGGGTGTGGGTTTCTTTGCATGCCCAGGGTGTGAATATCCAGAGAACCATACACTTAAGAGACATGGATGTATTATATTTGGATTAAGTGTTGCAAACACACACTTCGTCATTGTCCATGCTGGGCCACTAGTCCTTTGAAATCCACGGATCAAGTTCAACCTCTAGATTTGGTAGAGACCAACCGAGCCCCCAAGAGGGGAAGCACCTGTTCTGGGTGACCAAGCAAGTCAGTGGTCAAACTGGGACTGGGGCCCCTGAGGCTTAACTTGGGGACCCATCCCTGCCTCAGGCATCTTAGTCCTTTAGTGACCTCTTCCCTTTTAGGAAGTGTGCTGGCAACTTTAGGGGCCCTGCTCCGGGATACTTGTTAGGTGACATGTGGAAAGGATGTTGCTGGTATCCTGTCCTCACCTGAGGCTCCTGAGTTCCCTCTGCTGACGAGCAACTTCTGCCCCATGAGTCTTCTGCTCACCACAGCTTCATTTGATTACTTCTCTGGAGAAGAGAGTTCTCTCCTCCCTTTCAAGGCAAGCTCTTCTCCCACTTGGACCCTTGGGCTCTCCAAGCTGATTTATCTCATTACTTCCTCTTGTATTTGCATTTTAATCCCCCCCCCCCCCCCCCCCCCCCGCCACCTAGGGCCTTTTCCTTTTGACTACAAATCTACTCAATATTTTTTCCTCCCGAAAAAACAATCCCTTCCCCGGTTTCAATTAATGAGTCAACAGCTATTTACAAAGAACTGTCCCTGCTCAGGGCGGGGCCGGTCTCACTGCCTCTCTAGAGATAGTCAGCATCTTCAGACTTTGTGAAAACATTGACTCCATATTCATTTTCTCCAGTTCCTCATGTCCTATTTCCCTCCCACCCATGGTTGTCCGGCCCCGTCCTCAGCGCCATTTTACTTTATTTTTATCTCGTTTATTTCAATTATTTCATGGCATGTAATGCAGCCAGGGTCCTTTCAGCAGGATGTACACTTCCTAGGTTGTCTGGGATGGCCCCATCTTCCACTGGTTCTGCCAGTGTGATTACTAATAGTGTTAGTCACTGAGAGAAGTGTTTGGATTGGGAGCTGTATGGTTGTACCTCCTCTTAGCAGCCATAGACAGTGGCCTCTTCTTTTTTCTCATTTGTGTGAATTCTTGTGTCCATTTTGGCAAAGGATGGGTAAGAATTCTGACTTTGATGACAAAAAGACCTGAGTTAATCTCTTTATTTTTTTAAACAGACCTGGGTTGAATCCTAGAACCTCATGCACAAGCTCTGGGCTTCTGTTTCTTCTTTTTTTAATTTTTTTAACATTTATTTTTTTTTGAGAGAGAGAGAGACAGAGTGTGAGCAGGGGAGGGGCAAAGAGAGAGAGAGCGATAGGCACAGAATCCAAAGCAGGTTCCAGGCTCTGAACTGTCAGCACAGAGCCCGACTTGGGGCTCGAACCCTTGAACCATAAGATCATGACCTGAGCCAAAGTCAGATGCTTAAACGACTGAGCCACCCAGATGCCCCTGGGCTTCTATTTCTTTGTCTGTAAATGGAAGATGAAGGCAATGGTACCTCTCTCACAGCGTGGCTGCTGTGTTCAGGGAGGGAAGCATTTAAAGTGCTTGGTATTCCTTTTTAAATTTTTTAACTAACTTATTTTTTCTTTTTCTTTTTGAGAGAGAGACAGAGTACGAGTAGGGGAGGGTCAGAGAGAGGGAGACACAGAAACCGAAACAGGCTCCAGGCTCTACGCCGTCAGCACAGAGCCCGACGTGGGGCTCCACTCGTGAACCGTGAGATCATGACCTGAACTGAAGTCAGATGCTTAACCAACTGAGCCACCCAGGCACCCCTAATTTATTTTTGGGGGGAGAGGGTGCAAGCGGGGGGAGGGACAGAGAGAGAGAGAGGGGGGCAGAGGATCAGAAGCGGGCTCTGCACTGACAGGCTGACAGCAGTGAGCCAGATGTGAGGCACGAACCATGAGATCATGACCTGAGCCAAAGTCAGACGCTCATCTGACTGAGCCACCCTAGGTGCTCCTTACGTGTCTGGCATTCCTGAAAAAGTTAAAAGTAGAACTACCTACTGTCCAGGAATTGTACTACTAGCATTTACCTAACAAGTACAAAAAACAGTAATTTGAAGAGCTACGTTCACCACTGTGTTTATTGCAGCATTATTTGCAATAGCCAAATTATGGGCGTAGCCCAAGTGTCCATTGACTGATGAACCGGTAAAGAACATGTGGTATATATATATACAATGGGATACTACTCACCTATAAAAAAGAATGAAATCCTGCCATCTGCAATGACATGGATGGAGCTAGAGAGCATGGTGCTAAGAGAAATAAGTCAGAGAAAGACAAATACCATATGATCTCACTCATGTGGAATTTAAGAAAGAAAACAAATGAGCAAAGGGAAAAGAAAGCAAGGAAGAGACAAACCAAGAAACAGACTCACAAATATAGAGAACAAACTGATGGTTACCAAAGGGGAGGTGGAGGGGGGGGTTAGTTGAAATGGGTGAAGGGGATTAGGAGTATACTCATCATGATGAGCACTGAGTAAGGTATAGGACCATTGAATCACTATTGCACACCCGAAACAAATGTAACACTGTACATTAACTATACTGGAGTTAAAATTAAAAACTTAATTAAAAAAAAAGTGCTCGGCTTGGCTGCAGCACAGAGTGGTCAGTGAGGAGTGCTCCCTTCTGAGTCCCTCCTCCCCCTTTGCCCCTGGACCACCCCCCCCTTCCCCCCCCCCCCCCCCCCCCCCCCCCCGCCATTGTCTCCACCTTGCTTTCCAGTGCTTTCTCGGCAGGCACCTTCTTAGGCTCTTCATGCTTTTCTGCCCTAACCTGCTGGAATTCTGTGATTCAGCCCAGTCTTGTGATGAGGGGTGTGAGCTGTGGCCACGATGGTCTGGTTCAACTCCCCAGCGCTGCCACTTGCCAGCTGTGTGTGTGTGTGTGGCAAGTTGTTTAACTTCTTGGTGCCTCAGTGACCACACCTGTAAAATGGGGATGCCCACTTCCTGGGGTGGGTGTGAGGATCTCTAGGGCTAAGATGTGCATCGTTGCTCAGCACGGAGCCTGTAAACATCCGGTAAATGTTACTATTCTCAGCTCCCCAGGTGTCTGTCCTCTCTGATGCCCTCTGTGTGGAATTTCATTCGTTCTACCTCCCAGGGCCCTCACAACCCTCTCTTTCCCTTCCCACACTACTGCCCCAGTTGTTTCAGAACTTTGATCATTTTGTTGTGACCTCTCATACTGGTATCTCTGCCATAAGTCTCTTCTGTTTCCAATACACTTTCCATGTGAATTACAGCTGAATATTTTCTGAAGCCCATTTGTGATTGCACCACTCCTCTGCTCTAAAACCTCCTATGACTCCCTACTATCCACAGACTAGATCTCAAATGCCAGTCCTGTGGTTCAAACACCTCCATCCCCCATCTGGACCCCACCCACCTAACCAACTTCATTCCCCTGCTGCACCCTTCCTGCACCAGATGAGGCACTGAATGGATTTGTTCTTTCTCCCTTGTGTCCTCCCTGGGGTCACTCACCTCAGGGCTTTTGCCCTTGCTATCCATCTGGAACTCCCATCCTCTCCCACATCCCCAACTTCTACCATTCGTCAAAGCCCAGGGGAAACGTCACCTTCTCCTTCTAGCCCGCCCTGATTTTTTCCTACACCCCAAATTGGAAGGATTCTCTAGAACTTCGTCTACACCTCTCCAGAGGCTGCTCCACTCTCTACTCTGTATTTTGTCTGAACGTAATTTGTTCACAACAGGTTACCTGCCACCGTTCCTGTGTCTGCTTGTCTCCGGCCGGCTGTCAGTAGCCTCGGCAGTCTCCCTCAGCCTGAACGGGACGGGAGCTGCCGGGTCGCACTGTGTGCAGGCTCCTAGGTGGGCGCTGCGAAAACCAGCCAAGTCTCCTTCTCTGCGGCCACGAACATAAAGCTGACTTGGGGGCGAGAGTGGGCGTATGTGCACACACGTGTGAAGATGACCTAGGAACATTCTCCGAGCAGCACAGCACACAAAATGGGGCAGATTAAGGTGGTGCCACCGGAGAACTGGCAACTTCTCTGAGGCTGCAGAGCAGGAAGGGCTCAGCCTTGTGAGTGACAGGGGGAGGCTCCCAAGAAGCAGCGATTTGCACAGAGGCTCGAAGGCTGGGAAGCATGCGGATTGAATAGCAGTAGACAGGGACCTGGGGCAAGGGGCAAGTTGTATCTGTTTCGTCACCGGTCTGAGGGATAATTCCTGTCCCAGTCTCGGGAACTCTGAGTCTCTGGTTCCTGTCTTTCGCACGGTCTAGTGACTGAGATCACAGGCTGTGATGGCAGAGCCACGTACTTGGGTTTAAATCCTGGATCGCCTAATTGCTGATCGAGTGGCTTTGGGAAAGTCACCTGAGCTTCAGTTTTCTCATGCTGACAGGACAGCAGGAGGGAGAGTGACACAGTGAGACTGAGTGCCTGGATGTTCATATGTGCTCAGTCCCGCTTAGGGTGCAACTCCAGAGCCTCAAGCTGTTTCCCTTCTTTGAGGAATGTCGCATGCTCGCCTCGCCAGGGGCCGGGCCCACAGCGTTCCATGATGGCCCAAGTCACCTCCCAAAGCAAGCTATGTCTGGGTTAATTAAAAACATGGGATATCACTCTATTTAATCAATTATGCTCCTATACTTCTAGAAAGTGTTACGGGATATATTTAAAAAAATAAAGCCAAGACTTTCTTACAAATGTAAAGTGAACATGTGTCAAAGATTTCACTTAACTCATGAATGAGGGAATCCATGCTCTTCCAGTCTCTGCCTTTGTCTCACTGATCATTCCTGATCATTCTAATTCTCTCCCATGGCTCTTACCGCCTACTGTACAGGTTGAAGAATTATGCGTGTGCATGGGGTGGGGGTAGGGAGAAGAATAACCTTGGTTAAGAGGGTACTTTTCCACTTTATAGTGTGTGGCTTTTTAAAGTTATTATTTATTTTGAGAAAGGGAGAGCACAAGCAGGGGAGAGGCAGAGAGAGAGAGAGAGAGAGAGAGAGAATCCCAAGCAGGCTCTGTGCTGTCAGCACGGGGACTGATGCAGGGCTTGGATTCATGAACTGTAAGATCGTGACCTGAGCTGAAATCAAGAGTTGAATGCTTAACTGACTGAGTCACCCAGCTGCTCGAGTTAGTGTGTTTTGTTGTTGATTTCCTAATAAATGATAAGCCCCAATCGGTCCTAGGAGGGAGGAGTTCATTAAGAGTGAATGCTACAGAGAAAAGATAGACAAAACAGAAAGGAAGAAAAAGCAAGAGAACTTGCCATGGAAATCCAGATGAGCACTACCAACCTAAAGGGAGGCTAACAGCTTCATTCATCAGCATTTATTGAACACTTACTGTATGCTGTGATGCAAGGTGCTCTATCAGGCTGTGAGAGCATAATGCATATTATATACCTAATTGTGACCGTGACCCCATCCTCACAGGATCTGTAGTCTTATTAAAGAGAGAGATAAAGCCACCTTGAGCCAGCCTGTTGAGCACTTTGATTTAGTGGTCAGAGAAGACTGACCAGGATAGTGAAGCAGCTTGGAAATTTGTCTTGGAGAAATTTTAGCAGAAAGGTGAGGGGCTTCATTGTCTAAAAAGGTGGTATGTGGAAGGAGGGAGACTTATTCCATGTGGCTCTGAGAAGCAGAGTGAGGACTTATTCATTCATTCATTCATTTGAAAAGTATTGAGTGCTACTCTGTGCCAGGCTCTGTTCCAGACACTGGGGTTTTATATATATATATCTTATATATATATATATATATATATATATATATATATATATTCTCTCTCTTTTATATATATATATACATTATATATACATACATACATATATATATAAACATATATATACTTATATGTAAACACACACACACACACAATGGAATACTACTTGGTGATGAAAAAGAATGAAATCCTGTCACTTACAACAATATGGATGGAACTAGAGGGTATTTGCTTAGCAAAATAAGCCAGTCAGAGAAAGATAGATATCACGTGATTTCACTCATAGGTGGAATTTGAAAAAGACAACAGATAACAGAAGGGAAGGGAAGGAAAAATAAGATAAAAACAGAGAGGGAGGCAAACCATAAGAGATGCTTATATACAGAGAACAAACTGAGAGTTGCTGGAGGGTAGAGGTAGGTGGGGAATGGGCTGAAAGTGTGATGGGCATTATGGAGGGCACTTGTTGGGATGAGCACTGGGTTCTACTCCTGAAGCCAAGACTACACTGTATGTTAACTAAGAATTAAACAAAGAAAAAAAGACAAAAATCCCTGTCATTAAGGACCTAATTTTTCCTCCAATAGTAGGAAGTTACATGGAAGACAGGCTCAGTATCAGGATAAATTTCTACAGGCAGGGCTGTCAAAGATGGACTTTTTCCTTGACAGGATAGAGGTTTAGTGGATTGACCATCTCTTGGTGATGATGTAGGTAAAAAAAGTCAAGTTCACAAGTAACAGAGCCAAATCCTTGTTTTATTGATCCTCTTTTGACTGCTTAGTTCTGGCCCTTTTGGAAGACCTGGACGTGTCTTCTTCAGTGTGGGTGAGAATGTTCTGGCATAGGATAGCCTGGTGCTCAGTAGTGTCCATTCCTGGAGCTGGGATTGGAAGGGGCAATGCCGTGTACTCTCTCCCATCAGCTTTTGAGATTGTGCACATAACATGGTCAGAAATACCAAATCTTTACTGTATTCTTTCTGTCTGCTCACTTCTGTGCCAGGTGACTGACAGATGCATGCACGACTCTGTCCCTGCGGTTGGCAAACTCAAAACAGAGCTGGGAGAGCAGAGAATCTTCTGAGAGGTGAGTGGGCCATCCCATAGCTGTGGTTCAAAGAAGCAGCAGCCAACTTTATTAAAGATGTAGGACAAGCTTTATTTTCTGCAGGTGTCCTTTTTAAAATGGAAATATGTCTGGGAAGGGATAACACTGTTATAATGTAGTACTTTCATCATGGTGGCAAAACATACCAGAATCACAAATATTTGTGGGGCTTCTATCAACCAGGCATAGCTCCGGGTACTATGAGTACAAGGATCAGAGCGGCCCCAATTCCTTAGCAGTACAAAGTTCTGTAGGAAAACAAAGAGCTGCTTACATACATAAGTAACTTTTCTGGATACAGTAGCAGATACATACCCGTTACTCTCGTCAGTGATTTTCACACATTTACATGCATGGGATTGCAAACCATTTTTGTAGGTTTGTTTATGATGATCTTGGCAACCAGAAGACCCAGCCTTGCTGATGGAAATAGTAGCTCAAACATGAGAAACCTATTTCCCTGCATTGCTGAGACAGCCTTGGGAGGACTGGGATTAAGTTTGGGGCTCTCGGGGGCCATCTGCATGTCAGTTACATTCGACGCATGGAGTGCACTCTGCAAACACCACCAGCAGGCAGTAGATGGTCATTGTTGAAGCCCTTGCCTTCAAACAACTTACAACCTAGGGAGTGTGTGCGTGGGGGCATTGGTCTAAAAGGCAAACTGTGTTCTAAAAGCTTTGGAAGATTTAGAGAAGAAAGCTATCATGGCCTCTTCAGGGGCAGTAATCAGGAAGAGCTCAACAGAAGAGGTATTTTTAGAAATATGGACCCTGATGGCTGGTGGAATGTCAACCAAGGGAGAGGACAAGGGGACTTCTGTAGAGTCGCTCTTGGGTTTGTGGACGTAGCAGGTTTGACAATCAGTGAGCCCACCAGGACCAGACTATTTAGTTTCATTAGGAAGATAGGATTGATGATAAAGGTTCAGGACGTCAGGTAGAATGTCTTTGATATTTAAGGAGTCTTTCTAAATAAACAGTAGTCCCAAATTTAGTTGTATCATCCGCATAAAGATGATTAAATGCACAAGTTGATGGGGTTCTCACTTAAAAAGCTTCCTTGGGGCACCTGGGTGGTGCAGTCGGTTAAGCGTCTCTTGATTTCGGTTCAGGTCATGATCTTGAGGTTTGTGAGATGGAGCCCCTCACTGGGCTCTGTGTTGATGGCACGAAGCCTGCTTGGGATTCTCCTTCTCTCCCTCTCTCTCTCTCTCAAAAAAAAAAAAAAAAAAAAAAGGAAAAAAGCTTCCTCACTTGTCAGACAGTCCCCTATTATGTATTAAGCTCAAGGCTATAGTGAGGAATCATTGTCATTAAAAACACCCTAGAGGGAAAGCAAAGAGAGGGATTGGTTCATATACAAAAGTAATGTGATGGACCTATAACTTAAAGTCACATGCTCAGAATTCCTGCAAGAGTGAGGTGGCATGCGACTGAGGTCCTCACTCAGTCATGGTCTTCCGGGACAGGAATGCGGTTTGGAGCTGGCTGCACAGTGACACTGTAGTTACCAGAGGCCCAGGGAACTGCATACTCAGGTGGCCTCTGAGCTCATCTCATGCTGAAACCGAGTGAGTTAGTGACTGCCAGCAGGTGCACCACACTTTCTAGGAGCGGGCCACGGAGGATGCTCTTTCTCCTCTCGTTTCCATTAGTACCTCTGAAGGCCGGAAAGTTAATACGGCAGGTTGGGTTGTCAAGGATCTACTTGGAAATGACTTCGAATGGATTGCTTCTCTAAGACTAGATGGTCAATTTAGGACTGAGAGTGGGACACAGCAAAAGCTCACTAATGAAAACATTGTTAATATTAATCTGCTGGTTACTATTTCTTCCCCCTTAATTTGCTGCCCTCTCCTCCTTTTGTATCAGTAATTTTCCCACTGGTTTTGAAACCCAAATCCAATTAGGTCAGCCCTCTGCTTAAAATTCTCCTTTGACTTCTGAGACTCATAGAATAAGGACCCTGGAATGTAGAGCTAAGGGCCTGTATGACTTGACATGGTCCTTCCTCTCTAGGTCTCTCTCTCTCCCCGCTCTCTAACTCTCTTTGCTCTAGCCCTACAACCTGACTTTCAGCCCTCATAACTCCCAGACTCCTTCCCACAGGCCCTTTGCACATGCCACTAGCTCTGCCTGGAATGCTCACCTCCACTGTCAGCTCCCACTCACAAGTCAGTTCTCAGCTAGTGCTTCACTATCTCGCGGAAGTGATCCCTGTCCTTCCTGAACAGCTCAGAGCCTCCTGTAAACCCTCTTACCACCTCAACAGTACATGCTGTTCTATGTAGCGCTTACTGCATCTGTAAGCCATTTATTGTGTCATGATTTGACCGACAGCCTGTCTTCACCCACTAGACTGTGAGGTCCACCATGTAAGCGGCCATATTTGTTCTCGCGATTTAATCTCTAGGCATCTAGCACAGTACCTCACACATGGTAACAGAGTTTCACAAATAATCTTCCATTCATTCTAGTGGTCTACTGTACAATGTGAGAGAGGGACAAAAAGCCCTAAAGATACTGGTGGTAGAATTGCTGGAAAAGGCAAAGTGGCAGAGACCACAGGATTTGCAGAAGCAAATGGATAAAATACAGAGGTTCGTAAACCAGTTTCTCAGTCTCTGACAAAGAGAGGCACTTGGCACGCCACACTGTGATTCATGTCTGCTACCTGCTAACTCCCTGAGGTAGCCAGCACTTCCTGAGAGACATCAAAGCAGTGGCGGGGGGTTGATCAGAACTCTGGCAAATTCAATGGAGAATTTTTATTTCATTTAGCAAATGCCTACTTGGACGTAAGGCTTTTAGGGGGCAGCTCTAACCTGCTAGGAACAGCAGGAAGAGCCTCACCTGTGCGGAAGTGATTCGGTCACAGGGCAGAATGTGCTTTGATGACTGTAGGAAAGATCTGTAGCCTAGATTTATGTATGTCACCTGAGACATATCTAAAGAATACCATCTTTCAGAAAGAAAATCAAATTCTGGAGAGGAAGAACTGTTTTTTAAGGGAAGTTTGCGCTGACACGATCCCTTGAGAGCATCGGTTTACGTCTTTGTATCCAGAATTTACTGAACTGTGGGATGAATATACAATACATCATTTGCCTCAGGCAGTGTACTGAAAATATTTCATGACTTTAAATATGTGCTATGATTAGGTATGTGTTTTAGTAGTCAAGTGAATAAGGGTTTAAAGCAATGAAAAGAAAGTATTTCCTTTCAGTTCAGCATGTTTTCGTCTGGGAGCTTTAAAAACCTGTCACAAGGAACATTCTTGAAGGCTAAGGTTCTCCTGGTGATATGGGAAAGAGATCCTGAGTCTTGATCTTTAGTACCTCCTTTTTTTCCCTAGAAAATTGTAGAAGAAAATTCCCTAAAAATATTCATAGAAGTCCATGGCTGTTTTGTAAATTTGTTTTGGTATTACATAATATTACTCCAAAAGCGAGTTGTAAAATAAATTAATGAATAAATATTGAAAAAGAGCTTTAATGTTGAAGTGGCTTTAAAATAAAATGAATAAGTAAAGAAATAACACTCAACAAATATTATTGTGCATTTGCTGTTTAATATCCAAAGTGAGATGGCAATTAAGTACTCTTGGCACCGTAAAGATCAAGATAAGATTGGTTTGAGTCCCTAAGTCCATGTGCTGTGACAATCTGCATTCCTCTAGCCTTAAAGGAATGTACTGTTTAAGAGGGGAGCTGAGCCAAGTTCAGGAATAATTATAGGAAAGAAGTAAAGTATACAGACGAGAAAGGGAGAGACGCCCTTCCATCTGGAAGCATCAGACAATGCCTCTCAGAATTGTGAAGATATGTTTAGATGAAGGCATAGAATCCAATACAGACTGAGGGAATAGTGTGAGCAGGGATATAATGTCAAGAAAGTGTAGGGCAGGTAAAATTGTCCTGTGGTCTGACCAGGGTATGAGGTACCTGAAGGGAATAGTAATGAGGAAAGGCAAGAGTAGGCACTTGGGACTTTGGAAGTCAAGAGTTTGCCAATCGAGAAATTATCCAGATGTACTGCCTAAAGTTCTCATCCCCTGGCACTAATGATACCTGTGTTCAAAGATTTGTTTGAAGACATATTTTCAATTCTTTTGAGTATATACTCAGAAGTAGGCAAACTCCATTCTTAATCCTGACCTTATGGACAGCCCCATTCCATTTTATTGTTTGATCCCAGATCCAAATTCTTCCTGAAGAGCTCAAAAGCACTGTTTCCCCGTTTTGCCTGAATGTACCCTTTAAACAAGCCTTATATTCTATTTGTTGAAAGGCAGTGATGGATAGGATAGAGGACGTGTTGTTGGAAGCCAGAGGACCTGTGACCTAGGACCAGAGCTATCAGTTGGTTAGCTAACTGCTCGTCCATCGGTTTAGGTAAAATTCGCTTTACTCAGCTCTACCCTTCGTTCCTCTCAAGGTTGTGATTGGCATCAGGACAACTGGTATTTGGAGAGTATTTTCCAGATGTCACTGATTGCTCCCTATAGGTATGTACTAGGTCCTTAAAATTTCAAGCGAGAAAGGACTTGTAGAAAGAGTGCTCAAAAAATGCTGTTATCTTACAGATCTAACTGAGGCCTCCAGAGGGCGCTATTGGGGGCGGCTGAATTGGGGAGTAAACTCCAGATCTTCTGAGGCAAGTCGGGGCCTTTTTAGACCTCCCTACATCCAGACCTCCCTCTGAGGCTCAGTCAAATCCTTTGTCTTTTCTCTTCTGGCTGAGAAAAAACAACGGCAAAAAACTGTACCGCTGAGTTATTCACAGAGTCAGTTGAGCTTAGATTTATCTCCAAAGTCTGGCTGCTGTGTGACCTTTCCTGAATTTCATTCTCCGGGTGTCGGAGGGAAGCCAGTCCTTCCCCAGGCCCCTGCTTAGTATCCTTGGGAATTCTCTTATTTGTATTCCTGTCACTGCCACTTTTAATGCACCAAAGCTTACGTTTAACGCAATAACCAGCCTGACGTTTATGAAATAAAAGATTGATATCAGCTTCATGAAACTCAGGCAAAAGCAATATCTTTTCTATATCTTGCAATGCCTTTAACTCCAGGAACTTTTATACTCGGTGGCCACTGAAAAATGAAATAACAATAATAATGATGACGATAATAAAAAAAAGCGGTATCTTCCAAGAACCACAGTTTTGAGTAATGTTTTCTTTAATTTCTTTATTGATTTAATGACAAGAGAAGACTAAACTTATTACTTTCTCCAGTGTCCAAGTACATTTTCACTTTTAAAAGAAAGATCATAGTATGTAGCTTAAAGGTTGACGTTTTGTTTGTCACCTGGCTTATTTATGCATTGGTGGCTTGGGCAGCTGATGCATGACCATGGCCACCCTGTTTCCTCACGAGGAAGGTAAGAATCAGAAGGGAGAAAGCTTTGCTTTTCTTATGAACTAAAACATTCTGGAAAATAAGTCAGCTTTATACCTGTTCTTCCAGAAAGTCATTCCATTTTATGGGGTGGACTATTTATTTGCACACAGAAGACACAAGCACCTGAAATAAGTATAGGGTTTGACATCTATGACCCAACATAATTTGGCTTCAGTCAGACTTTCCAGTCTTATCTCCCATTACTTAACTTTTCACACCTGATGACTTGGTCAAACTGGACATTTGCCATTTCCCATGTGATTATTTTCAGTTTTGCTTTTATCCAGTCAGACAATCTTTGTCTTTTAAAAAATTTTTTTTAAATGTTTATTTTTAAGAGAGAGAGAGAGAAACAGAGTGCTAGTAGGGGAGGGGCAAAGAGAGAGGAAGACCCAGAATCTGAAGCAGGCTCTAGGCTCTGAGCTATCAACCCAGAGCCTGATACGGGGCTTGAACTCACAGACTGTGAGATAATGACCTGAGCTGAAGTTGAACGGCGAACCAACTAAGCTACCCAGGAACCCCAATCTTTGTCTTTTAATTGGAGTGTTTATTTACCTTTAACTGGGATCGAGTCTCCCATCTTGCTTTTTGTTTTCCATTTGGGCCATCTGTTCTTCGTTCCTTTTTCCTCCTTTCCTGCATTCTTTGAGATTAACTGAGATTTTTTTTAGTTATGTTATCTCCTCTAATGGCTATTTAAAAAAAATTTTTTTTAATGTTTGTTTATTTTTGAGAGAGACAGAGTGCAAGCAGGGGAGGGGCAGAGAGACAAGGAGACACAGAATCCCAAGCAGGCTCCAGGCTCTGAGCTGTCAGCACAGAGCCTGACACGGGGATCAAACTCACAAGCTGTCAGATCACCTGCGCCCAAGTCAGAAGCTTAACCGACTGAACCACCCAGGTGCCCCTCTAATGGCTATTTTAAAACCCTTTCTGCTAATCCCATCATCCCTTTCATTTCTGTATCTGTTCCTATTGACTGATTTCTCTCTTGGATTTGGGTCACATTTTCATGCTTTTTCACATAACTAGAAAGTTCTGATTGTATGCCAGATGCCACAGTGTGATTATCTGTATTTCTTCATTTTCCTTGTAAGAAGAGTTAAGTTTTGTCCTGGCGGGTAGTTAATTTACTTGTGCCTCAAGACTTTCAAGTTTGTTTTATGTACGTAGTGAAAAAGAAGGAAAGATTAAAGGTTAGAAAAACATGTGGGTCCAAATCATCTAGGACTTTGTAGACCCCAGTAAAGAGTCTGGATTTTATTAAAAGTAAACAAGAAATCATTAAAAAAAAAATTTGAGCTAAAGAATGATAAAATCTATCTTCTTAAAAAGACTATTTTCTTAGACCAGCTAAATAAATACTTACCGAAGACCTATAAGAGCCAGGACATGTGATAGACAATGGAAACCAGACCGTGAATGAATATGAATATGTGGGACATTCCTGCCCTTGAAGAGCTCACAGCACAATGGGGGCTGTTATGTGTAAGACTCACGATGGAGGCAAACATGGGGAGGTACTGGGAGACAGACCTGGTGCCTCAGTGATGGTATCCTAGAGGAAGTTACTCTCAGTTGGCTCTTTAGAAATGACGGGACTTGTCCATGTAAAAAGAGGAGAGGTGTCAGAGGCAGGAAGAATACCTTGATTAAAGGTATGGCGATGCGAAAGAGCTGTGTTTGGAGAAGCACAGAGTTCAGTTTCGCTTAGTGTGAAGTGTGGAGCTTTGTTTCTTTGTTTACCCTCTTTCTCCCGTCTCCAATGTGCTTCCCACCCCCAACCTGAGTTCCACGTGTGCATATACTTCCAGCCATTCTTAAGGTTTCATTCAAATGCTACCTCCTCCATGAGGCGTTTCATGATGCCTACAGAGAAATGATTAGTGTCTCTGCTGGTAGTGTGGACATGTCCCATTTGCCTGTGTTTCAACTATAGAGTTTGGCAGCAGTTGGCCTATAGCGCTCACTAAATATTTATTGATTAACAAATGCAGCAAATCTCCCAGGATGCTGATCTCTAGGTTTATTGGTCAATCCCATGATCTTTGTCCAGATTCGTATATCTTTTCACCACATTGGGCTCAGCTTTTCAAATGGTTGCCCCAAATCACGAGTGCATAACTTTTATTTGCATCACACTATATTCACTGACTCCTTTCAATTCAAACAATGGGCTATCTACTTTATCTTGTTCTATCAAGTGTCTGGTACTTTGAATCTTAAACCTGGAAGAACTCTTAAAAATCACCTAGTTTATTGGGTTTTTAACTTGGCTGCACATTAAAATCACATGGAGGGAGGGTTCCTGAGTGGCTCAATCTGTTAAGCTTCTGACGCTTGGTTTTGGCTCAGGTCATGATCTCACGGTTCATGGGTTCAGGCCCTGAGTTATGCTTTGTGCTGACAGCATGGAGCCTGCTTGGGATTCATATTCTCTCTCTCTCTCGATTTCTCTCTCACCATTTCTCTCTGTCACTCCTCTAAGCGCTGCACTCACACTCTTTTTCTCTTTCAAAATAAATAAATAAACATTAAAAAAAAAAAAAAAAACCACACGGGGAACTTTAAAAAACATCTATGCCTGGGATCCACTCTCCAGAGATTCTGATTTAATTGGCCTGGATAGAGGCCTGGACATCTGATTAAAAAAAAAAAAAAGCTCTCCTCAAATGTTCTAATGTGTAACCACACATGTGTAAGGCACATTGCTCACATTACATATGACAAAACTCATGATCTGTTGCAAGGGAAGAAACTCAAGTCCAGAGAGGTAAAGTGACTTGTCTGAAGGTCACACAAGCAACGTAATATATAGCAATCTAGAACCAAATCTGCATCCGGAACCAAAGTCTCCTTCCTGTGCTTTTTACTTATTTATTATTTTTATCTATCATTGATATATCATCTATCTTTAATATTTTTATTCACATATTTAATATATTTTATCTATTTTTTAATACAATTTATTGTCAGGTTGGCTAACATACAGTGTATACAGTGTGCTCTTGGTTTTGGGGGTAGATTCCCGTGATTTATTCCTTACATACAACACCCAGTGCTCATCCCAACAAGTGCCCTTCTCAGTGCCCATTACCCACTTTCCCCTCTCCCCCAACCCCCATCAACCCTCAGTTTGTTCTCTGTATTTAAGAGTCTATTATGGTTTGCCTCCCTCCCTCTCTGTAGTGATTTTCCCCCCTTCCCTCCCCTCACATTCTTCTGTTAAGTTTCTCAACATCCACATATGAATGAAAACATATGATATCTGTCTTTCTCTGACTGACTTATTTCACTTAGCATAATACCCTCCAGTGCCATCCACATTGCTGCATATGGCATGATTTTATTCTTTCTCATTGCCAAGTAGTATTCCGTTGTAAATGTAAACCATCTCTTCTTTATCAATTCATCAGTTTATGGACATTTATGTTCTTCCCATAATTTGGCTATTGTTGAAAATGCTGCTATAAACATTGGGAGTAATGTTCCCCTATGCATCAGCATTCCTGTATCCCTTGGGTAAATTCCTAGCAGTGCTATTGCTGGGTCATAGGGTAGTTCTACTTTTAATTTTTTTGAGGAATCTCCACACTGTTTTCCAGAGTGGCTGTACCAGTTTGCATTCCCACCAACAGTGTAAGAGGGTTCCCATTTCTCCACATCTTCTCCAGCATCTATAGTCTTCTGATTTGTTCATTTTAGCCACTCTGGTGTGAGGTGGTATCTCAGTGTGGCTTTGATTTGTGTTTCCCTAATGATGAGTGACATTGAGCATCGTTTTATGTGTCTGTTGGCCATCTGGATGTCTTCTTTAGAAAAGTGTCTATTCATGTCTTCTGCCCATTTCTTCACTGGATTATTTGTTTTTCGGGTGTAGAGTTTGGTGAGTTCTTTATAGATTTTGGATAGTAGCCCTTTATCTGATATGTCACTTGCAAATATCTTTTCCCATTCTGTCGGTTGTCTTTTAGTTTTGTTGATTGTTTCCTTTGCAATGCAGAAGATTTTTATGTTGATGAGGTCCCAATAGTTCATTTTTGCTTTGAATTCCCTTGCCTTTGGAGATGTGTCGATTAAGAAATTGCTGTGGCTGAGGTCAGAGGTTGTTGCCTGCTTTCCCCTCTTGGGTTTTGATGGTTTCCTGTCTCACATTTAGGTCTTTTGTCCATTTTGAGTTTATTTTTGTGAATGGTGTAAGAAAGTGGCCTAGGTTCATTCTTCTACATGTTGCTGTCCAGTTCTCCCAGCATCATTTGCTAAAGAGACTGTCTTTTTTCCATTGGATACTCTTTCCTGCTTTGTCAAAGATTAGTTGGCCATAACATTTGTGGGTCCAATTCTGAGTTGTCTATTCTATTTTATTGGCCTATGTGTCCGTTTTTGTGTCAATACCATACTGTCTTGATGATTACAACTTTGTAGTAGTGGCTAAAGTCTGGGATTGTGATGCCTCCCACTTTGGTTTTCTTCTTCAGTATTACTGTGGCTATTCGGGGTCTTTTGTGGTTCCATACAAATTTTAGGATTGTTTGTTTGAGCTTTGAGAAGAATGCTGGTTTTGGTAGAGACTTTGGGTTTTCCACGTCGAGTGTCATGTCGTCTGCAAAGAGTGAAAATTTGACTTCTTCTTTGCCAATTTTGATGCCTTTTATTTTATTCTGTTGTCTGATTGCTGATGCTAGGATTTCCAACACTGTTAAACAACAGTGGGGAGGGTGGACATCCCTGTCGTGTTCCTGATCTCAGGGAGAAAGCTCTCAGTTTTTCCCCATTGAGGATGATATTAGCTGTGGGCTTTTCATATATGGCTTTTATGATGTTTGAGTATGTTCCTTCTATCATGAGTTTCTTGAGGGTTTTTATTAAGAAAGGATGCTGTATTTTGTCAAATGCTTTTTCTGCATCTATTGACAGGATCATATGGTGCTTATCCTTTCTTTTATTAATGTGATGTATCACATTGATTGATTTGCGAATATTGAACCAGCCCTGCAGCCCAGAAATGAATCCCACTTGATCATGGTGAATAATTCTTTTTATATGTTGTTGAATTTGATTTGCTAGTATCTTGTTGAGAATTTTTGCATCCATATTCGTCAGGGATATTGGCCTGTAGTTCTTCTTTTTTTGTGGGGTCTCTGTCTGGTTTGGGAATCAAAGTAATGCTGGCTTCATACGATGAGTCCAGAAGTTTTCCTTCCATTTCTATTTTTTGGAACAGCTTGAGAAGGATAGGTATTAAGTTTGCTTTAATTGTCTGGTAGAATTCCCCAGGGAAGCCATCTGGTCCAGGACTCTTAGTTGTTGGGAAATTTTTGATGACTTATTCAGTTTCTTTACTAGTTATGGGTCTGTTCAAGTTTTCTATTTATTCCTGTTTGAGTTTTGATAGTGTGTGGGTGTTTAGCAATTTGTTCATTTCTTCCAGGTTGTCTAGTTTGTTGGCATATAATTTTTCAAAGTATGCCCTGATAATTGCTTGTATTTCTGAGGGAAATTCTGAGGAAATTCTGAGGGAAACCAACTCTTGGTTTCATTAATCTGTTCTACTGTTTTTGTTGTTGTTTTGTTTTTTGGATTCTATATTTATTTCTGCTCTGATCTTTATTATTTCTCTTCTTCTGCTGGGTTTAGGATTTCTTTGCTATTCTGTTTCTAGTTCCTTTTGGTGTGCTGTTAGATTTTGTATTTGGGATTTTTCTTGTTTCTTGAGATAGGCCTGGATTGCAATGTATTTTCCTTTGCTGCATCCCAAAGGGTTTGGGTTATTGTGTTTTCATTTTCATTTGTTTACATATATTTTTAAATTTCTTCTCTAATTGCCTGGTTGACCCATTCACTCTTTGGTAGGATGTTCTTTTTTTTTTTTTTTTTTTAATTTTTTTTTAACATTTATTTATTTTTGAGACAGAGAACATGAACAGGGGAGGGCCAGAGAAAGAGGGAGACACAGAATCTGAAACAGGCTCCAGGCTCTGAGCTGTCAGCACAGAGCCCAACGCGGGGCTCGAACCCACGGACTGCGAGATCATGACCTGAGCTGAAGTCGGACGCTTAACTGACTGAGCCACCCAGACGCCCTGGTAGATGTTCTTTATCCTCCATGCTTTTGGAGGTTTTCCAGACTTTTTCTTGTGGTTGATTTCAAGTTTCATAACATTGTGATCTGAAAGTGTGCATGGTATGATCTCAATTCTTGTATATTTTTGAGGACTGTTTTGTGACCCAGTATGTGATATATCTTGGTGAATGTTCCATGTGCACTCGAGGAGAAGGTATATTCTGCTGCTTTAGGATGTAGAGTTCTAAATATATCTGTCAAGTCCATCTGGTCCAGTGTATCATTCAGGGCCATTGTTTCTTTATTGATTTTCTGTGTAGATGATCTGTCCATTGTTGTAAGTGGAGTATTAATGTCCCCTGCAATTACCACATTCTTACCAATAAGATTGCTTATATTTGTAATTAATTGTTTTATATATTTGGGTGCTTCTGAATTCAGTGCATAGACATTTATAATTTTTAGCTCTTCCTGATGGATAGACCCTATTGTTCTTATATAATGCCCTTATTCGTCTCTTGTTACAGCCTTTAATTTAAAGTCTAGTTTGTCTGATATTAGTATGGCTACTCCAGCTTTCTTTTTGACTTCTGGTAGCATGATAGATGGTTCTCCATCCACTCACTTTCATTTATTTATTTATTCATTTATTTATTTATTTATTTAACGTTTATTTATTTTTGAGACAGAGCATGAACAGGGGAGGGGCAGAGAGAGAGGGAGACACAGAATCTGAAACAGGCTCCAGGCTCTGAGCTGTCAGCATAGAGCCCGACGCGGGGCTTGAACTCACGGACCGTGAGATCATGACCTGAGCCGAAGTCAGATGCTTAACCGACCAAGCCACCCAGGCGCCCCCCCACTCACTTTCAATCTAAAGGTGTCCTCAGGTCTAAAATGGGTCTCTTGTAGACAGAAAATAGATGGGTCTTGTTTTTTTTATCTATTCTGATACCCTATGTCTTTTGATTGGAGCATTGAGCCCATTTATATTCAGTGTTATTATTGAAAGATAGGAATTTAGAGTCATTGTGTTATCCATAGGTTTCATGGTTGTAGTGATGTCTCTTGTCCTATGATATGGATATTGTTCCATTTGATTGAGTCACTTAGTTCTCTAATTCTCCCCTTGTGATCCTGGATTTTTTTTACCTCTCTTTTTCTCACTTCCTCTTTTTCCATAATTTTATCTTCTAATTCACCTATTCTCCCCTCTGCCTCTTCAATCCACACTGTGGTCACCTTTATTTTATTTTGCACCTCATTTATAGCATTTTTAATTCATCATGACTATTTTTTATTTCTTTGATCTCTGCAATAAGATTCTCTGCTGTCTTCTAAGCTTTTTTCAAGCCCAGGGATTTAATCTTATGACTATTATTCTAAATTCTTTTTCAGTTATATTGTTTATATCTGTTTTGATCAATTCTTCAGCTGTCACTTCTTCCTGGAATTTCTTTTGAGGAGAATTCTTCCGTTTCATCATTTTGGCTAGTTTTCCGTCCCTTATGTGTTTTTAAAGCTTGTTATGTGCCCTGCACCTGTGAGCACTACTATATTAAAGAGGGGTCATACATTGTCCAGGGCCAGGCCCTTCAGGAGGTGTGTTTTGAAGAGTGTTACTTGCCCTCTGTTGTTGTGACTTGTAGTGATGTTTTGGACCCTCCCCCAGGTGTGCTTTGATTTGTTCGTTGAAGTAGCCTTGGAAAGGAAAACAGACAGACAAACAGAAAACAAAAACACACAAACACACAAAACAAAACAACCCCCCCCCCCCCGAAAAAAAGAAAAACAGAAAAACAGAATAACCAGTTACAAGTAAACAACAAGGTGGAGGCAGTGCTGATGGGAGAGGCCTTATCCCATACAAAGAGAGAAATGACAGGGGCAGGGAAAAAGAAAGAAAAAAAAAATTCACCAGAGAAACTACACAGCCTAATCCAGAGAGAGAGAGAAAGGAACATAAAGAAGGAGGTGGGGAAAAGGAAAAAGAAAATAAAGTTATCCAGATAGAGAAACTATATGGCTTAATTGAGAGAGGCAGAATGGAGAATAAAGAAGGAGGTGTGGAACATGTATTAAGAGAATGGATTAAATATATCTGCTTAAACAAACCAACAACCAGAGTAACTAGACTAGAGGAGGGAACAGATAAGAAGGAGAAAAGGAAGGAAGAATATATCTATATAACAAGAATTGTCCAAGAATTAATCTAGGCAATGCAGCAACGCTAGTCTCCAGGAGGGGCCGTCTGGTTCCTCAGCATCTATCCCTTTCCAGTAGATATGCAGTTACCACCGAGGGGCGTGGTTTGGTATGGGCAGGTCTTGCCTCCACTGTGGGCCCACTGTCTGATCCTTGAGGCCCCACCTTGGTCGTGGTGGGGAGAAAAATGGTGACCCCCCCCACCCCAGTGTATCCTCCACAGACCCGGTGTCCCTAACCACTCTGTTTAAGCCATCCTAACTGTGCTGTGGGCATAAACGAGGTGGTTTGGCTCACCCCACTGACTCCCCTGCTTCCTTGGTGCTTGGCTGGGATTCAAACTTCTGCTCTGGGTGCCCCAGTACTGGGGAAGTGCAGCTCCCCTCCCAATATATGGTCTCTGGCTGGTGGGTGCCTCAGGCTTTGTCCTGTTCCACAGCACTCCACGGAGGGGATCTCTTTCTCCTACTGTGGCCTGCACCCCTGACCTACCATCGAGCCTGAGGCTGGCTCCCCTCCTCCCCAGGTGCACCATCCGGGCAGCCAGTACCAGTCCTGAGAAAGTCCCGCAGTTAGAGATTGGATCTTTCTTCGTTCTGGTCCGAGGTTTTTCTCTTCTCTAGATACAGTCCTACACTTCCTCAGTGGCTCTTTCTCTTCCCTTTGTCTCTCTGTGGAAGGGGATCCCTCCCCTCCATTCGTTTTATCTCTCCCAGTTCTCAATCATGCACCTATGGCCTGTCAGGTTGTCCCGGTGGGTCCCTGGAAGCACGACTGTCTTTTTTCCTCCTGGACTCCTGGGGTTCAAAATCCTTTGGCTTCAACACTTCTTTGTTTGGGAGTCGAGGGAAGTTCGGATCCCCCTACTTCTCCGTCATGTTGGCCCCTCCTTTAAATAATTATATCCAGAACTGCTCATCTCCTGTTTGTTAGGAATAAACAAACTGAAACTTAAAAGAGATAGGGCTGCAAACAAAGCTTGCTTTTCAAAGAACGTCCTCACCTTCCGACTCTTTTCCTTATGGCTCACGCCTGCTCTCTCCTCTCCAAGTCTGGGCTGGAAACACATGGGCGAAAGCTCAGTGCCCTGAGTGAGAAATGTGTAGGGGGAGAGAAATGTGTAGGTAGCTCCTGAGCAATCATTACTCTCTCACAGGCTCTGACCCAGTGAGCCTCAGGTATAGGTGGGTGGTTGCAAAACAGCTTGGATACAGGGTTTCAGCTCCACCAAGCTGGGAGGATGGTGAGTGATGGACCACTGGAGGGTCAACAAGGATCACACTGAACTTTCATGATCGCCTGACCACAGCTCTTCAGACCACAGCCTCCTTGGCCACCATCAGCACCCTAATATGCACGCAGAAGCTCTCTTTGTTTTCACTGCTTCTCACACCTTCTGTTCAGGTGGAAAAGTTGTCAGTGTGATATTTATCCTACAAGTTTTAAAATCTAAAAACCTCAAATGCAATTCTTCCCTTTGGACTTTCTGTCTTCTGTCTCTAGTTTTTCATTTGAGTAGGTCACAAATAAAGAGCAGAAGTGGGGAGAGAGAGCAGGAATCATCTTTATTTGAAGAGACCACTGGCCAATATAGACTGATATATTGAACAAATATGTGTTTATAACACGTATATACTCTCTGCATAAATATATTATTTCTCTCTGTCTCTCTTTCTCTCTCTCTCTCTCTCTCGTGCATTTGCTTTTATTCAGTTTGACAATATTAAACTTTACTTGAGCCCCGTGCTCCTGGAAAACAGTGGCAGTTAAGAAGTCTCCCAACCTTTTGTGTTCCAACAAACAGTTTATCACAAAGAACTACCCTTCCCCACATGACTTAGATAAGACTCAAAGTCCACTCTTTCTCACGGCTGTCATAAGACATGGGGGTGGCTCCCTTATTTACCTGTGACAAGGCCAAACACAGCCCTTCTCCCTTTTGTCTGAACCTGCTGACAAGGCTGGACACAGCCTCTCCCACTTCCTGTTCTTGGTCTCATGACTGATTAGCTGAGATTAGAACTATTTGTCCCCATGAAACTAACTAACCACAGAGAAAAACATTTCCTGGTCTGATAACTGACTGAGACTTGTCCTTCTTGCAAAACAACCCCAACTGTAAACCTCCCCACTTGGAACTTATTTATTCTCCTTTCTGTTCCCATAGAAGTTTAAGGCAAAACCACCCTGTGGAGACATCCCGATCTTTGGATCTGGGGTGCTCTTCTTATTGCAATAGCCTGAGTACAGTCAATCTTCTCATTCATCTGGTGTTTGCCTTTTGCCCCAGCTTTACTGAGATACAATGGACTGGTTTTTGCTGTTGACAAGCTGCCCAGGTTTTATGGAACCTCTACTGGACATGTGGGAGGCAGAGATAACTATGACCCTCTTTCTCCTCTAAGAGCTCAACATAGAATGGAGAAAAGATACACAAAGCTGAGTAATCCTAGGACCTGGCAGCCTGTAATAAGCACTCAGATAGGTGAAGAGCACCAAAGTAACTGTGGAGATGGAGGGCTGGAGTTTTCAGTCCTGTCTGCCTCCCTCTCTTAGGGCTATGTCCCTGGTTGTCAATAAAAGATTTCCTGGCCTCCTGGATGAAAATGCTGCTAGGAAATACGGAATTTAAAATGGGTATGGAAGAACAAAGCAATCTTCCCAATGTGTGGTCCCCTGAAAGTGGTACTGAGGGGTGAGGGCCTGGCATCACCTCTCCCCAAGTCACCTCAAATAAGCACACAGTTGAAGTAGACCCAATGTCCTTGATATGTAAATACAATAGCTTCAAAAAAGTCTTCTGGCCCCCACTTCCAAACAACCAGACAGCTTCTGTCAATTTTTTTTTTAACGTTTATTTATTTTTGAGACAGAGAGAGACAGAGCATGAACGGGGGAGGGTCAGAGAGAGAGGGAGACACAGACTCTGAAACAGGCTCCAGGCTCTGAGCTGTTATCACAGAGACCCACGTGGGGCTCAAACCCATGGACCACGAGATCATGACCTGAGCCGAAGTCGGAGCTTAACCAACTGAGCCACCCAGGTGCCCCCAGACAGCTTCTTTCTGCAGAGAAAACCAGTGGCAGACACTGTCTGCTTTCAAGAGTCTGAAAATTACAGAGTAGCCAGAATGAGACCAGCAGACATGGGGCAGAAAATGTGGTATCCAGCCAGCCTCAGGAAAGTGATAAAGAGACCAACTTGCTGAACTGATTGCTACACGAAGGTTGTTTACACAAACCGAATCTGGTCCTGTCCCGTAAAAAGTGGATTGAAGGGAATGATCAATTAGTGGTTCATCATGATGTTAGCCTTGCCTTAGTGTATAGGGGCTCAGATTGCAGCAAGTGGGTTGCTTTCCCTTCCTCTCAAAATGGAGGGTGGGGGAAGGGGAAGTAAATTGCCAAACAAAACCAGATTGCAGAGGGGGCAGTCTATTACAGCTCCGGGGAATCATAAAGGGCATCATCTCTATCATAAATCATAAATGTGCATAAACTTAAATGCACATTACAGTAGCTGAAGCCTAGCCTAAATCGGTGCATTTTTGTTTCAATAGCATTTGATTATTCTTGTGATGTGATTACTATGATCATAACTATTGCAATTTGCCAGTGTATTGAGATAACTTGTCCAAAGAGATGCAGCTTGAAATCAAGAATAACAGAGGTGATTCACTGTGAGCACCTGCTGGGAGGGCAACTGGTCAGGCAGAATTCCATTCAGGAAGCTCAGGGTGTTAGGGAGAGCCTGGCCGCCTACAACTGGGGAGAAAGATGTGGTGGAAAGAGAGCTGACCTTGATCCTCAGCCTTGCGGCAGGACCTCAGAGAAGTCACTTTAATGTCACCCCACTATGAAGTTCCATAAACATGCTACAATGCAAATTAAAGCTGCCAGATCTTTGAGCACCCTGTCACCTCTGTGGTGGATGCCCTCTTCTCTTTACTTCAAAAGTCTGTCACTTGGTAAATCGTCTTTCTTCAAGTTTCTGCTAGCATATCACTTCATTAGATCTTCCCCTGCTCTTTCCACGTAGAGCAGATGACAGGACAACCATCAATGTTTATTACTATCATGTATACATGATAGTGTGTGGGTGGCGAGGCTCATCACCGAGTATTGTAAGTATTAAAAATGGGAGATGTGTCTGGCTCAACGTTATATCCACTGCATAATGATGGCACTTGGAGGACATTTAGTAAATATTGGTTAAGTTTCTTCTTCAGTGAGAAATGAGAACTGAGAAAATTCTCACAGAATTGTAGCAAGGATCAGCAAGGAAATTATAAGTATCAAAATACCTGGTCACAGACTATACACAAACCAAACATTTGCATATCAAACTGGACAAGAAGAATCTGTGTGAGAAATCACACGACTGCTCACCAGCAGACCCAGCTGGTGTCTGCCAATGTGTCTCCAAGAATCCAAGTCTCCTGCCTCAGCAGCTCAGTGGAACAAGAAAATCCCATTTTATCACGAGTCCAAAAAGGAAAGATGTTGCCATTTTCTTTTAAGCAGAGTATGGAGTTATGATTTCACTCGTGGAATTTAAGAAATGAAACAGATGAACATATGGGAAGGGGGGGGAAAGAGGAGAGAGGGAGACAAATCACAAGACTCTCTTAAGGACAGGGAACAAACTGAGGGTTGATGGAGGGAGGTGGGTCAGAGATGGGCTAGATGGGTAATGGGTACTAAGGAGGGCACTTGTTGGGATGCGCACTGGGTGTTGTATGTAAGTGATGAATCACTGGATTCTACTCCTGAAACCAATATTGCACTGTAGGTTAACTAACTAAAATTTAAATGGCAAAAAAAGTAGAGGATGGAGAGATGTAGTGAATGGCCAAGTAGAGTGACACTTTGGAACACAGTCTACCTGCCAACAGTTGTATTTGCAAACACGGATTCTGCTGTACTCTCAGACTCTAGGTGGCAGGTTGGCCTCTGACATCCAGAGTCCTCTCCTTAGAAGGTCCAGGGGAAGAGGAGGGTTGCTTGTGGTACTTGCTCCTTCAACAGGATGTAGGGAAACAAGGCATCAGCAAGACCAGAAGAAGGGGTATGGCTCATGGAGGGAGCCAGGGAGGGGAAGCCACTTGGCTGAGGCTCCCTGGGGCCACCCTCTGTTACCGTTGGTCAGGGTGGCCAGCCTTAATCTCCATCCTGCCTCACATGGACACAGATGGGAGCCAGAGGGGAGTATACACCACCTAGAAACAAGGGGGAAAATCTTTAGGACACACAAAGCACCCGAGTCTCCGTCTTAGCCCCAGGACTTGTTCTCCCAGAGTTTGCTGGAGGCTTCATTATCGGGAGGCAAATATTTACCCAACTGATGCATTTCTAGAACATCAGTTCCACTGTTTGTGGTGGATATATTTTATTGTACTGGGGGCAGGACTAGAAAGGGACAGTTGCTTTCTCTGGCCAGGGAGACAAGACAGAGAGATCTCAGCTGCTGGGAATGGGCAGAACAAATCATTTTCTTTGCTATTAAATCTCCTACAGGAGTGAGAACTGGGAAGGAGAATACACACTGCGTGTCAAGTGAACATACACCATTCTCCCTACCTTCTTGCTATACTAGACTGTAACCTCCCTGAGGGGAGAGGAAATGGCTGGATTACTCAGCTCTGTATTTCCATCAACATGCAGAGAATAAAAGTGAAGGAATGAATGAAGGAACGAGCTCTCTCAAACACGACCCATGAAGAGAGAAGGGTACTCAGCTCTATTTTAGAGGGGAGAGTATTGCAGGAAGGTAGAAACAGTGTGAGAAGGGATGTGACTGGGCTCCTGGTGGAGGGCCAGGCACTATCACCCAGGGGCTGATTTCTCCAGAGAAAGAGCAGCCAGTGTATCTGTTTTGATCTCAAAGGCCAGAGTGGCACAAGTGGGGTTGGGCATGTTCCCCTCTCCAGGCTCTACCCCATTGCAGGTCAGAGGAAGATCCCTTGGGGAGGAGAAAGGGAAGTTGAGGTCTGGCTGTGTCCATAAATACAGTATGTTCTGGACAAGTCCTTTTTGTTTCCTGGGACCCCTTTTCATCATCACAGGACTGGAGGAAGCAGTCCATTCTGTGCTCCTCTGACATTCCACTGGGTGCACCTGGTGGCAGTGGGGAGAAAAGGCCTGTGGGTTTGGAACAGCGACCATAATCGGTGAAGTTTTTTGATGATGCCTTTAAAAAAAATTCTGGCAAGGGGCGCCTGGGTGGCTCAGTTGGCTGAGCAGTTGAGCAGTTGAGTGTCTGACTCTTGGTGTTGGCTCAGGTCATGATCTCGTGGTTTGCGAGCTTGAGTGAGTTTGAGCCTCCCCATCGGGCTCTGTGCTGACAGTGTGGAGCTTGCTTGGGATTCTCTTTCTCCTCTCTCTGCCCCTCCCATGTGCACACTCTCTCAAAATATACAAAGAAACCAAAAAATTTTCTTAAACAATTCTGGCAAATTGCTCATTTGTGTTTGTTTTAATATGTAATAATGTGTGTCTAGGAAACCTTCTAGGCACACAGAATCTTAGAAGATGAACCATGTTTGTCTTTGATTTTTAGTCTCCGTGGGCATTACCTCTTCATTCCTGAGTGTGGGGAACCTCAGAGCCAGTGACTTCAGGGTCCCATCTAGCTCCCGAACCTCATGAGTTTTAAACAAAGTTGGAACAGATGGCTCCTCTCATGTCCCCCCCAAAAAGCCCACATTCCTGTTCCTTGTTTCACAATATTCTGATCTGAATGTTGTCCTTTGATGAGAAAGTTGAGGATATAACAAACTTTTATGGAATTCTATAGTAAATTGTTGAATTCAGGGACGCATCCTTCTTTGTTTGATATATTTCTTCCTGGCTTTCCTCCTAATACCCCTGATAAATTCATCTGGAAACATCCAGGAAAAAATTACTTTCCAGATGTGTCTCTTCCCTAAAAGCATGCCATAACCCTTTTAGTGGAGGTCGGCTAAGCCAGTTGCTTCTTGATAACAAGTTGGTAAAAAGTCTGCAAGGACAATATTTATTTACTATTTTCTTCTCCTCCTCCATCTTTTCGTTCTCCTTCCCCATCATCTCCCCCTCCTCCTTTTCCCCCTACTCCTTTGGTCTCAGTAATTAGTTTTGTAATTGCCAGGCCTCTACTGGCTCCAGAAACAACTGCTGACCATTTAGAAGCATGCCTGGGTTATAGGGGATTACCAGATGTTGACAAGTGCCAGGATTATGTGGCAACAATAATGTATAATGTCTCTGGGGTCCCTGTGTGTAATTTGCCAGCTTTCCGGGGGCAGCCCTAACAAACTCCGGGAAGCTCTGCTCACTGCGAGGGGCCAAGGAGCAAGTACTCCCTTGGTTGCAGCCACTGGGAGAACACATCCCTTATCCTGCCAAGGAAATTACTTGGTCCTTAAATCAGAATTCCATCTTTGTCCCCTGGGACTGGAAGGCAGGAACTGCCGTCCTTCCAACTTTCATAGCCACGAGGACCTGAGACCCATTTAAAGGACTCTCAAGGACATGTCTCAGGCACTGCTTGTGACAGCTGGAGTCACTAACAGGAAACTTCCAGCCCAGAACACGGGCTTATCAGCACATTCAGCACATAATTTGGGGAGGACCCACACCACAAGAGAAGTGGGAATTAATCTGAAGGGGAAAAAGTATTTCTGCTTTTGCGTCTCTCTCTCTTTTTTTTTTTTTTTTTTTAGGAAAACCAACTTTATTGAGGTTTAATTTACCTATAATGAAATGCACTCACATAAAGTGTACTATTTAATGTTTTGGTAAATATGTATACCCATGTAACCATCGCAGTCAACATACAGAACATTTTTATCATCCTCCATCATGCCTTCATGCCCTTGACATTCCCTGCATGCCCCTTACACCACTGCTTTTTGTCACTATAGATTAGTTTTACCTATTCAGGAATGTTAGATGAATGGAACAATGTGGTATGTACTTTTGTTTCTGGCTTCCTATGCTTAGCGTCTGGTTTCTGAGATTCATCCACATTCTTCTGCGTATCAGTAGTTCTTTTTGTTTCTGAGCGGTATCCCGTTCTATAAATATACCATACTTTGTTATCCATTTACCTATTGATGGGCATTTGGGTTGTTTTCAACTTTGGGTTCATACGAATAAAGTTTTTTATGAACAGAAGTCTTTGTTATAGACATACGTGTTCATTTCTCTTCTCTAAGCATCTAGGAATAGAACTGCTGGATCATATGATAAATAGGAATTTAAATTTTTAACAAACTGCCAAATGGTCTCTAAAGTTTGTGTACCATTTACATTCCCACGAGCAATGCATGAGAATTCTTGTTGCTCCCTATCCTCACCCACACATAGTTTGTTAGTCCTTTTGTTGTTGTTGTTGTTGTTGTTAAGATGTTTAATTATTTTAAAATAATCTCTACGCCCAACATGGGGCTCAAATTTGCAATCTCGAGATCAAGAGTCACTGCTCTACGGACAGAGCCAGCTAGGTACCCCCGGTATTGTTAGTCTTAATTTTAGTCACTTTAGTGTATGTGGAGTAATGTTTATTGCTTTGTGGCTTTATTTGTATTTTCCTGATGACTAATAACATTGAGCATCTCTTCATGTGCTTTTGGTCATTTACGTATCTTCTTTTGTGAGGTGTCTGCTGAAGTATTTGGACAATTTTTATTATTTATCTTCATGTTATTTTGTAAGTTTAAAAAAATCTAGATTTGGTCAAATGTATGTAGTATAAATATTTTATCCTGATCTGTTGTTTGCATTTTTAAATTTTTAAATTTTTTTCAAAGTTTCTTTGTTTATTTTGAGACAGAGACCATGAGTGGAGAGGGGCAGAGAGAGAGAGAGAGGGAGAGAATCCCAAGCAGGCTCTGTGCTAACAGCATGGATGTGGGGCTTGATCTCATGAAGTATGAGATCATGACCTGAGCTGAAACCAAGAGCCAGAGGCTTAACTGACTGAGTCACCCAGGTGCCCCTGTCTTTTTATTTTTAATGACCAGAAGCTTTAAATTTCGATTAAGTTCAATTTTCCTTTTTCTTAAATCCTTGCCCATCTCAGGATCACAAAGATCTTTTTTCTTTATCCTTTTTTTCCTAGAAGTTTTAGAGTTTTAAATTATCCACAGAAGTCTATGATCCATTTAAAGTTAATTTTGATATATGGTATGATGTAAGAGTCAAGGTACATTTCCCCCATATTTATATCTAGCTATTCCAGCAGTATTACTGAAAAGGCTATTATTTCCCCAAGTGAAGAACCTTGACACATTGCCAAAAATCAATTGACTATAAATGTGTGGGTCTATTTCAGAATTTTCTGTTCTAGTCCATTAATTTGTATGTTTATGCTCATACCACATGCTTTAATTACTGTCTGAAATGACATAGTCCAGCCCTTCTGTATTTATTCTTCTTTCTCAAAGTTGTTTAGACTCTACCAGTCTTTTGAAACTGGTTTCTGTTTTTTTAAATACAAACAAGACTCTTTGGGTTTTAATGGAGAATACATTACATCTGTAGATTAGTGCAGGTATATCTTCCATTTATTTAGAGTTCCTTTAATTTCAGCAGTATTTTATAATTTTTTTACAGGTTTTGCACATATTTTGATACATTTATCTCTAAGTATTCCATGATTTTTGATGATATTGTAGGTAGTATGTTTTTTATTACACTTTCCATAGACATAAAATTGATTTATATATGTTGACTTTGTATCCTACAAATGTGTTAGACTTACTTGTCAGTTATGGTAGCTTTTATATAGATTCCTTAGGATTTCTACGTACATAATTATGTCATCTGTGACTAAAGACATTTTTACTTCTTTTTCTAACTGTATGCTGGTTATTTTTTCTTATGTATGTATTTTGTCTTATCTCTTTAGCTAGGACCTCTAGTACAATGTTGAAGAGTAGTGATGACGATGGGCATCCTTGTTTTGTTCCTGATCTTAGGGATGAAAGCATTCAATCTTTCATCAGTCAGTATGATTCACAGATGGTTTTTTAAGATCAGGTTGAGGACATTCTCCTCCATTCTTAGTGTGTTGAGAGTTGCTGTTATGAATGAGTGCTGAATTTGGTAAAACATCTTATGCATCTGAACAAGTAATATATGCCTTTTCTCCCTTATTCTGCTAATATGATAAATTATATTAATTTTTGAATGTTAACCTAACTGTGCATTCCTGGAAAAATGTCAAATTGTTCACAATTTATTGGCTTTTTTATACATTGCTGGGTAAAATTTCTTAATTAAAAAATAATTTTAAGAATCTATTCACAGGGGATGTTGGCCTGTAGTTTTCTTTTCTTATAATATCTTTGTTTCTGGTATCAGAACAAATTGATATCATAAAATGACTTCAGAAGTGTTCCTCTTGGGGTGCCTGGGTGGCTCAATTGGTTAAGTAGATACTTCAGTTGGTTAAGTAGATACTGACTCTTGATTTCCACTTAGGTCATGATCTCATAATTTGTGAGTTTGAGCCATGCTGACAGCGCAAAGCCTGCTTGGGAATTTTTTTTTCTCTCTCTCTTCTCTTCCATTCTCTCTCTGTCAAAATAAATAAATAAACATTAAAAAAAGAAGTATTCCTTCATTCTGTATTTTATGAAAGTTTGTTTAATATTATATTACGTTGTTCTTAAATATTTGATAAATTTTATCATGAAACTATTTGGAGCTTGAATTTCCTTTATGGAAATGTTTTAAAATAGGAATTCAATTTCCTTAATATATATAGGATTGTTAACATTTTTTTTTAAGTTTATTTTTAAGAGAGACAGAGACAGAATGTGAGTGGGTTAGGGGCAGAGAAAGAGGGAGACACAGAATCTGAAGCAGGCTCCAGTCTCTCAGCTGTCAGCACAGAGCCTGATGCAGGGATCGAACTCACGAGCTGTGAGATTATGACCTGAGCCAAAGTCGGTCGCTCAACTGACTGAGACACCCAGGAGCCCCGGATTGCTAGCATTGTAATTTCTTGTGATGATTTAGTCTTTTTAGGGATTTTGTCTTCCTAGGAATCTGTTCATTTCATCTAAAGTGTGGAATTTAATGGCATAAAGTTTTCCACATTTCCTTTCTATCCTTTTAATATCTGTAGGATCTGTAGAAATTTCCCCTCTTTCATTCCTGACATCAGTAATTTGTGTCTTCTTTTTTTTCTTGATAAACTTGGAAGTTTATCAACTGCACTGGGCTTTTCAGTGAGCTAACTTTGATTATATTGTATTTCTCAATTAATTCCTTGGCCCTTTTCTATGCATTGGTTTCTGCTTGTCTTTATTTATTTATTTATTTATTTTCTTAATTTTATTCACTTTGGGGTTAATTTGCTTCACTTTTCCCGCCTTCCTAAGCTGGAAACTTACAGCGTTGATTTTTATAGCTTTATTCTTTTTTTATGTATATTTTTAAAAGTTTATTTACCTATTTTGAGACAGAGAGAGAGAGTGTAAGCACAGGAAGGACAGAGAGAGAGAGGGAGAGGGAGAGAGAGAGAGAGAGAGAATCCCAAGCAGGCTCTGAGCTGTTAGCATGGAGCTTGATGTGGACCTTGAACCCACATGAACCGTGAGATCATGACCTGAGCTGAAATCAAGTCGGATGGTCAACCGACTGAGCTACCCAGGTGCTCCTTTATTCCTTTTTTTAACGTGAGCATTCAAAGTTATAACTTTTCCTGAAGTCACTTCTTTAATTGCATCATACATATTTTGATATGTTGTGTTTTAATTTTCATTCGGTTCAACATTTTTCTCATTTTTTTTGTGTGTTTTTTTTCTTTGACACATAGGTTAATTAGAAGCATGTTGTTAAATTTTTAAATATTTAGAGATTTTTAAGATACCTTTTGGTTAATTTCTAATTTACTTATATTTTGGTCAGAGAACATACTCCCTTTAATTTCAGCCTTTTACATTTATTGAGTCTTGTTTTATGGTTTACCGTCTGGTCTGTTGTGGTGAATGTTACATGTGAAATTGAAAACAGTGTGCATTCAGCTGTTTTCAGTGTAATGTTCTATAAATATCTATTAGGTCAGGTTGGCTATAGAACAGAATACAGGATTGGATAAGTCCGTTATTCTACTTTGGCCAGAAGCAACAATGTAAATGTAAATGAAGGAATTTACATTTGACTATACATGCTATAATTAAACCAGGGAGCAAAGCCAGCTTGAATCAAATGTAACACTAATCCAAATTTAGGGATCGTTCTTGATCCAATGCTTCCAGCTCATTCCTTGCTAAAAGGAACGGTTTCTTGGTATCAACATAATTTTTTTTTTTTTTTTATTTTGGCCACTGAAAGCAAGTAAAACAAGAGGTCCAAATTACTTACCGCTGGCTCTGATACTATAGAACTGTTATATTTAAAAATGGCTGGAGAAAGGGGTGCCTGGGTGGCTCAGTTGGTTGAGCATCCGATGTTGGCTCAGGTCATGATCTCACGGTCTATGAGTTGGAGCCCCGCGTCGGGCTCTGTGCTGACAGCTCAGAGCCTGGAGCCTGCTTTGGATTCTGTGTCTCCCTCTCTCTCTGCCCCTCCCCAGCTCATGCTCTGTCTCTCTCTCAAAAATAAATAAACATTAAAAAATTTTTTAAAAATGACTGGAGAAAAAACCTACAACTTTTAGATAATATTACATTTTATATAGAGAGTTTCATTTTATTCATGGCCATAATTGAGAAATCATTTATTATATGATAAAGAAATTACAATTATGGTCATAATTTTTATGTTATGGACATAACATAAAAGTCCCCCCTTGTATGTTAGGGACTTTTTTTTTCCCTCGCTGCCTTCATGATTCTCTCCTTGCCTGAGTATTTTGTGAATTTGACTATGATATGCCCTGTTGATGGTCGGTTTTTGTTGAATCTAATGGGGGTCCTCTGTGCTTTCTGGATTTTGATGTCTGTGTCTTTCCCCAGGTAAGGAAAGTTTTCCACTATGATTTGCTCACATAACCCTTCTACCCCTATTTCTCTCTCTTCCTCCTCTGGGACTCCTATGGTTCTGATGTTCCTTTTCAATGAGTCACTGATTTCTCTAATTCTTAAATCGTGCTCTTTTGCCTTAATCTCCCTTTTTTCTGCTTCGTTATTCTCTGTAAGTTTGTCCTCTATATCGCTGATTCTCTGTTCTGCCTCGTCCATCCTTGCCGCTGCTGCATCCATCCATGACTGCAGCTCAGTTAAAGCATTTTTAATTTCATTCTGGCTATTTTTTACTTCTTTTATCTCTGCAGAAAGGGATTCTAATCTATTTTTGACTCCAGCTAGTATTCTTATTATCGTGATTCTAAATTCTGGTTCAGACAAAAAATTATGGTCAAGGTAAGGAATTTCTTACCTCCATGTGTAGTCTAGAGTCCCATTGAAAATAACTCTATTAGGCACAAACTTCCAGTTATGAATAAATTTTGGGATGTAGTGTAAAGCATGGTGACTATAGTCAATAACATTGTAGTGCATATTTGAAAGTTGCCAAGAGAGTAAATCTTAAAAGTTCTCATCAGAAGAAAGGAACATTTTGTAGCATTTTATGATGATGGATGACAAACTGACCTATCGTAGCAATCATTTCACAGTGTATGCAAATATTGAATCATTATGTTGTACTCCTGAAACTAATATAATGTTATAGGTCAATTGTACCTCAATAAAAAAATAACTCTATTAAAATACAACTTTAGGACATGTCAAATCTGATCTGTGATCAATTTTATTGACTAAGTAAAATATATTCTGCATTAAATGATAATAGTGGTAATGGTGGCTGAGGAAAAGGAAGGAAGAAGAAAAGTAAGAGAGAGGGAATGAAAATCTACTCAGTCTTTTTTTTTTTTATTTAAGCAATTTTTTGCTTATGTTTAACTACTCCAAATTATACATGCTTATTTAAGGAAAAATAACAACAATATTTGGTAAGTTTATAGCATACACAAAATTAAAATATATGACAATGATAGCATAAAGGTCAGGAAGGAGTAACTGGAAACATACTATTAAAAAGATCCTTAATAAGTATAGTTCAACTATATTTCCACCTACTCCTTTTATTCTGAATCCTGTGTTGTGTGCATCTTCCCACAAAAAACTTGGATTAAAAATGATAGGCCATTTTGAAGACTGAGAACGTTAGATGTGGATAAACATAAATCCTGCAAAATCTTATATCATCTTAAGTATTTGAAGAGGAAACAGAATTTTTATTGTTGTTTGCGTTGACATTTTAAATGCTTTTATTCCATTTTTCCAAAGACTCAATATTCAGTCTTTCTTGAAGAGGGAGCAGAAAGCAGTGGCCATGGCCAGCTGCAGGCAGATGTCCCATTTAAGTTCTGGGATAATGGCTTACATAAATTGGACAAAATTAAAATTTTTATTAAAAAATTATATATACATACATACGTACATATACATGTGTATCGATACATATACTATATGTATACATGTACATAACATATACCTACATATATGTGTATATATATATCTAGTATATGCATCTGTATACATATATATATGTATATATAATACATACATACATACATACCTACAGATACTTAAACATGTATATCTGTATGTGTCTGGCACTCTTAAGCACAAATCAATGAATCTTCACACACAGAAACGTCTTGTAACCACACACAGATGCAGAGCACTGCCAGTACCCCAGCTGGACCTTGTGAGAACCTTCCAGGTATCATTCCTTGAAGAGAAAGCACCATCCTGACTTCTAATTACATAACTTTGTTTTGTCTATTTTATATTAAGAGAAACATATAGTTTGTACTCTTTTGTGTTTGGCCTTTTCTACTTAATGTTATGTTTCTGAGGAATTTGTCTATAGTATATATGATTTCAGAGAGTTCATTCTCATTCTGTATAGGTAATAGAATATTAAAATTAAAATATAATTAAACTAAAAATAAAAAATATAATGTTTTATTTAAAAATATGTTTTAAATTATGGGTTTAAAAATTCATATTATACAAATACTATGTATATATTAAATATTTTTTGGAAAAAGTTTGAGGGAATACATCAAAGTATTAGCCCTTAATTCTACATTTAATTATTGTTATTATTTGCCTTTAATTATTTTTAATTGACTTTCTTCTATCTGCGCTTTCCAAATTTCTCTAGTTAACAGCTATTTGTTCAAAACAAACAAACAAAACCTCCTCATAAAATTAAAGACTTAAGCTTTGCCAAAGTAATCTGGCCACAGATTATTGGTGCTTGCTAATATTTGACGACTCACCAAGCCAAGCCCGTACATAGCACAGAGAAAAACCAACTTTTTGAGTTGTTGGAAGCCAGTGAACAAAGGACTTATATGCTGGCCCTTGTAACCAAAGGTTTACTGCTCATTTTGAGTTCAGTTTGCTGAAGAAAAGTGGATCATTAGTCAAATTTTCCTGTCTAGTTATTATAAAAGGAAAATCTGCTCTTAAGATGTCATAATGTAGCATATGGGGAAAAAGCAAAGGCACACTAAACAAACAGCAGATTAAAATTGAGCTTCTGTTACAATGCCAGCAGTCGCTTTTGCTGCCTGAGTGCCATGATCATGGAGTTGCTTCTCTTCAAGAAATGGTACAAAATATTTACATGACTTAATTCCCTAAGCCCTCTTTTTTAAAAATGAGGAATCAGAATATATTTCTTTTCCTTCTATCTCCCTTAATATATACCATTTTACCAGCTTCTCTTTATTCCTAGAGTGTTTATTAACTTTACTCTGAAGCCTTAGTATGGAGGCTATGTCTATACATTGGACAGAAGCCATGACATACACTACTTCTTATGAACTTTTTCTTCTTATGAGCACACAGGCCCTTTAAAATCTATTCCAACAATCTCCAGCTGTCTTCCAAAAACACTCATGTTGATAGTGTTGCCAAGTCTTCTTTGGGAGAAAATTTTCTACAGTCTAATATATTTGAGAAATCCCAGGTTACAACAATTTGAACAGGTTTCTTTCTTGTAGTGTTTCTAGAACCTTAAGTGAATTGTGATGCTCTAAGTGGCTGAGGATTTATTATGAAGCATTTCCTAATGTATGTGACCAAGGAGACACTGTGTGTGTGTGTGTGTGTGTGTGTGTGTGTGTGTGTGTGTTTATGTGAAACGTATGTTAGCATAGCATGGATTCTAAGAACATCTTTTTTAAAAAATTTTTTTAATGTTTATTTATTTTTGAGAGAGAGAGAGAAAGAGAGAGAGAGAGAGAGCACGAGCGGGGGAGGAGCAGAGAGGGAGACACAGAATCTGAAACAGGCTCCAGGCTCCGAGCTGTCAGCACAGAGCCCGACGCGGGGCCTGAACTCACAAACCATGAGATCATGACCTGAGCCGAAGCTGGACGCTCAACTGACTGAGCCACCCAGGTGCCCCTAAGCACATCTTTTTTACATGTTGATTTGTGTCACAAAACTCCAAAGCCTACAAGACTTGGACAAAAACTACAGTTGAGTAGGGTCTGTGACACAAGGGGAAGGTGGGTCTTTCTGAATTGGGCAGACATTTCTCAACTCCAGCTGATTGTTGCAATGCTGGAGTGCAGCTCCAGGAGTTGTGAAGCTTCTGATTTGTCAGGTGAAGAGAGAAACCTAGGTTTTTATATAAAATGTCTTAAGTTTTAGGTGGTTGGAAAATGATTTGAGTGTTTCTTAAAACACGGTGTGGCTCACACAAACGGGCTTGCCAACTAGATTGACCCATAGGCCGATGATTTACAAATTGTGAAGAGGCAATGCATCCATCACTTTACCACCTGGTGCTTTGTGCTATCGGATATATTTCACTTTTCATGGGTGATATTTAAATTGTGCATTGTATTACATAGGCTTTCATGTATGTAATGATAATAATACTCATTCATTCATTGAATAATACCTGTTATGGTGTTAAGCACTCAAATCTAAGGTATTTAACTGAGTCTGGGCCATAGGAAGTCATGTATCAACTACATTTTCAGGTGAGGAAATAGAGAAATTAAAGAAATTAGGTGTATCATTCATGGTCAAAAGAAAGTGGTAATAAGTGGGTGGGCTTGACAAGTCTGGATGCTTTATCACTAATTCTGTGTTCATATTTCCTGTCTTCAACTGGGGAATTTATAATAGATAGAATGTAAATTTGTTGAGAATGAAAACCACATCTTCTACTGGACAACTGACTATTTATTTACAGGAAAGAATCCTACAACTGAACACATAGTTGGTTCTCAAAAATCCCTCTCTAATAAATTTTTAATGTATTATTGAAGTAGTGTGGAGTAGTGAAACAAATCACTTTAATTCAAGTCAAGAAATTTGATTTTGATATATAGCTTGTCACTTACTGGGCTTTTCCCCGAAGTGCTGTAGACCTTAATCCATAAAGTAAGTGTGTTGGACTAGAAACTCAATGGGTTCTTTCTAGCCTTAAAAAATCTATAACTCTGATTGATCTATGTTGTTGTGGAGATCAACCTGGGAAACTATACTTTTGGTCTGAGTTTGCCAGTGGCGATGTTTTAGGACAATTCCCAGTTGCGAGTAACAGAAACCAAAACGCCCCTGTCCCCTCAATTATCTTAAGCCAAAAAGAATCGTACTGGTTGAGAACTGCAAAGTCTTGGGCTCTTGTTAGCTTCAGGTGCAGCCTGGAACAATGACCCATCTTCCTCCTTCTCTCTGCTCAGTGCTGTGCTCCTCCAAGTGTTGGTTTCATTCTTATGCTTCTGAAGGTCACCGTGTCTCCAAACATTACAGCATGTTAGCTTCACCTCCAGCTGGAAAGAGAGAACTTTGTCTCCTCCTCTTCCCTCTTGCAAAGAGACAAATATTTAGAGTCAGGGTCTCATTATATTAGGTAAGTTTGAATTCCGTTCTCCGAAGCAGTCACTATAGCTAGGAGCATAGGATGTGTTGATAAGATCAACCAGTAGTTCTATATTCTGGCTTCACAGGTGAGTCACCTAGAGTTGTTAAAGAATACTTATGTTGCTTCCATATCCTAGAATTATGACACAATATCTGGGAATGAAATGCGAGCATTAGCATTTTCTTTTTTTTTCTTTTAAATGTTTACTTATTTTGAGAGAGAGAGAGTGAGCATGAGTGGGGGAGGGGAAAAGGGAGAGAGAGAGAGAATCCCAAGCAGGCTGGATGGTTAGCATGCAGCCTGATGCTCCCATGACCCTGGAATCATGACCTGAGCTGAAATCAAGAGTCACACACTTAACCGACTGAGCACCCCCCCTGCCCCACCAGGTGTCCCTCAAAAAAACCAAAAAAATTTTTAAAAGTTTATTATTTCAAGAGAGGGAGTGCAAACATGGGAGGGGCAGATAGAGGGAGAGAGAGAGGGAGAGAGAGAGAGAGAGAGAGAGAGAGAGAGAGAATCCCAAGCAGGTTTGCTGCTGTCCGTGCAGAACCTGACATGGGGCCCAACCCCACAAACCATGAGAACATAACCTGAGTCCAAATCAAGTGTCGGATGTTTAACTGACTGAGCCACCCAGGTGCACCCACCCCTTTAAAACAAAAATTTCTTTTCTTCTTGAGAAAACATTTAAGTTCTACTCTCGGCAAATTTCAATGACCTAATACAGTGTTATCAGCTATGAATGATCATCATGTTATACATTAGATCCGCACACCTTATTTGTCTTCTAATGGAAAGTTTGTACCTTTTACCAATCTCTCCCTATTTCTTTCAACGCTTAGCCCCTGACAATCACTTTTCTACTCTGTTTTTCCGCTCTGTTAGGTTATAGGTGATCCTATGTGGTGTTTTTCTTTCTCTGCTCTTTTGACCAAGTTTGGATAAAGGACAGACTCTTCTTCCTACCTTCTGTAGGCAGATTAAAAATGAAGGCTGTGGGGTATGTCTAGACCACTTACCTATTTAATCCAAAGAGATAAAAATTAAACATGAAAGTTAAGAAAGAATCTTGCCAGAGTCCCACACTGGGTCCTTATCCTCTGATCCTTTGGTGACCACTGATCATTGCCCCTGCTCAGGATTGGAAAATTGAGACAGGCTGGCAGGGAAGGAGGTCTGTGGCAAAACACTCTCACCATAAAGTGGGTCAGCATGGTACATTACAGGGGTTCAAGTAGCTCTCAGGCACTGTGGTTGCAGACCCTAAGCTTTGCCTCTTGCAAGATTAAATAATACTAACATGTTATAAGACCTAGCAGCTAGGAGACTGTAATATCCTTTTGGTTCACCTATAAATTGTTTTTTTTAATGCCATTTATTTTTGAGAGAGAGAGAGCGAGAGCGAGAGAGCTCACGTGTGCACACATGTGAACGGAGAAGAGACGGACAGACAGGAAGACAGAGGATTAGAAGTGGGCTCTGCACTGACAGCAGAGACCCCAATGTGGGACTCAAACTCACAAACTGTGAGACCATAATCTGAGCTGAAGTTGGACGCTTAACTGACTGAGCCACCCAGGAACCCCTAAATTGGGTCTTATAAGTACAGAAATCAGTATGTGCTCAAATATAACCTAATTTGGGTGCTGACACCTAATAGAGAGCCACCTGACAATATGTATGAGATATAGATCCTCATCATAAAGATAATAAAAAATTGGTAAAATAATAGTGGCTAAATGAACATATTAAAAGTTAATGAAAATTGATAAAGTAATATGGCTAAAATAAAATACGTATTGACACTGATCAGAATGTTTGGACTGCACCTTGCTTGTGTTGGACATATAAAATGACCCCCAATGAGTCATGTCCTTTTATTCCTTCCCGTTGTGTGTGTGTGTACAACTAGTGATTTGCTTCTAGCCAATAGAATATGACAAAAATGAAGTGACTTTTGAAGATGTAATTAACATCCCAAATCAGTTGACTTTGAGTTCATCAGAAGGGAGATCATTCTGGGTGGCCTGACTTAATCAGGTGAAATCTCTTGAAAGAGAGACTGGCGCCTCTCCCTGAGATTAGAAACTCTCCTGCTTATCTTGAAGAAGCAAGCCACCATGAGGTCTACAAGTACAAGGAAATGAATTCTGCCAACAACTGAGGGAGCTTGAGGAGATCTTTCCCACTGTGGCCAGCATGTTGACTGCAATCTTGGGAGACCTTGAGTAAAGGACTCAAATAAGCCATTCCCAGATTCCTGCCCCAGAGAAACTGTGAGATAATAAGTGGGTGTGTTGTAAGCCTCTAGTTGGTGTAATTTGTTATGAACAATAGAACACTAATACACTACCCTTTCTCCTGTGAAGATTTCTTACAGTGTAATAATGGGTTGTTTTATTTTGGGTTTGGGGAGGGGGTTGGTGTAGCACTGGTGCTTTCCAGTATTTTCATATCTTTGATATCTGAGGCAGAAGACCATTTAGCATAAGCTTGGTCAACCAGGATATTGCTTGGAAATCTGATCACTACTGACATGGCTAGCTTTAAAAGCCAAAGGAAAGAAGCAAAGACACCTAGGTCATAGGGGGCACTTATGTGATTTACATATACTATCTCACTATATCCTCCAGCAACTTAAGGATACAGTAACCAAGATGTAGAAGGGCAAAGCCACTTAATGAGGGCCATTTAGCTGTTAAGAAAAATTATTGAAAACATAACTGTGTACCGTTTTGATGTCTAACTGGTCCACTCAAGTATTATTTCATTCTTTGGGCAAATGTATCTTTGCATGATGTATTAATTTTCTTTCCTGTGTTGACAAAATTAATTTCCTTGTGGTTGTAGGACTGAAGGTCCCAGCTTCTTGATGGATGTTGATTGGAGGTCGTTCTCAGCTTTTAGAGGCCACTTGCAGTTTCTTATTACATGGGCTTTATGAACATGACTGTTTACTTCGTCAATCCAGTCAGATGGGAATGACGTCCCATCACCTTTGCCATATTCTGTTAGTTAGAAGCAAATATCAGGTCCTGCCTTTCTTCAAAGGGTGATGGTTTGTCTCATTAAAGACTTGATTGAGGCCCCCTTTAGTAAGGCATTAATTCTCTGTTTGCAAGCTTGCTTCCTTTACTCTTTGCCATTCTTAAGGTTAAGTTTCTGCAGTTTTGTTGGTTCCTTGGAATTAGCAGAGAAACAGTCAACTCTAGAAGTCAGAGAGCTCCTGCTCACGATGTTGTGTGGGTTTGCATTGCTTGATCTTCCAGCAAAACCTAGTTAACAGTAAGTTATTGATACTCCAATACACTGCTTTCTTGAAGTTCAGGGGCTCATCCCGAGGTACTCTGGACTGGTGGAGTAAAGGGGATTGGGTAGGAGAGGTGGGGAAAAGAGGGTTCTGCAAAGAGATGAGGCAGAATGGATCCAATTTGGGGGAATCAGGTGAATTCCTTCAACTTAGAGACAAAAAGTCCATATTAATTTGCATGATTGTTTCCCTGTGAATGAAAAATACTTGAAAGTAGATAAGCAGCTATTTCATCTGGGCTATTGATTAAAACAGCATTTTTATTAATATATCATTTCTATTTGAGTGCATAGCTTTTTGAGTCTGACATAGATTGAGGATTCAGCATTCAAAACTTGTCATCTGCAGGTTTCTAGGTCAAGGCTCCCCAAATCCCCGAGAAGGGCAAGGTAGTTGAATGGGAAGAATCCTGGGTTTTGTAGACAGATCCGAGGTTGTATTCCAGCCTGCTCTTGCTATCTCTGTGTTATTCACTGAGCAAATTACTTCCCCCCTTTGAGCTTCAGATCCTTAATTTGTCAAATGAGCTCAATAATGCTCAAATTAAAGATCAAAAGAGTGGGTATTTGTAAAAGAGCTTACAAAGTACAAGTGCTCTATGTATGAGGCACTATCAAACGATCAAATTATAGTAGACTTTTCAATGAAGTTTGGGGTAAAGTCAAAGGATGTGGTTATTTGAGCATGCCCTATAGAAAGCCACCACACTTCCTTGGACCCTCGAGTGCTAGACAGTAAGGACGTTGACCTGTCCTAAGACAGTAGTGCTTACATTTTACATGTTTTGATTTTGAAAAAAAATTACTGCAAAGCTCTGCAAGGCTGTAAACAAAAAAATAATCCTTGGACTTCAGAGAAATTACCATAAACATATAATAGAAAAACAGGTGCTATTTTGGGGGATAAAACTTTACTTGTTGATGGACAAAAATTATCTGCAGACACTGCAGGAAGCTACGTATAATATAGCAGTTTTTGCCATGAAATGTTAGCAGAACTTACCCTCCTGTTTTCAGAGAATTTTTGCTTTGAACACAGAATCATGAGCAGGTGTAGAATGAAAGCCCTGCATTGATTTGCTCCCATGGGACCAGGGTGGTCACTGATAGTCAAAGAAGGGATTCTTTAATATCCCCCTCCTTAGCTTTTGTTCTACTTTCTGATGAATTTGGCCACAGGAAAGCAGTGAATCTTGCTGTCTTTGGATATAACTGATTTCAGTATGAATTAAAGAATTCAGCCTACAGAAAAAGGGAGACAAGGAGAGAAAAATCTTATTAGGTTCCTTTTCTTCATTCTAGGAGGGCTGAGACTGGGGTCTTCCTGCCAGCACATCCTTGGTGGCTTTGTCCAGTTGATTTTTAAATAACTCGGGTGATTGTCCTCTTATTTCTCCAGGGAACTCATTCTACCATGTAATGGAACTGACTTTTAGGAAGGTCTTCTTGAGATAATAATATTGTGTACAATTTCCTCATACATTTCCTTTTATTCAATTTTATTCCATAAAGAAATCACTAAGAATTAAAAAGAGAGAGAGAGAAGAGTCATGAGGAGATAGACTGGGTGGGTGTGGAGTAGTTGCTGGCTGGTAGAGGAATGAGAGCAAACAAGGGCTGTGCCAGGAAATGCTGACGGAAAGACTAGTTGGGGGGCAATGGCCCCCAGAATGGATCTGAGGAGGCAGAAGTGGCTCAGGATCAACAAAATTTCCTTCTTAATAATGAGCTCTTACTAAACGAGACTATGCCTCAAGATGTTGATTTCCATAATCTGTATGGATTTGGTCAATTTTTAGGCTGCTAACTTTAAATCGATGTTTAATCCATTTCAAAACTCCATAGCTATTCATGCTAATCTCATAAACCCAAGTTTTTAACACCCATCCCGGGAGGTTAGGGGAATGAGGGTGAGGAAGATGGCGTTACTTTCCTCCGTGTTGTGACTTAGACGCTGTTTTCCCTACAGACCCAACCCGCTGTCTCCTCCCTCATTCACACTCCCAGTCTGCTCTGTAGTGGAAACCGGGCTTACACAGTAGTGGATCTGAAGTAAACACAAGAGGGCAGACAAGTAGCACACAAGTGGTGTGTCTGCTGTCACCAGAGCCAAAACAGAACCAGACTCATCCCCCATCCTGTCGGGGCAGTTAGAAGCACAGATTCCAAATGGAATTCCGGATCCCAGGTGTTGAGAGGATAAAGGCCTCACATGACATTCTTAATTTGTAAAAAGACATGCACAAATTGGAGAGATATTCAAAGCACTGTTTCTTTATATCGGCCAAAGATAAGCGTGATTTAAACATTCAAGCCTTGCTCCATGTTCCATAGTTACCAGACCACAAATCCAGCTGTTTAACACACTCCAGTGACTAGCAATTGTACTTGGAATAGAATTCAAAATTTTCTATATGAGCCACAGGACCTTTCCTGATCTGGTCCATGTTTGGCTCTCCAACCTCATGTATGGCTAATGTTGCCTGTGTCCTAGTCACATTGGCCAGTGTCCATTTCCTCAACTGTGTCACCCTCTCTATGCTAATGGGCCTCCAGATGCTGCCAACCCCTCTGTTTTTCTGATTAATCCCTACTCACCTCTTAAATCATTGCTTAATTGCCCCATCTCCAGAGAAAATTTCTCTGCCCACCTCCCTTCCCAGAGGCTGGGTCTCTGCCATGAACTCTCACAGGACTTGACCTCCAAAGCGGGTATAATGAAACACATAATCACATGGGTTTACATGTAAGCATGTCCACTCCACCGGAGTGTAAACTCCATGAAGACAGAGACCTAGGGCCTGCTAGTGTCTTGTGCATACTGGAAACATACTCTCTTCTGTAGGGAAAATGACTGTGTAGGTTATAGCCCATGCTGTAACAGCAAGCTGTGACCCATCTGGGAGTGGCCAAGGAATAGCCTCCATGATCCAGGGACTTGCAGGTGGTTTTTCAAAGGGATTAGAACAATTAACACTGACTGTTTAAACTGAGTAAAGGAAATATTTTCCAGTTGGAAACTAGCTTGCTGCCAGTTTAAGTCATCCAAGAAACTCTCCAAGGGTCTCACAAGTGCCTTTTGGCGGGTTCCCAGGCTTTAGCCAACATATGCTCAGAAGCATACACCCCTCTGTGCACCTCAAACATCCTTACAACGTAATTACCAATCTCCTTAGTATTTTGTTTCCTCTCCTGTTGTGCTTTCCTTGATGTGTGTGTGTGTGTGTGTGTGTGTGTGTGTGTGTGTATACTCTCTAAATACACACACACACATATGCAGAAACTGAAAGAAGTTATGTATAACAAACATACATATGTGCTTTTTTTATGATTTGTTAACTCACTGAGAAGGGAATACAACTCTGTTTCTTCTAGCAGCCAGTTCATTGTTAAATAATGCTAACAATAATACTTAAGGATAACAAGCAAAGCATATGTCTTGGGGAAATTAGGAGGCTCCTAGAGAACCTTTTTATTTTTCTTACACTGTGGATAGCTCACTGGGATATTTAAGTCCAAGTTAAATGTGGATAAGAAGAGTGAAGAGACACACAGGTATTACATAGATAAGCACAAATCACTGATATTCCAAAAGCTGTATCATTCAAAGACATAAGTGGAGGGAACTGGTGAATAGAAAGCCCAGTGGCTATAGGAGTCACTGAAACAGAGGATTATTTTTCAGTCATTGGGGGGGGGGGGGGTGGGGGAGGGGAGGGAAGACTGTTCCAGAGGCATCATTAGGGAAAGGGATCATGAAGAGTTGAAAAAGTAGGAGTAAATAGTGTTATCTGAGAGAAAGACAGGGGGCCTGAGGAATGTATGAGCAGGACTATGATACCATCAGCAATGTGTTGTGTTAGGGTTGAGTTGGTGAAGAGCTTCCTATATGGCCTCTGCCAGTGTTAGGGCCACAAGAAAGTGGTGGACACAGAAGCAGGAGCTCACATTCCCAACTTTTCTGTAAGTCTTGAGTAGGAACACGAAGAGGTCAGTAGTGGATGATACTATCATGGCCCAAAGTGAATTATCAAGGGTTTAAGACCCATGAGCCCAAGAGGAGGGGATCAGGAAGTACAAATCTGATATTTGGAAACAGTCTTGCTCTGTATCCTTGTCACACATGTAGTGATCTTTGGGTCCATCCTCTCCTGATATCATTTGGTTTTGTACTGACCTCCCAATGGGGCAGCTCTGTTTTCAGGCTGGGCTGCTTATTGCAGAAATCCTGTGGTGGAACATCAAAGAAATCATAGCACACCTCTCTTGGAATCAACTACAACACTGGAGTTTTCTTTACTTTTTCTTCTTTCAATGCTACAGTTGTTTGAACAAACACTGGTTATTGATGATGCAGGTGGCCGGCTTCATTCCCTGCTGTGTGCTTTAATTAGCTTCCTTTCTGGGTCATGTCTTCGGCTTCCTGTTGGGTGTTCCTGAATGCAGGACCGTGTGGGTGGTCTGGGAGGGCTTCTGCTTTTCCTTACTGGACTCTGCAAAGATTATTGTTTTTAAAAAGATGTTTGAGATCCATGGAATTATTTTGCTCTTTCTGCTCTCTGAAGTATATTCATGATCATGCCTGTTCCATTATTTGTTGATTAAAAAACGTAGGTGCATAATGTTGAGCCAGGATTGAGTGGAAGAAAAATCAGATTCTTTCCAGTTTTTTAAAAATTTAGCAGGAAGCTAACCAAGGGAAAATTGTGGTGTCTTCAATTTAGCTGTTAGGTAGGATAACAGAATGGAAGATGGACAAGAATAGATTTGAATCTGTGCTTCGCTACTACCTAACCAAATGACCTTGAACCTGTCATCTTGGCTTTAGTGATCACTGTTTTTTCAACTGTAAAAAGAAAAAAAATACATTAAATGGACCAAATCTAAGGCCCTTTTTGGTTCTAACATTCCAGGTGGATATGAGACACAAAGTCTAGAGGCTTATAGAGAGAAGGAAGTGTTCTAGTCCAGTGGGGGATTTGATTTTACTAATATAAGGATTATTAAAAATTGGAAAGTCACAAGGTGATATCTTTCATTTTCCCTTATGGAAAGGAGTCTCACCCATGAGGTTCCTGTGTGCAAGAATATTACACAAGGCAAGTAAAAGAGAAAACAGCAGGAAAGACAAAAAGGTACTCTACAGAGTAAGCACAAGTTATTTTATTATAATTTGCTCAACTATGTAAAATAGACAGTCATCTCCACTAGACAGATAAGAAAACAGAGCCCTAGAGGGCTGAATGAGGCTAAGTCGATTGCTCTAGATTACAAGATACACAGCAAGTGAGTTGTGTATTTCTAAATCTTTCTGATTCCGAAGTCTTTGTTCCAAACCTCCATTTAAAATAAGATAAAACACTACAAACAACAAGAACAAACTCCACCCTCCCAAACTTGGATTTATTGCAAACATTAGTGCAAGTGATTCTATAAAGGATTCTGAGTGATGGGCAAGAGGAGAGAAATGTTTCCCCATTTTTGTAGTAGGGAAGATTCCTAAAGATTGCCTTTTAAGAGATTTTTTCCAAGTATCCATCGTACATTCATTTCATTATTTTTTTAAGTTTATTTATTTATTTTGAAAGAGAGAGAGAGTGTGTGTTGGCAAGCATACACATGAAATGGGAAGGGCAGAGAATGGGAGAGACAATCCCAAGCAGGCTCCACACTGTCAACAAGGAGCCAGATGCGGGGCTAGAACTCATGAACCATGAGATCACGGCCCCAACCGAAACCGAGAGTGGATGCTTAATCAACTGAGCCACCCAGATGTCCCAATTAATCTTGTTGTTGATGAAGCAGATGACTTTCCAGTGGGATCATATCATCATCATCATCATCACCGTCGTCGTCATCATCATTATATGGGAGGTGGAGTATATGAACACAGTTAGTTGACCCTCATCTGTGGAAATTGCCTTCCTTTGCTGCTTAGACAAATGCAGATAAACTGATATTCAACCTGGGACAAGGAGTTGTCAGTGAGGGGGAAAAAACGTTTCCCTTCTTCCCATCTAGATTCTTTGGCTGGTCTAATAATTATATAGACATAAGGCAGATTAATAGGAGAAAATCAAATTTAATTTCATATGTAGGGGGGCCCATAAAAATATGAGACTCAAAGAACTGGCTGAAGTAGGCATCTTTTATACTTTTTAGGCAAGGAAACAAATTTGTGAAGAATTGATGAAAAAAAGGTATTTGGGCTTGAGATAGCTAATTAGTAATGAGGTAACAAGGTTTGTTTATAGACCCCTCTCAGCCCTGAATTCCTTGTCTCTGGCAATAAGGATGCCTTCCATCCTCTTGATATAGGGAACGTACATTCACATGGGAGATTTATTTCCTGCTTTTAGGAGGACAAAGGAGGTCAGAGTGTCCTTCTTGAATCAGCTGTTTCTCAAGTAACTTTAATTCAAAGTAATCAATATGCCGATGTGGTATATTTTAAGGTGGCTATTCTGCTCTCCTTTACCAGTGGATGATGAAGATTCTGACTGCATAAGGAGGAGTTTGGAAAAGGGCATTTTCTAAAGCCTACTTGTTGTGACTGTGTAGAAGGCACAGATCCCCTTGCTCCCCAGCAAGTTTGCCAGGATGTGCCCTCCAGCTGGCCCTGACTTCTGACTCCTCCACAGGGTCTGGCTTGAATGGAGAGCACATGGAAAGCACACGGTTTGGTCTGTGCCTGCGATGCAGGGAAAATGCCACATCCCCAGAGGTAAGGAGACTTCAGGGGCCACCCCATGCTTCCTACTTAGCTTCTAGGCTTAATGTGATGCGCGGGTTCTTAGTCTTCAGGGAGCATGAGGATGCCCTGGAGGGCTTGTTAAGACAGATTGTTGGCCCCCCTCCCAGAGTTTCTCATTCAGTAGTTCTGGGATGGGGTCCCTATTTTGTATTCTGAGGTGTTCCCAGGTAATGTTGAGAAGCACTGGTATGCTAAGTAAAGGATCCCTGGCTCATTTGGTGTAGGAAGAGAGGTTTCATGTCGGGGTGTGTAAGTAAATTGGAGGTACCAGTTTCCATCCAGAGTAGCTCCAGCTGAGTAGAAAACAATCACGCTCATGTCAAGCATCAAATCTTATGATGGCCTCACTACTGCTGCCTTTCCCTTCCAGGGACCAAGTGCCTCAGCTGCACACCCCAGCATTGTCCCGAGTCCCTCACCTTATTCCTACCCCACCTCCTACCTGCCATCTAAACTAGCTGGATGACTAGTGATAATCTCCCATGATTGCCCTTAGCTGAGCAGAGCTGTCCTGACCTCCCTTTGGGCTATGGCCTATGACCCATGACCCTTTCCCTCTCCCGTGGCCTTTCCATAAATAATTCCCAATGATTCAGGGGCACCTGGGTGGCTCAGTTGGTTAAGTGTCCGTCTTCGGCTCAGGTCATGATCTCGCAGTTCATGAGTTCAAGTCCTATGTCGGGCTCTGTGCTGACAGCTCAGAGACTGGAGCCTGCTTCAGATTCTGTGTCTCCCTCTCTGCCCCTCTTCTGCTCACACTGTGTCTCTCTCTCTCAAAAATAAATCGTAGAAAACATTAAAAAATAATTCCCAATGATTCCATAGAAGGCAGAGTTTAAAATGCAAACCTAGAACAGCTCTAGAAATTAAAAGTAAGTGTGGAAAAGTGACTCTGCTTTATTTATCAAACATATGAAATCCCAGAAAGACAATCCCACAGCATCTTAGCAACTCTCCTCCACGTAGTGTAGATAAAAATAATGCCTGAATCACAGGCCCTGATACTTTTCCTGAAGCTTGAATGTGAATAGAGAAAGTGCCAAATATTACATTGTCTGGAAGACATATCACAAAGCCAACTCACAAAGCCTTGGTGACTATAACAAAAGGCAATTGATATGAATAGCAAGAAAGGGGAGTCATTACTACCCAAAATATCTTGACAGGTGAATACCGCTGACCTTCTGATGCAGAGTCCCAAAAATTATAAAAGGGATGCAGACTCTTGAAAGAATGTGCTGTTGTAGTCAGCCTAAAGCAGCAGCTCTCTTTAGCTTTGACTATGTCACAGGATCCATGGCTCGGTCACCATTGTTCCCTCCGGAGCAACTGATATGTAGAAAGGCCATTGCTCCCAGGAGCCTGCTGAGCAGGACTGTCCAGGGTTTTCTCCAACTGGTCCCCTATCCAAGCTATCTATCTTCCTTTCTCATGACTCTTCCATTCCCTGGGTACCATTTTCCTCCTATCTTGGTTCATTTCCTAAAAGGCAATGAATACACCATGCTGTGTGATTCACCCGTCTTCTCTGTGGTCAAATCATTGTTTAGGTCCAAAGACACAGAATTTAGTTCTTTAAGTGGAGTAAAGTAATCCTTCGTCTGAGTTCCATTGTGTAAAATTAGAGTTTCTTGGACCACTTTGCATTGCATATAGGATAAAATGCAAAATCTTTCCATGGCTTGCAATGTCCTGAATAATCTACTTTGGCTTCTTTTTCGTGCAGCATCTCATGCAATCCTCCCATGTCTCACAAGTCGCTAGCCACACTGGCTTCTTTCAATTCCTCAAAATCAGGGAAGCCTCAGGGCCTTTGTTTATCCTGTTCTTTCAACTGAAAACAAGTGTTTCCCTATTGTTCATTTGTTCAGTTTCTACTCATCCTTCTGATAGCTTACGGACAGCTAAATGAAGCCTTGCAGAGTGGTTAGTATATGCTACATCGGCTGAATGCCTGGATTTGTATCTAATTTCTACTGCTTACAATATTTTCCCTTAAGAAATTTGCTTATATCTCTAGACTTTAGCTTCCTCGTCTATATAATGGGAATAATAATGGTAAGCACCTCAGAGTGTTGTTAAAAGATAACAGATAAACACATAAACCAAGGGATTCTGGGAAAATGGCAGTGGTGGCATAATATTGTAATTTCTCCACATATACCTCTAAAATTAAACAAAGCAATTAGATAGACCCTCCTCCCCCAACTCCCCAAATCCATAGCCAACACTGGCACAAAAGCTAATTGACAAAGTATCTTCATGAACCCGCCAACACTCCAAGACTAGAATTGTATCAACATCTGTGCGGGAGAAAGCAAAGGAGAGCAACAGGGCATCTGATGTATGCCATAATCTCCCAAACAAATAGATGGGCACTCACTGGAAATGTACTAGGCCAACTTGAGAATGATGGCTGGAACTGGAGGAGTTTTTAGACTCTGCTAGGCTGTGTGCAAGTGACAAGATCTGAAGGGCCTGGTAGTCAGGGACCCACAAGCCCTCAAAACTAACCAGACAAAACTCCCTTCCAAGACAGGGCCCCACCGTGAGTGGAAACTGCTGGGAATAAGACCCAACATAGCAGCACGGGATCAACAGAGACAAAAAAGAAAGTCCAGGTGAAAGAAGAGGAGAGACGGATTTTTAGACAGGGAAACCTATTGTGAACATTTCACAAAAGCAGCAGAAGAGGGGGCTCTAGAGCCATGACGTTAGGAATGAAAAGCAACCAAATTCCTTATAAAAATGAACAACAAAAAGATTGAGATGGAATTCCATAAAAAGATGTTAAAAAAAAAAAAGAAAGAAAGAAACTAAGGAGAAGAATAACATTTCTACAGACAATTGAAACATGCCAGAAAGAACATGTTTACAAAGTGGATGGGAACATATTCTCAAGTATAAAGAGAAAATGGGAGGTGGAGCTCGTCAGGGCAGAGATGGCACCTGCTGGTGGAGGCCTTCCACGGAGGGGGTCGTAGAGGGGGTTGTGGGTGTTTTCTAATCCTGTGCCTCAGGGAGAACCGGGCAGGGCCAGCTGGGGTGCCATGTCAGTCAGAGGCTTAGTGCCACGGAGTTAAATGGAGCAGTGATTGCCATCTGATGGAATCCAGAGCAGAAAGCACGATCTTGCATGGACAGTGGACCCGAGACTCTGGACTAGAGCAAAGAGTGTGGGGGCTGTGCAGAGTAGCGCAGGGTGAGAAATCAAGCAGAGCAGCGACAAGCAGGAAGTGATTTGGGAAGGTGTTCATGAATGCATGTGGAGCCTTTCTAGAACTCATATAATGGTCAATGTGTAGGCGGCCCGCAGGCAAGTTAAACTAGATTAAAGTTGCAGAGTGTGCGACAGCCTCCATGGAAGGAGGGGAACCTAAAAAGCAGAGAAGACATTTTGGAGCAGAGTAACTCCAGCAGCATAGCAGGGGCTTGGGACTGGAATGTGAGGGCTAACCTAAAGAGGTGAGTCCCAAGGTAGAGGTCACTGCCTCCTTAAATACCCTCTGACGACCACCCCCTATCCCTGCACCCCTCCTGCTCTAGGGCTCCCTCTGTGGCAATTACATCACCCTCTGGTGACTTTCACTGCTCCATTCCCCTAGTCCCACTGTTCTCAGGTCCTTCTTTCCCTGCTCACTCAGGCTTTGTGGTTCCATACTGATGCCAACCCTTTCCTTCATTGTACTTGGCCAGTAGCCTTGATCCTGCTAAATCTGCCTATAGGTCGATGATTGCTGGGTATCTTTTCCCAGCTCTGACTTTTCCTAGCAGGACCATCTGCTTTCTTGACATTTCCACTTACATATCTAAAAGAGTTTTCAAGTTTAACTCACCAAGACAACATTGATTTCCCTCCCTTGCCTACTCCTTCCCAGTCTTCCCCATGTTAACAAACAATGCCACATTACTAGTTACTCAAGCCACACACTGATTCTTCTCTTTTCCTCAAACATTCCATTCCATCTAGCAATACACTGGGTGATGTCTTCCTTCAAAATACACACTGAATCAGTCTACTCCTCCTCTACCAAATACCCCTAGCACAACCCCACTATATTCCTAGCCTTGTTCCTACCTCCATCCATTTCCACACAGAAGCTGGAGGAACCATTCATAATATAAATCAGATTGTATCACTCCATTGTTTAAACCCTCCAGCATCTTCTGGTTGCGCTTAGAATAAAATCCTGAATTAAGCTTTTATGGGCCTGACTCATTTGCGTTTTGAACCTACTCATTCCCCCTTTCCACTCTCCCAGCCTCACAGACCCTCTTTAAGTAGCTGGAAGCTGTCAAGCTTGTTGTGACCCTTTAGGGCCTTTATGGCAAAGAAGGAACGAATTATATGTGCTGCAGAGAAGCAGTGCATGATGCTGGGGAGCCTAGAGTAAGGAGGCCTGACTTTGTCTGGGGAAGCAGGGAGTGTGGGGAAATAGATTCTACTTACATAAATGGGTTAGAAAAAAGCTTAGGGCAAAACGCCCAAGGTTAGCTAGCGAGATGTTTTAATGTTAATGGGATCACGAGTAACCTGTTAGATCACCTGCAGGAAATTACTTTCCATCTGGCACCTTGATCACAAACTCCATTTGCACCCCACCCCTGCCAGACCCTTTGCTTCTTACACACACAAGTTAATGATTACTGTCTGATTGTCTTCTCCACATTTACGCATGTAAGATGTTGTTTTCTTCATGTTCACCATGTGGGTAATATCTTGTGAGATCAAGAAATATGGAGACGAAACCCCTCTTCAGGGCTCTTGTCGCCTCCTGGGCATTAGCCCCTCTCTTGTATTCAGTTCTGCATCTGTTCTTTTGCTGGACAAGGAAGAATTCCAGATTCATAGTCTGCAACAAAGGAGGATTTCCCTGAAGGAATGATATTTTTTCTGGGATGTGAAGGCTAAGCTGGACTATTAACCATGTGAGGAACTGTAGGGGAGAGTTCCAGATAGAAAGAAGGGCATGTGCAAAGACCCTGGGGCTGGTGAGATGGTGGTGTGTTTGAGGGGGAGATGGGCGTCCCAAAGGGTTGGATACGTTAGAGACCTGGGCAGAGACTGGGTCCTTCAGTGTCTTACAAGCCCTATCAAGGGTGATTTCCTGGGGCCCAGCCTACTCATAAGGCTGGCTATTAACTAAAATCCTGCTCTTAGCAATTCATTCTTTTTGACATAGGGATTGGTCCCAATTAAAATGTGAAAACACCGAGGGGAAGAAATTTCAGCGGTATCTTGGTATAAGTGATGTCTCTGAGGTTGTATTAGAGGAGGAGTGGATGCTTTCTTTTATGAGAGCCCTGGGTGAAAGAAATAAGAATACTGGGGCAGGGGGCTGCTTCTCATTTCAGTCTGCAAAGGCTCTTATAGTGATGCCTCAGTGGGATCAGAAGAGGGTAATACCCCCCAGTTGTTCCTACTGGCCTTCTTCCTCTCCCGGGGGCAAGGTGCTCATGGACTCATGGAAAGCTCCCGTGGGTCAGGAGGCAGCAGCCCCAGAGCTACCATTGTGTGGTCAGAAGAGCCAGTGGGGCTCAGGTCAGTGTGATTCAGAATGTCTGCTGAGCTTTCCACTTCCATTAATTACGGGGACAGGAAACATATCTCTTTGAGCTCCCGAGCATTTGAAAATAAGAATGACATTAGACTTGGGCCAAGTTTGCCAGACTGCTGAGTAATTACAGACACATTATGATGCTGATTTCAACTTCCTCTGTCTCCCTTGGGTGGGTTGATTAGTAAATATTTTCTTTTTTCTTCTTTGGTTACTTCTGTCCTACTTGCTCTCTTGTTTTCCCTTCAGTCTCCCTTTGCCAAGTGGATTAGATAAACCAATGCTCATTGTATGTCTCTATATCCCCAGCCTGCTCCCCAGGCTTCACCCTCCGGATCTTATTTCTGGCCACAGATGTGAATCTTGCCGATTCATGCACACTCCCCATCACCTGCAGGAATAGCTAAGTTTCTCTCTTTAAGACGGACCTGATGAAGTAGGGCCCTCTTTTCCCCTCTTTTTTCCCCATATGAACTTACTTTGCACACCCCTGGCTTCATAGACCTTGAAGCCTCTGCGGCAATGACAAAGGTCCTGTCTGTGCCCTGAACACCAGTGGAGAGAGAAGCAGTTCCAGGTGTCCTTGGCCCAGACCCTCCATTTCAGTGGGTTGGGCTAACGAGTCTGGAGGCCGACAGCTCACTTTAATGGGCAGGATGTATTTTCTAGTGATTCATCGCTTCCTCCACAAATTATGGATATGCATTCTCTACTGAGGCCAGTAAGTTATTGAGAAGCCTTTTAAGCAGTAAATCCCCTCTCTTTTCCATTCTCTGGAGAGTGGTGACATTGCTCAAGTCACAGAGAAATACAGGGCTGCCCCTTGAGGGATGGTACTTTCTTAAACAAGAATTTTTTTTTTAACTTGTTACAGCCTCAGCAGGGAAACTTTTGGGGAAGCTCAGCAACCTCAGTCTGAGCAGCCTTGCTTCCCTCTGCTCTTGTGGAGCAGGGAGACCTGGCTGGGAACGTGGCACCAATTTGCGTGAATCAGAATGCATGACTTTTGTTTTGCTGTTATTATTTTATTTTGGCAAAAGAGCATTTATTTATGGGCTGGCACAGGAGGAGAGAGAGAGAGTAGATATCAGAGGGAAAGGCATGCCTCTCCCCTCATCCCCTGGTCTTGTTTTGGTTTGTAGGAAAGGGTTGGAGGCCATAGTGAGGGAACTGGAAAGGGGGATCTATGGGACTCTGGGCTCAAGCAGTTTCCCTTTGGGACATAGAAGCAGTGATGTTTGGAATTGTGACTGGACCATTCCCCACTTCTGCAGGGCATCCCTCCAGCACCACCAGTACTGGCATCTTAGGCACAGACCCTGGTGTCTTCCTTAGCAAGGGCATGGACAAGAGGGACATGGAGAAGAAGGGGTTTATGCATAAACTTGGCATAAACATGGTGGCTGTGTGGATTAATGGTAAAGAGTGACAATTGTGGCTTCAGATTGCCTAGACCAGTTGTGCATCACTGGCCTAATTTCTTAATTCCTTTATGCCTCAGTTTCTCCATAAAAAAGAAATAATAGTAGTACCTAACTCATAGGGTTGATTTAAGCACTTTGAGAGAATTAGACAGGGCCTGGCACATCATTAGCATTCAATAAACATGAGCCACTTTAAAAGTTATTAGATAAAGATTGGATTCGATGAGGGGCTCAAAATTTAGAGTGTACCCTTAATCACTTGGCATTAACAAATGATCCAGGCTCCAACTATAGAGAATCTGATAGAGTACATCTTAGAGCTAGCCCCAGCATTTATATTTTTTAAAAAAGAACCTTCCCAGCTGAGTCTACTAAAAATGAATGGGTAAGGATAATTCAATTAGGACAAGTTACCTTATATCTCTGAGAGTCTGTGATTCACAGGTGAATGTGGGATGGCTAGAGAAAACTTTGTAGATCATTCATTCCCAATAGGGTTCAAAAGTTGGTTCTTTTTTTAAAATTTTTAAGTGTCTTTTTTTAAGTGTTTATTTTTGAGACAGTGAGAGAGAGACCGAGCGTGAATTGGGGGAGGGACAAAGAGAGAGGGAGTCACAAAATCCAAAGCAGGCTTCAGGCTCTGAGCTCTCAGCACAGAGCCTGATGTGGGCCTTGAACTCACAAACCAAGAGATCATGACCAGAGCCAAAGTTGGACACTTAACCAACTGAGCCACCGAGGCGCCCCCCCCCAAAATTGTTTCTTGCAGAAGGGGGATGGTGGGAAAAAATTCTCACTCTTTGAATGCACAGATATACTGTTTAACTGTTTATGTATTATGTTTATATCTGTGATATTAAAATTTCATTGGAGGAGGGCAGTTAGGAAAAATTGTCTAAAAGGGCTCCTTAGGGGGGTTACAATGAAAAAAAAATACTGAGAAACACTTTTATAAAGGAGTGTGTTTGATCTTAAGATTAAAGCAAAGATACACATTTTCCATCTTCCTTTCTGCTTGACTAACTCATATTGATGCTACTCTTAAGTTTTGAATAGGAAAAACAGTTACCTGGCAGTCCAGGGATATAAGAAAAAGAATTTCAAGACATTTGAAGATACCTGTGAGCTAAGATTTAAAGTAGACGTCTCATACTTGAGAGTTGTCTGTTTTGTTTGTTGTTTTTTAAGCCTAATAATTTTTGGAGTCTTTTTGCCCAGCCTGTCTGCTGCCTGGGTGGTCTAGACCTAGGAGGCAAAGAGATCTCAAAACCAGAGAAAACAGCATTTCCTCTGGGGCCATGTATTAGAGTTTGCAGAAATAAGCTGTAAAGAGGTTGGGCATAAGTGATGAAGGAAATACTCATTAATCAAAGCCTGATTGCCTATTTCTCAAACAGCTTAGTGACAATATAGTTGGAATTTTCTATTTCTGCCAAAGTCTCTCACACTAACGAACGAGACTTTATGGGCTTCTCTTCCATAGATTTATTGCTTTTCCTGCAAGAACATCCACCTTTTTAAATGCTGGGCAGAAGGAACTTGGGGTGTGAAACAGGTGTGCCTGCTTGTCAGGGATCGTGTCAAAGACAAAGAATCAAATGCCAGATGTGATCTTCTCTGGAAGCCATTTGCATAAGACTATGCTTCACATCAAAATGTGAACTTTCAATTTTCACATTGCAAATATTTGTTTTAGAAAGAATGGCCCCATCCCTCCCTTCCCACTCCTACGATAAATACATACACAAGCAGACACATCACCTTTCAGTGAAGTAACAAGTAAATAATGAGTGGGAAAATACTCAAAACTTGCATGAGAGGAAATAGTTACTATCCTTGATATTAGAAAAATTATAAATGTTATTATGTACTCGTAAGTCACAAAGAAATGTCAAGACCCATGAAAATGTTCCAAATGTCATTCCTCACTAATAATTTAAGATGTATGAATTTAAAAATGAAAACGTATTCATCAACTCAGTTTCTCAAAAAATTACAAGTAGAATTACCATACAACTCAGCAATTCCACTTCTTGTGAATATAGCCCAAAGAACTGAAAGCAAGGGCTTCAACAGATATACTCATGTTTGTAGTAGCATCAGTCACAATAGCCAAAAGGTGGAAACAACCAAGTGTGCACTGATGGATGAATGGATAATTGTGGTCTATGCATACAATGAATTGTACATATTAAATGTGTGTAGTTCTTTGTATATCAGTGATATTAGATAAAGCTGTAAGAAATCCTTGAAGCATCATTCATTAAAAAAAAAAAGCCTGATTGCAGACCTTGACCCTGGGCCTGCCCACCTGTGGACCCCAGAACTGGACCCACCAACTCGTAGACCCCATCACCAGCCCCACTCACCTGCAGACCCAGTGAGTGGGTCCAGCCATGGGCCCTCTAGCCTACCTTCTCTGTGGTTCCTACCATCTGGTCTGCTCAGAATCTCTGACTGGACTGATTGGTGAAGGGCTTTCCCTGCTGAAGCCAATTTGTAAAGACTGGAAGAGATGACTGTGTCTTCAAATATGCAGTTTAAACTTACTAATCAAAAGATACAGAGTGGCTGTATGGATATAAAAACATAAGATTCAATTATATGCTGTCTATAAGAGACACCCTTTATTTTTTTTTTAATTTTTTTAAAAAATTTTTTTAACGTTTATTTATTTTTGAGACAGAGAGAGACAGAGCATGAACGGGGGAGGGACAGAGAGAGAGGGAGACACAGAATCGGAAGCAGGCTCCAGGCTCTGAGCCATCAGCCCAGAGCCCGACGCAGGGCTCGAACCCACGGATCGCGAGATCCTGACCTGAGCTGAAGTCGGACGCTTAACTGACTGAGCCACCCAGGTGCCCCAAGAGACACCCTTTAGATTTGAGAACACTCGTAAGCTGAAAATGAAGGGATGAGAAAAGATATTCCATGCAAATGGTAACCAAAAGGAGCAAGAATGGCTATATTTATATCATTCAAAAACTGTCAAAACAGACAAAGAAGATTGTTACATAATGATAAAATAGTCAATTCAACAGGAAGATATAAAAATGACAAATATACATTCACCCAACATGGAAACACCTGAATGTATAAAGCAAACATTGACAAATGTGAAGGGAGAAATAGATAGCAATACAATAATAGTAGGGGGCCTCAACAATCCTCTTTATTCATTCATTCATTCATTCATTCATTATCACTGGGTTGCAAGGATAGTTCAACAAATACAAATCAATCAACATGATACAACACATTAACACAATGAAGGATAAATAAAAAGGAGACGTGGAATCTATGATATCTCAATAGGTGCAGAAAGGCATTTGACCAAATTGAACACGCTTTATGATGAAAAACTCTCAACAGATTAGGTATAGAAGGAACTTACCTCAACACAATAATGCCATATATGTCAAGCCCACAGCTAACATCATACCTAATGACATAAAACGGAAACTTTTCCTGTAACGTGAGAATCCCCACTCTCCACTTCTATTTAACATAGTACTAGAAGTCCTAAACAGAGCAATTAGGCAAGGAAAAGAAATAGAAGACATCTGAATTGGAAGAGAAAGAGTAAAATGATCTCTGTTTGTAGATGCCATGAAATTACATGTAGAGAATCCTAAAGATTCCACCAAAAACTGTTAGAACTCATAATCCATGTGGTAAATCTGTATACTGCAAAACATGACACTAATAAAAGAAATTAAAGTGGGCACAAATAAATGTAAAGACATCTCATATTCATGGATTGGAAGAAATCATATTGTTAAAATCCATATCAATATCTCAATGGTATTTTTTTTTTACAGAAATAGAGAATACAATCCTAGAATTCTAAATGGAACCACAAAGGAATCTAAATGGCCAAAGCAATTGTGAGCAAGAAGCACAAAGATGGAGGCATTATACTTCCTGACTTCAGAGGATATTACAAAGCTACAATATTCGATACAGTATGGTACTGGCATAAAAAACAGACACCTAGACCAATGGAACAAAAGAGGGAGCCTAGAAATAAACTCATACATATACATTCAACTCACCTTTGACAAAGGTATCAAGAATGTAGAATGGGGAAAGGATAGTCTTTTCAATAAATGGTGTTGGAAAGACTGGATATCTACATATAAAAGAATGAAATTTGACCCTTATCATATACCATACATTAAAAATTAATACAAAATGGATTAAATACATAAAAGTAATATCTGAAAGTTCCTGAAAGAAAACAGGGAAGACCTTTTTGACTTTGGGTTTAGCAATGACTTCTTGGATACGACACCAAAAACACAGGTAAAAAAAATCTAAAATAAACAAGAAACTGAAAAGCTTCTACAAAGCAAAGGGAAAACAATTAACAAAACGAAAAGGTGACCTATGCAATGGGCTAAAAGAAACCACATATCTGATAAAGGGTTAATATCCAAAATATATAAGGAACTCCTATAACTCAATGTCAAAAATATAAATAATCCAATTAAAAAATGGGCAAAGAGGGGCGCCTGGATGACTCAGTCAGTTAAGTGTCTGACTTCCATTCAGGTCATGATGTTGCGGTTTGTGGGTTCAGGCCCTGTGTCAGTGTCTGTGCTGACAGCTTGTGAAGCCTGGAGCCTCCTTCAGATTCTGTGTCTCCCTCTCTCTCTGACTCTCCTCTGCTTGTGCTCTGTCTCTCAAAAATGAATAACTGTTTTTTTTTGTTTTTTTTTTAAAGTTTATTTATTTTTGAGAGAGAGAGAGAGAGACAGAGCATGAACGGGGGAGGGTCAGAGAGAGAGGGAGACACAGAATCTGAAACAGGCTCCAGGCTCGGAGCGGTCAGCACAGAGCCCGATGCGGGGCTCGAACTCACAGACTGCGAGATCATGACCTTAGCCGAAGTCGGGCGCTTAACCGACTGAGCCACCCAGGCGCCCCTGAATAACTGTTTTTTTAAAAAAGTCAAAACAAAGTTTAAAAAATGCGCAAAGAAACTGAATAGATATTTCTCCAAAGAAGACATACAAATGGTGAACAGTTTTATGAAAAAGTGCTCAACGTCACTAATCATCAGGGCAATGCAAATCAAAACCACAGTATCACCTTATATCTGTTAAAACGGCTATTATAAAAAAGACAAGAGGCAACAAATGCTGGTGAGGATGTTAAGAAAAGGGAACAGGTATGCACTGTTGGTAGGAATGAAAATTGGTGCAGCCACTGTGAAAAACAGCATGGAAGTTCCTAAAAAAATAAAATAAAACTACCATATAATCCAGCAATCTCGCTTCTGGATATTTATTCATTTATTATTTATTAAATTTTTAAAAATGTTTTTATTCATTTTTGAGAGAGAGAGAGATACAGAGCACTAATGGGGGAGGGGCAGAGAGAGAGAGGGAGACACAGAATCCGAAGCAGGCTCCAGGCTCTGAGCTGTCAGCACAGAGCCTGACATGGGGCTCAAACCCATGAACTGTGAGAGCATGACCTGAGCTAAAGTCAGATGCTTAACCGACTGAGCCACCCAGGCTCCCCTCACTTCGGGATATTTAGCCAGAGGAATTGAAATTAGGATCTTGAAGAGATATCTGCACTTGCATATTTACTGCAGCATTATTCACAATAGCCAAGATTTGGAAGCAACCATTAGGGATGACTGGATTAACAAAATATGGTATATACACAATGGAATATTATTCAGCCATAAAAAGAAGGAAATCCTGCCATTAGCAATGATACAGATGAACAAGGAACATACTGTACTAAGTAAAACAAGCCATGCATACAAGTAAAAATGGTACATGATACCACTTATATGAGGAATCTGAAATAGTCACACTCAGGGGCAGAGAATAAGTAGTGGTTGCCAGGGGCTCCAGGGAGGTGAAAATGGTGAAGTATTAATTAAAGAGTGCAAAGTTTCTTCTTTTTTTTTTTTTTTTAATTTTTTTTAACGTTTATTTTTTTATTTTTGGGACAGAGAGAGACAGAGCATGAGTGGAGGAGGGGCAGAGAGAGAGAGGGAGACACAGAATCAGAAGCAGGCTCCAGGCTCTGAGCCATCAGCCCAGAGCCTGACGCGGGGCTCGAACTCACGGACCGCGAGATCGTGACCTGAGCTGAAGTCGGATGCTTAACTGACTGAGCCACCCAGATGCCCCAAGAGTGCAAAGTTTCTGTTAGACAAGATGAATAAATCCTAGAGATCTACAATATAGCACAGCACCTATAATTAACAATAGTGTATTGTATACTTAAATATTTGCTAAGAGGATAGTTTTCATGTTAAGCATTATTTTCACAAAAACAATAAAATAAAGAGGGTGGGAGTTAAAAAACAAAATAAGCCACAAATTTCAGCTATTTAAACTGTGAAAGGTTAAAAAATTTCTCGGGTTTGCTTTTTAACATAGAAAATTGTGGCTATGAACACTGATTAATATACAGAGTTGTTGAATCATTGTATTATGCACCTGAAAGTAATATAACACTGTATGCTAATTATACTTCAATAAATAAAGAAAAAAGAGAAATTATGTAATCTTTTTCAGATTTTTTGTTATGTTTTCTACCTAGCTGGGCCCAAAGATATGACTAACTAAAAATAAATAAAGACAAATCAATTAATGACATTGTGTGTATAGTTTTTAAGAACATGGGCTCTGGAGTCAGACTAGATGGGACCAAACATAGGTTCTGCTGCTTTAATGGCTATGTGACTTTTGGGAAGTTATCGAACCTCTCTGAGCGTCTGTTTTCTTACTCATGTGAATAATACTAGTATTTGCCCTATAAGCAATTGATGAGATTAAAGGAGATAATACTGATAAAAAGTTTTAGCACAAAACCTGGCACATTTTAAGACTCAAATATTGTCAAGAAGTGATGGTGATAGAAGTTATTATATATTTATGATAAATATCATTAATCTCACTCATTTCTGTTCTGATGTACCTTCAGATATCCAAGATACCAAATAAATAATATTCTGCCTATGTTATATTTCAAAAATTCGATATTCAGTGCTCGCATGAGTCTTGCTTACCAGACGTCCTAGATATGTATGTGTGTACATGGATGGGCATGTAGCTATTCTCCAATACACTTGCATGTTTGTGTTAAGTGTTCAGCAGCACCACTCGTGAACATTGACGGACAGGTCATCTCCCATTTGGGACTCTCCCTCCTAGGTCTCTGTTACCGACTCAGTGTTTCTCTTTCCGATATTCGTTCCGTTCCCCCCAGATGAGTCTGATTTGGTCCTTTGGTTCCAGTAACATAAAATACTTTTCAGGTTTTATTTTACTTTAAAAATAAAATTTACTCTTGGGGTGCCTGGGTGGCTCAGTCGGTTAAGTGTCTGACTTCGGCTTAGGTCATGATTTCATGGTTCGTGAGTTCAAGCCCTGCATCAGGCTCTGTGTTGGCAGTTTAGAGCCTGGAGTCTGCTTCAGATTCTGTGTCTCCCTCACTCTCTGCCCCTCCCCCACTCACACGCTGTCTCTCTTTCAAAAATAAACATTAAAAGTTTTTTAAAAACATAAAATTTACACAAAACCTATCTCCCAAAGACATTAATTGTAGATATTTGGTATATGTTCTTCCAAAGTATTTCGTGTGTGTGTGTGTGTGTGTGTGTGTGCGCACGTGTCGTAATTTTGGGAGAAGGAGAAATAACAACTTTTTTCTCTTCTGTTGTTATTGTATTTTTTCCTGACCTCTGCTATGGCATTACTACATTTCTTTTAAAAAGAAAACATAAATATCCTTGAATATGATAGATAAATAATGGTACATATCCACTATAGAATGTAAAGTCACCATTAAAATTATTTATATAAGTATTTCAAAGTATAGGAAAATAATCCCAATGTTACTTAGTGAAAAAATCTACATAAAACTATGTTACCAGAATAAGCTTCTTCTTTTGTTAAAAAGGTATTTATCTGAAGATATATTTAGTCATTATATATCATTATATAGCTAAAGAACCAAACAGATATATAAGTAGTCAGAAAGAGAAGCAAGTCTGGCCAGCCATTTAGGAATGGAGACCCTAGAGATTGCCATCACAGGTATCAAAACAGGGAGTGTTTTACACAAGGAAGTGCCAAAATGTCAAATGCCACTAAGATGTCACATAAGATCAGGGTAAAAATTAATCCAATGGTTTTGACAACAAGATAATAAAGCAAGTCTGATTCCTTTATTAATCTATTTAAATTATCGAAATAATCCTTACTCTTTGTTTAAAATTATGACAGTCAGCCATCTCCTATGAATTAGGGAACACTGTTTTTTTCTCTCCTGAGTAGGAAGACTTTTCATGATGCGGAGCCAAAGATTCCCGAGATGTAGCTTCAAATAAGTACAATGTGTTTATCAGTTAATTCTACAATGGAGAAATCTGGCAGGCACCAGGCAGGTACAAGTTTACCTCTCCCAACATGGGGCTCATGAATATCAGGTCTCCTGATACGATGCGCTGAGAACATGGCATCACTTCTGTGGGATTCTTGATAAAATGCGAAACTAATGATGGACAGCAGAAAACCTTAACCCAGAGGACATTCTATAATTAATTAGCTTGTACTCTTTAAAAAAATTTTTTTTTCATGTTTATTTTGAGAGAGAGAGAATGAGAACAGGGGAGGGGCAGAGAGAAGGGGAGAGAGAGAAACCCAAGCAGGTTTTGTGCTATCAGCACAGAGCCCTAAGCGGGGCTTGATGCAAGACCCGATCCCATGAACCACGAGATCAAGACCTGAGCTGAGATCAGGAGTCGGACGCTCAACTGACGGAACCACTCAGGAGCCAGAAAATTTTGACCATCTTTCCTGAAGACAGATCCTATAGATCCCACTACTGTTAAACTGGGTGACATTGATTTACCTACCATAAACATGTAATTTGGGAAAAGTGAGCTGTTTTATTTATTTTTATTTTTTCATGTTTATTTTTGGAGAAAAAAAAAAGAGAGCACAAGTGTTCATGAGCAGGGGAGGGGCAGAGAAAGAGGGGGACAGAAGATTTGAAACGGGCTCCACGCTGACAGCAGAAAGCCCGACACAGGGCTCAAACTCACAAATCGTGAGATCATGACCTGAGCCAAAGTTGAACGCTTAACCAACTGAGCCACTGAGGTACCCCAAAAGTGGGCTATTTTTAAAAGCTTTGATTATTATTTAATCATGTGAATTTGGATTTGGGGATGACTTTTTTCTCTTTATTTGTACATTGGGGAGAGAAATTGCTTTGAGAAATAAAACAAGTCCGTAAGAAAAAAATATAACAATAATGTCATTATTATTAACAATAATAGCTACTCTTCACTTGCTTAATATAAACTAGGCATTATACCAAGTACTTTGCATAAGTTAGCTTACTTAGCTCTCAAAATTCTATTGGTTATTATGTCCTCAGATTTATATACGAAGATTATAAATGCAGAGTGGTTAAGTGATTAAATGATTTGCTCAAAATCACAAAACTATTAAGGTGACAAAGCTGGGATTGACCCCTCCAGCTCTTTTTGTCACATCTGAATCAGGGAAGGCTGTGGATTAGACACATTCCGTCCCCTGAGAATCAACATCATTCAATGTCTCTCTGTATCTCCTAATGTGTGCAAGTCACAAATATCAAAGTTCTGATGGTAGCCCAAAGAATGAACAAGCAAACGATAATCTTTTCCTTCTAGTAAACTTGTCTGGCTGCACTCACCCTTCCATTTTCCATCATCTCTCTGCTTAAGGAATTTATGGAGATACTTCAGACTATATTCCATCACCAAGAAAGATTCTAATGGCTCAGCTAGTGCTGGATAGTAAGAAATACAGTGAGAACAAAAGATAAAGTTTATAAACAATTCTGTGCTGCGCGGATGTTTCTGGATGGCAAAACCACAAAATGACATTTATGGGTCTCATGTTGAATTTCATCTTCATGTTGCATTTTACCTTTATGTAGAGGAAGGAGGAAGAGGTGACCTAGGAGTCAAGAACAAAACCCCAAGAAAGATGGCAATTTCAGCAATTTGGGTGGCCCTTCTGCCTCCTAATTCATGCCAAAGCATCTGTCCGTAGCCCCACACTGACCACCCTCAAGGAGGCTGCCAAACTAAGGAAAGCTAAGGCTGCTGAATGGTCAAATAGAATAATGAAGCTTTAGAATGTTTTCTTGCCTTTTTTTTTTTTTTTTTTTTCCTGAGTGAGCCAACGGAGACTTATTTTGCCATCATGGCAATTTTACAGCTGTAATTAGTGGATATCTTCACAGTAGTATTTTGTACCCCTAGAGTTCTCTTTACTCTTTTTGGGCACCTTTGCAGTGGGGTGTGTCAAGGGAGAAGAGCGGCTCAGATGTCAGTCCCAGGAATGATTTATGCTTAAAAGTTTAATTTCCAATGCTATGTTTCTCCAATATAAATCATCCTGTTCCAGTGAGAGAACTAGTTATATACCCTTTTCAAATATGTTTTCCCAACTAATGATCCTACGTGGCTTAAAATTATACTGACAGAAAAACAACTGCAGTGGCTTTTAAACTAATGATACAATCCATGGATAATTTCCTCTAAATAGCTCAGAGATGTGAATGAATGAATCATATATCATTGCAGGAAGCAATTTCCTTCAATGGATTCTACCTGATGGAATCACAATGCATTTCAGTTTGGGTAAAAGCTTTCCATTGAAATAAGACTCTGAAACTGGCTCCAGAGAAAAACCTAAACCCTGAGGGGAGAGCAGCTGTGAATATATTTAGAACTTTCCCCTTTCTGGGAGCTCTTGTGTTACAAATGTCTCAATTCTTTGCACAGCAACTTATATCATGAAGGAATCTAATGACGTAGGTGGCTTTCAACAATTCTTCCCAAGTTTCATTCCCCTTAATGTGGGTTGGCATTTTTGATGGGTCACCATCCTGCAATGTCATAACCACATTGCTTCAGAGGTTTCTTTCTTTCTGATCTATACTATATCTCAGATGCAGGTGTTCATCAGGAAACTAAGGCATCTTCACAAACGAAATGGCAGCTCCTGGGATGTTGTAATGGGGTATAAAGAGATGCATCCCAGGGCCAGACAGATTTAAAAATAATATCTTTTGCGTTTTGCTTTTAGCTCTATCATGTCAATATTCTGGTGTGTGTGTGTGTGTGTGTGTGTGTGCGCGCGCACGCGCACGCAAGTGTCTGTGAGTCTGTGATAGAGATAATTTCTCCCAATCTGGGGGTAGATCTTAAATAGGACATCCTATTTATCTTTGTTTGCCAAAGTGTTACCTTTGCTTGTCTTGTTTCTAGGTCCTTTCTGGGAGAGGAATAATCAAACAACTCGAAACTCAAGGAATACAAAAGAATTACACAAAATCAAGCCCACCTTGGCTCAGATTCTAGTATGTAAGTCTTCTAATGCTCCTTTACATTGTAACTGCAAAATTATATCTGACCTCATGCTGCTGCCATCATGATGGTTACGTTATCTCTTTAAAGAGACCACAGCCACCTTATGGACAGAGAGAGTGCTTTAGAGTCACCACTGCCCCTTACACGGGGTTGGTTATGCTTCTAGTTGATGTCTGATGCGTTGCAGAATAGCTTTGCTCAATATAGACTTAGAACAGGTGGAAGGAGTTTTATGTGACATAGTTTCTTTTAACCATCTGACTCACAGGTTCTGGGGGTCATTTGGAGCATATAATACACTTGCCTATGGCATGGAACTAGAGCTTAGGGTGAGAAATCATAAAATCTGAGCTCTGGTCCTTTCTCTGACACCTAATTGGTTAAATGATGTTTAATGACTTCATCCACTGAATGAGGATAACACCTGTTCCGATGCCCTACTGGGCTGCTGTGAGGATGCGAGATATGAGGAATGCAGACACTGTTTAGTGTCACACAAATGCCTAAGCATCATTACGGACACTGTGTCGTGGCACTCTCTGGGACTTGGGAATAGCCATAGTGATAATTACACGATGCAGGAAAGAAGAGACACAGTAAAGGTAGGAGTCAGTAAAAAAGATTTATGGGCACTTGCTGTCCTATACATTTATGAGGAGATTAAAAAAAAGGTTTGAAATAACCAGCATCCTTCCACAAACACTTGTTTAACAATTACTATATTCCAGCACTTCCACACATTCTATTAGTCATGATAATAATGATAAAAGCCACCATTTATTAAAAGCTTATGATGCTCCAGGCCCCACAGCAAGAAATGTAATAGGTGTAGTCATCACTGAGTGGATTTGAGATTATTATTCCTATTTTACAAATGATGACATTGGGACTTAAAGAAGTTCAGGATCTGTCCTGAGGCCATCCAGCTAATGAGGGACAGAAAGAGTGAAAGTCGTGAAGGCGTGGAGTCTGGGCTCAGCACCAGCCTCTGTTACATCCTGCTGCCTTCCTCATCTGGCGGCTTTATGTTCTATGCCACCAGGCTCATCCCCATGTTAAACTGGTTCTATACATCATGTGGCATTATGGACGCCAGTTCAGAGGCCTTGCTGGGAGTGCTACTGTTGTGTCAGATCAGAACAGGGTCAGACTCTGCAGCTAGTTCTCTGGAAGGTGCATGGCCTTTTCCTGGCTAACTCCCGGTAATACTGTTAAGTGCAAGATCAACACCACATTTCACCCATCCCGGGAGACTGTAAATAACAGATGGTGAGGTAACCAGGTCCAGAGCGCCAAGATAAACGAAGATGATACAGGCAGATCTTAGCAGTCCAGATAGGAGTCTGGGGATCAATGTATTTGGAAAACAAGCACTGCCCAGTCACCAGGGGGCACCCAAGTGAAAGCCGGGGCCATGTTGAGAGGCTGCTGAACCAGCCCAAAGATGACTGTCTGCTGGGTAGAATGATTTGTTTTTAGAGCCAGTGAGAGGCAAGTGGATGACCCCTTTCCATGACGGGGACAAAGCTGGGCCCCCAACAGACCCTTACATGGAGAAGAACTCGGGCCAGATATGCATTTGGCAGCCATTTCTAGACTGCATGGGTATTTCTTAGACTCCAGAGAGTTGTACACTCCAGGGTAATTCAGATTTTGGCACCAGTGCTCAGGCCTAAAGGAATCAATGGAAAGATAAATGAATGATCTCCTTCCAATGTGACTGATGGGATGCCGTGTCACCGTGAAGCTGGCACAAAGCCTGCCCACAGACACATGGCCCAGGCCTGAGGAAGAGCAATCTTAGATCTCCCTTTCTCCTACAGTTAAAAACACACAAACCAATCCAAATTGCACTGTGCTTCATTCCACTGTATATTTCAAGGGAAGTGAAAGCCTTTGCTCCTTTATTCTGAGCTTGATATGCTTCATGGTTCTTGCATCCATTTCTCTGATTTCTTTTTTTCTTTTTTAATTTTTATTTAATTTATTTTTTTAATTTACATCCAAGTGAGTTAGCATATAGTGCAACAAGGATTTCAGGAGTAGATTCCTTAGTGCCTCTTACCCATTTAGCCCATCCCTCCTCCCACAACCCCTCCAGCAACCCTCTGTTTGTTCTCCAAATTTAAAAGTCTCTTCTGTTTTTGTCCCCCTCCCTGTTTTTATATTATTTTTGCTTCCCTCCCCTTATGTTCATCTGTTTTGTATCTTAAAGTCCTCACATGAGTGAAGGCATATGATATTTGTATTTCTCTGACTAATTTCGCTTAGCATAATATCCTCTAGTTCGATCCACGTAGTTGCAAATGGCAAGATTTCATTCTTTTTGATTGCTGAGTAACACTCCATTTTGTGTGTGTGTGTGTGTGTGTGTGTGTGTGTGTGTGTGTGCGCACACACACACACACACAACATATCTTCTTTATCCATTCATCCGTCGATGGATATTTGGGCTCTTTCCCTATTTGGCTATTGTCAATAGTGCTGCTATAAACATTGGGGTGCATGTGCCCCTTCAAAACAGCGAAGCCTGCATCCTTTGGATAAATACCTAGTAGCGCAATTGCTGGGTCGTAGGGTAGTTCTATTTTTGATCTTTTAAGGATCTTCCATACTGTTTTCCAGAGTGGCTGCACCAGTTTGCATTCCCACCAGCCGTGCAAAAGAGATCCTCTTTCTCCGCATCCTTGCCAACATCTGTTGTTGCCTGAGTTGTTAATGTTAGCCATCCTGACAGGTGTAAGGTGGTATCTCATTGTGGTTTTGATTTATATTTACCTGCTGATGAGTGATGTTGAGCATTTTTTTTCCATGTGTCTGTTAACCATCTGGATGTCTTCTTTGGAGAAGTGTCTATTCATGTCTTTTGCCCATTTCTTCACTGGATGATTTGTTTTTTGGGTGTTGAGTTTGAGAAGTTCTTTATAGATTTTGGATATTAACCCTTTATCTGATATGTCATTTGCAAATGTCTTCTCCCATTCTGTCGGTTGCCTTTTAGTTTTGCTGATTGTTTCCTTCGCTGTGCAGAAGATATTTATTTTGATGAGGTCCCAGTAGTTCATTTTTGCTTTTGTTTCCCTTGCCTCCGGAGACGTGTTGAGTAAGAAGTTGCTGTGGCCAAGGTCCAAGAGGTTTTTGCCTGCTTTTTTCTCTAGGATTTTGATGGCTTCCTGTCTTACATTTAGGTCTTTCATCCATTTTGAGTTTATTTCTGTGGATGGTGTAAGAAAGTGATCCAGGTTCATTCTTCTGCATGTCACTGTCTAGTTTTCCCAGCACCATTTGTTAAAGAGGCTGTCTTTATTCCAATGGATATTCTTTCCTGCTTTGTCCAAGATTAGTTGGCCATACATTTGTGGGTCCACTTCTGTGTTCTCCATTCTGTTCCATTGATCTGAGTGTCTGTTCTTGTGCCAGTACCATACTGTCTTGATGATTATAGCTTTGTGATACAGCTTGAAGTCCACCACTGCCCTGATTTCTTTGCAGCACAGATGCCATGACAGAGGGTAGTCATGATCTTTATAAAGTATTTTCCTTTTATTTGTTATTTTTTAGAGAGAGAGAGAAGTGAGAGCAGGGGAGAGGGGCGGAGGGAGAGAGAGTGAATCTTAAGCAAGAGCCATGCTCAGTGCAGAGCTTGATGTGGGGTTCAATCCCATGCCTGGGATCACACCTGAGCTGAAATCAAGAGTCAGGTACTCAACCCACTGAGCCACCCAGGCGCTCCTATAAAGTATTTCTACACAAGGGGACCTTGTGGCTAATTAATGCTGCATACAGCAGGCAGCTACTTCCCACTTCTCATCCTACTCAGAGGGCAAAGTCATAATCCTCATTTTTCCTGGCCGTTGGTTACCTGTGAATGAAAAACCAGCTTATTTCAGAAGCGTCCCTAAACTCCAACCCAAATGAGAGTTTAAGTGAGAACCACAGCCTTTATGAGTTATTGACAATGATTTATCACTGTTATGTTCACTGATGGAAGATCGCAAGCTCTGTGCTGGGCGGATAAAGAGAGCCAGGTGCTCGCCCCAGCCCTTCTACAAACTGTTAGTTTGTCCTATTTAACCCATCTGGATCTCAGTGTACTCATCTGCACCATGTGAGGGTTAGTTTCATCCTCCTGTAATAGGCTGTGAGGCTATAAAGTATAAATGAACATTCATGTGCATATCATTAAAGCATTTAGAATCATGGATGTGGATAACATTAGTGAGGTTTAGCTACCATCTTTTTTTTGTTGTTGTTCCAGATGCCTAATAGGTATTTAATGTAAAAGTAATATTATTTCTACCAGAACCTACTTCTGGGCTTTCGGTATACCATTGAAAGATAATGGTCATCTTTGGAATTATGACTCAAATATAATATGTTTGTATATCATCCCCTTGTTAGTTTACTACTTATTGTTATTATTGGTATCATACAGGCTGTAAAAACTGTTCTAAGTTACTCCCTCCCTTGGGTATGATGGAATACTGCCCCATCCTCCGCCTTGTTCAGTTTCTGCTGTCATGCCATGACCAGGAACATCCCCCACCCAGTCCCTCACAACTGGTTGTCATAAGGACAACCAAGCCCTCCCATAATGCATCCTTTGGCTCTTTAGTGAGAGAGAGCACAGGCTCTAGTCTGAACCAATATCTTTTTATATAAAGTGCTCTGGGCAAAAAAATAGCTCTAAAGTGCTCTTCAAACACAAGGCATTAGAATGACTGATGAATATAGCCCCTATCATTGTTATGCCTCCACGGGAAAAATTGTGACACTTATATTGAAAAAGAAGCACAAGACAGCATGAAATCACCCTTTGTGCGGAATTTCAGCCATTGTAAAAAGTGTTTGAAACAACCCAGACCTGAGTGGGAGCCCTTGCCAGGATAATGGATTGCACTGTATCCTGGAAAGAAGAGCCAGGAATCCAATGTGGGATTTATGTCCTGTGTTCCTGTGAGCTGGGTTTGCTTCGCTCCCATGATCTCTCTCATCTTAAGCCACATGCCCGGGAGACAGGTTCTGTGCGTGCTTTTGTCCCAAACTATGTCTTCCTCTTAGACACAGATTCCTTCACTGTTAAATGCTTACATTGTTGTTGAAGTTTCTCTGTGTGTCTCTTCACCCCGACTAGACTGTATACCTTTGAGGACACTGACTAACCATTCTGCTTTTCTCATTTCCCTCTTTGGCTCAAGAAGGATGCTTGTAGGGTGCCAGAGTAGACACTCATGAATACATACCGAATGAATTAATAAATGAACGGACATATAGATGGGTGAATGTGCCAGTGAATCCAACTCTTATTTTATTGGTTAAATTAAAAAAAGAATTTCGTGAAATATTGAATATACAAAAAGGTATATACACTAATATGATGAATAACTGTGGACCCACCACTCTGATTCACACTATGAATGCCTCATGCCTCTCCCTGTTCATGTTCCCCTTTCTCCTTCTCAGGAGGTTACTAAACTTGGTGTTCATCATTTCCATCTTTACTCTTTATATCTTTACTACATTTGTATGGATCCCTAACAAAAACTACATTATTTTTTGTCTGTTTTAAAAATTTACAAAGTATTGTTGTATCTATATACTTCATAAACTTGCATTTAGAATAAAAATATGTTTGCTGATGTATATGTATGCATATGTATGCATGTTGATACACATCATTCTTTTTTTAAATGTTTATTTATTTTGAGAGAGAGAGAGAGAGAGAGAGAGAGAGAGAGAGAGAGAGAATGGTCAGAGATAGGAGAGAGAGAATCCCAAGCAGGCTCTGCACTGATGTGGGGCTTGATCTCACAAACCATGAGATCATGACCTGAGCTGAAATCAAGAGTTGGATGCTTAACCGACTAAGCCACCCAGGTGCCCCAATTCACATCATTCTTATTCAGCGTCTTTGATGAACAGTATTGTATTGTGTGAATATGTCATCAAAATGTATCCGTGTTCGTGTTGGTGGAATCACTGTCTTACCCATGTCTCCTTGGGCGTCTGTGGATAGGATTCTGCAGTCCCCAAGGAACAGAATTGCTGGGTCACAATAGATGTGTATTCTTAAATTTACCGGGATTGCTGGATAAGGATCCAAAGTGATTGTACCAATTTATCCTTCCATGGGTCTGCATTTATAAAAATTAATGCTTGCCTCTTTGGGTGTTGACTTCTACAAGAGGGTCTTTCTGTGTCAGACTTGCCTGAGGGCCTCTGAGATATGCTGATTCCTGTCTGAGGGCTAGGGCTCTGCCCACAGAGGTCTGAGTGGTGTGCTAGAGTGCTGCCTCGGTGTCTACAGCATTGAAATTTTCTCTTCCTAACCTTCAACTGTCTACAGCCAACTTATTGCAAACAGAGATTCCACCAAAATAGAAGGTTGTCTTTAATGGCGAAGGAAGCATTCCCTTCATCTAAATGTCATCTGTGTTAACAGGACGGCATATGGTCCCCTTTCCTATGTGCCTGGTCTCCCTGTGTCTGACGTCTTTGATATCCCATTATATTGTGTTGTGGGATCCTGGCACCGTAGGGTGACAATGTTGCTGCTAGAATTCTGTGGTTTTGGTAACAATAGATCTCAGTGTAATACCTTCTAACGACTATTTATTAGATACCATAATGCTTCAGCATAGAGGGTATTAAATCAGACTGTGTAGTATTCGGATCATATTTCAAAATGGAAACACGTGTTAGGTGAGCATGTAAATAAGGATTTGCTGCCTGAAGTATCCCATCATGATTTGGAGTAGAGGTGGTTTTCCCCCTTCTTATACTTACTTTTCCCTTCGAATGTGATAGAGATTCATCGGGGGCCTAAACACTTTAAGAAACATTTTTCTCTGTTTACACTTGGCCCTTTTTTTTTCAATTAGGATTTGAAGTGGCTAGTATATTTTCCATTTCACTTGTTTCTAATGTAAACTGTCTTCTTAAAAAATAAAATACATCTAGAAAGTGCACCAATAATAAGCTTACAAACTGATGCCATTTTGCAAAGTAAATGCTTTCCTGCCCCAGCAGTTAGATCAAGAAGCAGAACAGGATCAGGACCTCAACCCCATTCCTGCTCTCTTTCAGTCATAGGGTAGACACTATTTGTTTATTTCTCACTCCCAGGGTAAACACTATTTTGTTTATTTTTTTTCCTCCATAGATGCATTCCCTAAACCAAACCACCACTTTGAAACATGATGTGTTCAGGGGCGCCTGGGTGGCTCCGTCGGTTAAGCATTCGACTTCGGCTCGGGTCATGATCTGGCGGTTCGTGAGTTTGAGCCCCGCATCGGGCTCTGTGCTGACAGCTCGGAGCCTGGAGCCTGCTTCAGATTCTGTGTCTCTCTCTCTCTTTGCCCTTCCTCCGCTCGCACTCTGTCTCTGTCTCAAAAATATATAAGCGTTAAAAGAATTTTTTTAAAAAAATTTTTTTAACGCTTATTTATTTTTGAGACAGAGAGAGACAGAGCATGAACGGGGGAGGGTCAGAGAGAGGGAGACACAGAATCTGAAACAGGCTCCAGGCTCTGAGCAGTCAGAACAGAGCCCGGTGCGGGGCTCGAACTCACGGACCGCGAGACCACCACCCGAGCGGAAGTCGGCCGCTTAACCGACTGAGCCACACAGGCGCCCCAAGAATTTTTTTTTTAAACGTGTTCAGTAAGAGCCAGAAAGATGAAATGACTCACTCAAGGTCACATCAACAGTTCATGAAGAACAAGGCCTGGAATTCTAGCCTCTTGGCCCCAGCCAGTGTCCACTCTGGAATGATTTACTGTAACTGTTTTTTTTCCCACTGAAATGCGGCAAGAAATGCAGTGACCCACTGAATGATGGACTTTCTTTGTGCGCTATGGAGTTTACCCACATTGGGTTCCCCTGTCCACTAGCATCTATATATTTCTAGAACCTAATGCCTGTCGCACATGGGGAGCCAAACTTATATTTCGACACATGTGTAAGTTTCAGGATCTTATGAATAGAGAGTAAGATCTGAAAAACAATGCATGAAATATTTACCACCCAGCACTCTTCTGATGGAAATAACCAACTAGAGAACATATTAGCACTCCGTGCCCTGTCTCTGAGGGAGAAAGGAAGGACTGTAGTCAGGTTCACACCAGTTATGCAACCCAACACTTAACAACTGTCCGGGTGTGCACTGCAATCTGATCACATTCAACACATACTAATTTTATTTATCCAGATTGAAAACACTTTTCTTGACAATAGTCCCTGGACATTAACTAGGCTTTCAGAGTAGTGTGGTGTAGTAGAAAGAGCTTGAAATTGTGAGTCAGATAGATCAGTCTTCTTCCCAGTTTTCCTGTGGATGAACAGTGTGGCCAAGTCACCTCGACTTGCTAAGCCTTGTTCTGCATCTGTAAAATGGGGAGAATCAAGTAGCGTTTGTGGTGATGTATGTGAATCATTTGGCACAGTGTGTGGCACCAAAGAGCTCTCAATGGATGGTAACTGACTCCTTGCTAACCTTAGCTAGGGGTCAGCAATCTCCTTTTTAGCATCTGTCGCATTGATGACAATATTATTTGGTATTTTTTTTAAGTTTATTTATTTTGAGAGAGAGAGACACACACAGAGAGAATGAGCATGTGTGCACAAGCTGGGGAGGGGCAGAGAGAGAAGAAAAGAGAGAATCCCAAGCAGGCTCCACGCTGTCAGCAGGGAGCCCAATGGGGAGCTTGATCTCACAAATGGTAAGATTGTGACCTGAGCCGAGACCAAGAGTCTGATGGTTAACCGACTGAGCCACCCAGGCGTCCCTGTTTGGTATTTGATAGATAATAATAGTTCTTTAAACGTATATGGCAAGAACTCTTTCTCATATTCAAAAGAAGACTCAGCTGAACTTTCACATAAGAAAGATATGCCTGGCTGTCTCTGGAAACATCCCCCTCTCCTCATCTCAGGGTTAGAAGGTGTCCTGTGGAAGGATTGGACTTCCTTAGCTCACAGGATTGAGAAGTTTAATTGAATTTTATCCTGATCTCAAGGGTCAGGGAGCCCCCAGCCCCCATCTGTATAACTCAGGTAAGAGGATAATTACAATACAAAGTGGGAACCTTGATAAAGGGAGGGCAGGGCATTAGGGTAGCACAGAGGAGAAATAATATGGATCTGAGTCCTGAGGATAAGAGCTTCCTCTTTTATGATAATTCATGAATACACACACATATGCATGCACACACACATAATGCACATATGTGAACACACACCAACACACACAGACACACACACACCAACACACACACACACACACACACACACGTCCACCCTACACAGAAAACCAGGGCCTTAGCCACAGAGGCTCGCTCATCACTCCTGCCTTATTTCTAGTGACAAATTCTGCTTGATTTCTGTCAGGAAGGGCTTCTCAGCCCAATTCGTTTTCTTTCCAACGCCTAGGTAATTATTCGAGAGACAATTATTATACATGTTGAATACTTTATTTTCTAGACAAATCTCAGACTTCAAGCATTTTTTAAGTTGGTAATTTTAAGAAAGCAACTGGAATTAGGGAAATGTTCTCACTGGTTAGTAATTCTTTAACATAGGACATATAAAATAGATTTTAAAAGAGGGAAATTTAAAAAAAAAAGGTTACTAACAGTTTTATTGGCTCAAATGAAAGTTTCAAGTTCTGTCGGAGAACAATAAAGAGACCCTAATAGGAATCGGTTTTCTGTGCTTGCACGTCCGTTTTAATAAACAGGGGCAGATAACAAATTTGTGGGAAAACCTTATCTGGTTGGATTCTCGCTAGAACCCCATATGCAGCTTTAAATTGGGCTTGGACTACATTTAGCAAAGAACAGGTGCCTTGTATCCATATCAAAGTTTGAGAAGCACTGCACCCAGCAGCTTTTGTCCCAGAGTGACATTGCTCTCTCCATTCCCCTTAGCCGCACATGGCTTCCACCCACCCCTGCCTGTGAATATCTACATGCTACAAAACACGAAGGAAACAGAGAAGGCTTTTCTGCCCCTACCCTCCACCATGAAACCTTCTTTGGTCAACCATGTCCCTTTTCTGAAGCACATATGAACCATTTGGGTGGCACCGAGCAGAGGGCATCATCATGCCCGTGGCCTGCCATATCCTGTCCCCCACAGGACAGGTGTCAAATGCGATGGCTGATTTCATGAGCACGAAAGCCAGACTGCTGGGGTTCACATCCCAGCAACTCCGCTCACTAGCCAGTGACCTTGAGCAGGTTACTTAACCTCTCTGTGTCTCAGTTTCCTCACATGTAAAATAGTGATGAATAACAGCACTTGTCTTTTGGACTGTTGTGAGAATCTATTAATACATGTAAGGCACTTACAACACTGCACTTTCAACGTGGCACTCAAGAAATGGCACCTTGGCATTACTGAGGGTAGAAGGGCTGTCATTCCCCTTAAAATCCCACCCAGAACCTGATATAGCACCTGACACACAAAAATTAACATATTAAGTGATTTTGACAACAAACACTCACCACCTACAGAATTTTAGTTCTTATTTTATTTCCACGAATGACCAGTAGGACTCTCGGACCCACCCATGCTCCATCCCATTTGGGAATTGTCAGTGGGTGTTTGTCTTGGAGAAACTTCCAGTTATTTACATTGCAGGTATAACCTTCTGGAGAAGGAAAACAAAGACAACAGCAACGACAAAAAAAAAAAAACAAAAAAACACCCAGGGTCTATTTAGTTCCTGCACTTGGACACCAACGTTTTAAATCTTTTATTTGTGGACACATCAGTCCAGCAGTACTTGAACAAAGCCGCTCGATCCTCTGGTTCTTCAAATAACTACCATGTTATTGCCTTCCTGTCCTCTGACCAACCCTGAAGTCCTTTGAAATGCCCACAAATGGAATGAAGTGTGCATTTTAAGTTATCTTTTTTTATCCATGGGGTTTACAACTGCAGCCAGTACCTTAATCCTGACTTGGGGAATTATATCTGAAGGAGAGAATGCAATTTCATTCCCTTCCCTTCTGGGAGAGGCTATTTTTCCATTCACTGAACTGAGGACCGCAAAGATCAGGAATCATTCACTCAAGAGCCTTTAGGAGTAGAAGGGACTGTAATCGTTTTCCTACAGATCACATGAAGCTTAGAGACACTTCTACTTCCTGTCCTGAAATCCAGATGAAGTGGTTGTAGAGAGAGAGGTAAAAAGTGTTGATACTTTGCTTGAAAATTGTGAATATCCATATGGATAAAGTTCTATTACACTTACTCTTTATTATTACTACTGGCCAATAGTGTTTATTTTATGTCATTTGCTTAGAATGGTGTGTGGCACAAAATAAGAACTTCACAAGGATTGGCTAGTTTCTCTCTAAATGACACAATTACCTGGTACTGCATTCTTTTTGAATATTCCGTGTTCATAATAACATCTATTTTACTTTTCGTTTTCTCTCAAAACTATTTATGAAGAGGAAAAAAAGATATTTTCTCCATGTATTTAATATTTTTTTAACGTTTATTTATTTTTGAGACAGAGAGAGACAGAGCATGAATGGGGGAGGGGCAGAGAGAGAGGGAGACACAGAATCGGAAGCAGGCTCCAGGCTCCGAGCCATCAGCCCAGAGCCCGACGCGGGGCTCGAACTCACAGACCGTGAGATCGTGGCCTGAGCTGAAGTCGGACACTTAACCGACTAAGCCACCCAGGGGCCCCTCTCCATGTATTTAAAGAAGAAACTTAGACCCAGGTAGATAGTTGCAGAACCTGGTTTTCTGTCTTCAGGGCTGGAGCTTTCCACAAAGAAATTCACTTCCAAGGCCTGGAAGGGTAGGGAGCTGAGTGGGTTCAAGTATTAATTTTCTTTCCTGAGAATGGTGTTTTCTTTAACCGATACTCATGTCCCTAGCACACTAGGAAATAAATCATTGGAGGCACAAACCTTCTTCTCAAAAGTGCTAATGCTAATCCTACGCTAATAACAATACTAATAATGAATGTAATCAATACCTTACCACGACAAATCTAAAGATGGAAAGTCAGTTTGCTCTCGAGTCCATGTCCCGGGTGATTGGTGTGCCTGCACACTCACAACACACGAGGCTGTCCGTGGGCAGGCACGCTGGTGAGGTGCTGGCAGATACCCGCTGTGGGGGAGCTACTAATCTTCTGACATTTACTTGTGTTTTGTTTGCAAGCTTTTATATTAATTGTTTCTAAAATACTTTAGAAATCTTCAAAGGTATCATCTAGTGTTTTAACTCCCCTTTTATTGTGGACATGACGGAAGCATTTTGGATGCCACACATTTAAGGGACGAAAATCTTGGCGGGCTTGGGTGAAGTTTCTTTCACGACTTGCTGTGGCAAATACTACTGCTTCCGTTTCCAACACCTATGAGTTCAGTGGTTTGTGTGCATGTAGCACTGTCTACTTCAAAAGTGCCTTTCTGTGACCACTGACCTGCGTTCAGTTTGCACAGCAGCATTCTGCATCAGGCATCTCTCCTCCTCCGGCAGCTGTGACCGCTGAGGCCATCGGCATTAAGTGATTTGGCTGCAGAGGGGATAAGGGAGAGAGCGAGGACTCCTGGTATGCTCATCTCCCCATCCCCCTTGCCTCCCCCCGCCCCCAGACCACGAGCACCACATGACCAGGACAGTGGGACAATGTGGCATCATGCTGGTGTCAGGAGGGGCATGCCATTGCAAGTAGGAGATGCGCATCCTCACCTCAGACTGACTTCTTTCTTCTGTGGTATCTTCATCGGGTCACTCCACTCCCTGGACTTTAGGTTAGTTCCCTGAAGAGTGCAGGGGTTAGACACACCCCCTCTCCTCCTTTCTTATCACTCTGAGGCTCAGAAAAAACACCCTGAAAGTGTCAGGGGTGTGCATCCTTCTTTCTCTAGCCAGTGCACAGCAGGGATTTGGAAAAGTGGAGGAAGAATGAAAAAAAGTCAGTCCCCAGTGAAACTACCCCTAACGACACAGTCTCACATACCTCTGAATCCTCCTGAGGCATTTCTTAGGAATCCAGATGTGTCTGTGTTGATGAGAAGCGTGCCTACCAAACAGTAGGTCATATTTGGTGGGTGTCCACAAGAGACAGAATTATAGGACTTGGGGGCATCTGGTCTAAAGTCTAGATGCGGAACATGAGGCTCAGAGGCCAAGATAGTTTCCTGAGTTCACATGGTGAAGCCGGCATGGAATTGGTGACCCTATCCACCACTCTTCCAGGACAACATGTGACCAGTGAAGTTACGTCTTGGTCCACTACTGGGTCTTCTCTTCAGGAGATTAGAATTAGATCTCTTTTGCTTGTCCCTATATCCTATCCCCAGCACAGCATCTATACAGCTGGGTGCTCTGGAAATAGAAGTTGAATAGTTGAATAAATGAGTGAATTGTTGAAAAGGTAGTTGACCAGAAGGATGCACAATTTAGATAATTCTTCTCATTCCATGTCCACCGACAGTCTATTCTTCTTCCCTGTCCCAGCCTCATCATATAGACTGTGATAGTGAAATGATCCAGGAAAAAGAGTGTAGCTAGGCCTATACAAGTCTATTTCTGTTATTAAAAAACAAACTCATGGGGCACCTGGGTGGCTCAGTGGGTTAAGGGTCTGACTTTTGATTTTGGGTCAGATCATGATCCTTGGTTTGTAGATCATGAGTTCAAGAGTTTGAGCCCTATGTCAGGCTCTGCACTGATAGTGTGGAGTCTGCTTGGAAATTTCTCTCTCCCTCTCTCTCTCTCTCTCTGCCCCTCCTTCTCTCTCTCAAAATAAATAAGTAAATTAAAAAAAAAAACCCTCACAAGGTCAGGGGAAAAGCCCTTATTCTCTCTCTTTTTTTTTTAAATATATGAAATTTATTGCCAAATTGGTTTCCATACAACACCCAGTGCTCATCCCAAAAGATGCCCTCTTCAATACCCATCACCTCCCCTCCCCTCCCTCCCACCCCCCCATCAACCCTCAGTTTGTTCTCAGTTTTTAAGAGTCTCTTACGCTTTGGCTCTCTCCCACTGTAACCTCTTTTTTTTTTTTTCCTTCCCCTCCCCCATGGGTTTCTGTTAAGTTTCTCAGGATCCACATAAGAGTGAAAACATATGGTATCTGAGAAAAGCCCTTATTCTCATACAGACAACCAACTTCCAGGGCAGTGGACTGGGCCAAGACAGACCTTGGAGAGGCCTGTCCCTATGGGCAGAAATCAAGCCCAACTTTAATATATGATTTGGTTAGGAGTCATCTGAGCTGGCATCTGCAAAGTTGTGAAATTGAAAATCTGATCTTTGGTTATTGTCCCTGCAACCAATAGCCTAATAATGCCAATTAGTCTATATATATTTCCATCATGGTGCCTGGAAGTGCCAGGTCCCAATTTATGACTCACCAATTTATGACTCAACAAAGCCTCCATCAAAGCATGGTCCCGATGCTGTATTCACAGCTGTTGGAGCAGCTGTTGGAGAATAGGAAAGACCTGATATGCGTTCTCCCACTGAGTCATTTATGGCTGTCACCTCTCTGAGGGGTATTTGCCTTTAACATTTCGGGGGTTCAGGCTCTCTTCTGACACAAAGATTTCAGAGATATTTTGCTAATGGGGACGGGAGAGGATTCACATTGCATAAGCATTTCTTACCTTTCATGGAAAACTGCCTTGTATACACATGTACACACATGTGCACACAACACACACACTTATACAAAAACATGCATCTACAAACACAGAGGAATGTTTCAGAGGAAGCAGACACCCCAACCATATAGCCTAACCAATCCTGCCTCATCTCATACTGGTCATTTCTGCCTCGTTTGTGTCACAAAGATTAGGCCTCTCAGCCCAATGCCTATAAATAAAATAATTTCTTTCCTTGAAAGATCTCAGACTTGAAACACGTTTAAGCAGGGGCGCCCGGGTGGCTCAGTCGGTTAAGAGGCTGACTTCCACTTGGGTCATGATCTCGCGGTCCGTGAGTTCAAGCCCCACGTCAGGCTCTGTGCTGACAGCTCAGAGCCTGGAGCCTGTTTCGGATTCTATGTCTCCCTCTTTCTGACCCTCCCCCATTCATGCTCTGTCTCTCTCTGTCTCAAAAATAAATAAATGTTAAAAAAAAATAAAAAAAAAATAAACACGTTTAAGCTGACAATACATACTAAAATAATTGATTAGGAATATATTTGCCACTGCTAAATAATTGCTTTATTTAGACCATGTAAAATGACTTTTTAAAGAGGGGAAATAAAAAGATGTTGTTAAGAATTTTACTGGATCAAATGGAAGTTTTGAGTTTTATTGCAAAAGAATAAAAGGCCCTGATTGGAATGGGTTTTATGGGCCTCGAAGTCCATTTTAAATAGGGGCAGGAAATGGATTTGAGGGAGGAGAAATCTGGTTGGATTCTCCCTAACCGCCCTTGTGCAGCACTAAGTTGGGGTTGGGCTAATATAAAGTCAGTGCCTGCCCCCCTCCTCCTCCCCTTTCTTCCCACATCACCCAGCTTCAGTTTGTCATTGATGGTTTGCAGATCCTCATCACCATGTCAGCTCTAGTCAAAGTCACCCATGTTCCCTGCTTAGACTAATCTGACAAGTTCCTAGCCAGTTCCCACATATACGCTTATACCCCAACTCATTTTCAACACTGTGGTTGTATCAGAGGAAGAGCTCTTCTTTTTTTATTGAAGTTTTGGTGGCTTACAATGTTACATTAGTTTCAGATGTACAGCATAGTGATTCAGTAAGTGCACACATTATGCTAGGCTCACCCCAAGTGTAGCTCCCATCTGTCCCCAAACATCACTATTAACAATACTACTGACTATATTCCCTGGGCTGTAGCTTTCATCCCTGTGACTTATTTATTCCATAATTGGAAGCCTGTATCTCCCACTCCCCTTTACCCCTTTATGCCCAACCCCCCCAATTCCCTCCCCTCTTGCAACCGCAAGTTTGTTCTCTGTATTTATGGGTCTGTTTCTGCTTTTTGTTTGCTTGCTTATTAATTCATTTGTTTTTTTAGATTCTACATATAAGTGATATTTGTCTTTCAGAAGAGGGGCCCTTCTAATGCCCTTCAGTGACTGCCTGTGGTTCTTAGGATACAATTCCTTGTTATTGCTGTGGCAGTGAGTTGGACATGGCCAAGGATTGGCTAGTGGCCATGTCCACAGTACATGCCAGGGCAAAACCACTTTGAACTACCAATCTCCCTCTCGAAATGCCAATGGAAAAGCTCAATACACTTAGATCAACGGGGCTAAATATCCAAGGTCAGTGTGTGTCAAGTCAGTATTCCCAGGTTCATGTTAATCCCAATACACACTGGAGACAGGTCAGTGATGAAAGTGAAGGCAGTTGCCCTCCATGGATGACGTGCTATTCTGAGAACATTTGTTTTGTATTTTGCACATAAATGATCTAATTGTTTCTGGAATATTCCTGGATCTGTTAAAGTTATCACTTGGTTCTGCAAAAAAACACATTACTATGAATAATATAGTGAGACAGTGGTTTCAAATCAAGCAATACTGTCACATAGATGCCGTCTATTAAACAAAGAAAATTTTAGTTGTCTCTTATTGCAGTCATCTTTCATGACTTATTATTGCTACTATTACTATTGTTGTCTGATAGTGATTTTTGAAATGTGAGTATAGCACTTTGTAGTTTAAAAGAAGCTTTGTGTACATTATTAACTGTAGGTTCGATTCATACAACCATACTATATATAGGTTAGTTTGGGAGTCAACAATTGTTTTCTGTAAAGGTACAAATAATAAATATTTTGACTTTGTGGGTCAAATGGTCTCTATGTTCGTTGTTACTGAACTTTGCCTTTGTAGTATGAAATCAGCCATAGAAAATGGGTAAATGAATGGGTAAGCCAATAAAACTCTATTTACAAAAACAGGTATACCCCAGATTTGGCTTGTAGTCTATAGTTTACCAAACTCTGAGTTAGATCACGTAGGATTTATCATCCTTGCTTTTGTAGCTGTGGAGTCTGAGTCTAAAGGGTTAAATGATTTCCTCAAGGCCATACAGCGAATTAGTGAAAGAACAAGGACTTGGCTCTGTGCCAGCTGACTCCCAGTCTGGTCTTTCCTCTACTGAGCTGTGATGGCCAACTTACACATAGGGTGTGAGGATGGGGTATTGCGCTGTGTAGCAGAAAGGGTACATCACTACAAGTCTGCAGATCTGGGCCCTGGCCCTAGACTGGCTTCTGTTTCAACCTGTGCCCTTAATCAAGTCATTTTAACTCCCTTAGCTTCAGTTGATTGACCTAAAGAATGAGGAGATTGGTTGAGGAATCTTTCCTCTGGCTTTTTTTTTTTTTTTTTTTTTTTTTTTTTTTAACGTTTATTTATTTTTGAGACAGAGAGAGACAGAGCATGAATGGGGGAGGGTCAGAGAGAGGGAGACACAGAATTGAAACAGGCTCCGGGCTCTGAGCTGTCAGCACAGGGGCCCGATGCGGGGCTCGAACTCACGGACCGCGAGATCGTGACCTGAGCCGAAGTCGGCGCTCAACCGACTGAGCCACCCAGGCGCCCCTCCTCTGGCTTTAAAAACACTGTGTTCTTAAGGTCAGCGATGGGGAAGGAATATTTTATTGTGAAATATTCAAATTAGTTATTATAAAATTTGCAGTATGTATTTACACAGAAGTCATTATTAGCCAGCCAACAAGTATTTACTCAAGTCTATTATGCTGTGAAAAGATGAGAGGAACATATAACAGTCTTTAAATAATTTATAGCTGTGAAGAAAAGCAATTTCTAGTACTTACAGAAAATGAGTAAACAGCGTGTAAGAAACTTCTTGGTAGAGATGATAAGTTACTCTGGATTTCTGAGGACAGACAGTAGTGAGAACAGGAGTTGATGGAGACAACCACGTGCAAGTGGGGAAGATGCTCTGGATTTAGAGGATGTGAAGCGGAGGGTGGTGAAGAGAGGCACTCCAAGGCTGAATGGGGCAGGAGACCCCGTGTACAGAAGCTGCTCATGTGTGTGATCGTGGGTCAGTGGGTTTGATGAGGCTAGCTGGCGTGCATTGGGGAAACATGGGAAGTACGGACTTGAATCGCTTTGTTGTCGGTTGGAGGAGAGCACCATTTGAAAAAAAAAAAAATACAGCGCAAAAAAACTTCAACTTTGCCATTTGTTACAGACAGGGCTTTGCTCCAATGAGTGCACATCCAGGAGGTTTGCCTAGATTTCATCCTGTTTTGAGCCACAAAATGAGGCACCTCCCGTAGAGCAGCTGACAATTCATGATGATTCCCCCGGGTCTCTTATCTCAAGTTCCCCAGAGGAAAAACTGGGCATTCCTGCCCCGAGTTTGATGGTGTGATAAGGAGAAGGCTTCATTCATTCCATCCCTGGAGAGCCTGACTAAGTGAGGAAAGAGGTGGCTTCCTTCAGTCTCTTCTAGCTCATTTTCTGAAACAAAAAGGCAGTTTAGAAGGGGGCGCTTTGGTAATTAAAGCCAATTCTCTTCAGTCACTAAAGGTACTTGCTTGCAGTATGGGTTTGACTGGTTTAGGAACCTATGTGTTTCACTATAAGGTCCTCTACTCTGGGCGTCCTCAGATTTCCCTGCCAGGCTTCTGAGATGACTTGCTGGAGTGAGCTAGAAACATAATTGGTGCCTTATTCTGTGGGAGGTGTTATCACTAGTGACCAAAGGGAAACGTTTGGAACGCTTTGTGGGGAAAACCCAAGACAAATCTGCCACATCTAATTTGATCAACACATTATATAACTAAAAGAATGCAAAGTTACCCTGTGCTCTCCAAAGGTGAAGCTAACATTCATTGAACACTTTCTAAAGACCAGTTATTATCCTGGATTTATTTTTCATATGGGATATGAAAAATATGGATAATGATCCCATCCAATCCTGATAATATTCTTTTTAAAAAATATTTTATTTTAAAGTGATCTTTAACATCCAACATGGGGTCAAACTTATGACCTTGAGCTCAAGAGTAGCATGTTCTACTGACTGAGCCAGCTGGGCACTCCATTTTTAAAAAAAAAAGATTTTATTTTATTAAACAATTTTTAAACATTTATTTATTTTTGAGAGACAGAGAGAGACGGAGAGGGAGAGAAAGAGAGAGAGAGAGGGTGGGGGCTGAGAGAGAGAATCTGAAACAGGCTCCAGGCTCTGAGCCATCAGCACAGAACCTGATGTGGGGCTCAAACCCACAAACCTTGAGATCATGACCTGAGCCAAAGTTGGATGCTTAACTGACTGAGCCACCCAGGCACCCCAATATTTTGTTTTTAAGTAATCCCTACATCCAATGTGGGGCTTATCCTGATAATATTCTTATATGTCTCTCCTCATTGTGTAGATGAGGAAGGAAGTTTAACTTGCTCAAGTTTACATACAGGTGACCAGCTGCACAGCATGAGTGTGAAAGAGGGCAGTTTGATTCTTGGAATTTCATGATTCATCACTAAGGTAATTCAAACGTGTCCTGGAAACCATCATGTTCTGACAAGTACACGACAAGTAGGTTAGTGAATGTAACCCTAAGATACGTAGACAGGCAGAGAAATATAGCCTCCAGGTCATGGATACATTCCTGTTGCCACGGAGATAATGTCAAGAGTGAGGGATGGATTGGAGGAGAGAGATGGGCTGTATCACAGAGTTATCACTCTGAGGCTCAGGAAACAAAGGCGCTACTGATTGTGTCCGGGCACACTCAGTTCCCTCTCCCTCTCCCTCACTGCTGTAATTGGGGCAACTGGGGGCAGCGTGAAAAAGCCAGAACCCCAGGGAAGCCACCTCCAAGGCCAGAGTCTCATTCAGCCTCTGCATCTCCCAAAGGCATTTCTTGAGATACCACATGGGTCTCTTCAGAGAAGCATGGTTGCCCACTGGCACATCACATGTGGTTGGAGTTCCAAAGACGGGAGACTTCTACCAGAGCCAGACAGACCCTTCCAACTGCAAAGGCTCTGGGTGTGCTGAGATGAATTGGAAACGAGGTTCCATTAGAAGAAACAAGAAAAGGGGCACCTGGGTGGCTCAGTAGGTTAAGCCTCTGACTTCAGCTCAGGTCATGATCTCACGGTTCGTGGGTTCAAGTCCCGCATTGGGCTCTGTGCTAATAGCTCAGAGCATGGAGCCTGCTCTCTCTCAAAAGTAAATAAACATTTAAAAAAATTAAAAAAAAGAAGAAACAAGAAAAGTTGAACCTATAGACAATGCTCTAAATTAAATACCCTTTAATGTCCTAGACTTATTATTTCACTACAGAGTTAAATATTAGGTAGTTACAGCAGTGTGTTTATGGACAAGTTATTGATCTTCATAATCCTCAGTTGCCTCACATATAAAATGAGAACACGGGATCTACCTCATTTTTTTCTGGTGGGGGTCAAATGAAAAAATGCTTGCCCTGGGGCCCATTGGTATGTACTTTACACGTAGCTGTCGCTAGGAACCAGTAAAGTGTGGTGGTTACAGTACCTAGGACTCCTACTAGCTGTGTGACCTTAGCCAAATTACCGTGTGCCTCAGTTTTCACATCTGTAAAAGATGGTTAAAATGTGCCAGTGGTGAGCACTCAGTCAGCTCAGTGATCATCATCAATATCATCACCACCGTCATCACATCAAAATGCATTTCCCCCATCAATGAGGTTCAACCCAAAGACTGAGGTCTTTGCAATAACGGAATTTTTTTGTTTAAGTTTTGAAGTCAAAGATTAGGCTGTTCCTGGATAGAAAAAGGGCCTTTCTACATAAAAATCACAGCATCCTCCTAAGCCATTCCAATGCGGCTGCTGACTCCCTGGCCTCCAGGTTGCTGGGAGTGCCTCTTTGCCGCTCCCTTTCTCGGAGGCCCCGTTTTGTCGATGCCGACTGAAGCCACCACATAAAACTTGCAGGGACAGGGCTATCTGGGTATGGCATCTCATACATTTGTTGTATTAGCCTTTGGAAAAAGACATTTAAAAGTTCCTCAATTATTAACTTTCCCCGAAGTGATATTTGATGGCAAAAGTAGTATCTGTGTGAAGTGTTAAGTGAACTTTATGAAGAAAGCTGAATAATTTGACAGTGTTAAAATTATGCTGCCAAAGATTCCATTTTCTCAGAGCCTGTCCTATCCTGGCTTCGGTTGTAGAGACTGTCATTAGGACGGTGAGATTTAGTCTTTCTTTAATTGCAACACGATGGCCAGATTTATAGGAACTGTTGCTGTGGTGCCCACTTTTCAAAAAGGTGCAAAAATCCCTGCATCACTTACACAGGCAATTATGTGCCCGATTAGGAAGAATGGTTTGTCACAAAGCGATCAGAGAACAGAATCTCTGCCGTGCTGTTTAGGTGTTTAAAAATACATAATAACCAGTGACTCATTTATTGGTAAGAAGATAGAATGCACCATCTTTGCAAGGAATGGGAGTTTGACCTCTTTTGTGCAACTTTCTGCATTTCTCATTCTCATGCATCCAATAAAGAGCATGCATTATTCGCCCTTCAAAGCTCTTTCAAGGTCTTATGGGGCTTTCCCGTATAACCTCAGAAATTTCACACATAATTCATTAGAGACAGATAATGACCTAGTGCTTGGGAACAGGAGATAGGGTCGTTCCTGACTTTTCTCCTTTAATCTGCTACTTGTGTACTGTAAGGCAGTGTGGTTGATCTTCACTTACCTCGGTTCCCCAAATGTTCATTTGTGTTCAATAGCATGTGTTGAATGATTTCAAAGGGTGCTTGTTTTGTGCCAGGTCCTAGGGACAATGCTCAGGAAATACAAGATACGTCTCAGGGTATGTTACAAGAGCACTGCAGATTAAGTCTTGTATTTATGAAAACTTAGAGGCTAAAATAAAATTCTGTACTATTAGATGTGAATGGAATATAATTAGATGCGCCAGTGAGCGGCCAGCGGAGCTGAGCTACTTAAGAGCGCAGAGTTCAGCACCAGCTTTATGAGGCCTGAATCCCAGCTCCAACACTAACTAGCTATGTGACATTGGCAGCTATGGGGGATGCTACCAAGGACAGCAAACCTGGTCTGGTGTTGAGGGAAGGCCGCCACAAGGCAGCCACGTTTCAGCTGAAACTTCAAGGTTAAGTAGGCATCTTGCTTTTGCAAGTGATGCTGCATTTCTTGTTTCTCATGTTGCAAGTATATCTGTGGGCTGTTTCTTTACATCTACTCTCATGATATGTAACTAGTACCACTGACTCCTTACTATGAACAGTAGTGAAATCAGTATCAACTTCCTCTCAACTCACCTCTTTCCTGTCCACTTCCTGATTATAGCAGATTATCAGATTTTCCTTAGTCCCTACCTTTAAACACCTAAGTATTTCTATATAATTGGGTAACTAATCATCTATGGGTCTCTGTGTTTCTGCATGTTTTGTATCAGGTTTTGTTTGGAAGAGTCTTTTCAAGGATGTTTACATCACAAATAATCTTGGGTTATATAATGTCACCCTCCAGGGCAGAGGGAAGATTTGTTTGCTGCCTAAGACAATAAATATACTGTCTCCCTCTGAGGCAAGTATAGGGCATGTTTGCAAATAGACCCCTTATAAAGACTGGGGTTTCCTTAATTCTGGGTCCCCAGCTACCGATCAGAGCCACTGCCTGCCAGGACTGCTCCAGGCTGCTCTGCATTGTCCCTGTAGGACTTGGGGGCACAAGATGAACTGATTTGAGCTTGAGGCCCATGCTGCTTTGCCTCTGACCCAGGAGGGTTTTCTGTAAGCATCCGTGAAATGTGGCAGAATAACGTGTTAGCGTGCAAATGGTGTAAAATCTGGACTCTTCACTGATTTTGACATACACTTCTATTACAATTTACCAGCTGTGAAGATGCTTACACTATGTTCCATTTTTTTTTCTCCTTCTTCCTATTCCAACATTGTTCTATTATTTCTGTTTTTGTCAGGGCTTATACAACATTTATATTTTGCTGTGTAACTAAAATCCCCATATTTATTTTGGCTTTGTCCCCTCACTTAATCAAGCTACATTTAGAATAATTTCTCTATTCATCTCTTAATTGGTTAAAATTTGACCTTAAGAATCTTCCAGAAAGTCACCTTCTAAAAAGACCTGGGGGGATTATCTTCCCAAGTTTCTTGCATGCTTGGGGATGTTTGTTGCCTTTTCACTGAAATGGTAATTTGGGTGGGGACAAAATTTTTGGTTCTATTCTTTCTTGAAGACTTTTAGAAATTAAGTAAATTAAGTATCTATTATGGAATTTGACAATAAACTTCATATATTGAAAAAAAAAAGAAAAGAAAAAAAAGTATCTATTGACAGAGGAATGGTTGAAGAAAATGTGTATACATACAATGGGATATTATTCAGCCATATAAAGAAGGGAATCCTGCTGTTTGAGACAACATGAATGGACCTTGAGGGTATTATGCTAGATGAAATAAATCAGGCAGAGAAAGACAAGTACTATATGATTTCACTTCCATGCAAAATCTTAAAAAAACTGAACTCATAGAAGCAGAACAGGTAGGTTGTTGCTAGGGGTGGGAGCAGGGCTTGTGAAATGGGTGAAGGTGAAGGTGAAATTTTCACCACACAGAAAAAAACTGTAACTATGTGAGTTGATGGGTGTGTTAACTCACCTTATTGTGGTTATCATTTTGCAATGTATACATATATCAAATCATTATGTTGTGTACCTTAAAATTACATGATGCCATATGTCTATTATATCTCAATAAAATTGGGGGGAAAAAGTGGGGGTGAGGAGATTTGCAGTCAAATACTCTACCCCTGAGCTATACCCCCGGGCCTAGGGTGAGGAGATTTGAATAGACTCTTAACAAAAGAGGAAATATTGATATAAAATAAGGACATGAAAATTTGCTCAACATCATTATCATTAGGAAATGTAAATTAAATCCCCAACAAGATGCTACCTATTAGAATTGCTAAAATAAAAAAAAATATTGACTATACCAGGGCACCTGTGTGTCTCAGTCAGTTGAGCATCCTACTTTGGCTCAGTTCACGATCTCATGATTCATGAGTTCGAGCCCCACACCAGGCTCACTGCTGTCAGCGCAGAGCCCACTTTAGATCCTCTGCCCCCCCTCTCTGTCCCTCCCCCCCACTTGCAGTCACTTAAAACTAAATAAACATTTACAAAAATATTGACTCTACCCAGTGTTGCTGAGGATGCGGGGGAATGGGAAGTTTTAGGCACTGCTGTTAGTGATGTTCACAAACTTCAGAAAGTAGTTGGGCAATTCCTTTAAAAAAATCAAACATATACTTATCATAGGATTCATTCCATTCCTAGGAATGAAACATCAACCATATAATGACTAGTCCACTTTTATTTGTCATAGCCCCAAACTGGAAACAATCTAAGTGTCCATCAACAGATGAATGGATAAACATTCCATTGTTATAACATACAATGGAATACATAGCAATAAAAAGGAATGCACTGTTGATACACACTAAAGCATGAATGAATCTCAAAATAATCACACCAAGGGAAAGAGGTCAGACAAAAAGAGTATACACATCATAATTCCATTTAGGTGAAATTCTAGAAAATGCAAACAAATCCATAAGAAGCAGATAAGTGGTTATTTGGGGGTAGTGTATGGGAAAGAAGGGGCCAGGGGTGGAATGACAAGGGGGTACTAGGAAGTTTTTGATTGTGTTGAGGTTTTCATGGGTATATACATGTGTTAAAACTTTTCAAACTCTATACCTTAAATATGTATAGTTTATTTCATGTTAATTGTACCTCAGTAATGCTGTTAAATAATAAAAGTATAAGATGGGAGATGGGCGGGGGGTGGGGAGGAGTCACAAAACATTCTTCATTCAGCGACACAGTTGGCCCAGAAATCAGTTTCATGTTTATTTGGCTCTTGTTTTTAAATTTCTGTTACCAGTTGGCTAGAGGTAGGAGGAGAGGATGGTTATGTGATTCACTCAGCTAACACTGTAAGAAGGTTTGCTAGATCTTTCGGCCTCACAATGATTGTGGCACAAACTGTCATTTCTATTCTTGAAATAGCATAGACTATGTCTTAAAACTCTCCGTCACTAGTTAACATACCACAATTCAGGCAATTTCTAGGTAGGAAGGCAATGAAGATGATTCGTGTTAATTCTGGAGAGGAGGAGAGAAATCACTGAGCCCAAGTTCCTCATTTTATGTATAGATGTGAAACTCAGAAAAAGTTATTTTACCTTTCTGATCCTCAGGCACATAGTTCATTTGTAACCAAGTGTGGGAAAAATCTCAGATACTTTATTTCTGTGCCAGTCCAGCCCCTGGCACAATTGCTCTCATGAATCAGATGCACGTGGGTTTAAAAGTCTGTCTCTAACACTCAAAGTTAGCTTTGTGATGCTAGTCATCATAATTTTATTTGCAGATTTATTAGCTGAAGTTCAGGGCAATTGGATTATTTCAACAATTCATTAGATTGCCATAACAATCAAATGAGATCATCCTGCAAAACCCTTAGTACAGTGCATGGGATAGGCCCCCGATAAATGGCGACAACCATCAATATTATGATTATTACTTTATTCTTACTACTACTGTGACATTAGCTTCCCCTCTTCAGACTAGTCGACATCCATCAGTAACCTGCCCTTAAAGTTGCTTCCTTGTATTTCCTTCCCAAGCACAGTCGAAGCCTCTTTTCTCAGCTTGATTTCCATGTCTGAGCTACCATTCCCTTCCTTTATGAATTATCTCCTGTTTGTGCCTGTGGTATTAGCTCCTGTGCTTCTGCACTGCCTGGGGCACTTGTGAGTTTTGCTCATTAGATGCTAAATTACTGCCACCAAGAAGTGACAAATGACAGTGTGCAACCTTCTACCACCATAAAGCTCATACAATAAAACAACAAGGAGCTATAGAGAAGCAAGGTTTGTGGGATCTTAAGGAATAGATGTCTGCTTCAGGCAGTTTCTCCCAGTGGTAGGATTCGGTGAATTAATGCTTAAGGAAGTAGGCAGCCTCAGTTAATGAAATGGAGTATTTAGGAACACAGATCTGTCAACATTGCCTGTCATGTAAAACATTTGTTACTTCTGAATGCGACTGCATTAGCAGAAACATTTGCTCATATGGAAACATTACCCAGAGTAGCAGTTTTGTTAATAAAGATACAGGTTGTCAAATGTTTGCTTCTCATTCTTGGAACACTTCCAAGCAGGCTTCTGACGGTAGGTCCTGGCCTTCCCTGGGACTTATTCCCTGAGATGAATTGACAATTGTATTGACAATGGTATTTCAGAGCCAGGGCAGATGCTCTGAGCTGAGCCCTCAGGCTCCCTATGTGACACCTTGAGGTCTGAGTGCATGTGCTTTTTGAGAAGCAGGGAATATGGAGGTAGAAATCCTAGAATGTCAGAGCCAAAGTAAAGCTATGCATCGTAGTAGGAAAATTTTCCAGTATCTGCCCTGCATCTTCCCCGGCTCTTCCTGGCCAAACGTCTCTGGAGTTTTCTCTACTTTCTCACTCCCCTTCCCTGTCTTCCTTCTGCCATTTGCCTGTGGTCCCTTCCCTGCCCTCTCATTGCTTTCAGTGCTGTGATCAGAGCAAGGAAGTTTCTGGTCCTGCTCTCGTTTGACCGACCCATCAGCAGAATTTTCCACTATTGATTCAGTTGTGCTGTTCTTGGTTTCCATGGCTCCACACTACCCCGGTTTTCCTTTGATCTCTCTTGCTACTCTTTTTTGGGGACTCCTTTTCAGGCTTGTCTTCCTCTGACCTCAGAAATTAAGTGCTGGTGGTCGTTTGAGGGTTAGCTACAATCTCTGCTTTTTTCCTCACACTTCACACACTCGACCTGAGAGATCTCACGGCACGCGTGGCTTCTGCTCTGTCCTGTGTGCCAGTGACTTACGCACTCCCCTCTGAGCTGTGGACTCACTTCACGGGCTGTCCCACTGGTATCTCCCCACAGTGTCTCAAAGGCATTGAAACTCAAAATGTCCAGGTCCAAATGCTCACTTTCCCCCAAACATGGGCCTCTTGGGCTCCACTATCCATTCCATATTTGATGAGTTAGGGGCTCAGAGATGACAGGTTCTCCTCTTGCTGTCTACGTCTAGTTCCTGAGCCAGTCTTGTCTATTGTATCTTTTAACTACTGCTCAACTCTATGTGTCCATTTCCAGCCCCGGTTGTAGAACTTGGCATTTGGAGGCACTCAGTAAATATTTGATGGATAAATCATCTCCACCAATGGTTCCCACTCCAGGCTGCTATGATCTCTGGCCAGAATGGCCTCCAAAGACTCTTACTATGGGCCTCACTGATCTATGTTCCCACAAACTAACCAGTGTTCCCTATTATAAGCAAAGGGATCTATCCAAAAAAGCAAATCCGATCAAGTCATTTCCTTCTCCAACTTAAAACATGCTAATGGTTTCTCATTGCTCCTGGTTAAGATTAAAAATTGGTATATTGTGAGAATAAACTTCATGACATTTGAAAGTACCCAAAACCTTGTGGGGAAGGAGGTGGGGGAGACATCTTTTAAGAAGTTATTTATGGGGAATCTGTAGAACTGGGACCCTCATACAATACAGATGATAGAAATTAATATAATCTATCTTAAGAGCAATTTGGCTTTATTCATCAAGTGTAATAAAAATGTACGTATACCCTTTGAAAAAAAAAAAAAAAAAAAAAAAAAAAAAAAAAGATTAAAAATTGGTAACATGAGGGACATCTGGGTGGCTCAGTCGGTTAAGTGTCTGACTTTGGCTCTGGCCACGATCTCATTGTTCATGAGTTTGAGCCCCGTGTCGGGTTCTGTGCTGACAGCTTGGAGCCTGGAGCCTGCTTTGGATTCTTTGTCTCCTCTCTGCCCCTCCCCGGCTTGTGCTCTGTCTCTGTCTCTCTCAAAAATAAATAAACATTAAAAACAATTTTAAAAATTTGTAACATGAGTTATAAGGGCCAGTATAGTTTTTCCACTGCATGTCTGTCCAGCCTCATCTCACACCATGCTCCACCTTCTGTCTTTGCTTCAAGCACAGCACCCAGCACCGCTCTGCTTTATGCCTCACTCTTGCCACCTTCCTCCTGCTGCCAGAACTTCTCCCTGATCCACCTTTCTCTCCCTTCCCCAATTCCTCCCAGCTAACTGGTGCTCATCTTCCAGATTCCGGCTCACATGTGGCTTAGGACCTCTGGGCTAATCGCCCATGGCACCATACATCTCTGAAAGTTATATTTATGTTCATATTTATATTTATATTTATAATTTATTTTGAGAGAGGCAGAGAGAGTGTGAACAGGGGAAGGGCAGAGAGAGAGGAAGAGAGAGGGAATTCTAAGCAGGCTCCGAGCTGTCAGCACAGAGCCTGAGGGACAAGGGGCTCAAACTCACAAAACTGTGAGATCATGACCTGAGGCAAAGTCAGACACTTAAGTCACCGAGCCACCTAGGCGCCCCAATAGTTTTCTTTTTAAATAAAGCGTAATACATTGGGTAATACACTTTAATACAATAGATGTAATTACTTGATTAATATTTGTCTCCTCTCAGAGTGCAAGCTCCACAATGATAGGAACAATATCTGGCTTTGTTCTTTGCTGTATTCTTAGAACCCATCACAGCTGCTGCTCGGTACCATTTGTTAGACACGCTGAATAACTGTAAACCGGGAGGCCAGGTCTGGGTCCTGGCTCTGCTTTGGATGACCACATGGCCTTAGGGATGAAGGATTTGCTTGGATCAAAGAAAATCTCTCCTTCGTTATTGAAATTTAGCTGTATGAGGCAAAAATGCTGGCCACCGGGGGATCCAATCCATTCATTGATCAGTCCTTTCAGTGAAGGTCTCAGTTTTAGGAGCTTGAAGCTTGGGTCCAGGAAAAAGGCAGAACTCCATTGCCTCGATCTAGTTTCTGAAATTCCCCCCAGCAGAGGTGGTAAATGCTGTAGGGTGCAGATTTTACCTGACTGAACTTCGTACTCAGAAGATACTCAGATGGGTGCAGCGGCTTGTGTTCTGAGGTTGCAGAGAGATAGAAAGTGCAAGCTGGTCACACTCTGGGCTGCTCAGAGTTGTCCTGGTTGCTTTATGGATTGAAGCACCATTAGAACCTGTTACTTCTCTCTTCTGAATCCTTCATTTTTGCTGCATTTACTTCCAGAACCCGCGGGCCCATAATTTATTATAATTGAGGGATGCTAACAATTACAATGAATTTTACATGCTTTGTCACATTTTACCTTCATGACAACTCTGATTTATAGGCATTGATTTTATTCTCATTTTTTTATATTAGACACAAATGAGAGAAGACATGTGGCCTGTATTCTGTGACCCCTCTAGTAAGCTTGGTTTCAAACTAGGCTTTTCTTACTTCGAAGCTCATGATTTTTCTCTGACATTATTAAAATTACTTGTCCTATGTTTCCATGTTGTTATGGGTTGAATTGTGCCTGTCTAAAATTCATACACTGAAACTTTAACCTTTAATGTGACCGTATTTGGAGATAGGGTCTTTAAGGGGGTAAAGTTAAATGAACTCATAAGAGTAGGGCGCTAAGCCAGTTGGACTAGTGCCCTTATGAAAAGAAGAAACACCAGAGATATCTCTCTTTCCTTCCCCATGCAAGCTCAGAGTCAAGGCCATGTGAGGACACAGTGAGACAGTGGCCGTCTACAAGCCGGAAGTGCAGTCTCACAAGATACTGTTGTGTCTGAATTGTTGGTAACTTGACCTTGGACTTCTAGGTTTCCAAAGTGTGAGAAATAAATGTCTGTTGTTTAAGTTATGAAGTCTGTGGTGTTTAGTTATGGCAGCCCACGCTAAGACACATGTCAAGTCCGACTGCTGCCTGAGAGGGTTGGATGGGTATGAAGCTGGTGAGAAGGGAAGTGGACCAAAACCCCCATGTCGAAGGAGAGGCAATCCCAGAGAGAGGCTCCAGGGATTGTAGGCCATGGAATTGCCTCTCATTCCAGAGCAGAGATGGTGTTATTCACTGCTGGGTGTAGTGGTACTGGGCCCATGGGAGTCAACTGAACCCAGGAGGCAGCAGATGTGTCTAGACCACCGAGACTCTTTGCGTTCTGTATCCCCCACAATCTAAAGCATGGTGGTCCTAAAGAAAACATGGCATGTAGTTAAGTTGGAGAGAGTCATAATAAAGCAGCAAAACTAAAAGCTGCTATTTCAAACTGTAGTATTAACTGAGTCCAAACTTTTCTTGGAAACACGTAGAAAGATCTATTGACTCTTCGTCTACATTAGTAGAGAGGAGAACATGGACTGTCAGACACACAGGCTCTATAAGCAGTGGCAGGCCAGGCTGTGAGAGCGTCTCCCTCATCCCTGACCCCCTTCTTCACTCTGGCTCTGCTGGCCGAGGCATGCTGTCTTTCCAGAGAGACAGCGGCCTGATCCGAAAGCTGCACAACTTTTGATGGGCGACATCTTCCATCATTTTTAGGGAATGGCAGCCAAATAAAGAAAATAAATCTCACGAAGCCTCAGAAAATACACTTGGGTGGGCAGAAGGCTTTTCATGGCCTTGGTCTGCTTTTGGTTGCATTTGCCGTGTTCGCTAATTTCACCTCTGTCAAGAGCCATTACAGGTGAACAGCTGCTATAAACAACCGACTTCCAGGGTGGTCATTGGAAATCACCTTTCTGGGGCCACACATCAGCCTCATACCACCGAGGTTTATGGATAATTCCCTCGAAAAGACCCCTCTGGGCCCCAGGTGGTACTACAACACCCCCGACCCCCAATTCCCTAGGTTTATACCAGAGTAATCAGCCACATTCCTGTAGTCATGGGCACTTAAGGCTTTAAAAAAAAATACACTTTAGGGGCACCTGGGTGGCTCAGTCGGTTAAGGGTCCCACTCTTGATTTCAGTTCAGGTCATGATATCATGGTTCGTGAATTGGAGCCCCGAGTAGGGCTCTGTACTGACAGTGTGGAGCTCCTTGGGATTCTCTCTCTCTCTCCCCCTCTCTCTGCTCCTCTCCTGCTCCTATGAATATATGCATGCTCTTTATCTCTCTCAAAAATAAATAAATGAACTCAAAAAAATACACTTTATATTTTAGAACAGTTTGAATTTAGAGAAAAATTGCAAAGATAGTGCAAAGACTTCCCATTATACCTCATACCCAGTTTCCCCTGTTAATAACATCTTACATTAATATGGTACCTTTGTTGCTACTAATGAACCAATATTGATACTATTATTAAATAAATGCCATTCTTTATTCAGGTTGTCTTTTCTTTTCTTTTTAACCTAACATCCTTTTTTTCCCCTGTTTCAGGATGCCATTGAGGATGCTACATTGCATTTAGTTGTCATGTCTCATAGACTCCTGATGGCTGGGCAATTTCTCACACATAACATGCATTTGATAACCTTGACAGTTGGAGGAATATTGGTCAGGAATTTTGTAGGATGACCTCAGTTGGGATTTATCTGATGTCCTATGATTTTCCGGGTTTCTCTATTGTAAAGTCACTACCCATCCCCTCACCTCCCTGTCTCCCTGCCATACACACTCTTTGGAAGGGAGTCACTTTGCATAGCTGACCCTTAAGGAGTGAGGAACTTGTTCAATCTGACGAAGGTAGAGTGGCTTAGTTTTTTTATAAGCTGAATTGCACTTTAATCCAGGACAACTCTCTGAGAGAAGCCTGAAATGAATCCCCTGGAAACTCAAAAACTCCCCTTCTTCTGTAAATAGCCATGGGTCTCAGAAAAGTGTTGAATATGTATTAATGCATGTTTAGACTTACATTAGGGAGTGGGGGTGTGCACGGTTCACCTTCATAACAGTTTAAGAGTTCTCGTTCTTATGCATGCGGTTCTTTACCTTAAATGTGTTAATTTTGCTTTAGGTTCAAGATGCTTTTTTTTTTTCTTCCTGAAATGCAGTCTTCATGTTGGCATTTTTTTTTTTTTTTTGGTATACCAAATCATTTCTAGGTTATGGGGCTTATGCCTAAAATCTAAATATATCTGTAGCTCATACTTAAAAATTAAAAAAAGTATTTCAATTTCTTTCTTTTTCTTTTTTAGAAAATGTCTTTGAAATGTTGGTGCCATGCAAACAGGATTGGTAACGAAAATGAGCCAATTTTTGTAGCTGATGTGAGGGAAAATGAAGCGCGCGCTACGAAAAATCTCAAGTTGTCTTAGTAATCACACAAAATCTGTTCTGTTCTGTTCCCATGTTCAACTCATCCAACTTCTGAGTCTCCTCTTACCTTTATTTTAAAGAATATTTCAATGTAGTCATTTGTCAGCGTAGGCTGAGCGAAGTAGAAAATACTGCCTATTCTGCCAAAAGTCCTAAATGGGTCAGTAAGTTATTTGCTATAAAGATACAGTAAATTCTTCTCCCCACAAAACAGCTGTCTACAAGAGAGAGTGAGGCTATGGGCTGGGAGTAAGTCACAGACGCACTTCTGGGAAGCTGCCTTCCTTCTCTGCCAAGTAGGTCCCATCATCCGCTGGTTTGAGGCAAGACCCTTTTTTTTCCTGTTCTCTTTGGGCAATAGATGGTGACTGAACTGGCTCATTTGAATCTGCTCCTGCTTCCTGGATTGATTGTCAGTTTTTCTGATTCCCTAGTCTGGGTGAAATTCTCCTTTTACAAGCTTCCATTGTACCTTAAACCTCCTTAACATATTACGCTTAATAATTGTGAATATATAGTCGATAATGTGAACATTTGGTGATTTCTAGCTCCTCTACTGGGCTGTAAAGCTCCTGAGAGCAGGGACCATGTGTTCACATTTCGCAGGATAGCAGTGATTTATGGCACATTCCAGCTCGAGTGCTCTGTACCTGCCGCCATCAGCCCCATGTGGCTATTTAAATTAAAATTAAGTAAAATTAAATAAGATGAATAATTCATTTCCTCAGGTAGCTGGTGGTTACTGTATCGCAGATACTGTTATAAAATGTTTCCATCACTGTGGAAAGTTCTACTGGACAGTGGAGCTCTCTGTCTTGTTTGACAAGTCCTGGTGACCGATCCTTAAGGATAGGGATGGGCTCTAGATTTCTGGATTTATCTCCATCGTGTCTAGAACACAAGGAACAACAAGGAGATGGGCTGGTAGATTTATACAATGTTGAAAGTCTTTGCCTGCCAAAAAGACCCCCAGGGCAACGCTACTTACCCTGCTTTGCTGGCATCAACACCGATGTGTCCAAATGGGTGAAGCAGAGACCCTGGAATTTGCTCAGGGGCTGCAACTCACGGTCTTGCCCTCCTGGCCTCTTGCCCTGGTGGCCCTCTGGCTAATGTTTTTTAACCTGATTGTTTCCCCTTCCCAAGGGATGTTGTTGTTGTTACAGGGTAAGCTATGTAAGGGGCATATGAGTCCTTCTGCATATGTTCACTCTGTTTCATACAATAAGTCACCCACAAATGTTAAGAAACAGTCATCCTTTCTCTTTCTGGAAGGATTAAGCAAACAGGGAAAACAGAGATCAGAGGGGCTCTTGCTCTGGGCTAACAGTGAAGCTGCAGAGAAGGAAAGCTCTTTCAGGTGGCAGGCGCTGCCCCCCGCACCCCCCCCCCCCCAATCTCCTGCAATCTTCAGGTTCTAGCAAACAACTTCCTAATAATCCCACAGTGGAAGAAACAGGAATTTCCTCTCTATGTGGACCAAGCCAAATAAATATGTGAATATGTGTATAATAGGACATGCAAACCACATGTGCATATGATTACATATATCTCGAGAACTTTTCATCACTTACGTTCTTGAGTATTTGTCTCTGAATTCTCATGGCATTTTTTCAACATCCCTTTAATATTGACGGAGTGACCATAATTCAGGTTCTCCATCAAATTCCAAATCTGTATCATTATTATTACTATAACTAAAATTAAAGTCAGATGTATTAGTCAAACACTATACTGGGCCTTTAGAAAAGGTACTGGAAATCTCTGACGTCTAAAATCGGACAGTCCAACTGGTGATTAAGTCCTCCCTCCAACATCCCGTAAAAATAAGATGGCTAAATTTAAAGGGCTTGTTCTGGCCATTCATGTAGCCATGTCCTTTATCAGAATCCCACACCTACATACTCCTGTTGGGTGTCTCCCCTTGATGGCTGAGAAGCCCTTCCAATATTTTCTTCCTTATTTCTGCTCTTCTTCCTGGACTCCACATCTCAATGAGTGGCACACTATTTAGCCAGTTGTTCTACCCTAAAACTTTGGAATCCTTTTTTGTCACTTACCCTATGAACCCAGTAGATAGCAAGACCAGTGAAATCTACCCTCTACATGGCTTCTGATTTACTGTTCTATTCTCACATGTCATTGGCCTTCCTCTGCCCAGGCCCTCTTCATTTCTCATCTGGGTTATCACAACAGCCTTTTGACTTGTTTCCCTGACTCTCTCTGCATCCAATCGGCTCATCCAAATCACACCAGGGTAAGCTATATAAAGGGCAAATCAGAACTTTCCCTTTCACAGATTAAAACAACTGAGTGGCCCTCCATTCATTTCCAGATAAAAGTCAAGCTCCATAATATATATTTCTCATGGTCCTTCTCAAGTCATTCTACTGCTTTGCCATACTCCCTCATCTCTCCTTTATGTGTATATTCTCTTTGTCTAATGTGCCCTCCTCTCAATTACTATATGGAAGGCAAGGTCCAGGGGGTTAAGTGTAGGTGTGTTGAACCCAGGTAGTCTGGGTTTGAATATTCTGTCTACCACATACTTCTCTGAGCTTGCATTTCCTTATCCATAAAACAGGGATAATAATAATAATATCTACCTCATAGCACTGTTGAAGTATTAAGTATAGTACTGTTTAAAAGCCACTTAGCCGATGCCTGGAACACAAGTGCTCACATGTGTGGGCTTTGGTATTAATAGTATCACTCCTTTGTTATCTACCTTACAAGCCCCATTCATATTTCAAGACTCAGACGATATGTCTGAAAGAATATTTTCTTTTTAGAAAAAATTTTTTTTAATCTTTATTTTTGAGAGAGAGAGAGACACGCACACAAAGCACAAGCAGGGGAGGAACAGAGAGAGAAGGAGACACAGAATCTGAAGCCGGCTCCAGGCTCTAAGCTGTCAGCATAGAGCCTCACATGGGGCTTGAACTCAGGAACCATGAGATCATGACCTGAGCTGAAGTCGGACTCTCAACCTACTAAGCCACCCAGAATATATTTTGACTTACCTTCCTCATCCCACCCCATCCTCTGTCTTACACTGTGCTCCCTCTATAACTTGGGATACCTTCATTTTAGCTCTGACTTCATTACAATCTTTCTCCTCCCCTCAGAAGACTGTGGACATCTTAAGCACAGATGCTGTGCCTTATCTTTGAATCTGAAGAGCCAGCATCTTAGCCACTGCTGGCTTTCAGTGCAGGCGAGCTCCTCATGAAAAGTCACTGAATGTCAGGGTCCACCTTTAGCAGGGATGAAGAGGCACATCCATTGGTTGCCAGGACATTGGTAATTTTTGGCTAGGTGGATGGATGGAGTTTCTAGGTCTGTAGTTGAAAGGTATATCTCGCCAGCTGAGCACTCATTGACGTGAGATCTGGTGCTATGGTCTGAATGTTTGTGTCATCTCCCCCCTCCACAAAATCCATCTGTTGAAATCCCAACCCTCAAGGTGATAGTATTTAGAGGTGGGGCTAAATACTTTGGGGAGGTGATTAGATAATAAAACAGAGCCCTCATGAATGGGATTAGCGCACTTACAAAAGAGACCTCCAGAGACATCCCTCACTCCTGCCATGTGAAGATACAGTGAAAAGTTGATTTCCATGAACCAGGAAGTAAGTTCTCACAGACACTGAATATTCTGGTGCCATGGCCTTGGAATTCCCAGCCTTCAGAATGCTGAGAAACACATTTCTGTTGTTTATAAACTACCTAGTTTATGGTATTTTGGTACAGCTGCCCAAACACACTAAGACATCTGGTAACACTGATCCAAACAAATGTGACATAGCCAAAGCCCAAATCACACCAACAATAAGGTGGCTTAATTCTAGCTCCTTCATATGGTTCCAAATGCAAGGAATCCTGTATGAGCAACATAGAGCTAACTAATATTTTTTTTTTTTTTTGATGAAAAAGATCTTTAAGGTAAATGTAAAGAAATGAAAATGTGAAGGTTTTACTTTTTTTGGAATCTGCTAAATTTTCCACTTTTTCAAGAGTGACAAACATGGAAAGTTGGGACCCATTTCCACTTTTTATCTTCCCATTTTGGATTTCACAACAGTCATCATTGGTTTGGACACATTGCTCTTTCTAGGGGGATCAGTATCTCCAGAATTAAGAATATGTCGTTTTACTTGGAAGAAGGGCCTGCAATTTTGGATCCCAGTTTCTCTTGTGGAGAAGGTTGTTCTCCTGTTTTCCTCTTTTACTTCTCAAAATCCCTGAACTTGTTGATAAATTACAGAATTTTCTGGAGGGATTAAATTTTTAAAATACAGCCAACCAAAAAGTTCCATCAGAGTTTTTCAGCCAACCAAGGATCTCTTGCAAAATGTTTTCCTTTTACACACAGATAACTTTAATGGCTCTTGTTTCTGATCATTCAGGATTACTTGACAATGCTTCTGTAATTGTCAAGAGTTTGCATGAAACCTCGATTTCATGCTTTCAGTTTGAAGTTTAGCGCTCAAAATCTAGTTGTTTTTTTTTCTTCTTCTCCTTTTTTGCTTCCCTTTATTACTTTGCCACATACCCTTCCCAGAGCAGTCCTCTTTTCTGCTTGGTCTGAATTCCAGAGAAAATAGGAAACATATAGTAATTAACTCATGTAATAATATACCTGATTTTTTTCACTTCCTGATTCCCTTAACTTGCTGTATAAGGAAAACTGAACTGCTACTTATGTGAAAACATTTTATTACCACCAGGGAAGTTTTTTCTTTTTTAGTCAAATTATTATTGTTAAACACTTTTAAATTGATGTATAATTGACATATAGAACATTAGTTTCAGGCATATGACATAATGATTAGATATTTGAATATATTGTAAAAGGATCACTGCAATAAGCCTAGTTAGCATTCATTACCATGCAGTTTCAATTATTTTTCAAAAAATTTTGAGAGAGAGAGAGAGAGAGACAGAGAGAGCAGGTGAAGGGCAGAGAGAGAGGGAGACACAGAATCCAAAGCAGGCTCCAGGTCTGAGCTGTCAGCACAGAGCCCGATGCGGGGCTCGAACTCATGGACCATGAGATCATGACCTGAGCTGAAGTCAGATGCTTAACCGACTGAGCCATCCAGGTGCCCCTCAATTTTTTTTTTAATCACCAGGTAAGTTTTATGGTAAAGTAAGCAAAAAATTCCAAAAGCCTCTACTCTTTAATATATAAACAAATTAAACGGTTTAATGCATTTGGGTTCTGATAAACTATTTTCTTATAAATGATGCATCTTTTTAGAAAAAAGGAAAACCCATTATAAGCTAATATCAATAAACTCCCACTACCACGCTGTTTTTTAATGTTTTATGCCTTTGTATAATTTTTTTTACTATATTGTACCACATTATATTTAATAAAAGCAATTTGCTAAAAATCAGGATAGAAATAATCTAACTGTGGGTCTAATCTCACTGAAAATCACACTATAAATATAATTGTGGTACATGTTATAAAGTTACAAACTAGATTGAATTTACAGTTTCACTAACTCAAGACAAGATGCTGATTTGGAAAGACTAAGGGCCTGTAAGTTGGGATGAATATATTTGGGTGGATACAGAAAGATGAAGCTGAGAATCTCAGTCCCCTGAGTCTCTTTGAGTCTCCCTTGCTAGAAGATGTGACCTTCATCCCTGCAGCTGAAAAGTTTAGCTTTCCCTTACTTGAAGACCTTGTAATAACCTTACCAATTCCTTCTGTTAAATTAATATGGTTGAAACAGAATGTGGTTTTAATTTTCCCAACAGGACTCTGAATGATGTGCTATCCTAAAACATCATTTAATTCTCCTTGAAAATAGTTTCATGGGCTGGGAAAAAGTTGATAATAACGATTATCCATTGTCTACATAACCACTGGGTTTTATTTCCACCTTACCATCGGATTTTTAGTTGAAATTTTTAAAAGAGCTTAGTGTACATGGATCAGAAGGCCAAATATTGTTAAAATGTTGATACTACCCAAAGCAATCCACATATTCAATGCAATCCCTGTCAGATAACACCAGGATTCTTCACAGAGTTAGAACAAACAATCCTAAAATTTCTATGGAACCAGAAAAGACCCTGAATAGCCAAAGCAATCCTGAAAAAGAAACCAAAGCTGGAGGCATTACAATTCTGTACTTCAAGCTATATTATGAAGCTGTAATCACCAAGACAGTATGGTACTGGCACAAAAGCAGACACTTAGGTCAATGGAACAGAATAGAGAACCCAGAAATGGACCCACAAACATATGGCCAACTAAGCTTTGCCAAAGCAGGAAAGAATATCCAAAGGAATAAAGACAGTTTCTTCAGCAAATGGTGTTGGGAAAACTGGACAGCCACATGCAGAAGAGTGAACCTGGACCACTTTCTTATGCCATACACAGAAATAAACTTGAAATGGATGAAAGACCTAAACATAAGACAGGAAACAATCAAAATCCTAGAGGAGAAAGCAGGAAAAACCTCTTTGACCTCAGCTGCGGCAACTTCTTACTCAACATGTCTCAGAGGCAAGGGAAACAAAAGCAAAAATGAACTACTGGGACCTCATCAGGATAAAAAGCCTCTGCACGGCAAATGAAACAATCAGCAAAACTAAAAGGCAACCAACAGAATGGGAGAAGATATTTGCAAATGACATATCAGATAAAGAGTTAGTATCCAAAATCTATAAAGAACTTACCAACTCAACACCCAAAAAACAAAAAATCCAGTGAAGAAATGGGCAAAAGACATGAATAGACACTTTTCCAAAGAAGATGTACAGATGGCTGACACGTGAAAAGATACTCAACATCACTCATCATCAGGGAAATACAAATCAAAACCACAATGTGATACCACCTCACACCTGTCAGAATGGCTAACATTAACAACTCAGGCAACAACAGATGTTGGTGAGGATGTGGAGAAAGAGGGACACTTTTGCACCGTTGGTGGGTATGCAAACTGGTGCAGCCACTCTGGAAACCAGTATGGAGGTTCCTCAAAAAATTAAAACTAGAACTACCCTACCACCCAGAAATTGCACCACTAGGTATTTATCCAAATATATGCACCCCAATGTTTATAGCAATGCTATTGATAATAGCCAAAGTATGGAAAGAGCCCAAATGTCCATTGAGAGATGAATGGATAAGGAAGATGAGGTGTATACACACACACACACACACACACACACACACACACTCACAATGGAGTATTACTCAGCAATCAAAAAGAATGAAATCTTGCCATTTGCAACAATGTGGATGGGACTAGAGTGTATTATGCTAAGTGAAATTAGTCAGTCAGAGAAAGACAAATATCATATGACTTCACTCATATGTAGAATTTAAGATACAAAACAGATGAAAATAAGGGAAGAGAAGCAAAAATAATACAAAAACGGGGAGGGAGACAAAACATAAGAGACTTTTAAATATAGAGAACAAACTGAGGGTTGCTGGAGAGGTTTTGGGTGGGGGGATGGGCTAAACGGAGAGGGGGCATTAAGGAGAACTCTTGTTGGGATGAGCACTGGGTGTTATATGTAGGGAATGAATCACTAGATTCTATTCCTGAAATCATTATTGCACTATATGCCTACTAAATTGGATGTAAGTTTAAAAAAAGACCTTAGTGTATTAAAAACTCTCCCCCAACTCCCTAAACATGGAAACCATATTTATATGTTATAATGACATTTAATTAAAAGTAGCTGATTGATGTTATGACACCTCACAATTTATAGTGTACATGTACATATATATTATCTCTATCTCTATATCTCTATATATCTATCTATATCTCTACCTGTATCTCTCTCTCTCTCTCTCTCTCTCTCTCTCTATATATATATATATATATATATATATATATATCCAGCAATAATTGCAAAAATTGGTGAAGCCAGCTGGGTAAAACCAAGCTTTGATCCATCTACTCCTAGACTTGAAATTTTTCTGTGTCTCCTACCATCAATATTATAGTCATGTAAATGTCAAACTTAAAATTAGCTTTAACTTTTTTATCTGATGAGCTGCCAAATTCTATTCTGTTTAGCAAATGTTTGTTGAGTCCTTATACAATAAGCTCTCATGACCTCATTTTTCTTTCTTTCTTTCTTTCTTTCTTTCTTTCTTTCTTTCTCTTTCTTTCTTTCTTTCTCTTTCTTTCTTTCTTTCTTTCTTTCTTTCTCTTTCTTTCTTTTTCTTTCTTTCTTTCTTTCTTTCTTTCTTTCTTTCTTTCTTTCTTCTTTCTTTCTTTTTTATGTTTACTTTTTTTTGATCAGGCCATGGGGCCAGGCACAAAATCTGCTCTGAAACAAGGTCTATTTTCATTTGCTTCTTTCTGGTTCTACTGTTCACTGCTGTTCCATCACTGGAGTCTCCTTACTGGTCTCTCCGACTCCTCCTTCTCTTCCCTCTCCAGATTACGTTTACTGACAGAATTTTAAGGCAATCTCTCTGAAGATCCCACACATACATAGCGCCACTAAGGGAATATTAACATAGCTGAAGACTTTGGTAAACAGAAAAGTAGCACATGGTGTCTCATCTGACTTCCTTTGTTGACACTCCTATATCTGAAAGACACAAAACAGTTAAGAAAGCAGAACTGGATAACACAATGGTCCCATTGTTCTTTACAGAAAGTAATTTTCTCTAGTCTTAATAGTATGATATTTAACCAAGGTGAAATATATTTACCATGCTATATGAAAAATATATATGCATTGACATAAGATATAATTGTCTCCTGTCTCAGCTGTTCATGATTTTGATAAGGTAATGCATGCTTCACTGGCCCCTGTGATGGCATCTCCAAGTATCTTTGGTAAAAAAGCTGGAAGCAACAATGTTGGTGTTGATTTTTTGTTAATGAAGAAAAAGATCCATGGCTGGGCTGACCTTTACTTATCCAGAGCCTGTTTTAGTTTAGCAAAATTCAATCTGCCTGAGATGAAAAGAAAATTGACTTTCTTGTTTTCATTGTCCTATCCTGAGGGGAAAAATAAACTAAAGAGGTGAACAGAGCTGCCTGATCATCACAAAGGGCGGGCTCTGCCTTCCTGCAGCTGGGGAGGCATCGGAAATTGAAATTTGGAACACCGTGGGCACTGCCCCTCCTCTGAAACAGGTCACTGTAATTGTATTTGTATTGTTGGTTCTGCTTTACATAATCATCACATTTCTGCCCAACCAGTTCTTATAGCAAACTCTTGTGAGGCTCTGAAATCAGTTTCATTCAACATGGGTAGGTACCCCAAGGCATGAATCAGATAAATATTATTCCAGTAGGAAAATATATTTCTTTCCGGTTATCTCTCACCTCTTCCCCCACCCCCCTTATCCCTGTCCTTTAATTCATTACACTTGTATACTCGCAGAGCCACTTCAGAGCACAAGAGTGAAGGAGGATGTTGTCAATTATAACTTTTTCTTTTAAGATTTTGCAAGAGATGGTGCTCAAAGATGTGAAGCAGGTGCACTTCTGTTCCTGGAGGCACCTCTTTTTTGTGTCTTCCCAGAACTCCTGATCCCAAGAACAGGCCTTATGTGTAGGCAAGAAACACTTTGTGACTCTGTGTATATATAGTGGATAAGGGACTTTGGAGTAAAACGTACCTGACAGTTCTGCTCTGTCACTCACCAGGTACATGATCTCTCAAACCCTCAATCTTTTCATGTGCAAATTCACACATACCTCAAAAGGGTGGGTGAGAATGTACTGAGATCAGCAAATGAAAAAGAAATTATAGAATGCCTGTGTTGCCGAACCCCAAGTTTGGCTGCTCGACACTTGAAAGGCCAATATTCAAGAAACACATTTTGACTGGAAAGGAGTTTGAGCTTTATTCAGGAGGTTGGCAACCTGGGGAGAAGGCAGATTCTTGTCCAAAACCCAACTCTGAGGCTTCCACCTGGCTCAGGGTTTTGAAAGGGATTTGGGGTGGTTAATAAAGGGAGTACAGTAGTCTGTAACATTTCTTGTTTATGGACAGACTCGATGGGGCTAGCTACGGATACTATCTTAGTGCTCGGAGGTTGTGAGAGGGGGTCCAGTTTCTGTTTCCTGATGTGCAGGACTCTGTTCTTTCTGTAAAGGAGGGCAAGATCTATAGGTGCACAAAGGGAGGTTAGTAAAGTCATTTGGGTGGCCTAAAAAAAGAAAAAAATGGCTAAAAACTTGCTGGTTTAATCAGAAAGCCAAAGCAGCTTCAAACAGGCTTGCTGGCCTCTGTGGCCTGGGGAAGTTCTGGTCCTTCACTCCTCAAGGCCAGTGGTCTGTAAACCTTGAAGAAAGTCAGTTCTGTTATGGATTGAGGCACTTAGGTCAGTCAGCAAGTAAGGAGTGTATTATCTTGAAGCAAGTTAAACCTTAAGAGCAGCTAGAGTGCTGTTACCCCTGTAGACATCACTTGGGATTGCTTGCTAAAAATAGAGATTCCTAAGATTCCTAGGATCTCTCTTAACCTGATGTATCAGCATCTCTCTGCTTAATCCACGAGATATGAACTTCTCACATGGTATGATGGGTAATTAGACTTGGAAGCTGGATGGGCTTGGATAAAGCCAAGGGTCTTGAACTCCTACTCTCCTCACTCATCCCCCCTCCAACTTTTTAGTCAGATCCCTTCTGCAATCTCTTCAGCAAGTGTACTTCTGGCATCTGTTTAAATACTTCCAGAGACACCAAACTCACTACTACTTGGAGGAACCTTGTCCATATTTGGCAACTTGTAGAATGCTTCTAGTACTCAACCAAAAACTGTCTCTTTTTTTCCCCCACTGATGCTAATTCTACTTCTGGGGACACACAGGTTGGATTACTCCTCTTCCTATTTGACAGCCCTTCAAATATTTGAAAACACAGTCTATGTTCCCTTAAGTGCTCTCTTTTCTAAGTCCCAGTTCTCAAATTTCAACCTCTGCTTATCTAACTCTTGCCAAATGCATCCCATGGCTAGAGCCCCAGCTGTTGTACTTATCTTGTTCTCTCAGAGCTGACCCACCTCTGAAGTTTACATTCCCCACTTTCAACCACTCTTTCCCCTGGCAAGAGTGGACAAAGAGATGCTCTTCTGTAAGGTGCATCAAAAAGCATCTCACATTCTTTTGATTTCCATCTCTTTAAATATAATGCCCTTCCTCTTTCCATTTCCTAGCCGGGTTAATATTATTTATTTGCACTGCTCAGGGATGGCACTAGATGGTAAGGCAGCATCATAGAAGGTATGTGTAGAGGTACCAATCTAGCCTCTAGAGAATTTTCTTTGGAGTCTCAGTATAAGATGCCTATGACAATTGGAAGAATGTGCTATATGGGAGAGTTGCCTGGTGTTTGTCTTGTACCAAGGCTAAACATTCCACTGCTAATGGGAGGCACAAAAACATCTGTCCAGGTGTGGGCGTGAGAATTGTGATTGGGTCTAGCTTTACAGCAAAACTATAACACAGGAAATTCATTTATGTGCTAAGCATAGTGAAAATTTATTCTTTTTTTTTTCTTTAAGCTACTTAACTTTTATTTCTTCTTCTTTTGGTAAAGAATATCCCCATTTTCCTCTGGAGACCCCCAGTTCCCTACTCTCAGAGAGTGTTTTGGATGAAGCTGACCATCTTCTTTTCCAAAGGTGGGCATCTGACCTTAGGTCTGAGCCAATCAGCACACTCCAATCCCTTGGCCACAGAAAACTGGATGCTATGATAGGCATAGAACCAATGTGAACCCAATGGAAATTAATCTTAGGATTTGACTAAAGTGTGTGTGTGTGTGTGTGTGTGTGTGTGTGTGTGAGAGAGAGAGAGAGAGAGAGAGAGAGAGAGAGAGAGAGAGAGAAATGTGTCTCTTTTTTTCTGGAATAAACAGATGTTGCCTTGAACTTCTGTAGCCATCTTGTCATGCATGACAAGACAAGAAAGAGGTCAACACACAGAAGGGAGGCTGCAAGGATATCATTTGTCTCTGGAGCGAAGTCACATAGGGCAATAATTACTACTCTGGGATTTTTTATTTTCATGAGAAAATGAAGTCTTATTATACTCAAGCCATTTATGGTTGGGTTGCACGCTGAATTGTTTTAAGTCAAGAGCATTTGCTTCTTCTGATGTTAATCCACCACTTTAGAAATACTGCCTCTTTGTTTTATATTGATTCTCAGTGGATCAATATAATTACACTTTAGTTCTAAGCTCTTTTAAGCTCTCTCAGATTCTTTTCTAGCTAATGTGCTAATGATAAACACTTAGAGACATGAAGAAAACTGCTCATTTAAAGAACCTAACAGTTAAATCTCATCCTAAATCAGGGCATCTTCTTGTAAATTGTTAACCACTCTCTAATGTAATGGCTTTGTAGATTCTTTTTTTCATCTGTTTGAGCAGGCACCACTCTTACGTGGCTGGTGTTTCTCCCGATCTCCCGACCATTGATTACCCACTGAAGGAGATATGGAATGATACTTACTTAGTGGAACATATAATGCTTATTTCCTTAATCCTCAGGGCTCCTCACAGAATTACAAGCTTTGTATATCAGTTTGCTTTTTCATGTCAAACCATGTCAGAGAGGCTTTATGTTTATGAATCTCAAAGCTATGGCCATAAGCCAGATTATAAAGTGGGAATAAAATAAATGCTCACAATGATAACATCGTTTCTTCCTCTGGTGAAGTGTAGCTATAGCAAGTTCTCAGTCTTAGGGACCTATAGCCTTTTTTCAGACATTGTTGCCTATTGAAATTTGTGTCACAGAAGCCAGTGGGGGATGAAAGAATATAAAAAGAAAGAATGGGTGAGTCATGTTTTATGCTACAGAGGGGACCAGCCACAGTAGGATTGTGGAGTGTCCTGAGAATTTGGAAAACTGGTCACAAGTGGCCTCTCCGAGAGCGTTTCAGTGGTGTGACCAAGGCTTGATTGCAAAGGGGTGAGAATGTGGAGCATGTCAATGTGGTGACTCAGGAAGTTTTGTTGGTGGAGGGAAGGAGGCTATAAAATATCTGGAGAGAAATGTCTTTGTTTTAAATTTCTCAATAGGAGTCGCTTGGAATTTTTTCTAGGCTACGAGTAAAAAAGATACTTTGAAAATATGGGGGTTATGAGGATGAGAAAAAGACACGAAGGGATCTTCGATAGGCAAGATAAGGGAGAATGACAGAGGAAGGCTTCGAGACAGAATGGACCGGGGCATGTCAGTCTACGGGACGTTTGTGTTGAGTAGGCTCAAAAGACCAGGAGAGGGCTAGAAGTTGGTGAAAATGCAGGGCCTGGTGATAACTGAGATGTGGGCAGCCATCAAAGGGCTTGGCAGGACATCGAGAGCACAAGGAACAAAAGATAAATAGATAAAATGGACTTCATCAAAATTAAAAAACTTTTGTGCAGCAAAGGACATTAACAAGAAAGCAAAAAAACTCCCTACAGAATGGCAGAAAATATTTACAGATCATGTATTTGGTAAGGGTTGAATATTCAGATTATATGAAGAACTTTCACAACTCAACAACAAAAAGACAAACAACCCAATTTACAAATGGGCAAAAAAATTTGAATAAGTATGCTCTAAAGAGGATATACAAGTGGACAAGAAGCACATGAAAAGATGCTCAACATCATTACTCGTCATTGAAATGCAAATCAAAACCATAAGATGCTGCTTCATAACTACTAAATGGCCATAGTAACAACAACAATAATAATAAAAGAATGAAACATAACAAGTGTTGGTGAGAAGAAAGAGAAACACTCACACACTTTTAGTAGGGGTATAAAATGGTCCTGCCACTGGGAAAACAGTTTGGCATTTCTTCAACAAGTTAAACATAGAATTTTAGGATCTAGCAATTCTGTGCCTAGGTACAGACCCAAAATAATTGGAAACAGGCACTCACACAAATTCTTAGATATGAACGTTTACAGCAGCACTATTCACAACAGCCAAGAAGTGGAATCAACCCAAATGTCCATCAGTGAATAAATGGAGAAACAAAGTGTGGCATATGCCTGCATTGCAATATTACTGATCCATTAAAAGCAATGAAGTAGTGATACAGTAGTACAACATGGGTGAACTTTGAAAACATTATGTTCAGTGAAAGAAGCCAGACACAAAAGGGCGCATATTATATGATTCCGTTTCTATGAGACATTCAGAAGAGGCAAAGTTACAGAGTCCTAAGGCAGATTAGCAGTTGTCCGGGATTGTGGGGAGGGAGGGAGGAATGGCAATGGCTGCTTAATGGGTATGAGATTTCTTTTGAGGTGATGAGATGTTTTAGAACTAGATAGAGGCGATGGTTACACGACATTGTGCTAAATGTCACTGAATTGTTCACTTTAAAATGGTTGATTTTATGTTATGTGAATTTTACCTCAATGAAAAGAAGGAGGCGTGGAGGGGTCAATGCTCCTAGGTCCCTGCTGTCTCCAGCATCTACCACCTCCAGGGTCGGAAACTCTTGGTGCAGCTCCCACCTGCTGCAATAGTCTGCTGGGCTGTGGTTCCCGCTTTCGAGCCTTTCCCTCTGCTTTCCATCATCCATGATGCCTACTGTTGTCTCATCCATTGAGGCCTCCTTTTTTATTATAAGAATTGTATTTTCTAAGGGTGCCCAGGTGGCTCAGTTGGTTGAGTTGGTTGAGTGTCCAAGTCTTGATCTCAGCTCAGGTCTTGATCTCAGAGTCCTGAGTTCAAGTAGCGTGTTGGGCTCTGCACTGGGTGTGAGGCCTACTTAAAAAAAAAAAGAATTTCATTTCTAAAATACAATTACTGGGGCGCCTGGGTGGCTCAGTCGGTTGAGCGTCTGACTTCGGCTCGGGTCATGATCTCACGGTACGTGAGTTTGAGCCCCGCATCGGGCTCTGTGCTGACAGCTCAGAGCCTGAAGCCTGCTTCAGATTCTGTGTCTCCCTCTCTCTCTGACCCTCCCCCGTTCATGCTCTGTCTCTCTCTGTCTCAAAAATAAATAAACATTAAAAAAAATAAAAAAAAATACAATTACTGGAATGTTTAGGGACTTGGAATAGAAGAGACAGGCTCTAACTTATGTTTATTTTTTTTGGATTAAATAAAAAGTCTGCAATGCTGCCATCAGATGGCTCTTGGCTTTTTAGTTCAAACCCCTTTGTAAGAATGTGATTTTACTCAGGGATTGCCCCTACAATGACCTGACTGCTTTCTCAGAAAGTGTCTTGTGTATGGGTTTTAATTTTTAATTTTTTGGGGCAGATTCCCCCACTGCTAGAAAGAAGCTCTCATCTTTTCATTATTATTCAATGTCTTGATTAACCGGTTCCTTTGGAATGGGGTTCCTAAGGGATATACTTTAAAATAAACTGGAGATAATCAAACAGAGAAGAAATTGATACATAATGAATTATAAACACAAATGAGTTCCATAAAATATTTACATGTAGTGAAATGAAATTTGATGCTATCTGAACATAAAGAAACAAGTTTAGCTCACCACTACATCCAGATTTCCTTCAGTGTGCCACAATTTCGCTTTTTTGTTGAAAGGTCCCATCACTGGTAGTGGATAGGAATGCATACAAGTCTCTAGTTTGGTGTTTTCCATATACAATCTTCCAAATGTAGTGGCAAGAGTTACTTGGCACTAAGAGTCTCTTGGAGCTTACATCCACAGTATATGCAGTTTTTACCACTGGCTTGCATGTTTAGGAATGATCACAGAAATCCTATAGGATTTTCTTGGAGCTTAGATGAAGCAGTGCATGGAAGGTGCCTAGCCAGGATTGAATCAAATTTGCTGTGAGGCTGGTGTGAAGGAGCACATTATACAGCTAGTGAGGGTTCTACCCTGACTGTCTGGCGTTTGAATCTCAGTTTGTGTTACTTCTCTACGCTCTGGATCTCCTATAGCACAGGGGTTAAGAGCATTGGACAAAATCGCCTCATGTAGATTGCCAGCACCACCCTCCCTAGGTCTGTGATCATGGGCACGTTACTTAACTTCCTGATGTCTGTTTCCTCTTTTGTAAAAAGGAGATAATAATAGTGCCTAATTCATAGGACTATTGTGGAAATGACAAAGAAAAATACATGTAAAGTGCTTAGAATAGTGTCTGGCTCATACTAAATGTTTAATAAATATTGTAATTAGTTCCAAGTTTCAGGGTTTGCAAAATACTCTAATTATATCTCTTTAGAGTATCAAGGTTGACCATATTCCACACGATTTAAGGCGAGCACAGGAGCAACCACCCTCTTCCAGCCACCAGGCTCCATGAGATTTGATCTTGAGTTTGGATTATAAACTCTTATTTCCCCCCTTGGTCTCTTTTGAAAGATGCAGGGATCAGAACTGTCTGGAACGCGTGCTGACACTCTTCCTTCTGATCATCACTAATCAACCTCAGTATCGTCTCCAACTGAGCCCAAGCCAGACCTCGGACTTCCTCTCTACACAGAGCCTGGATGGCACCATTCACTGGAGTCAGCTCATGACAGGTGACTTATTTGCCATCTCTGTTTTAAAGACTCAGTATCATACTACCGTCACCCTACAGGAAGGAAATTGAATGGAGGAGGGGGCTAGGGCAGTCAGGAAGAGGACAAAGAATGACTGATGTTTCCTGTAACATCTGCTATGCCATTCCCTGTCATGAACACTCATTCTTCTTTACCCCAGCATGATGATTTGCAAGAATATAAGATGAACTAATTCTGGAAATTTGTCAGTGTAAAATCTCAAATAATAAAATATCCAGATTTATACAAGAGGCGCTGTAAAAATGACAACAGAATTTATCTGTGCAACTGGGTGGGGGGTGAGGGGTGAATATTGCAGAGAATTTCAGCTGGCAGTTTGCTTCATGTTTGGAGAAATACTTATACTCATGATTTCAGTTACGGGAAGGCTGATAAACTCTAATTGCAGAAATTATAGAGAGAAAAGATATATTAGTTGATGCATGATTTACTTCTACAGCACTGTAGTCTGGTTCACAATATCTGTGCATGACCTTTGATTAGGAAAATTCTTACCCAAATTAAAAATAGAAAGCTTTAAGGGGTGGAATAAAAGTATGGCATGTGTGATGGGAGAGTCTCCATTGGCTCATGATTAGTGGCACATGGTCCTGGACAGTGTCCTTCCTCTACTTCCAGTTTAGCCCTTTCTGTGTCCAGCATTGCCACGTTGGCACTATTTCACTTGACCTGATGTATAAATGGGAACATTTGTGGGAGGATGCAGAGAAAAGGTAATGCTTGTATACTGTTGGTGGAAATGTGTATAGGAGCAGCCACTATGAAAAACAGTATGATGATTCCTCAAAAAATTAAAAAAAAGAGAACTACCATATAATCTGGCAATTCCACTTCTGGGTATTTAGTTGAAAGAAACAGAAACACTAACTGGAAGAGATGTATGTACCCCATGTCCACTGCAACATTATTTATAATAGCCAAGACATGGAAGCAACCAAAGTGTTTACCAACAGATAATACATCTATATTTTATATATGCATGTGCGTGCATGTGTAAATATACATATGCGTATACATATGTATATATACACATATATGTACATATATGTATATACACGCATATACATATATGTATATGTGTATATACACACATATATGTATATGTATGTGTATGTGTGTATCCATATACACACATATACACACATATATATCTATCACATTTTCTTTATGTGATACATGGAATATTACTGAGCCACAAAAATAATAAAATCTTGTCATTTGCAACCATATGGATAAAAGTTGAGGCCATTAGGCTAAGTGAAATAAGTCAGACATAAAAAAACAAGTATTGTATGATTTCATTTATATGTGGAGTCTAAAACAAACAGACAAACAAACAAATAAACAAAAAACAAAAACTGATTTCTGATACAGAGAACACACTCGTGGTTACCAGAGGCGGGGGGTGGGGATGAAATGCATAGAGGTAGTAAAAAGGTACAAATTTTCAGTTGTAAAATAAACAAGCTATGGGGATTTAATGTACAGCACAGTAACTATACTTAATAATGTTGTTTTGTATATTTGAAAGTTGCTAAGAGGGGCACCTGGGTGGCTCAGTTGGTTGAGCATCTGACTCTTGATTCTGGCTCAGGTCATGATCCAGGGACATGGGATTGAGCCCTGCATTCAGCTCTGCAGTGAGTGTGGAGCCTGCTTAAGATTCCCTCTCTCTCTCTCTCTCTCTCTCAAGAAAAATTAAAAATTAAAAACAAGAAAGTTGCTAAAAGACATTAAAAGATCTTATCACAGGAAAAAAATTGTAACTATATGTGGTGATGGATGTTAACGAGACTTACCGTGATGATCATTTTGCAGTATATGCAAACATCAGATCATTGTGTTGTATACCTGAAATGAATATAATGTTATATGTCAATTACATCTCAATAAAAAGTCAAACAATTCAAGGCACATTACATGGTGTCTGATTTGGGTGTTAGAGCCTGACATGGTATTTTCCTCCTAGACTGACATGACATGCCATCACCTCAAACTTTCTATGACAAAATCAAGAGGGAGTATGGGATGGTCAAGTGTTTTTTCTTGTCTACTTTCCATAATCAATTCCACTTCCAGATTATGCCTCATTTTCCTGAGAATTATGACTAACCTTTACAAAAACATCAAGATAGGTGTTATTATTTCTGTTTTACATATGGGAATATTGAAGCTCAAATGGGTCAATTGCCAACTAATGCATAAAGGGTAGAGTTGGAATTGTAATTCCAGATTGTCTGGCTTAGCCTAAAGCCCAATCACTATTGGGTCATTTGCTTCCTTATGTCCAGTGAAGTGGAAAGTGGGTTTGCTTCTTCCACTCCGGGAAAATTGTTCCCTCAACCCAGTCCTGGTGACTCCAGCTTGTACTCTCTCCTGTATTTGGGTTAAATGAGGTGGGTTGTTTCAGCCCTGTGATGCTCGAGAGAATGGATGCTTAGATGCATTGATTCATGAAAGGAAAAGGGGAGAAAAAGGAAGGGGATATTGCCAAACTGTACAAAAATGAATGAGTTTATGCAAAAGGCAAGTAATGTCTAGCTCCCCAGACATGCCCCTGGCTTTGAGAAGGACTAAGACAGGTGGCCTTGGTGTAACATTCCTTCCCAGCTTCTACGTATTCCTGTCCCTGGGCTGCAAGTCGGCATTCCTTGCTGCCTCTTCCTCATTCTCCTCACTTTGAGTCTATAGCTATGTCTTTCAGCCTGGTTTCACTGGACACCCCCCTGTCTTGCAGGGAGGACGAGTGAGGAGTGCACATGATCTAAGTCTTCTGCTGCCATCATGTTCCTGCTGGTTATGCCGCTCTCTGGGCCATTCGCTCCTGTTCTTAATACCTCTTATTGACTCCCTCTTCCTGAAGTGTTATGGTCAGAAGAAAAAGGAAATTACCCATCCCAGTTTGGGGCTTCCTCTAAATCACATACCCTATAATCTGTGAAGAGAAGAAATCTTGTGATTTCATCTCAAGTTTCACCTCAGTGAGAATCTTTCTGAGAAGACCTTTGATTACCTGTCCTAAGTTCCGCATGGCCAGGTGGTTGCCATGCTGCCAGCCTATCATCTTCTCACTGCATGTCTCAGACCTCAGCGAATATAAAGGATGGCTGGCCACCATTTATTCTTCACAAGAGCCATTCACATTTTGCCATCTCAACTATGTTTACTCTCCTCTGGACTCTTGAACTGGTCCAGATGGTCCCTGTGCCTGTGGCTTTTCTCAGGGATCAATTCTGGCCAAACTTAAAGGCTTTGGTAGCTGCAAGTCCTCTCCATATTTCTATGATTTCTTGAGGGCAGAGCTGCCCATTGGCAGGGGTCCCACCATTGTTTACTCAATCTTTCCATTCTGGGTGATTTCTGAACAAGCTCCTTAACAAAGCCCACGGGGTATTCTCAGCCCAGTCCAGAATCCAATAAAAAAGTCCTGCCTACAATAAAGGTTTTTACTAGGAATCTTATTTATGTTTTTATGGTTTCTGAAGGTTTTCTTTAATTATTGCCTACACAGAGCTAAAGATCTGTCATGAATGATAAAGGATCATTTTCATTATTACCTAAATTTACTTCCCTTCTACCCAATATATTAACCTTTATTACTATAAGTTATGACTGTTAGAATCCAGAGCTAAAGAATAAGGTTTTCTTCCATTTAAGATGTAAAAGCAGGCAAGTCACTGTTTTCTATAGAGAGTAGGATGAGGAATAGGGAATATGTCATTTGGTGGATACATAAAAAATGCATTATATTCCTTTTTGAAGATAATTATCTAGGAGTCATTTGCCTAGTTCAGTTAGAAGTTTCTTTCTGAGGTGGAAATGAGGAGGAAAAAAAGAGGAAAGAGAGAAAGATGGATTGGCTGACAGATGGACTAATTAAGTAATGAAGAAACAGAAGAGAGGAGAGGATTATAGACCGGGAAGACAGTAGCTCTCTCGAAAGCAGCAGGATGTGAAATGTCTCCTAAAAAAGAAATCATAAAACAGATGGTTTGAGTTAAATAAATGACGTTTGGTTATTGAAAAGTGCATTTCTTCCTAGTTTCTAACACATGTGAACATCTCTCTATAAGAAAAGTGGAACAACACTCATTTTGGATGCTTAATAATAAATATTAGTCTTTTACTGCTTTATGTTTTGTTTAGAGATCTCAAAGTCCTTTTCTCAACTTAGAGCTTTGCAAGTTCTCCTTCATGGGGGATAAAGGCAGAACTTTGTTTCGTCAGTTGGATAAAGTCAAAGGAGTTGCCTCTCAAAAAAAAATGTAAGAACAAGGGACTGTTTCTCAGTAATTTCTCTAATCCTTCTGCTGAAGGGCTCCTGCTCATGTGGTTCCATATCTTGTTCCATCCAACCTTCCATTCTGTGTTAATAAGGATTGTGTTGGTTATTAGTATCAAAAACCTAAGTCAAACTAATTTAACCTAAACAAGCAAGTGAGCAAACAAACCTGAGAAGCCCAACTATTGCCTTTGGCATTCTAACAACGTCATTGGATCTGTCTCTGATTCCACACAAGAAATGTTTTTATGTTGTTAAATTCAATTCTTGTGAATTTTCCAGACCGTGAATCTCCTAGTGACTCATAAGAACGTGAAAATATATAACTATGTGAGCCTTGCCTGGGCATTCTCTGCCAACCTCTTTCTCCTGCAAACTGATCTCCAGAGCTACAGCCCTACATGGTCTTTAGAATTTACAATCCCCCAGAAAGACCATCAGTGAGTCTCTAGGAAGGATTCTATTTGGCTGACTCGTGTATATTCTCACTCACTTCTCAGGTATGAAAGCTGAGCCCCTTGACTGGTTGCCATACCTGGTTTACATGAAGAAGAGGGCAGAAGGTTTCCATTAGGAAGGAACAGACCAACAGTATAACAGATACTTTAATATCTCACATTTAGGTCTTTAATCCATTTTGAGTTTATTTTTGTGTATGGTGTTAAAAGATGGTCCAGTTTCATTCTTTTGCATGTAGCTCTCCAGTTTTCCCAGCACCATTTGTTGAAGAGATTGTCTTTTCCCCCTTGTATATTCTTGCCTCTTTTGTCATAAATTTAATTGATCATAGAGTCATGGGTCTATTTCTGGGCTCCCTATTCTGTTCCATTAGTCTATATGTCTATTTTTGTGCCAGTACCATACTGTTTTGATTACTACAGCTTTGTAGTGTATCTTGAAATGTGGAATCATGATAGCTCCAGCTTTGTTCTTCTTTCTCAAGATTGCTTTGGCTATTCAGAGTCATTTGTAATTCCATACAAATTCTAGTATTATTTGTTCTAGCTTTGTGAAAAATGCTGTTGGTATTTTGATAGGGATTGCACTGGATCTGTAGATTTCTAGAAGAGAACTGGTAGTAATTTCACTGACATTGACTGTAGCAACATTTTTCTAGATATTTCTCCTAAGGCAAGGAAAACAAAAGCAAAAATGAACTATTGGGATTATACCAAAATAAAAAGTTTTTACACAGCAAAGGAAACCATCAACAAAACAAAAAGACAACCTACTGAATAGAAGATATTTGCAAATGATATATTAATATCCAAAATATGTAAAGAACTTATACAACTCAACACCAAAAAAGCAAATAATCCAATTAAAAAATGGGCAGAGGACCTGAATAGACATTTTTCCAAAGAAGGCATACAGATGGCTAACAGGAATATGGAAAGATGCTCAACATCACTAATCATCAGGGGAATGCAAATCAAATCCACAAAAAGATGTCACCTTATACCTATTAGAATGGCTAAAATTAAAAAAAAAAAAAAAGAAATAACATGTGTTGGAGAGGATGTGGAGAAAAAGGAACACTCATGCACTGTTGGTGAGCTTGTATAGCCACTGTGGAAAACAGTATGATGGTTTTTCAAAAAACTAAAAAGAGAAATACCATATGATCCAATAATTCTGCTATATTTCATTATTGGGTATTAATCCACAGAAAATGAAAACAGTAATTTGAAAAGATATATGTACCACTAGTTTATTACAGCATTATTTAAGTAGCCAAGATATGGAAGCAACCTAAGTGTCCACCATTAAACACATGGAGAAGAAATATGTGAGAGTTATATATATATTTTTATATCATATATATTTTATGTATATTATATATATATATATATATATATATATATATATACTATATATATCACACTCATATAAAATGGAATATTACACAGTGATAGGAAGGATGACATTGTGCCATTTGAGACCACATAGATGGACCTAGAGAGTATTACGTTAAGTGAAATAAGTCAGACTGAGAAAGACAAGTACTATGTTATTTCATTCATAAGTGGAATCTGAAACAACAACAACAACAACAGCAAATGAATAAACAAATAAGAAGCAGAATCAGACCTAAATACAGAGCAAAAACTAATGGGTGCCAGAAAGGAGCGGGGGGAGGTGAGGATTGGCCAAAACGGGTGAAGGAGAGAGGGAGACACAGGCCTCCAGTTATGGAATGAATAAATCATGAGAACAAAAGACACAGCATAAGGAATAAGTCAATGATATTGTAATAGTGATGTATCGGGACAGATGTAGATACACTCGTGGTGGTGGAATATAGTGTAACGTATATACTTGTTGAATCACTGTGTTGTACGCCTGAAACTAATGTAACATTGTGTGTTAACTATACTTAAATAATAATAATAATAATAATTAATAATAACAGATGCCAATTACACATTCTATTCCGTAGAAAGTTTCCACAGATTAGACATCTTGGTTCCCATCTCATCCTCCTAACATCCATATCTGATACAGAGCGCTAATTGGAAAATTTGCAAAGTGGATGTTTCTGTTTCCTGCATTAACTGTCTGCTCTTACGCTGTTCCCTTGTCTGAAAAGCCCACCCCTTAGCTTGCCTGTATCCTACCTGATATACTTTCACTGACTTCCTCTTAAATTCCCACAGCAGATTACATCACCCAGCTTAGTGCTTAATAGTAGGTCATCCTGTGGTCTTTTCTGAAATGTCCTGTGTGTTAGTCTCAGTTTCCTAGCCAGATGGTAAAGTCCCTTAAGGAGTGTATCTGGCTTCATGTCCCGCCCATCCCCCCTTGCTTGGCACACAGCGCATGCTCAGTAGTGTGATTGGATGTTCAGGATTGTGCACATAAAGTGCCTATTATCTAGTTTAGTCATTTGTAAAATGGAGATGATAATGCCGACCACATAGAGCTCATATGAAGAATAAGATGATATTTCTGAAGCACTCATCACATAAAAGTATGCAATAAATGTATATATGTAGATACATGTATATATACATACACACATATGTATAATTTATATGATAAATTTCCTGATGACAGAACACATGTCTGTTCTTTCTTTTATCTTGTAATGCCAGAGGTAGCATACCACAGGCATTCAATACGAGTCTGTGACCATCTGATTCTCATACTCAGATTCTCATTTTGCCATCTTTCCCATAATGTCATGTTTATTAAAACAATTGCCATCATCAGTATAGTCTTTCAGAATTTCCTTCCTCAAATGGAGGCAAGGTCATAGGGAAACATCTGAGAGCACAAAACACAAACATAAGCAAGCAGCTGAGCACATTCAAATTCTTCCCAGAAGACTTCCTTGTGTTTCTGGTCTATGAAGTCTTTGTCAACGAGCACAAAGAAAGGGTAGGGGTGGGGAAAGGGAGTGGGTGGGGAGTCCAGGTTCCTCTGGTAACTCTGATGGATAATTCTTTCTTCTCTCTGGGTGATGCTTGGAGAAATGACTGTCTTCAGTTTTGTTAAAGAAATACAATGAAAGCTAATATGTCCCATTTCACTTTTTGTTTTCAAGCTAAAGACATTGGTACACAGCTAATTAGGCTTTTAGTTATGGATAACTCTGGTTATGAATTTTCATGCTTTTATAAGCCATTGGGACATTCAAGTCTGGAAATTCATAAGAATGAATTTATCAAAATAAAAATATTTCCAACATAGACAAGGAGGGCAGAGACAGTAGCTTCTTAATGAGAAAGAATTCAAAATAAAATGAGTATCTAAGGAAAACACTAACATTGAAAACTGAAGATTGAGATGAAGGTTATTATTCACAGGTCTCTGGGCATAATCTCCTTGAATGGAGGGGAGAGATCCTGGGTTGGTTTTAATGAGAACGGAAGTTGTGTATGGATGGCAACATGAGTCAGAGAATAGAAAACCAAGTCCTGCAGGACATCTGGATCTTATGAAAGGCCTCAAAAATGTGGAAGCAATGTTATTGCTCTTTTGGTGCCCATATGGGAGTGACTGTAGCACCTTGATAAACATCACTTACAGGCTGTGAATCCAACAGAACTGAGTTTGACACCTGGTTCTACCATCTCTTAGCTGCTAAGATTCAGTTTTCCCATCCATACACGTCCGGGTAATAACGATACCCATACATTGACTTACCTGAGTCATAAGTGAAAAAGCTTATGAATAGCATTCTGCACAACTCTGGCACTGAGTCAGCGCTCACTATGCTAGTGATGATGGTGATCCCAGATAGTGCACCTGAATCTTTCTCCTTCTTTATAACTGTAACTTACACCACCCGCTTATTTTATCATATTCTAGTCTACTTTGTGCTTCCATTTTCACATAATAGTACTACCTTAGATCATTCTTTACAAAATACTCTCAAATGATCTCAAGGCAGTAATAAGGTAGGCAAGGCAAACGCTATTATTCTCATTCTAAGGTTAAGGAAACAAAAAACTGAGGCTCAGAGAAGGTAAATGACTTCTTAATTTTACATATTTAGTAGCTGGAGGGGCTGCAATGAGAGTTCAGATCATCAACCTCAGTGCTTGTCATTTGTCTGTTTTGTATAGGGAGGATGTGTCCATGATTAATTTTAAGAAGTCAATTGCCAAAAAAAGAAAGAAAGAAAGAAAGAAAGAAAAAGAAAGAAACAAGTTTGGAAACCATGAGAATTAATTCTATCAAAAGTCTCCTGATGACTAGAACCCAGAGCTTCTGTGGACAAGGCTGGGGAGAGACCTGCTGGTTTTGCTGAGGTCTTGAGTATGCCTTATTTGGAGTCGAAAGCTGCGTTATCCAGTCCTGCAATTCTAGCCTTAAAATTAACAACATCTCCAAACTCCAATATTGGAGGAAATGAAGAAATTACACAATAATGTATCATGGGAGAGGAGATTGTTTTCTGATCCTCCAGGCATTTGTTTAATGTGCTGACAGAAGAACATTTGATTATTCCCTTAGCTGTCTTATGGGGAACGGCTATAAATGCTCATATGCATCAGGAAGTTACCTGGCCTTGCTATCACTGGGAACAAATTCCATGAAATCATGGTATGCCTGCATGTATTTTGAATCACTGAAATGCACCACACCTTTGGTGGTCACAGTGTTGGGCCTTGGTCTCAGGAAGAACCATAGGTCCAAATTCATGAGTTGCAGTCTGCCCTCAGAGTCATAGTTTACTCCCCAAATTGTGTGCCCAAATTTCTTGGCCAACATAAAGAGCAGTGTACAATTTTTCCTACAAGAGGAAAAATATACCAGAAGAAAGAAAAATCCTTAAATTTAATGGAGGAGTGGCCAAGGGAAATTGGGCAGTAAGTCTTCTTGCGATGATGAACTTGGGTCCCCTTGGCTTGTCATGGCAGAAACACAGGCATGCTGAGACAGTTATTTGCTTATTATAGCTTCCTAGGACTTTATTATTCAACAAATATCAATTGAGTGCTTGCCTTGTGCCTTGCTCTGTGCTAGACACTGTACAAATTTTCTTGAAATCTTCACGACCGCCCTATGATGCACTTACTTTGGGAGGCTCAGGTCAGTCCTTCCACAAGACAATTGCTTTGAGATATCACATTTTTTAAATTGATTTATTTGTGGAATATCACTCTCCAAAATGGAAATAAATTTGGAGTCAGTACAGTATTGTAAAAAAAGGACGCATAGGACACAGTCTGCCTCCAGGCTGCTGTCTCTTGCTGGTAGAAGTCATCATTGGTCAATGCTGAGACTGCTGTCTATTTCTACTGTTGTCTAAGAGCATCTGCTCAGATGCTTCTGTTCTGTCCTTCAGTGGTGAACCTAGCTTATGGTGTTCATTTCAAAAAAAAATTTGTCTTCATACTGGCCATAGATATTCAACTAAATGAGGCATTAGGGCCTCTAAACACATTCACCTGAAAATGTTTTTGCGTGATCTGAGACCATTTCATCATTGATTTGTTTATCCACTAAGGCATTCAACAACAGCTCGATATGAAGTACCTACACCTGTGAGTGTGGGGTAGGCAGCAGAAATAAGGCACTGAGAGCGCCCCAGCCTTGATCTTATAGACCTTGCAGTCTAGAGGGGAAGACAGATAAATAAATAGGCATTTGCCATACAGTATGACAAGTGCTTTAATGAGGTAAGTGTGAGTGAGATTCTTTTCTAGTGCCTTATCAGGACTTACGTGGGGTGCCTCAGGGAGGTCATCCAGTAGGAGTTTTTCCAGACACCCTACATTGCACTTTATGTGTGCAGGGAAGTCTGTCCCAGACACACTTGGAATGTTTTTTAAAAATACAGATTCCAAGATCCAAATGAGTCTCTGTGGTTATGGCAGAGTAATCTGCATTTTAACAAAGTACTCCGTGTGATTCTTATGCCTAGTGAAGTGTGGGAAACACTGACTTAGGTTGATTGACTAGTTAAATGCTTGTTGCTTCTTCAGAGTTTATGAAATAATAAGAAATCCACATCAGAGTGTAACAAACAAGAGTGTTGTCATGGAGATAGTCTTGATTCAAATGTAAATCATTGGCTTTTTTTTTTTTTTAAAGCATTGTTATAAATTACTTGCAACCCACACCTTAATTGATCAACAAATAGGAGATTGTGTTTTCTAGGGGTTAAAGTTCTGACTCTGGGGCAGGGGCTTTTCCTTACCAACTGTGTAGCTTTGCACACATTATCTGTACCTTAGGCAACCTCTGTAGTTTGTATTTGGAAAATAGGATGATAATAGATTCCTACCATATAGACCTGCTGCGAGGACTAAATCAATTCATATATGTGAACTATTTAGAAGAGTCCATGCATGTCCTCTCTGTCTAACCTGGACTCAGCCACCATTCTAGATCAGTTCCTATCAGTTACTACCCCTTTCCTTGTGGATAACTGCCTTCTTGTCTTTTTTCTATTAGAAAAATTTTTTTTTAATGTTTAGTTTTAAGAGAGAGAGAGAGAGAGACAGAGTGCAAGAAGGGGAGGAGCATAGACAGAGGGAGACACAGAATCTGAAGCAGGCTCCAGGCTCTGAGCTGTCAGCACAGAGCCCGGCGTGGGGCTCAAACCCACAAACCCTGAGATCATGACCTGAGCCAAAGTCAGACGCTTAACCGACTGAACCACCCAGGTGCCCCTGCCCTCTTGTCTTTTCAAGGGAGACATAGCGAGTTGTGAATTTTGTCCTGAAGAAGTGCATGAGATAGAGGAACTGATCTTCATTTAGGAAAGTCCCCGGCGAGCAGTTTATTTCCTGGAGTATTTTCTCATCTTTGTTTTACACAGCGTGTAGGCAGAGTAATGGCCACCAGAGATGTCCACGCCCTAATCTCTAGAACCTGTTACCTTACGTGGCAAAAAGGGATTTTTCAGATGTGATTAAGTTAAGAACCTTGAGATGAGGAGAGCATGCTGGAATATCCAGGTGGGGCCAATATAATCACATGAATCCTTAAAAGTAGAGAACCTTTACCAGATGAGTTGGATGCAAACGCAACATTACTGGCTTTGCAGATGGAGGAAGGGGCTTGGAGCCAACCAGGCAGACAGACTACAGAAGCTGGAAAAGGCAAGGAAATGGATCCTCCCCTAGAACCTCCAGAAGAGAATCAAGTTCTGCCAACACACTGATTTTAGATCAGAGAGGTCTCTGTCAGAATTCTGATTTACAGGTATAAAGATAATAAATTTGCATTCTTTAAGCCACTGAATTTGTGGTAAATTGTTACAGTAGCAATAGAAAACTAATACACACAATCTTCAGAGCCCTCTGTTTTTTCCTTAGAATGATATGTATCTGACCCTTCATTTTAATCTTTTGTACCCAGAAAATAATTCCTTCCCACGTTGGTGGGATGCTCCCGTGTCCTTTAAAATGAGGTCATTGGAAGTGAGGATTTGCATGGAATGTGGTAATCTAAAGGCTGACATTTAATTTCAGCAGATTATCCATCCTCCAATGTGCTGTGTATAAGCCAGAATTTCTCCTATTCTTCACATCACACCCCTGCCTTCCTAGTCTTTGTGATATTTACCACTCTTCCCTTAACCTTCAGAAGTCTGTACCTATGGAATTTTCATCAGGTGATTTCTTGAAGACTTCTATTCTTGTTAAACTCCCATTTTAAAGATTTTTTCTGATAATGTGCCTGGAAATATGGCCTGGATAATTGGCAATCATATCGCATGCCCCACCACTCTAAAACTCCATAAAATTATAGTGCAACTAAATGAACCTAAAAGAAATAATGCATACGGAACATTGAAAGACCCTGACTAAGAGGTTTTTGCATGTATTTTAAAAATATGCCATTACTTTAAACTTTGGTTGCTTAGTGAAGATAATGTTTAAAGCTGTGATTAAAAATATATTTAAATTAAAATGTAGTTAAAAGGTAGAACAGAGCCACTTATAAAATCTCATCTACTCAAAAACACCAGTGGAAGTTAAATGTCTTCCGCACACTTAGATATGGTTTATGGCCTCTAGACTGTGCGGGAGGAACAATAACAAAGTTTGCAGCTCAGTGAGAACACCCAAATTGATTTAAGCTTCTTTTCATCGGAGCATACATTTATGACAGGCGCCATCAGCAAGAGCTTAATTTTCTAACTTATTTAAGCATTCACAAAGCTGTTTGCCTTCTCCTGCAGAACTTCCTGGCAGTTTGTATTGGCTGCAAGATATTTTCCTCTGGGAGAGTCTGAAGCAACTGGAGCTTGTTGACCCTGGGGGTGAAATGCTGGAGGATCATCTCAGGTGAAAGTAAGTCCCCGTGCAGTTTTCAGGGTGATGTCATCAGAAATGTTGATGGGATTTTTAAAAGAGGTGTAGGGAGCGCTGGGTGGCTCGGTCGGTTGCGCGTCTGACTTTGGCTCTGGTCATGATCTCACGGTTTGTGAGTTCTGGCTTGGGCTTGCTGCTGTTAACGGAGGAGTCTGCTTGGATCCTCTGTCCCGCTCTCACTCTGCCTCTCCCCTGCTTTCTCTCTCTCTCTCTGAAAAGGAAAAAAAAAGCATAAAAGAGGTGCATTCTCTACCTTTTTCCTGGGTGCTATTCTGATTACATGGAGAGTAATGATTTCAGGCCATCCTCGATGAGGGGCTGGGATGTGTCAAAGTGTACTTGGCAGACAAGACAGGGATATCGCTACGCCTTCCATGTAAGAAACGGTTGGAAGCATTAAAGCTACTTTACCTGGAGAAGAAAGATTTGGTGGGATATGACGGTCAAATTGAAACATCTGAAAGGATGGCATGTGGAGAGAGAATCTGACTTACCCCTGTGTTTCTGAAAGGGGTGGAAATAGAGCTAGTGGATAAGGCTTAATGAGGTTGATCTAAGTTTTTTATAAAGAAATGTTCCTGGGATCAGAACTCTTGAAGATGGAGATGATGAGTTCTCTGTTCCAAGAGTTGCTCAGTCATAGCCAAGAAACTTGTAACCCGATCAGGATCCCTGACTTATTTCCTCCCTATTATGCACTCTCTGCTGCTGAGGCGTTCAGGTCTCTATCCCCAGAACCTGACACCCAAAGGGTAGATGGGACAGTTAAGTGTCTCTTAGCCAGAGATGGGAACTCTATGCCACCCTTCCTCCTCCTGCTCGGGGCAGGTATTCTGAATGAGCAGAAGATTCTTCTTCTGCCTAATGATATCCTCGGAATCCTTCTTAACTCAAAATGCTGCCATAATTAGAATTGGCACACAGATGATCTCTATTTGTCATCTCTGCTTAAGGACAAACCTTGTGTACGCTTTACTATTCCTTCAGTTCTAAACATGGCCCTTCTGTGTTCTTTTCTGTGATACTTGGGTTGGGATTCTGCAAATTATGTCTCTGCCTTGAAAGCTGGATTACTGTTACGCTAGATGCGTACTGAAAGGCTGGAGGAGGAGGAAGAGACTTTCTCTTCCCTTCCTGTTTCCTGTGTCTTCCTGCTTGCTTTCTGTGGTAGCAGCTGAATGCAGTTTGCAGTTTCTCCAACAGTCAGAAACAGCCTTGTGGTATGTTCCCCCGGGAACACTTGACTCCAGCCAGTGTGTCCTAGAGGTCTGAATTTCAACTGCATGGGGCCACTCCTCCGGCTTCTGAGTACGAATTATTCCAACCTTTGCCCTTTGCTTCCCCATCCCTAGGGGCAGTGGTTCTTCCTACGACTGCCGGAGGCTTCTGTGATGCTAGTCTCTTTTTGTCTTTTTGGTCACCTTCAACTTTTCCCCTAATTAGGAGGTCTTTAATTTCTTTGTTCAAATAACTGGTTTGGGTTTTGGCCTCTTGATTCTTTCGCCGCATCTCCCATTGGCAATAACGTCCATCTTCCTGACCTTCTCTTTTTCCCTTGTCTCACTGGTGACCCTGTGACTTTCTAATCCCTGCTTACATGTTAGCTGATAAACGAGGCTTAGTCCCCAGCTACAACAGGTGGCTGTGGAAGTTGTGTGCTGAAAAGCTCTAGGGGGCACCATTCACATTTGTGATCATCATTTATCTGAACATTTAGGACAATTTTATAGCAGTTAAGGAACAGAAGCCATTTTAAAATTTACACTGAGCTAGTGATGTTGTAGCCTGTAACTGATTAAGGGCTAATTGTGTTTGATTTGATTCTAGACAGCTGTAAGGGATTTTCACCATCCAGTCCCATTCCTTCATTTTAAAGGTTGAGAAATTTAAGCCTCAGAAATGATGGAAGAACCAGCACCAGGCCTCCTGGTGACTTGGAGCTGGAATTAGAACTCAAGACATCAGACTCAGATAGCATAACCACCAGAGAAATAACAGAACACAAATTCGCCTTTAAGGCGAAAGGCCAGTCTGGAGGGAGGTCCCAGCAAAGCATGTGGCTCTGCAACCCTGTTGTCCTCCCTGGCCTCCTCTGGCTGGAAAGTGTAATAATGAGTCCAGGCTGTTGGTAGGAAAAAGATGGCTCCAGAAGGTACAGTGAGTGTTGCTGAGAGGGTGGGATGTAAGACCACGTAGATCATTAAAGTGCCCTTGTAAGAGTGTCAGAGAGATAAGAAAAAGAATGGAGAGAGATAGGCTCTTACAGGCCAGATACAGACCATGTGTGTTCACAACTTGATGAGTTTTATGCTGAATAAATCATTAATGGCTGAATGTGATGACAGTTAATGTCCTATGATGGTATAAAACAGTACAAAGCATAATGCAGTAATAATAAAGTGACTGCAATTAAATTTCAACAAGAAATTTATGGGCAAAAGGGATCTGAAGAAAAGAAGATGCAAACTTCAGCAATGGGAAGGTTGTTGAGGAATAAGCCCACGCATTGCAAATCAAGGTGTTTGCAAGAATGAGGAAGAAGGGGAGTGTCTAGCATGTAGCCAGAAGGAAGTGATTCTACCCTCAGTGTAGAAAAGGCCTAGTGGAAGATGAGAAAACAGGGGAATTAAAATCATATCCATCCTTCTGATCCCAGTACGTGTGCAACTGCGGTTGTCTGAATCCTGAGCTTTCTGTGGGTGAAATTTAATTATTTTTTAATAATGACTACCACTTCCTGTACCAGGTATTTTATTAGGCACTTTGTACACATTCTCTTATTTAACCCTCTTAGTAATTGATGTTCCTTATTTTGGAGACGAGGAAACTGCAGCTCCCAGGGGCTAAGTAATTGTCCATGGACAGGAGTCAGGATTTGAACTTTTTACATGTTAGGTAAAAGGCAAGGATGTTTCTTAACATCCCACAATGCACAGGACGGCCTCCTCCCACCCCAGCAAATAAATATCTGGCCCCAAATGTCAAGAGTGTTGAGGCTGAGACACTCTGTTGTGGTTAATAGTGTGGGGTTTTTTATTGTATTTTTTCCTTAATTTATTACCATTCTCTGTCATATTCAGGAGCCAGAGAATGTGATTAGTTGCCTATAGGTTGTGAACTATATTTGCTCTTACATGTGCCAAGATGGTAGAAACCCAGGCTCTTGGGAGTAAATATCCAAACTTCTGATTATTTACAAAGAACCAGAATACAAAAACAAAGTTCTAAGAGGGATCATAAAAGTAGATAACAAGAGCAAGGGGCATAGTAGCTACCCTGACGCGGCATGAAGTCCCTCAGTCTAACGAGGGACTCAATTCCTGGATTGATGGGAGCCGATGATGGGGCTTCTCTTGCAAGTCCTGGAGAATGACCATGGCTTTCCTTTGGCTGGTAGTCCGCACAGCCTGGAGCTATTATTTACCTTTTAAGTATGTGTCCTTTCCTTCCAGCTAGGTTAGAAGCCCCTTGAAGACAAGGATTCCAGTTATCATCTCTCTAATTCCTACCCTACGTGGTAGGTTCTCAATAAATGGCTGTTGTAAAATGTGAGGCACCTGGTGTAGAATGTAACTTCTTTACGGAATTCCATTCATGTCCAAGAACTCTGATTGTAAAAGAAAGGGGAAGAATGCTATTGAATATCTTTTCCATGTATTTTATAAAAAACACAGTCATAAAAAGAAAATTATTTATTTGGATTATAAACAATTTATTGCAAATAGTGTATTCTGTGGTGGGGCAATTTCCTTCTTTGACCAGGCTGCTAGCTAGAGAAGTCAGCTTTGATTTCTCCTTTCTCTGTCACAAATGTGAACAATTTGTTTTAAAAAAAAAAAAACCAAAAACAAAATTAATAATTTATCAAAAATGAGCCGAATATTTTCTTTTGTTTATTTTCCAGTTAGGTGGAAGCTCTGTCTTACTTTGAAATCAATTTTAATCTTATTTTATTTTGTATACTTCCTGTTTCAAAACAAAACTGATTTTGTTTTATGCAAACCAATGGGGAGTCATTATTAAAATAAGGCCTTTTTTGAGACCTTTCTTTAAAAAAAAAAAATCAATGTTCATAAAACCCGAGTGTCTCGTTGAATTCCCTCTATGATTATTTTCCACATGGAGGTCTTTAGACGATGAAATAATCCATTCAATTCTGGAACCCAGGGTTAGAGGGAAGATTCTTTTGCAAAATGACTTTGTAAAATAAGTATTATGAAAAGGGACTTGAAAAGAGGATGCATTACTTCCTCCAAATCCTTGTAATGAAAAGCCAATCATGGCTTTTCCTTGAATAACTTTTTGGTAATTTGGGGGAGATGTACACAAACCTACTTGAAAATACAGCAAAACTTGGGAGTTTATCCACACTGTAGGACATATTTCTTTTTTAATTAAAAATTTTTTTTTAATTTATTTTTTTATTTTTTAAATTTATATCCAAATTAGTTAGCATATAGTGCAACAATGATTTCAGGAGTAGATTCCTTAGTGCCCCTTACCCATTTAGCCCATCCCCCCCTCCCACGACCCCCTCCAGTAACCCTCAGTTTGTTCTCCATATTTATGAGTCTCTTCTGTTTTGTCCCCCTCCCTGTTTTTATATTATTTTTGTTTCCCTTCCCTTATGTTCATCTGTTTTGTCTCTTAAAGTCCTCATATGAGTGAAGTCATATGATTTTTGTCTTTCTCTAACTGACTAATTTCACTTAGCATAATACCCTCCAGTTCCATCCACATAGTTGCAAATGGCAAGATTTCATTCTTTTGGATTGCTGAGTAATACTCCATTGTACATATATACCACATCTTCTTTATCCATTCATCCATCGATGGACATTTGGGCTCTTTCCATACTTAGGCTATTGTCGATAGTGCTGCTATAAACATGGGAGAGCATGTGTCCCTTCGAAACAGCACACCTGTATCCCATGGATAAATGCCTAGTAGTGCAATTGCTGGGTCATAGGGTAGTTCTATTTTTAGTTTTTTGAGAAACCTCTATACTGTTTTCCAGAGTGGCTGCACCAGCTTGCATTCCCACCAGCAATGCAAAAGAGATCCTCTTTCTCCACATCCTTGCCAACATCTGTTGTTGTCTGAGTTATTAATGTTAGCCATTCTGACCGAATGGGAGAAGATATTTGCAAATGACATATAAGATAAAGGGTTAGTATCCAAAATCTATAAACAACTTATCAAACTCAACACCCAAAAAAACAAATCATCCAGTGAAGAAATGGGCAAAAGACATGAATAGACACTTCTCCAAAGAAGACATCCAGATGGCCAACCGACACATGAAAAAATGCTCAACATCATTCATCATCAGGGAAACACAAATCAAAACCACAATGAGATACCACCTTACACCGGTCGTATTTGTTTCTAAATAAAGTTGCAAGATACTGAAATTTTGCCTGTGCCCAATGAACTTTTAGGACCTTCAAAGTGTTTCACATACCATATAGCAATAGGCCAATATACTGCATTTGTCATTCCATCAAGTGCCACCAAATACTTACTAAGTCCCTGCTGTATGCTGACATTATGGTCCATGTCGTTTGCCTCCACAGTCGTGTTTATTCTTACAAGACTCCATTTGAAACCAAATGAAGTGTGTCCCTTCCCCAACCTGCTCAAGTCTGAAATCTAATGGAAAATATGACCCGTGGATACTAAGTAAAATGTAATGTCTGTCCCTAACACTAACAAATAAATGAATATTCTGTAACCAAGTAAGATGAATATCCTGGCTCTGTCTGAAGTGAATTGATTCAGTTTGTTTCTGAATGTGTTTTCTGCTGGCCACCATAAATTTATCATAACATAGTAGATTTTACGCATCGCTATTTGGAGTTTATTTTCTGAAAAATTGTCAAAATTTATTCTCAAAATTATGTTTTGTGAAAGTCAACGTATATGATCCAGGATTTGCTTTTATTTGGAGTTTATCTCTCCTCCTTGGGCCCAAAGCACCTGGGCTGAAAAATACTATTAGTTTTCTTGTATTGTATGTGTGAGGGTGAGTGTGAGTGTGTGAGAGACAGAGAGCGTGTGTATATATGGAAGCATACGGTAGGTAGGATCAAAGGTGTGGAATAAAGTAGCTCTGTGTTTGAATGCATCACTCCCAGAGGGTGATATTCAGCAAGTTACTGAGTCCCTCTGGACTTCACTTTTCACAGAATGGGATTAAAAGAAGCTATGTGATAGGGTTATTGTGAGGCTTAAAAAGAATACATTTTAAGCACCTCTTATAATATAGTTCCTCATTAAATAGTAGGTAATTTTAGCCTTCAGTTTGGAATGTTCTCCAACTTCAGCTTTTTGGCAGGTTTTGTATTGTTTTGTTTTTGTTTTTTCATTTGGGAGAGGGTGGAGGAGGGGTTCTTATGAACACATGGTCACAGAACATGGTGAATATATGTTGAGTTGAGTCCCTAGGCTCAATTTCTGTGTCAGGAACCCTTCAATATTCCCCATCTCAGAAATGGGTCCATCTGGAAATGGATCTCCACGTGGAAAAGGGGTCTCCATGTGGCAAATAATCTTAGATGGAATTTAATGAGACACTCTGGTTTTATTAACATTGATTTTTTTTTTAAAGGAAGGTTTCAAAAAAAGTCTTAATAATGACTGCTCAGCGGTTCGCATAAAACAAAATCAGTTTTGTTTTCAAATTACCGGTGAATATAGAAAACACGTTCCCACTCAGGACTACTCCTTTCCAGAATACTCTCAAATCCAGTGTTCCATACTGATATTTTATTTTTCATTACTTTTCCTGGGGAGAAGACATTCCAATAATTTACATTATGTCCATACAATTTCAGCATTTAGAATTCATTTCCCATAATTCATCAATGAGAGAATAACTATTTAAACATGTTAACTTATAGGGGCACCTGGGTGGCCCAGTCAGTTAAGTGTCTGACTCTTGATTTTGGATCAGGTCATAATCTCGTTGTTGGTGGGTTTGAGACTTGCATTGGGCACCTGTGCTGATGTTGGAGAGCCTGCTTGGGATTCTCTCTCTCTCCCTCTCTCTCTGTCCCAGTGCTGCTTAAGCTCTCTCTCTAACTTAACTAAATACATTTAAAAAATGTTAACTTAAATAGCCAGACTAGCAAAACTGTAAAACCAGTTGCCTGCCCTAATTTAAAAATTATACAAGCATTTATTCTATGATGTTAAAACATTAACTGTCTTAAAAATTTTAAGAAAAAAATACTGTCCAGTTTTGACTCAGTATGAGATTTGAAGCTATATTGATTTGTCATTAATTAAGATAGAGACATTTTGTAACAAGCTGTGTTTTTTTAGAAAATATTTTAATGTTTATTTACTTTTGAGAGAGAGAGAGAGAGAGAGAGGGGGGGGGGAGGGGCAGGGGCAGGGAGAGAGAGGGAGACACAGAATCTGAAGCAGACTCCAGGTTCTGAGCTGTCAGCACGGAGCCTGACACGGGGCTCAATCTCACAGACCATGAGATGGTGGCCTGAGTCGAAGCGGGTGGCTTAACCAACTGAGCCACCCAGGCGCTTCTAAGCTGTTTGTCTTTTATTTATTTATTTATTTATTTACTTTTAAATTTTTTTTTTAACGTTTATTTATTTTTGAGACAGAGAGAGACAGAGCATGAACGGGGGAGGGTCAGAGAGAGCGGGAGACACAGAATCGGAAGCAGGCTCCAGGCTCTGAGCCATCAGCCCAGAGCCCGACGCGGGGCTCGAACTCACGGACCGCGAGATCGTGACCTGAGCCGAAGTCAGCCGCTTAACCGACTGAGCCACCCAGGCGCCCCTAAGCTGTTTGTCTTTTAAACCCAAGTCTGACACCCCCTCATCCTGTGTCTGGCATCATAGAGCCTCAGGCAAGACCAGCAGCCAGCTAGTGGGGCACATGGGGACTTGGTGGAGAATATCCCACTCCTCATTCCATTATTATGCCTTTCACCTGGCCAAGTTCTCAGAATATCATTGTTTGAATTATATAATTTTACTAAAGGAAATTGTCTTTTGCCTTGAAAAGTTACCAATCTAATGATTCTAATTGTGTGTCCCAAAAGAGGCCCCCTGGCTTCTAGAGGATTCATAGAAAGGGACCAGATGGATAATGGGCACAAGGAAGTGACACAAATGGAGAAATTAGAACACACACATATTCTCCCATAAGCTGAACATCTGCTCATAGTAACACATGATAAACTGACGTGTCATTTTTAAAGACCGATTTCTTACACAGCAACTCATGTCATGGTGCCATTTTTGAACTTTTTTGGAAGAAGATAACTTTATTATAGGGTTTTTTTTTGTTTGTTTGAAGATTTAAGGCACATTGCAAAACTGGATTTAGGTTCGTGCTAAGAAGGAAAACAGCTACTACCTTCTAGCCAATCACTGAGAATCATGAATATCATCTATAAGGAATGACGTTTAAGCAGAAAGGTAAATAAACCAGAACTCAAGCCATAATCTGAATGAGGCTATTATTACTTTAAGGTATTCTTTAAAACCCCAGGTCTGGTGGAGAGAGCCAGGAATGAGCAGTAGTGCTTTCCGGCTTGACTGCTTTACCCACAGCTCCCCCAGAAAGCTATCCTCAGGAAGGGTACTGCCTGACTCAAATGTGGGTCCCAGTGTCAATGACTTTGGTCCAAACAGCATTTACTTTAAAATAGGACAGAAGAGCTGGGCTAGAATTAACCAGCACTTACTAACTCCTAGGCTCATGCCTGTCCCAACATTTATGTCTAAAACAGTACAGAGGGGTAGTTGATACCTTGAGCTTTGAGGGCAGAAGGACACAGTTGCCAATACGAGCTCTGAGCCTTACTGGTGGTGTGACCTTGGACGAGGAACTTAATCTTTTTGAGCCTCAGTTCCTTCATCTGTCAAGTGTGAACACAAATAGGAGCTGGCTTGCAGGGCAGTTGTAAAAACAATATCCACAGGGCACGGAAGGTGGTCATAAAGAAGTTGCTGACAAATACGTGTTATTACTAGTGCCAGGACCCCATTTCAAGGACATGTGGGTGGCTTTTTGGGGTTAGCTACACTAATGGAACCTTGCAAAGCTTAATTGAGGTCATGATGCCCTGTATAAAAGTGTGGAGACAGCCTGCCTAGATTCATCCTCCTCTGTCACTTAAGTAGCTGTGTGTTTATGCAAGTCACTTAACCTTTCTGTGCTTTCGTTTCTACAACCTCAAAATGTTATTATGGGATTGTACTCAGGGTTGAGTGAGTTTATATTTGTAAACTGTTTAGTATAACATCTGGCATTCATTAAGTCTTATGTGAGTATAGTTGTTTATTTATTTATTTTTATTATGGAATCCAGGCCACTGATATATTCAGGTAAATTCCAGAATGGACATTCTGAAAATGGCTTCTGTAAGAGAGAGGAAAAGAAAAGCCCTTCATGACTGTATAATCCCTCTTAGTCTAATCAATCCTCTTTAGGCTCTGTGAGAATTCACATTATGTATCAGGAGAGTATAACTCAGAGACATCTTTCCTGGGAAGTTTCCTTCTCGATTCATCTAGGAGCTCTTAGCACCTTTGTGAGTGTAGCCTATAAGCCTGTAGGATCATCGCACATACTGGTCTTCAGGTCCCTCTTTCGTGTCCATCAGCCTTAGATAAGACGTTTACCCCTTTGCCGACAAACCTGTCCCTGCACTGGAGCAAATCAAAAACACTTTTAGAGCAAAAGAATGCAGGACATCATCAAATGGCCCATTTTAAGAGAAGAGGAAATGCCAGAGAGTTTGTAACAGGGCTTAGCCCAGAGAAGCTGGGGACTTTGAACCTCCATAAATTGAGTGGAGGAACCTCGAATGTATCCTGTCTTGGGCTAAGCCACTCTAGTAATGCTTCCTGGCTCTTCCTGTTTTTCCCTTTAGTTTTGCTGAATATTCACTACCACCTGGTTTTGATTGATTATTTGAGTTGGAACAGGGTATAGTTAAGTGTCTTTACCTGGTCTTCCTCACTATCTGAAGTAGCTCTGCTCCTCTTGTTATTAAGTCCTGTGCCTTATCTTTTGCTGTTTTTGTCCTCTGGTTGTAGGAGATGCAGGTTTCTTTACATGTTGCTAAGAAGTCCCTTTGGCTTTCACACTTGCACTTTTGTCTTTTGTGGTTTCTTTCTCAAGGATATCCATGGTTCCCATCATAGCTCTATAGATCCAAAGTCTGTATAATTACTGTTTCTCAAGAAACTTTCATGTGCAGGAGGTACTGAGCCAATCAGTGTGTTCCCATCAAGCATGATCCTCTGAGCAAGCTGAACACTTACTGGACCTGCAGAAAGTGGCTCTCATTTGGCTCTCACTGCCCCACCCACCAGCAGCGAGGGGGTCCTCATTGCTACCCTGCTGTTAGTAACCCAGCGCCAACATTTCATTTTAGAATCCTCTTACTTGGATCGCTTTTGGTTTCAATTGTTGTAGGCTGAGTAACCCAGGATATAGACTTTAGAACTCTCAGATTTGCATGTGAGCATTACTGGGGAACACTTTCAGAAGCAACACCTGGGGAAGGGAAGCAGGATTGGACAGATGAAGTTGAACTGTACAATGCAATTACAATGGAGTACTCAGAAGAATCTATAAGGATTTCTGAAACTGGGTTGTCCTTTCAGAGAAGTCCTTCTTTGAAGCAAGAAAGCTGGCTTTTGTATCCCCCTCATTTGTTCTCTTTGTCCTCTGGTTGTAGGAGATCCAGTCATTGGGTGAGGGCTGCCCTGGTGAGGGAACATGACTTTGGTAAGCCAGCTCACTTTGGCCAAGATCAGTGACTGGAGAACCATCAGTCACCAGCACCAAGCCGCAGCTGCCGGTGCCATGAGTGGCTCAGGCCAGAAGGAGGGTTATCTGGGTTGAACGTTGTAGTATCTACCACAGTATTAAATGAAATAGCTCGTGTAAAATGCTTCATGGAGCTCCTGATGCTAGTAAATGTTCAAAGAATGATCATACTCACTACCTTTTTTCCTTGAGGATCTGCCCAATGTTGTTCTATGGAATTTGTCATTTGACTGGGTGAGTATGATGCAGGCAGTGAATAGTATGGATTCTGGGGGTAAAGGTCAGGGAGCACAGAGTTTCTGCAGGAACTGAACTGAAATAATTGTATCTGTGTCTGACCCACCTTCTTTGCTTCTGCAATCATAGACAAGTATTCCATGGGAGACTTGACTCTCTTAATCCCTCCTTCACTAAGTAGTGCGTCTTTCTTTTTCTTCCAAGAGTTTGACTCTCCTAGGGCTTAAAAATGGCTTCTACCCAGGGTGCCTGGATGGCTCAGTCAGTTGAGCATCTGACTTCGGCTCAGGTCATGATCTTATGGTTTGTGAGTTCTAGCCCCATGATGGGCTCTGTGCTGACAGCTCAGGGCCTGGAGCCTGCTTCGGATTCTGTGTCTCCCTCTCTGTCTCTACTCCTCACGCCCCCCCCCCCCCGACTTGCACTCTGTCTCTCTCTCAAAAATAAAAACATAAAAAATTTCTAAAAAATGGCTTCTACCCAAATGCAGAAGAAAGTTGTGCCTTTCATTAAAAATTTCAGTGATGTGGCAGGAGCAAATTTACTAAATGCATTTTCCCCTTGTTTGGAATTAAATGAACAACGTAGGGCTTTTTTCACTTGTGGACAGGTTGTTAATATGGTATCTGAGCTAAAATCGGTCATCTGCATAGTTAATGATGGTAAATTGTGGTCCTCACTTATTTACAGGGGGGTCATCAACAATGTGTCAGATCAGAACAAGCTTGGGCATAGGCAGATGTATTCCCAATACAAAATGTTCCCAGTGTAGAACCAACAAACTCTACTGAAAAACAAGATTTTAAAGTTATTCCAATAGGTAGTTTGGTAAAACCTTTCATTCAGGTACACCAGGGCAATTGTGGTGCTCTAACAGTTTATAAAATATAATGACTTCTTTGCAAAGAGCTTCTGGAGAAAAGTTCTTCAAGATTCTGATATGAGGATTTTTATTTGGTCTTTTCTAGAGGATTGCTGGGCTCTTCAATGAATTAGCATATATAAACTCTTTTGTTGATTTTCCAGTCTCTGCCCCGTAAAAGTAAGTTTGCATCAACTCCGTGACATTTTTACATGGAGCCTGAAAAATTGGATATTGCAAAAGCCGAGTTCTGCAAACCCCACAGGCATTTCTTTCTCTGTGAACAATACTGAAGTGAACAAGAGCGTTTGGAGTGAAACTGATTGAATGTTCTTTCATGTTGGAAGCACAGGAAGACTTAGAAGCACATGTCTGAGCTTCTTCATGGACACGTTATCATTTAATGGTTTATATTTTGCTTTTCCAATAGACTTATTTGAACTTTTCATTGGAGTGGGTAAAGATAACGCATTTACTGATGGAATTTTGAGGGGATGGAGGTCAATGAGATGTGGTCTTGGAAGTGTAGAGCATTATAAATGCTAGTTTTTTTTTTTTTAAGTTTATTTAGTGTGTGTGTGTGTGTGTGTGTGTGTGTGAGAGAGAGAGAGAGAGAGAGAGAGAGAGTGCGCGCGCTCATGTGCACTCAAGCTGGGGAGGAGGAGAGAGAAAGGGGGAGAGAGGGAATCCCAAGCAGGCTACTCACCGTCTGCATGGAGCCCAGTTTAGGGCTTGAACTCACTAACAGCGAGATCATGCCCTGAGCCAAAATCGAGAGTCGGATGCTTAACTGACTGAGCCATGCAGGTGTCCCAAATGCTAGTTGTTTTTAAGATGAGGCCTGATGTCCTTATGGAGGTTACAATTTAATTAAGCTGATAAGGACAAATACATATCCCAACAGGACAAATCTATACACACATAAAAAGATAAAAATAACACAAGGCACTTTAAGATGTCCCTAAAGAAAGGCACCATTATTTATCCCCTGAGAAATAAGACAGGTGCAATTCCTGTGAGGTGAGGTATCTGGGGAGTCTACACTGCAGCCAGTGTGTCTTGAAAAACAGGGAGGATTCCAACTGACAGCAAGGAGGCTGCCTGGCGTTTGTTCTGGAGCTCCTGGGTACTGCAGTGGGATCTGAATTCACAGTCCACCTGGTCTGCAGTCTCCAAAGGTGTCTTGAGCAATTCGCGCGGAGCGACGGGGAGAGAAGACCTGGGAGAAGTGCACAATAAAAACGGGCACCTTGCAGAGGATTACGACTGATCCGTATCATTAGGGAAGCTGGAGCACAGTTGAGACGTTTTGAGTGAGGACACGGAGATGAGAAGAGGTGGGGCTGGAGAAACGGAAACCGGAAATGGAACTGAGGTTGCCGGGTACCCACCCCGGGGCACACTCTGGCTCCAAAGAGTTTCCAGCTGCACCTACACTTCCGCTTAAGGGCGGTTTCTGACTCTTCTGTGTTGACTCAGCGTGGTGGGATACGGTCATTCGGCCTCCCTGTCTCTCTCAGGAGTGCTTCTGCACAGTGACGGATTCGCTGAACAGGTTAGCCAGGCATTTGCTTGAAAATTGCAAAGCCAAAGCAGCCTTAAGGGAACTGTCAACGTTGAAGTGAGTTTCCCTTCCACCAAATGTAATAAAAATAAATTAGGGGCTAGAACTAGGTCCCATGAATAGGAACTAAGTGAGATTTTTTTGTTAGGTGGTTTTAATAAAAATGTGGGCTTTCTCTGAGTCTCCTTCTGCAACAGCCGACTGACCCACATTATCATTGCATCCAAATCTCTCCACTTCACCATTCTCCAATTACAGACACGAAGGTGCTTTGCTATTGCTAGTTTATTGGCATGACATTGCAATCTTTCATTTAAAAAACTCACAATCTGTATAGCTAACAAGTATATCCAAAACTCCTGGGATTTTTCTTCCACTAAGGGTAATGTACTTCCCTGCAGAGGCCTTGGCCTTGGCAATCACCTGCCCAGAGACCTGAATAAATGAATAAATATGTACTTTAAAGAGAAAGCAATGCCTTGAAGAAAAACTGTAAACTAAATCAGTATATGGAAATAGTTAGGATCATATATCACAGGTTTGTATATTTTTCTTCTTGACTGAATTCAATAAAATTGGCATAAAACAAATTCACCAAAAAGTTAAGCTCTAACCTCAAGAAGAGTGGGCTTCTCAGGGATGGAGCCCCAGAATTTGCATAGGTTGTACCTCTGAGAATCTTCAAGAGAGTGGCCATTCTCTCTGCACGTTGCTTTGCAAGAGACAAAGATGTTATCTGTGCACGACCCAGCTAGAGATGGAGATTGGTGCGATAAATTTCCTTGGGTGGCCTTTGTTAAAGCAAACCAACTCTTCTTTCCCAGAATTCCTTGTCTGTATCTAGAAAGCCCGTGCTTATAACCAAATTATAACCAAGAACCTAATTGAAAATATATGAAAAAAGAAATGTAAACAAGATGTTAGCAAGAGCCCTGGACCATTGGTATCTGCATAGATGACTTTGAACAGGAGAATGAAAGAAACAAGCCAGAGACCGAGAGAAAATATTTGCAAAAGACACAGCTGATAAGGATTGTTGTTCAAAATACACAAAGAACATCTAAAACTCAACAGTGGGAAAACAACTTATTAAAAAATGGGCCAGGCCTTAACAGACGCCTCACCATAGAAGATGCACAGATGGCAAAGAGGCATATGAAAACATGCTCCGCATCCCGTGTCATCAAGGAATTGCGATTTCAAACAACAATGAGATACCACTGTGCACCCATTAGAACGGCCAAAATCTGGAACACTGACAACATCAAATACTAAGGAGGAGGTGCAACGATAGGAACTCTCCTACAGGTGCTGTGGGAATGCAAAATGGTATAGCCCCTGTGGAAGGCAGTTTGGTGATTTCTTACAAAACGAAACCTACTCTTCCCATAGGATCTATAATTATGCTCCTTAGTATTTGCCTAACGGAGTTGAAAACTTATGTGTACACACAAGCCTGCACACAGATGTTTGTAACAGCTTTATTCATAATTGCCCAAACTTGGGAGCAGCCAGGATTTCCTTTAGTTGGTGAATGGATAAATAAGCCATAGCATATCTAGGCAATGGGGTACTATTCAGTGTTAAAAAGAAAGAAACTACGAAGCCATGAAAAAACATGGAAGAACCTTAATGCGTCTTACTAAAGGAAAGAAGCTAATCTGAAAATGTCATACATAGTATATGCATGATATGAGCACAGAAGACTTTTAGGACAGTGAAAATATGCTGTATAATACCATCATATTGGATACATGTCATTATACATTTGTCCAAACCCATAGAATATACAACACCAGGAGTGAACCATAGTATGAACTGTGGACTTTGGGTGATTATGATGTGTCAGTGTAGACTCATCATTGTAACCAGTGTGCCACTCTGGCAGGAGATGCTGATAATGGGGAAGATTATGCATGTGTGGGGGCAGAGGGTACATGGGAAATTTCTTTACCTTCCCCTCAGTTTTGCTGTGGGGAAACTGCTGTAAAAATGGAGTCTTAATAAAAAACAAACAAAAATCATATGTAAAATCTATGGCTTGTGGCTGTCCAAAGCCCTCCTCAATATTTCTGTGAATACCTAGGGGGCTGATATTCTTGTGGCCTCTGTTGCCTCTTGGGCTCAAGATTTGTTATTTGAGATTCCTGCTCCTAACATTGATCCAGACTTAAAATTCAGTCCCTTCATTGATTTCTCATCAATCTCCCACCCACATTTCCAACTCACATGAATACACATGGCTCTATAGACTGGGTGTCACATCACACATCACAGAGCAAACAAGGTGGTCGATTTCTCCTTTCCAAAGACCTTTTTTGGCAACCTCATCATAGAGGGTCCAGCCCCAAATCCATTTTCCTCTCCAATGTCTCCGGTATCTTCTATCACCCGTGAAAATTCCAAACTTCATTAGCCACCTTGCCTCACCCCTGATGGAAGGACGGATGCATCACACTGCTTTTCTTCAAATGCTGGGAGACCGTGGGGATGTGTGAAAACAGGGCATATGCAAACGGAGTGGCACAGAGATTTCCTGGAGCAGACACCAATAGCGAGAGGTCATATTTGAACCGTTGAAATCCAGGCATTTGAGCACTCAAACACCTTACCAAGGTTTGAAGTCAAAATCCAGTCTGTCTTGCCAGGTGACCTGAGATAAATGGCTGACTTCTTCTTGCTTGTTTGTGCAATGAAGCCAGTTACCTGTTCCAGGTACATTGAAAGTACTTAACGCTGTTCTTAGCCCAATAAATGGTGGCAATTAATGAATTAGACAATTCACACTGAAAAGGAACCAGTGCAAAGCTGAACCCCTGAATTCACTAAAGTAGTGTCAGTGGACATTGCTTTCATGCAGACGTACAGTTTATGCACAGCAGCACGTCCTTAAGCTTATTTACAAGCAAAACAAAATCTGGTCCAGTGTCCTAACGCCTACCATTCCATTACATGAATCCCTTGCCTGCTTTCTTTTTTGAAACATATTGAAAGCAAAATAGGACAGGCTCAGATTTTGTATTCTTGATTCGATATCTGTGGCCAATGTCATTTTCTCTCCTTTGAATTTTGCTTACAAACAGCGTCCTCTGCCTTCTGGCCTCTTTGCCAGGTGGTCGATATGAAGCTTTCTGAGAAGAGAACACAGCAACCATGACAGCAATGTGTCCCAGCTGGAAATCCTGGATTGGGAGCGTTCGTACAGGAGACTCTCCACCCACGGCAGACTGCCAGTTATCCTCAGAAATGACGGGACAGTTCCCAGATTCCAATATGCTGGTGTCCAAACCGCATCCCCTAGATTGCCTCTTATTTCTAGGAATGACTCCAAAATCCTGAACACCATAAGTTTTCATGTCTCATGCAGAAAATACTGTCACCAAATTTACCCATCACCAAGTCCCTCCAACTCCATCCCGTAGACACCTGAGTCCCCAGAAAACGGTGATTGAGAGGGCTGTGGAGCCCTCTCCCCATGCCATGCAGGAAACCAGGGAGCTCAGGCCTCACTGAAGAAGAGCGCATCATGCACATGTTGGCCCTTTTCCCGCAGACAAATCAGGAGTGCAACTGGACTGCTCTAAAGAAACGTCTGCCCTAAGTATCAAAACTATGGCGCTGAGAAAATGGTTTGTCAGGTGACACAAAATTTCTTCTCTCTACAAAGGAATTTGCTGTTTATTCCTCAAAAAATAACATTTCTCATATGCATTAAAGATCCTAACCAGGTGTAATATACATAGATACGTGCTTGTGTAGGCACACAGCACCAACGTGACGTGAAGAGAATGAATTTAGTGCACAACGTGCCAGACTCCTTGGTAAGTGCTTTGCGGGAAGTGTTTCATTTACTGCCACAATCCCATGAAATAAGGAATCTTAGTGATCCCATATTTCAGCTGTGCAAGCTGATTCCTGAGTGGTTTAGATTAATTTTCCAAGACCAGGCAGGTAAAGACCTGGGATTTGAACTTAGATCTGTCTGAGGCCCGAGTCCAAGCCCTTAGCGGTTCATAAAATTCAGTTTATTTTGGATTTTTCAAGGACAGGGATTTTGAATAAAGCACATCTCTGGACAGGTAGTGAAGGATGCCATAGCCTAGGGAAGTAGGGAGTGAGTGGAACAGGCATGAGATATAGAGATAGTTTCAGAAGGTAAGTAGCAACATCCTTTGTACAAATCCTTGTTAGTGTGGTGTACTTAAGGTAAGATGGACTTTTTTTATGTTTATTTTTTAGAGAGAGAAAGAGAGAGCGAGACAGAGTGCGAGCAGGGGAGGGAGACACAGAAGCTGAAGCAGGCTCCAAGCTCCAGGGTCTGAGCTATCAGCATAGATCCCGACATAGGACTCGAACTCATGAGCCATGAGATCATGACCTGAGCCCAAGTCAGACGCTTAACCTACTGAGCCACCCAGGCGCCCCGAGGTAAGACGGACTTTTAACACTTAGCTGAGAATAGTTGGCATCCAGTAAATATGTGCCATCTGATTAATAATTCAATCTGTCCCTCAATCCCCAACCACCTCCCTCTAACAGGGGTAACTTACAGGAATACGTAACAATCCGGCTCTTTACGTAAGAATAAAGGCCACTTGTATCTGATGAGTGAAGATTTTCAAACTTTTAAATATTTACACGAGGACGCACACACACATTTGCATATGACAGCAAGAAAACTGGGGAAATTTGAAAAACGTCCATCAAGAAATCATTGAATGAGATGTTAATATCCTGGTAGTGATAGTATGCTCCAATTTTGTACAATGTCACCACTGGGCAAGTGAGGCAAAATATACAAGTCTCTCAGGATTATTTCTCATGACACATGTGAATCTATAGTTATTTAAAAATTACAGCCATAGCCAAATGATGGAAAGAGCCTAAATGTCCATCAACTGATGAATGGATAAAGAAATTGTGGTTTATATACACAATGGAGTACTACATGGCAATGAGAAAGAATGAAATCTGGCCTTTTGTAGCAACATGGATGGAACTGGAGAGTGTTATGCTAAGTGAAATAAGCCATACAGAGAAAGACAGATACCATATGTTTTCACTCTTAGGTGGATCCTGAGAAACTTAACAGAAACCCATGGGGGAGGGGAAGGAAAAAAAAGAGGTTAGAGTGGGAGAGAGCCAAAGCATAAGAGACTCTTAAAAACTGAGAACAAACTGAGGGTTGATGGGGGGTGGGAGGGAGGGGAGGGTGGGTGATGGGTATTGAGGAGGGCACCTGTTGGGATGAACACTGGGTGTTGTATGGAAACCAATTTGACAATAAATTTCATATTAAAAAAAATAAATTAAAAAAAATTGTTTCAATTCAAAAAACTTTCATGACAGTCCCGGAGGTTGGCTTGGATCTCTCTCTCTGAGCTCTATGGTACTGCAAATTGTATGAAGTCTACAATGGAATGTGATGAACTTTACTTACATTAGCAACCTGGATGATAGTTTGCCATATACATCTGTTGCTGGGAAACACACAGATTTCTAAGCCTGGCTTCATCTATCTGAGAAAGAAAACTTCCCCATCATTAACAGCTCCTGCCTAAAGGTAACTTTCCAGGTGCCTATAGCCCCCACCCACATAGGGCCAACATTCTTTCCTCCTGGGTTCCATTCAGGGCACACATGTTGTATGTGGGTATGCTTTTGATATTTTGGTTGTTGTAAGATGCTGCACCAATGAAACAATTTATTTATTTATGATAAGAGACACAACTGTGAAATGGACAAATAGATGATTTGCAGGTTTTACCCGATGGGTCATCTGTAATTGAAAAATAATGGAAGATTCATACGCTTTCTGTCATGCATGTGTCGATTTTCTTCACTATCCATGGTATGTAAGAACAATCAGCAGTTTTCTATACTAATTACTCACTAACAAAAACTCTGTTAAAATTGATTGGCCTTGTGATACGATTTTGCCAACACTTAACATACTGTTGCACTTTTTTAATATATTTAAGTCTATGACAAACTGTCTTTAGTGGTTTTCATCATGCCAACACTATTGAGATTTCACTTTATTTGTGTTTTATAGACAGTGCTGAAAATCATAGATCATATAATAGGTGGAAGAATAATCTGATCTATTATCCCTGCAGTAATTCTTGATAGGAAGACAAAAAATTTGCACAGGTCACATCTCTCTCCCGATATTATTCAGAGGTAAAAGGTTGAAACAGATAGTAACCTTTGGAACCAATTAAATATAATTGTACCAATTTCCCCCCGTGACTTATTGTAATTATCCTACCATGAGATGGCACATGTCATTGCAAAGAAGAGCTGAAATTTTTTTTTCATTTTTCAGGAATTTTAATTTTAACTCCTTCCTGCTCTGGAATCTCTGGCTTTTCTTCAACTCCTCAATCCAGGACAGTATTTATAGCACTTTGGGAGGGGGTATAATATCTTTAAGAAGTATCTTCATTGGCTGTACTTTAACAATAATTACAAAAGAAATCAACTTTAACTGTTAAAAATGTAAGATACAGGTTGAAAAAAAATCACTACACTCTTAACACAGAGAGATAAACACCACTAACACACTGATGTTTCTCCTACCAGACTTTTACAATATGCATCACACACTGTAAGCCCCTGAGATGCCATAATGCTGTTTTATTTGTTTATTTGTTTGCCTCTTTCTTTTTCTATTAACAATATGTGGAGCGAGCATCTCTCCGTGTCAACGGACATACATCATTGCTGTCATTTCTAATGGTGGCATGTCCATTTGTTATTTAACCAGCCCGCATTGTTGACATCTAGGTGATTCCAGGACTGCCAGCACTTTTGATTCATGTTTACTTTCTTTCTAATAGTTTCCCGGAGGCCTAGAGTGCAGAGATGTGTGAGTGGGTCATTCTCACCTGTGAGGGGGCTCTGCCTGGGATAGAATCATTTCCCCCATTTCTAGCATGTGCTTTATTTAATACAGGAAAAGAAAAAAAAGGAAAGGTCTGAGGTTTAGCAAAGGGTTATGATTGTCTAACTTGACCCCGTGCTCTGCATTTGCCTTCATGGCATACGTAGACCTAGGTTCTCTGGGCTGGCCCAGAGCCTTCCAGCTCACAGAAGCACCTGCGACAGCAGTAGCTGGTTCAGGACTTAAAGCAGCTCCCTCTCTCATGCACCTCTTCTGTTATCTGTAGCTGACTCAGCAGCTGGTTTGGGGCAAAACAAAATAACAAAAGGAATTCCGCTTTATTTTTCTCCTTTTTGAATTTTTTTACTGTGGCAACATTGAACATGAGATCTCTTCTCTTCACAAAATTTTAAGCGTACGATACAGTATTGTTAGCTTTAGCTGTGATGTTATGCAGCAGACCTTTAGAACCGATTCATCTTGCGTAATCGAAACTTTAGACCCGGTGGACAGCAACTCCCCATTTTCCCCTCTCCCACGGATGAATGGATAAAGCAAGTATGACCTTTACACACAATGGTATATTATTCAGCCTTAAAAAAAGAAGGAAATCCTGCCGCATGTGACAACATGGGTGAATCTTGAGCGCATTACACTAAGTGAGATAAGCCAGTCACAGAAGATAAATACTTGTGTGATGCCACTTGTACGAGGTATCTAGCAGAATGCACTTTTTCTTAAGAATAAGATAGAAAATTATTCTGAAAGTTTAAATCTCTCACCTCTGTCTCCCCTCTCCCTTTAATAATTCTTGCAAAGGAAAAAAAAAAAAAGTAAAGGCAGGACTAGGTAGTTTGATTAAATTTCCCCCACACTGAATGTTCTTGCAGCTGGAGGGTTGGGGAAATGCCTACTCTCTGACGCCCTGCCTGATTCCTGGGCAATGACCCTGGAGACCCTGATCCAATAGCCCATGAGCTGGGCTCCCCACAGTGTCTCCATCCATTGCTGTCATTGCTTGACTGGCCCTGCTTTGCAGCCAGCTTCCTTGACCAACACTGCATGTACTTAGAGGTTTGAGAATCTCAAATTCATGAACTTAGTCTTGACTGCCAGCTTTGACAATGAGCTTTCATTCCAGAACTGGGAACATGACTGTGCTTTCAACTAGACCTTTACCTTATAGTTTAATTCCGAGAATATGCTCTATTGAAACATGGCAGCCACCATAGATAACCATAAGAGTGAGGCCCTGTCTTATCCTTGCTTGTCCAGCCTAGAAATTCCATCATCTCCTGACCTGGACCGCCATGGCCTGTGTCTCTCAGACTCCTGTTGCCCTGACCCACACCCCTGGACTTATTTATATCTGTCAGATTGAGCCCTTGCTATGTTCCATTCATGCCTTTCTGTGTTTCTACTCCATCTGTAGCTCCCGTGGTTTACTCTGGCTTGGAACACCCTGCAGGAGGGGGATAGAAGCACAGGATCTAGAGGGAGAGAAGAACAATAGAAAACCCTGAACTTAGAGCTATATATTACCTACAGGAAGTAAAACACAAGTTAATACTGTGGAAATTAAGTAGTTGTTCAGTCCACCCACCTGCCCTCTCTATTAAAGGTCAGTACGGTTTCCATATATAACACAAGGAAAGTAAAACATAACAAATGAGAAGGTGAGAAGATAGGCCTCACTTGGTACTTAAAAAAACCAACCACAACAGCAACAAAGAAAACACCTAAGCCAGAGTGTCTGCCAATTCTGTGTGATGTTTATAAAATACATAATAGCTGAAAAGAATTCAAAGTCTCACAAAGAAGCATTTTTGTCATCCAAACACCTGTTTCTCCAAAGTTCCTTCTCTGCTTCCAGATTTAAAAATCTGTTCAGGGCACGCGTACAAAAAAAATAATAATAATTACCATGTTAAGATGGTAATTTGGAAGGAGCTCCATGGAACAGCTTCAGCTGTATAATTGAAGCGATGCTCATACATTCACTTGGGGGCCTCCGAACTCTGAGTGCAAGTCACCGCCAATTTCTGAGATGAGGTCTGGTAATGTTTCAAAGCAAAAATTGGGATGAATTTTCATCACAGAAATGAAGTGGGGGTTACATTTTCCTCTCACTCCTGCATTTTTCCTTCCTTCCTGTGCTTCTGGGGATGGTGCTGCCGGGAGCCATTACTCAGAGCTGCTGCATTAGCCCATGCACATTTGTGTGACAGGGTACTTCCTGTGCACCCAGCACTGCTGAGCTGGGAAATAGACTGACCCATGACCTGCTCTAACATGCAGCATCCACCTGGCAGGTCACATCTTGGGTGCCTAGGAGACATACATTTCCTGGAGGACATGAGCGAGGTTTTGAATCTTACTCTTACTGCAAGGATATCCTACAGAACGGCGTGTCCTGGGCAAGTTGAAATCAAGACAAAGGCTGACAAAGTGACAGATACGCTCCCTCAGCTTAGATCAGCCCCAAAACCTGTGCTGCACTTTGCTCCAGGCAAAGGTTTTTCTTTCGCAGCATCTATGATATCTTGGCAGAATTAGGGCTGCTTTTGGGAGCAAGAAACTGCCTGGTTTAACAGTAGCACATTGAATATCTTACATAGCAAGAAGTGCAGAGGTAGCTGGGTCTGGGGTCATTGAGCTACAGCTCCTTTCCATCATCGCAGCCAGATTTTTCCTGTCTCTGCTCCTTGGCATGTTGGCCTTGTCCATCAAGCTATCACTCCCATGGTCACATGGGTCACATGGGTCACATGACAGCATCTTTCCAAAGAAGCTGGATTCTGCCTTCCCATGTATTTCTTTTTAATAGCAGACACTTTTCTTGGGAGACCCTCCCTTATGCCTCTTTGGTGCACACTTAAACCAATCCCTGGAAAGAACATTTATGTCTGTGTCATTTGGCCGAAACTAACCAGTGTGCAGTCCGTCAATCACACGTGGAGGGATGAACACTCAGGATTGATTCTTGGGTTGGCAGACAACCTTGTTGATGATTCTTTTGGGACTCAGTTTTCATGCTTTTCCTAAGGAGACATACCACCTTTCCTCTAAATATGGGGTGGTGGAAAGTCTAACTCAACAAGTATTTACTATGCATCTGCTGGGTCTTGAGCACTGCCCTAGATGCTATAAGGTGTTAAGAGGTAACCAAGGCATTCTTCTAATCCTTAGGTTGCTTAGAATCTCATGAAAAGCCTAAGATAATTCATATTATATAAGGTAAGGCATATTATAATAAACACCACATGAGAGTTTAAGCTATTTTGGTAATTGTACTCAGTCAGGATCAGAACCCATTCATGCAGGGCTGGTCCTTTAAGTAAACCCCTGCTCCTCAGGGCAAGTTTAAATCTGGGATATTAAATAGGGGTTTGAGGATGGGGTTAGGCCACCTCTCATCAGTGGATTATTTTAGGGCAAGTGGAGACATAGCAAGCAAAGTGCAGCATCAGGGAAGGAAATGAACCACCATTTATTGAGAACCAGTTACAGGCTAGACCTTTTCATATGCTTTACCTCATTTAATCCAATTAGAGAGCATCACTCAAGGTTTGAGGTAGTTATTATTATTCCCACAGTTGTAAATAAGGTAATTGACATTCAGGAAAGTTGAGCAGCTCACCCAAATTACCATGAGGCCATCTCAGAGTATCTGGAAACAAGATCAGGATTTCTCTTTTGGAGGCCCTGAGTTTTCTAGCTCTTAGACCCAGAGAGTAATCTAGGTCCCTCCCACGGTCATAGACGTCTATAGGCAAGAAGAATATTGGTGATTAGCCAGAATGTCCTAAAATAATTGGCCAGAATGCTAGAAAGAGCAGTGTGTATATGCCACAGGTTTTACATTCAGCCACTACCATCTATAACTTTTTAGTAGTCTCTTTCTTCAAAGAACTTAGATTCCAGCTGTGATTTCAGACCAAATAATAAAAAGTGTGGAAAGAGGGTAAGTCTATGTTGAGGCAATGAATATTGTCCTCTCTAAAGAATTCTTTTTTTTAAATAATGTATATTCATTTATATAAAATAATTTATTTTTTAATTTACATCCAGGTTAGTTAGGATATAGTGCAACAATGATTTCAGGAGTAGATTGCTTAATGTCCCTTACCCATTTAGCCCATTTCCCCCCTCCCACCACCCCTCCAGTGACCCTCTGTTTGTTCTCTATATTTAAGAGTCTTTTATGTCTTGTCTCCCTCCCTGTTTTTTTTTAAACTTTCTTAAAAATTTTTTTTTGAAATGTTTATTTATTTTTGAGAGAGACAGAGACAGAATGTGAGTGGGTTAGGGGCAGAGAGAGAGGGAGACACGGAATGCGAAGCAGGCTCCAGGCTCTGAGCTGTCAGCACAGAGCCTGACGTGGGGCTCAAACTCACGAGCTGTGAGATCATGACCTGACCCAAAGTTGGATGCTAAACTGACTAAGCCACCCAGGCGCCACCCCTTCCCTGTTTTTATATTATTTTTGCTTCCCTTCCTTTATGTTCATCTGTTCAGTATCTTAAATTCCTCACATGAGTGAAGTCATATGATATTTGTCTTTCTCTGACAATTTCACTTAGCATGCTACTGTCAAGTTCCATTCAAGTAGTTGCAAATGGCAAGATTTCATTCTTTTTGATTGCCAAATAATACTCCATTGCATATATATACACCACATCTTATTTATCCACTCATCCATCGATGGACATTTGGGCTCTTTCCATATTTTGGCTGTTGTTGATAATGCTGCTATAAACATTGGGGTGCATGTGTCCCTTCAAAACAGCGTACCTGTATCCCTTGGATAAATACCTAGTAGTGAAATTGCTGGGTCATAGGGTAGTTCTATGTTTAATTTTTTGAGGAACCTCCATACTGGTTTCCAGAGTGGCTGCACCAGTTTGTGTTCCCACCAGCAGTGCAAAAGAGATCTTCTTTCTCCGCATCCTCGCCAGTATCTGTTGTTGCCTGAGTTGTTAGTGTTAGCCATTCTGACAGATGTGAGGTGTCATCTCATTGTGGTTTTGATTTGTATTTCCCTGATGATGAGTGATGTGGAGCATTTTTTCATGTGTCTGTTAGCCATCTGGATGTCTTCTTTGGAGAAGTGTCTATTCATGTCTTTTGCCCATTTCTTCACTGGATGATTTGTTTTTTGGGTGTTGAGTTTGAGAAGTTCTTTATAGATTTTGGATATTAACCCTTTATCTGATATGTCATTTGCAAATGTCTTCTCCCATTCTGTCGGTTGCCTTTTAGTTTTGCTGATTGTTTCCTTCGCTGTGCAGAAGATATTTATTTTGATGAGGTCACAGTAGTTCATTTTTGCTTTTGTTTCCCTTGCCTCCAGAGACGTGTTGAGTAAGAAGTTGCTGTGGCCAAGGTCAAAGAGGTTTTTGCCTGCTTTCTTCTCTATGATTTTGATGGCTTCCTGTCTTACATTTAGGTCTTTTATCCATTTTGAGTTTATTTCTGTGGATGGTGTAAGAAAGTGGTCCAGGTTCATTCTTCTGCATGTCGCTGTCTAGTTTTCCCAGCACCATTTGCTGAAGAGACTGTCTTTATTCCATTGGATATTCTTTCCTGCTTTGTCCAAGATTAGTTGGCCATACATTTGTGGGTCCATTTCTGTGCTCTCCATTCTGTTCCATTGATCTGAGTGTCTGTTCTTGTGCCAGTACCATGCTGTCCTGATGATTACAGCTTTGTAATACATCTTAAAGTCCGGGATTGTGATGCCTCCAGCTTTGATTTTCTTTTTCAAGATTGTTTTGGCTCTTTGGGGTCTTTTCTGGTTCCATACAAATTTTAGGAATGTTGTTCTAGCTCTGTGAAGAATGCTGGTGTTATTTTGATAGGGATTGCAAGAATTCTCTTTATCTATCTTCTCTTTCTTTGCCTGCTGAGGTTGGATGCCAAACCTGAAATTCTGAAAGATCATGTAATTCAGGACAAAGACATTCAGGCTCAATGAGCAGGAAATGGGAAGGATATTACAGATGTAAAATGAGGTGCCTAGTTAGCAACACCTGAATCAACACTTCCATTCCCTGCTTATTCCTTGTCTATTTACACAATTAATTTTTGTCGTCTGTATATTGTACTTATCACATTAACATTTGTTGTAAAGCACTGAAAATATGAGCACCATGAAATAGTAGAAAAAAGATAAAGAAGTAATATAGACATTAAAAGTACTTGAAAAAGCTACAATGATTTTGATTTGTAAAATTTAAAATCTTATTACATTTAATTACAAGGCTGACTGGGAAAAATATTTCCAGAAAGTATGTCAAAAGGATTATTATATTATAAGAGCTTGTACAAACAGATAAATAATGAAGACCTTGAAAATAATATGATTAAAACATTCAAAAGAGGATATTAAATTGTTAAACCAATGTCTAAAAGAATGGTCAGTTTTTAAGAAATGCCAATTAAAACAATCAGGAGATATTGCTTTCACCTGTCAACTGGCCAAGATTTTTTTTTTTTTTTTTTTTTTTTCCAATAAATGAAAATGACCAGTGCTGGCAAGGATGTAGTTGGCACTCACCCACTGCTGAGAGTCTAACCTTCCTCGAGAAAGCTCTTAGACAATTTGGATCCAAGTGTTAAAAGTGTCCAGAATCTTTGATTTGATAGTATGCTAATGAAGACATCAAGTCTAAAACGAAAAAAGAAGCCCTAAGTATGGGATAATCTTTAAACAAAAAGGCATTTTCGGCCCAAATTTTCAAAAATAGGGACTTGTTTAAGTAGAGGATATATGATAAATAATGTTAGAGAAGTTCTTACACAGCATATGCAATTTCTGTGATGTTAAAATAGCAACTAAACACAGGGATATAAATGTAAACCATCACACCAAGACTCTGCCCTGTCTCCACGGAGCTTGCTAATCGGTTGACTGGGGCAAGACATATATTGGCATAGCTGGGAGAATACCAGAAAAGCAAAGGATCCATAAGAGGAAGTGTGACAGAGTGAAAGCATGTCACCTATGGGGATACAGCAGGGGTGCAACTTAGAATAACTGGGGTTAATCATGGATCTTTCTTCCTGCATTTATTTATATTTAAAATTGGAAAATTAAGGCAAGGTTGTTGCAGAAAAATTGGAAAATGCAGAAAAGGCAAAAATGGCTTGCAGTTCTCCAGACCACAATTCACCTCTTGATAAGTCTCCTGTACTTCTTTAGCAAAGATGTCTAGGGTTAGGAAGAATTGGACCTGAGAAAGAACTGTTGGATATTCATGAAAGTAAAGGCAAACAGGTCTTTTAAAAACACAGCACTCAGTCAGACTTTGTACTGATGAATCTCAAGACTCCAAGAGCCCCGGCTTTACTCATCTGTGAAAATGAATGATAACAGTAATGCTCTCTTCATCAAGGGTCATTGAGGGGACTAAATGACATAATAACTTGTATTAATTTTCTAGGGTTGGCATAATAAGATACCATAGACGGTGTGGGTTGAATAACAGAAATTATTTTCTCACAGTTCTGGAGGCTGGAAGTCCAAGATCAAGGTGTTCGCAGGTTTGTTTTCCTTTGCGGTCTCTCTCCTTGTTTGCATATGGCCACGTTCTTGCTGAGTCCTCACGTGGTCATTCCTTGGTCTGTGTTGTCTATAACCTAACCTCTTTGTAGAAGGACATCAGTCATATTAGATTAAGGTCCACTTCATTTTAAGTTAATCACTTCCTTGAAGGCCCTATCTCCAAATGCATTCACATCTGAGGTATTGGTGTAATGACGTCAACATAGGAATTTTGTGGGGGTATAATTTAGCCCATGACAATGATATATCCTTTTAGTCTCCTGCTTGGCTTACAATAGGACTTTTAAATTGGCTGTTATTTTTATTAGATAGAGCCACGTTTTTCTACCATATGACATTTTATAGCTCTTGTAGAAGTTCATTTTCTTTTTTATAAGCAGCAAAAGTCCTGCCATGTGGCACATTCTTTTACTTTTGGGAAACCCTGAGTTGAACAAATTTGTCTAATGCTGCCACATTTCAGTTAACATCTATTAATTAACATCTAAAGAATTTGTGTATGGCAGAAAATTCCTAGGAAGCACTGACCTGTACTAATAATACAAACTGAAAGCTTGAGATTAAAAAAAAAAGCATCTGTACTTGGTTATGATAAGTGTTTTATTTGGACTTGGTGGCCACTGAAGAAACTACACTCTAATGGAAAGAGAGAAAGTATGTGCTTAGCCTGTTTCACTGCATCCCCCAGCTCTCTACTGCCTCCCTCCCCTCTCCATTTGAAGGAGCTGATCATCTATAAAATGGATTTTAAATGGACTCCCTAAAGAAGAGTCAGCATCTCCCTAAATCTACCTACATTGCTTTCATAGTAGTCAAGTGTAATTTAATTCATTTTAATGTCTTTCCTCTCTAGTCCCTGCTGATCAAAAGGTTCTATTGCAGAGAGGTGGGAGGGGGAAATTACTAATCAAATTATTTGCAAATTTCAATAAATTTTAGAAATGCAGCTCATGTCACAGACAAACCATAGGAATTACCGAATCCATCCCTTCAATTCATGCTCTCAGTGTCAGTTTATTAGATAAATAAAGTGGAAACCTGATATTCTCTGTCCTTTAACATATAAGTAATCGTAGGGACATAAGTTATTTCGCTGTGCGCTGTGTTTAATAATTACAAATTGTTAAAGGCTCAGTATTTTGTTAATTTGAGGTTAAGATCTAAAGTGTTTGTTTCTCTCTATTGTTTTAGGGCATGTTAATTAGTTTGAGTTTACCTTGCCATGCTGGTCTGTGGACCGTGAGTCCTATTCTGACAACACCTGATCACTTGTCAGAGTCACTTGTGTTTATGGAGTTTGAGTGGTTGCCTTCAGTGAATGTGCTGACATTTGCTCACTCTCTGTAACGCCTGATAAAAGAAATGTAACCCTTGCTTTTGTTCCTAGCACACTTCCTATTAGAGAGCAGTTTAGTCCTTGAAGTAAGCACGACCTTACTCTTGTTTATAAGCACAGCTACTTTAAACCACAACTGATAGTCATGTCTCTCATAGCACCATTATCTTTCATACTAGGTAAAGCCTTTCTCTCCACTTAAATAAAGACAAACTTCTTTTAGCTTTACAGCTGACAGCTGCCTGGCATTAAAAACCAATTGTAACCAGTTGCCTGTGGCTAATAAACTAGTGGGTAGTCATTTTAGATGCTGAAGTATTACATTAAAATTTATGAAAAGGGGAGAGAGAGAGAAAGAGAGAGAGAGAGAGACTGCCTGATGCCATTGTGTCCTGTGTTGTAGAACAAACTGAGGGAAGATTCAAGCCACCCCCAGCAGTGATGCTCCTAGACTGAACTGGGCACAGGCTGTGCCCTTAGCTGGTGGATGCCTAGGCCAAGGGAGGACAGAGCACTTACAACATTAAGATAATTTAATGCCCAAGGTGTTTGACACTGTGGAGTATCGACCCTCGCTTTACTCATTCAGTGACTGTAACCCAGTGTCTGCACTGTGGTGATGTTGCAATAGAACAGTGATTAAGTCAGACAAGAATGTGGCCACCATAAAGCTGGTATTCCAGAGAGAGACAGTGAACAGACACAAGGTAGACTGACCCTGGGGATCTCAAATCAAAAGAGGCTGAATGCATCGAAAATGACTTGATCTTTCCTCTCCCTTCCAACTCTAGACAAGAAAGGTATTTTTCAAGAAAGAAGGAATCAGACAATTTTTAAATTCATTCTCCCTACCCATCTTTCTCTCCCCATCTCTCTCCCTCTTCTCTCTCTTATATACTAGAACAATAATTCCTAGACATCATTTTAGAATATTAAAACAAAAAACCCCAATAATCTGTGGGGGTCTATGTTGAATTGTCAACTCCTCCCCCCATGGTTTTGTGTGTATGTGTATGTGTTAGTATGTGACTAACTCTTTTATGTTCAGTTTGCACAACACTTATGATGTAAGTACTCTTAATATTCCCATTTTACAGATAATGAATGCAGTGGAAGCTCAAAGAGGCTATATGCACTGCCAATCTAACCCAACAGGTGGGCAAGTTGGACTCCCGACCATTCAATACTTGGGCTCTCATCACCACCATTCTCTTTAAAACAGTAAACAAACAAGCAACCAACAAACAAAACCCTACAAAGCTTGCATCACCAACAAGGCGGGAAAGACATAATTCCAGAAATTCTAAAATCATCTTTACGAAAAACTCCCTTGTTCTTATTTTCCTTATTTCACTGTGGACTGGAGAAAGCTTTGTCAAAGTCCTGGTCTGGCCCACGGACTTGCACTTAGGAATCCTGGTTCCAAGTCTTCAGCAACAAAAAAAACTTTTCATCCACATCCCAGGTGATTTTCTAGAGAGTTTAGATCAAGAACATATGTGAGTTAGTCAGTTTAAGAACATACAGGATTCATTTCGTGAATGACCTTCAAATGCATTTACAAAATATCTCAATTCTAACCCCTCTACCAGGTGCCAGAAGCTATGCAGAATTAGGAGACGGAAATAACCCTCAAGTGAGGATGAGGCAAGGTCCTTATAACAGAGTCCAAGAACATCAGGGGTTTGGGAATCCCTGGGAATGAACTGCAAAATTTTGCCAGCTCAGGCAATGCTACATCTTCCCTACACCTTGGAGAGAAAGTCTTCCTGAGCATTCATTTTCATAACCCCAAAGAACTTAAAAATCAATAGTTTCGACCACTAAGGTATGATTCTGAGCAAATTGCTTGGCTATTTAGTACCTTAGTTTCTCCATCTGTCAAATCAGAATAATTTGATTCCTATCTGACATAATTTTATTCCTTTGACATTCCTGAAAAAATGTATACAGGTCAAGATTTTATAAATTAAAATATTTGAAATTAATTTAGGAATCTGACAATTTAAAGGAATCCTGGGTTGAATCTTTTTGAAAACTGAACACAGTCCTTTACTTTAAAGGCTAATTATACTCAAGAATCTATTTTGAGGTTCAGATTTTTGTATATTGGATTTCCTAATGTGAGACACACCTGCATCCTAAAAACTCACATCGTGGTTGGGGGAAGGTATCATCATCCCAGGAAATGATTCCAATTTTAAAAAAATTATGACTTATGCTTAGGGGAAACACATTTTTGTTTATTTCCCTATATTTTAATATTTAAAACTTAAACATTTTGAATACTAATGAGATAAAGTATGTGTTCTCTCTCCTTCTCCTCTGTGAGAGAACTTGTACAGTTTAGTCTGTAATTCTCCTGGAGCAGCTCCATTTCTCTGTTTCATTAGATGTTCTCTTCTGATGCCTTGTATGTTCCTCCTTCTCAAATATTTAGTATTCTATACTCACTGCTTCTTGAAAATTGTTATTTTTGTTTGCTCCCGAAAGCCAATACACTTCTAAATTAAGAATACATGAAAACAGTAAATATTTCATTTCTGCCAACCATGTGGATGGAAGAGGGGGTAAAGGGGAGATGAAGTGAGCCAGTGAACACACACAGTGACACGCAATCACTTCCAGGTAGATTAGGAAACTGTGGCAGGGGTTGTTTTACATCAGAGCTGCTCTCAGGGAGAGCAGACAATCCTAGGTGACTTTTGGGGCATCAAATATTTCTACTTCTTAGAAATTCCTAAAGGTGCGACTTTGTCCCTTAAAGAGGAAGATCTGGGGGCCCCGTGGGTGCTGAAGGAACTCACTTCCTTATTGCTTTTTCCTGACTCTGCTAGTCCATGCAAGGTGCAGCACACACATTGCAGCAACATCCCATGCTCAGATGGCACTTAGGAACAACGTACGTGGAATGTTCCGTAACATGATTCTGTTGACTATGGCCCACTTTCCAGGGTGAATTCCTGTAAAAGACTCAGAATTAGATATCATTTAAGAAGAAAATCAACCACCCCACCAGGGAGTGAGGCTTCTTTCATTGGCCTCAATAACCTGCACCTTCCGAAAAACAGGCTATAGGGGATGGTTTAGTCAAGAAGAAGGCAGTGGGGTGAAGGGAATAAAGGAGAAGGTCATCAGGTTTCCTTGAGATAAAACAAGGCTCTGGGAAAAAGCACACAGTTCCCCATCCTCACCATGGGCTAAGGAATTACATCTTCTTTCTTGAGGAATGTTTTGTAGATAGGGAGGAAGATTTCCCTAAAAACTCTGCCAAAAGGCACAGCTACACAGAGACCAAGCAAATTCTAAATTAATGAAATCCTAGAAAATCAGCATTAGATCAAGCATCGTGTGCTATTCTGCCCAACTCCTCCATCGTATGTGGATTTCTGTCTAACCCCACACCTACTGGCAATGTTGGAACATCTCTGGTGTTGGAGGGTTCACTGCTTCCATGACTGGACAGCTCTAACCATCATGTAGTAATGCCCTTCTTGGAGCAGTTATTAAAGCCTTCTTTACTAGGCAGTTGGAACATAGCAGTGAATAAAACACATGTGATCCCAACTTTAGGGACCTTAGAATTCAGTGGAAGATAGAATGAAACTAGCAACTACGATATTGTATTCTTCCTTATTGAGTTCGCATGCCCACAAATGCCATTCACTCATACACAGTAAATCCAACCCACCTCCCACAGGACAAACCCATCTGGTATCTGAAGACAATGATCATATTTCCTTTTACAACCTAAAAATACTCTTCTTCCTTCCTCTCTCCCTTCCTCCCCAAAGTGAATTAGATAAATCTCAAAGTTAGAAGGAGAAACAAACTATACCTTTCAGTGTATGTATGCAGTGCCAGAATATTATAGATTATATACACAAAGGCAAGCAAGGCAATACTTGGTTTTCCTTCTTGCCTTTTGAAAGGAAAACAAAACTCAGTTTGTGAAGAACAGAAAGTGACATTACTCTTGTGTAAAGATGTTTTACCTTAACTAGTCTTGCTGGAAAACTTGGCTCCCTCTTCCATACCTCCCCTCAAACATTTATTATACTTTCATATCTTCAAACTTTTCAATAAGAAATATAAAACCTAACAAAGAAACCTAAGCAAATTAAGTGAGACCTATTTTTTTTTTCACCTGCAAAATGGATTTCAGTTTTGCCTTATGGAGGTCTTATGTTTCATTATTATTAAAAATGTCATGAATGTTTTGCCTGCTGGGAGCACAGATTTTTCTCCTATTTTTCAATCTTATTCAAAGCCCCTTACTGCATATTTTATGAGTTATAGCAGGTTTTTAGTTGTTGCTTTTAAAAATTACAAACTCCAAAGCCTATGGTGGCATTCTACTAAGTGGTCTCTGCACATGTAGTGTTGAACATTTACGGGAAGTAATGTAATAAGAGAAACATTTGTGGGATGAATATATCCTTGGGTACCTTTTAGAAACAGAAATAGGGCTTATCGAGGGAGCGTGCTGAGTTCCTCCACATACTAATTTCATGAGACCTTCTTCCAACTTGGGTGGCTTAGATCACAGACTACACCATCATCTTCTTTTCTGTGCCAATTTTGGGGAATCTATCATTAGAGTCCTGTAAAGAAGCTGAAATTGGGTGCATTTCCTTGAAGTCTCCTGTTTTCTCTTCGTCTTGCCTGCTGGGATGCTGTGAGCTTCTTGAACTTACAGTGTGTGTCTAGAATGTGAACTATTCCCTTTGTAGTTGGGAAGAATTGAGGGTGTTCATGTAAAATCGAGCAAAAATAGCTGAGAAGTAGTTGAGTTGGAGAACATTGGGATTTTAGTAGTTTTTAAAGGGTTTTTTTTCCAAAAAAGTATTTCCAGAAAGTCTGGAGAGAATGTGATTATGAGAATAAAATGGGATAAGGCTTGTGAAATGCTTAGCACAGGACCTGGTACCTTAAAAGTGCTCAAAGTTAAATATTATTCTCATTAAGTTGCAGGTATACACACTTGAGGGTGTTTCTCTATAAACCCCTCAAAGGGATTTGGAAAATAGCTTTTTAAGGGGAAGTTCATTGCGTCTGGAAACCTGCAGGAAAGAACACCTCATATGCCTGCATCTGGAATCTAGGATCGATAGCAATGTCCAAGAGCAAATAATGGTAACCTGAAGTGAGTTGGTTACACTGGGCAATAAAAAGGAATGTTGGTGAATTTGATAAGGATTTGAGCACTCCTTGTCTGTTGTATCTTGAGATGGCTTTGTTCAAAAGTGAACTTCAGAGGACAATAAGCCTCATGACCTCTCCAAATGAATTTGGTTTTGGGCCTCCTCCAAACAGATCAACTGAGGGAAAAACGCATCTCTATGAGGGTCAGAGTAGTAGATCCTCAGTGTCATGAGAGAGAGTCACAACTTAGTTCTAAGTTGTCTCTGTCTTCTTTCTTTCTTACCCCTCAAGACCACATCCCAGTGCCATGGTCTACCTGAGGAAAGGGGTTCCCTCTCACCATCCCCACCCCTGCCCACACACACACTAAAGGTTGCTTTCATGTGGTGCTGTACTCACTCGTGTATCCTGGCTCTTTCTAGCTAAGGTGGAATGGGGGAAATTTTTCTTTTTCTTCCACCCCTCAATTCTTCCATTGCCCTCTTCATTGTCCTTGGTGCTACTTTTTGAGAACCTTAAACCTGTTCTTTCATATTGCTCCTGATCTCCCAACTAGGGAAACCCCCTTGGGCAACCCAACTCAAATATTACAGCATTTCATCCCTTTTGGGGCAATCCTCAGCCAAGACAGTGTTCCCTCAAATTCTGGAACTGAAGGTGATTTATTTGATATATAGATGTACACGTTAATAATAATACCCATGAAGGCAAATATTCAATGAACATTTATTATGTACTAGATATGGCTCTAGATGTTTTTTGTATGTGTTCATTTCATTTAATTCTCATACAAACGCTAACATTTTGACCCAGAGAGTTTATTTATTTAGCATTCTATACTAGGAAGGATTGACGAATAGATTATTCCTACTTGTGAGGGGTGGGTTACAAATTTAATTTTCAAACTTTCTGAAGGCTGAGATACTGCTAGTGTAAAGAGATCATACTGAATGACTGTGATGTTTGATCTCCCCTCTATTTTTTTTCTGAAATGCCTATAGCCTTTCAGAATGGACTATGGCAGCCTGACTCATGCATTTATATCTAAATAGCTAAAGGGTGAGTAGCATTAATAAAGAGAGGCAATTATCTTAAACATCAGCCCTTGCTGATAACATGGAGGCCATGCTGGAGACAGGTGGGAATTCAAAGCAATGACCAGGTCAGTAAAATATGAAACTAGGAGGTATAGGGCAGCTGAGTCTGATCATGTGTTTTGGGTTCACCAGGAGTTCAGATGTCAAGGCTGTTGTTATAAAGCCTCTTTAGCAGCGGCTCTGGCTACATGGAATGATATGAAAAGAGCAGGTGAACACCCACCAGACATCACAGCTACATATGCGCACATGGACGGCAACACCATCAGCAGCAGCATCCTCAAACGGGAAGGCAGTGACAACTGCATCACAAATGAGTATCAACACCAGACTACTGGCTTCCTTAAATCCAGAGCAGAGGAGAATAATGAGTAAATTCACTAGCCACATTTTTATTTGTCAAAACCAGTCCTTTTTCGCGGGGAGATGATCTGCCTTAGTTAAACCTACAAATGTCTGTTATTAAATTGAAATGTGTGGGTGTTCCCCCATTTGTGTATTAACCTTGTGCATTTTATCATCTCACAGCAGAAGTCCACTTAGGTTATGTTTCTATAATTAATCCCAACATAAGATAATATTGCAGAAGTCAAAGCAGACCCTTATTCATGAATTTACTCAGTAGTTTTTCTTCCTCTTGTGTAGATATTAACCACTGTGTCATCTTTAACTACAACATTTTTGTGATCCCCAAGCCAGTGTTGAACAGGATAATCTCTTTGAATCAAACTATTGAAAGTGCTCAGATTGTCCAGCCCTAAAATATAAAAATATAGTAAATATTATGGAGATGTCTGAATCTATTCTAGATCTTTATCAAGTAGCATGTTAAGTGTGTCGGGCAATGTTCACATGCTAGCACAGCTGGTGCTTTTCTTTGTATATTTTCAAAAGCAAAGTTCCCCTTGCATTGCTGGATGGTTCTCCTCTGAAGCAGAAATAGTGCGATCACCATCTCCTGTATAGTTACTGACATCGCCACTTTTCTTGGAGATAATATTTCTTTCCAGGGGCAAAGAAAAGTAAATCTCCTTAGTTGAGTAATCCAAGTACAGAGGGTCCCAGAGATCTTGGCAAGCATAGAGCCTTATTCTGGAGGACCCTGAAGATTGACCCCTTACCAGTCTTTCCCCTTAGTTTTGTTGGCACGTCTGTGAATGAAGTTCCTTGTCTGCCTTCATTTCCATCAAGAAAATATTGTCTAGGTACAGAGCTGATGATTGAATTTTGGCTTAGATGCAAACACAAAAGGCCGATGTCACTAGATAGCAAGGCTGTGGTGATATTAACTTCAACCATTATCCTAGAGGCAGGTCTATTCCCTACTCACTGAGTTCAACACCAGCAGGACCCCGATTGCTTTGCATATAACACCATAATATTTCTGTGAGACAGAAATCCCAGGAAGATATGATGTAATTTCTGCCTGTCCATAAACTTTCCCACTGGATGACACTAAAGTGTATAAAATTATATTTCTCTTTCCTTGCCTTTCCATTTTAGAGGTGAAATTTATATTCACTGTCAGAAAGAGAAGAAAAACTTCCAGGACAAAAAAAAAGCCCTTTTCTTCTTTTTCCTTTTTCCTATCTTCATGGCATACATAAAAATTAAGTTGTAGGCTATAATATAACTTCCCTGCTTTCATTGCCCTTATGATTTTTTCCCCAGGATTTACACTTGTTAATATACTAAGAGGGTAGTGCTATCCCCTGATAGATACCAATCTGGCATCCTGAGCCACTGAGATGTTTGTTCTCCCATCTGATTTCCTGAAATGCCTACAGTTATTTTTCATGGTTATATTATTATAATGTACTCATTGATCAAATACATATCTTTCAAGATCACATTTTTGAGGTAATGGCATTAGTCAGAGGAGTTATTTAGCTAGTGCACAGTGCAGCGTTTCAGCTGCTGCAGCACTCCCTGTTAAGATTGCTCAGGTTTTGCTTCTTATTATGCAGACCCATTCTGAGAGTTCACCAAGTGCTGAGAAAGAACTGGAACAAAGTGGGTCCAGATTTGGAGCTATTTATTTTAGTGAACTTCCTGCATTGTGCAATCATCATTATAAATCAGTTTTAGAACATTTTCATCATCAATAGGCATCACTAATACCTATTCCATATTAATCCCCATTCTCATACTCCCTCCCTAGACAATCACTAATCTACTTTCTGTCTCTATAACTCTACCTTTTCTGGATATTTTTAAAATTTTTATTTATTTTGAGGGAGGGAGAGAGAGAGAGAGAGAGAGAGAGAGCAAGCATGAGCAGAGGAGGGTCAAAGAGAGGAAGAGAGAGAATCCCAAGCAGGCTTTGCACTGTCAGTGCAGAGCCCAATATGGGGCTCCATCCCAGGAACTGTGAGATAATGACCTGAGCCAAAATCAAGAGTTGGTTGCTCAACTGACTGAGCCACCCAGGTGCCCCTGGATATTTTTAACAAATGGAATCATATAATGTATGGTCTCTTGTATCTAGTTTCTTTCACTGAGAATAATGCTTTTGGGGTTTATCTATGTCATAACATGTATTGGTAGTACATTACTTTTAATTGCTGAATAGTGTTCCATTGTATGGATATATGACATTTTGTCTCTCCATTCATCAGTTGACATTTAGGTTGTTTCCAATATTGGGTACTTGTGAATAATGCTAAGAACATTTGGTTACAAGTCTTTGTGGGGACAAATGTTTTCATTTTTCTTGAGTACATATGAAAGTATTTAAAACAATTTTTTAAGTTTATTTATTTGGGGAGAGAGAGCACAAGTAGGGTAGGGGCAGAGAGAGGTAGAGAAAGGATTCCAAGCAGGCTCCAAGCTGTCAGTGCAGAGACTGATGCAGGTCTTGATCTCACGAACTGTGAAGTCATGACCTGAGCTGAAATCAGGAGTCCAATGCTCAACTCACTGAGCCATCCAAACACCCCTAGAACTAATTTTTAAAACAGCTTTATTTTTGTTGATCTGTTCTGTTTAGTTGTTGTTGTTTCTACATTGTTTAATTTGTTCTAATCTTTATTATTTCCTTTCTTCATCGGGCTTTAGGCTTAATTTGCTCTTCCTTTTCTAGCTCCTTTAGGTGTAAGGTTTGGTTGTGGATTTGGGACTTTTCTTGCTTCTTAAGGTAGGCTTGTGTTGCAATATATTTCCCTCTTAGGACTGCCTTTTCTGCATCCCAAAGGTTTTGAACTGTCATGTTTTCATATTCATTTGCTTCCATGTACTTTTTTTATTTCTTCTTTAATTTCTTGGTTAATCCATTCATTCTTTAGTAGGGTGTACTTTACCATCCATGTATTTTTGGTCTTTCCAAAATTTTTCTTGTGGTTGACTTCAAATTTTATAGCATTATGGTCTGAAAATGTGCATGGTATGATTTCAATCTTAGATACTAGCAAATCAAATCCAATAGTACATTAATACAAATACTGACCATGATCATGTGGGATTTATTCCTGGGCTGCAAGGGGGGTTCAATTTCTGCAAATCAGTGTAATACACCATGTTAATAAAAGAAAGGTTAAGAACCATGTAATCCTCTCAATACATGCAGGAAAAAAAAGCATTTGACAAAATACAGCACTTTCTTTCTTTCTTTCTTTCTTTCTTTCTTTCTTTCTTTCTTTCTTTCAGCATCCTTTCTTGATAAAAACCCTCAGCAAAGTAGGGATAGATGGAACATACCTCATTATCATAAAGGCCATATGTGAAAGACCCACAGCTAATATTATCAATATTAGGAAAAACTGAGGTCTTTTCCTCTATGGTCAGGAACAAGACAGAATGTCCACTCTCACCATTACTATTTAACATAGTACTAGAAGTCTTAGCCTCAGCAATCAGCCAACAAAAAGAAATAAAAGGCACCCAAATTGCCAAAGAAGAAGTCAATCTTTCACTCTTTGCAGCTCACATGATACTCTATGTAGAAAACCCAAAAGACTCTACCAAAAAAATTTCTAGAACATGAACTCAGCAAAGTTGCAGGATATAAAATCAACATACAGAAATCTGTTGCATTTCTATACACCAATGAAACAGCAGAAAAAGAAATCAAAGAATCTATCCCATTTATAATTGTACCAAAAACCATAAGATCCCTAAGAATAAAACTAACCAACAAGTTGTACAATCCAGCAATTGTACTAGTTGGTATTTACCCAAAGGATACAAAAATACAGATTCAAAGGGGCACGTGCACTCCAATGTTTACAGCAGCATTATGAACAATAACCAAACTATAGAAAGAGCCCAAATGTCTGTCAACTGATGAATGGATAGAGGAGAGGTGGTATATATGTACAATGGAATATTACTCAGCCATCCAAAAGATTGAAATCTTGTCATTTGCAATGGCACGGATGGAGCTAGAGTGTATTATGCTGAGTGAAATAAATCAGTCAGAGAAAGACTGATTTCACTTCTATGTGGAATTTAAGAAACAAAATAGATGAATATATGGGAGGGGGAAAAGAAAGAAAAAAGAGAGAAACGAACCATAAGAGATTGTTACACCATAAGATAGAGAACAAACTGAGGGTTCGTGGAGGGAGGTGGGTGGGGGATGGGCTAGATGAGTGATGGGTATTAAGGAGGGCACTTGCTGTGATGAGCACTGGGTGTTGTATGTAAGTGATGAATCACTGAATTCTATTCCTATAACAAATATCGCACTGTATGTTAACTAAAATTTAAATAAAAATTTGAAAATAAAAAACCCACTTTATTGGCATGTAACTGACACACAATAAACTAAATTAATTAATTAAATATTTATGTATTTATTGATAGAGAGAGAGTTGATCAACATGGGGAGAGACAGAAAGAGAGGAGAGAGAGAAAAATCCTAAGCAGGTTTCACACTGTCAGTGCAGAGCCTGTCGCGGGCTCCATCTCACAAACTGTGAGATCATGACTTGAGCTGAAATCAAGAGTTGGACTCTTAATCAACTGAGCTGCCCAGGCACTCCTGAATATATTTAAAGTGTACAGTTTGAAGAGCTTGGACGTAGGTATACACCTGCCAAATCATCACCACAATTAAGGTAATAAGCACATACATCACCCCCAAATAATTCCTCCTGCTGCTGGAATCCTCCTGCTTATCCTTCCCCACCACTCCCATCTTCAGATGACCACTGGCTTGCTTTCTGTCACTGTCGATTAGTTCTCATCTTCTAGATTTTATATCAGTGGAATTATAAAGCATATATTCTTTTTTTGTATGACTTTGTTCACCCAGCATAATTATTTAGCAGTTTATCCATGTTGTAGTGCATATCAATACCTTCTTCGTTTTTTATCGATGAGTAATATTTCATGGTCTGTATATACCTCAGTTTGTTTATTCATTCATCTGTTGATGAGTATTTGGGATGTTTCCATTTTTTTTGCCTATTATAAACAAAGCTGCTTTAAACATCCATATTTTCATGAATGCAGACTTTCTTTCCTTTCTCTTGGGTACATTCCCAGGAATGGAAAGTCTACATTATATTCTACATGTATGCTTCACATTAGAGGAAATTGCTAAATCATCTTCCAAAATGATTGTTCCATCTGACTTTCCCACTAGCCATGCATCGAGACTTTCTATTCCTCCAGGTTCTTGCTATCTTGTTATGGTCAGTTTTTTTTAGCTTTAACCATTCTAATAAGTGTGAAGTGTTATTTACTGTGGTTTTAATTTGTGTTTCGCTAACAACAAAGGATGCCGAGGATCATTTCATGTACATATTTGCCATCTGTGTATTGTCTATGGCGAACTATCTGTTTAAAACTTTCGCCCATTTAAAAAAATTAGGTTGTTTGCTTTCTGAATATTGAATTTTGAGAGTTCTTTATAAATTCTAAATACAAGTCCTTTATCGGACATATGCTTTGCAAATACTTTCTTCCAGTCTGTGGCTTGTCATTTTATGAATCAAAAAAAAGTTGGAGCAGCTATATTAATATCAGATAAAACAGATTTCAGAGCGAAGAATATTACCAGGTATAAAGAAGTTCATTTCATAATGATAATAGGTCAGTTTATCAAGAGGACATAGCAATTCTAAACATTTATGCAGCTAATAACAGAGATTTAAAATACATGGAGTAAAAACGGTTAGAATTGAATTGGAAGGAGAAATAGGCAGGATAATAGTGGCCGATCTTGATCCCTCCCTCTCAATGATTCCTAGAAAAGGTAGGCAGAAAACCAGGAGGGATATAGCAGATTTGAATGACAGCATCAACCTATTTCACCTGCTATTTATAGAACACTCTACTCAACAATGTGTAGCAGGGTTTACGCTTTTTTCAAGTGTATATGGAAAATTTGCAAGATGGGCCATATTCTGGCCCATAAAATAAATGTCAATAACTTTCAAAATGTTTGAGTTACACAATGTATTTTTTCTTTGCCCTCACAATGCTGTACATGCACAAAGCATGACTTAGACTAATCACCAACTCTCTGGGTCTGTGTTCTCTGTGGATCTGGTGTCCACAGGTCTTCTATGTGCCTGGCACACAGGAGACTCATAGGCATGTAGCTGTATGTTCCCAGGGTGCCCATATCACATCCAGTTTAAATCACTCTTAACAAATACATTTAGATGCTTCCACAGCCCTGAGAGTTTCCATCTAATTGTAATTCTCTCTTAACTCTTCTTAGATCTAATATATAAATGTCAACTTGCTCTGCCCTAGTCCTGAGCCAATATGCTCACTATAAATCACTCCTCTCACCTTCAAAAGGCAGGTCAATCAATATGCAAAACATTAATATTTTGCATGGAAAAACTGGATTATTTCACCGCTCACATGATTAGATTTAGAGTATAATCCTTTATCTCCAACTTAAGATACGTTATTAATGGAAGAACCATGGCATGCAATAAAGGATATGGGCTCTAAAGACCAGCTGAGCTGAAATGATCAGTTCTGAAATTATTAGAAAAGAGGCCTTGAGCCAGTCATTAAACTCCTCTGCACCGGAGGTTTCTCATTTAAAAATAGGAATTAATAACCACTATGTCATGATTTTGCTCTAAGATTTAGGATATAGCATAGAGCTCCAACTTGGAATACGATGCACAATAAATAATGGCTTTTATAGTGAAATCTTGATTATCCAGGGATATGGTGATAATGGTAAATAAGGAATTGTATTTGTTGTTTTTTATAATCTATGATGACTATATATGATATGCATTTAGATTGTGCATATATGAATATATATAAAAATATATGCATATATAATTTAAAGTAAATATGTGTTTACTTATATATGCATATATACATACATATATACGTGTGTGTGTGTATATATATATATATATATATATATATATCCTTATATATGTCATATATTTATTATAGGCTTTTTTTCTTTTGTTTTGCTCTTACCTTTTTACCTTTTGGCCCCCTTCATCCATTTCTCCCTCTCATCCCGTACCTCTGGCAATCACCGATCTGTTTTCTTTATCTCTGAGCTTGTTGTTTTGTTCATTTTGTATTAGATTTCATATATAAGAGAGATCATATACCACACACACACACATATACAACCATTTCTTTTCCATTTTTTTGTGTGTCTTCTTCAATTTCTTTCATAAACTTTCTATGGTTTTCAGTGTATAGATTTTTTTATCTCTTTGGTTAGGTTTTCCTAGGTATTTTATGGCTTTTGGTGCCACCATTTCTTTATATATATATATATATATATATATATATATATATATATATATACACACACACACACACACACACACACACACTATACACACACACCATATATGTATACATACATACCATATATATATATTATATCCTATACATACAAATGTATATATGTATATGTATTATACATATATAGTAAATAATGCTGCAATGAAAATGGGGGTACATATATATTTTTGAGTTAGTGATTTCATTTCCTTCAGATAAATACCCAGAAGTGGAATTGTTGGATCATATGGTAGTTCTATTTTTATTTTTTTGAGGAATGTCCATAATTTTTTCCATAGTGGCTGTACCCATTTACATTCCCAATAGCACTACAGAAGGGTTCCCTTTTCCCCACATCCTTGACAACACTTTTTAGTTCCTGTCTTTTTTACATGAGCTATTCTAACAGTCACGAGGTGAGATCTCATTATTTTGATTTACATAACCCTGATGGCCAATGGTGTAGAGTGTCTTTTCATATGTGTTGGCCGTCTGTATGTCTTCTTTGGAAAAATGTCTATTCAGATTTCCTGCCCATTTTTAATCAGATTTTTTTTATTTTCTATTGAGTTGTATGAGTTTCTTCTGCATTTTGTATATTAGCTCCTAATCAGATGTATGATTTGCACATATTTTCTCCCATTCCATATGTTGCTTTTTCATTCTGTTGATGGTTTCCTTTGTTGTACCAAAGCTATTTAGTATGATGTTTGCGTACTCATTTACTTTTGCTTTTGTTGCTTTTGCTTTTGGTGATAGCTTCAAAAAAAAGTCATCATCAAGACCAATGTCAAGGAGCTTACTGCCTATGTTTTCTTCTAGGAGTTTATGGCTTCAGGTCTTACATTTAAGTCTTCACTCCATTTTGAGTTAATTTTTGTGTGTGGTAAGAGAGTGGTCCAGTTTCATTGTTTTGCATGTGGCTGTCCAGTTTTCCCAATACCATTTATTGAAGAGACTATCACTTCCCCATTGTGTATTCTTGTCTCCTTTGCCATAAATCAATTGACCATGTGTATATGGGTTTATTTCTGTGCTCTCTCTGCTGTTCTATTGATCTCTGTGTTTTTATGCTAATATCATATTGTTTTAATTACTATAAGCTTTGTAATATGTAAGTAGTGTGAAATCAGGGAACATAGGCAGATCATGTGGAAAACAGAAATAGTTGCTCTGTAACAGAGAAATTTGTTTTCTAAGTTATCAGTTGCAATTACAACTAAATATATTTGCTTTAAATCTACTTCTGTAATATATTTTGACAGTTTTAGTTTTGTTCTAGCCATATTTTGTGTTCATCTGTGACCTCCTATCCAGCCTCACCCCCCTTCCCAATTAATTATAAGAATTATCTGCTTTAGAATTTTTGAGAAATATCTATATAGATGGCCGCATTACTATCACTTAGAGGATCCTTGGCCCTTCCCAAACCTACCCATACTTCAAGGTCTGGCTCAAGACTTCCCTTCCTCCAGGAAGCTTTCCTTATGCTCAAGCACAGAAAAAGTTCTGTCTTCTGAACATGTACAGTTCTGAGAACATGGACTATCTGTGAAGCTCAAAGGCACACCTTGCTCTTTTTTGATGGTTACCTTTTAAGTATCCCTCTTATATGCTTCTTTTTTCCATGCGCCCATCCATCCATCCATCCATCCATCCATTAACCACATGTTCCATTACTTACACTGTTTTGGGGACTGTGCAGGACACCAAGTCTACAGAGATGAATAAAACATGGGGCTCTGCATTTACATAGATTCCCTGTACATGCAGAAACAGATCTGTGATCAGGTAGTACTCTAAAATTTAATAAAATATCATGATAATAGTGTATAAGAAAGGTTTTTATTCATTGAGGAAAGAGCAGTGTTGCAACTGCAGTTATGCTCACTTTGGTCTTTACACTTACCAGACCCTTGCTGAGTTCCTTGAGTTCCGTGTCTCACTATACCTTGTGACTATGGGGGCACTGTCTGAGTTTGTCTGGGCTTTTGTAACAGAATACCATAGACTGTGTGGCTCATAAGCAACAGAAATTTCTTTCTCATATTTCTGAAGGCTGGAAGTCTAAGATCAGGGTGACATCACAGTTGGATGAGGGCCCTCTTGCAGGCCACAGACTTCTGCTCTGTCTTCACATGATAGAAGGAGACAAGAGAGCTCTCTGGAGTCTCTTTTGTAAGAGCACTTATTCATGAGGGCTTTGTCCTTATGACCCAATCACCTCCCAAAGACCCAACCTCCTCGTCCCTACCCTCTGAAGGTTAGGTTTCAACATATGAGTTTTAGGGGGACACATTCAGATCATAGTAGGCATTAAGCCCATTTTATAGATGAGGAAATGAAGGCATAAAAAATTAGCTTAGTTTACCTAAGGTCAGGGTATCAAGGTGGATACCCTGGGTATCCAGGATGGATATCAAGGCCAGGATTAAAACCCTGGCCACTCTGATTTCTTAGGACTTCTAACCACTAAACTCTTAAGGCCTCCTTTAAAGGAGCAGTAGCTAACAACTAGTATAGGAGGGAAGTGGTTACAGAGAGGGAACCATGTATGCAGGGCTCAGAGGACTGAAAGTGTGTGACAGGTTTTGGGGTTCTGAGACACAATGAAAGTCAGGGTGAGGATGGCAGGAGCCAAGGGGGAGAAGGAGGATAGAGCCTGATTTCAAAGGGCCTTAGCATCACTGTTAGGAGTATGGACTGAACCTGAGGAGCAGTGGGAGGCCGCTGGAGTCTTAACCTGGTGGTGACTTTGTAATGATGAGTATTTACCAGGGACCCGGCACCGTTATACATGTACTGCTTATCTGCACCACTCCAATCCCATGAGAGTACTATTGTCTCCCAGAAGTCAGGGAAGGGAAAACTCAAGTACAGAAAAGTCAATCAGTGTGACCAAGGTCATCCTGTGAGAAAGTGACAGAGGCAGCTGTCTCAATGTGAGTCCAAGTTCTTAACCACTCTCCTCTAGAAAGTCTCTCATCTACTGTGATTAAGAACACCCCCCTGACTGGCAGAGCCAAGTAAGGCAAGATTAAGATCAAGGACAAATTTAAGAGGCTAATGTAATACCCAGGACAAGAGAAACAAAGATCTGAACGCTGGTTGTGGGGAGGAAAAGAGGTGGCACTCAGTGAGGGGCAGGCACAGTTTCCTAAATGTCTGTATCCCCCACCTCCATGGCACAAAAATGGCAATTGACTGACCAATGGATTTCCCTGGCCCCCTCCCCTGTTATGAGACTGGTTTCCATATCTTTAAATTTGGGGAGCAGAGGTGGAAACATGGGGAGCTTCTACTTTTCAAGTAAGTCTGTTCCTCCCCTCCCTCTGGCTCCAAACACAGCTTGCAAGCCAAGTATCTCCTCCATAAGTAGAATGCATTCCTTCTTCCCTGGGTTGACCATTGAATTATAGTTTTCTTCTGCAAAGGCTTATGAAAATTTTTAAGGGTTATTAGGAAAAGCAATTATTTATGCTGAAGATCCTGCCTACCATCACTTCTTCTGGGAGAAGTGGTCTTTCTCCAAGTCTCAGAGAAAAACAGCTCCTTGTGTTGGACAACCTTCTGGTCATCTGTAGTGAGTTACAATCATCCTGTTTTATGCCTCCAGAAACCTATGCCTGGCCTCTGAAGCATTACCCATTTGCAGAGGCCTTGAAACACCACCAGACCTGCTCAGGCAGAATTTTCATTGTTGCTGCATTCTGATTGCATTATGACTTCCACAATGTTCACAATATCATGTGTAAATAACAATTTGTAGCATTCCTGGGAACGCCATTTGGTGTCCAAGTGTAGTATAATACAAAATTCATCCATAATTTGATTGCCAACTTACCTTTTCCTACTCTGATGATTCGAATCATAAGACCAGAGATAAACAGGCACCTTGCACTTCTTAGCACATACTATTTAACTTCTACAAATATTGCCACATCCATCTTCCCTCAACCCCACAAAAAGTTCTTCTCTTTGTTATAGAGGTCGGGGGGGGGGGGGCAACTTTTCTTGCTGAATACCCCAGGATGCTTTGGGCAGTGACAAAGCCAAGGAAAAATTATGGCATTTGGAAAACAGAAGGAAAATGTTAAGCCAAAAGAGGGCTTACACCTCAGGCTGAAGATCCAGGGTATCTACAAGATTCCTATGTACACCCTGTGCATACTTACTGTAAAGTGTACTTACCAGGGGCACTGAAATCTAGCCCTGTTTCTCTTATCAGATTCTCAGACCATGAGGGTCTATCAGGCCAGAGCAAAAACTTTTCCTAATGTGCAAAAGAGGTGCCATATGTGCTAACAAAAGCCTTAGATCCCTGATTCCATGTTAGGGAGTGAATGTTTGTGACCCCGCCCCCCAAATTCATTTGGTGAATCCCTAATTCCCAATGTGATGGTATTTGGAGGTGGAGTCTCTGGGAGATACTTAGGTTTAGATGAGGCTGTGGGAATGAGGTTCCCATGATGGGCTCAGTGTCTTTATTTTAAAAGGAAGAGAAACAAGAGCACTTGCTCTCTCTCTCTCTCTCTCTCTCTCTCTTTCTGCCATGGGAGGACACAGCAAGAAGGCAGAAATCTACAAGCCAGGAAGAAGGCTTTCACCAAAAACTGAATCCACAGGTACCCTGACTTTGGTCGTTTCAGTCTCCACAATGGTGAGAAATAAATGTGGGTTCTTTAAGCCACCCAGTCTGTGGTATTTTGTTATAGCAGCCTGAGCTGACTAAAACAGTCCAATTTCCAATTCAACTGTAAATTTGTTAAACTATAACTTTGACTCTTTGGGTTGCAGTTGGGAAAAATAAGCCTTGAATTATCTTCAGCAGAAAGGGAAACCTATTTAAAGAAAATACAAGGCATCTTTATAGGGGCTTGTCAAATGCATACACTATGTATATCTCACTATGTGTAAATTTTTCCTTGATAAAAACAAGTAATAGTTGAACTCTACTTAATGATATGTATACTGAAGTGCTTAGGGCAATGATATTTGCAAATTAAGTTAAAATTCATGAAAAGTAAGATGACTTTGTGGATAAAAGATGCATAGCCATGTAATAAGGCAAATATAGCAAACTGTTAATTATAGATTCTAGGTGGTAGCTGTGGGTGTGCACTGTATAATTATTATAACATTTATATATATGTGAACATTTTCATCAGAAAATGTAGGACAAAGACCCCAAGAACAAAACTATAGTTGGGCCTCCATAACAGTAGAAGTATTAGGATGTTCTCACTCACCCTTGTTTGTTTCCCTCTGTGTGTCGCATCAGCTTACTTCACCATTGCAGAGTAGCTTTCTCTATGTGGCCAAAAACATGACTACCAAGCCCTTCCAGGTTTATATCTTATGGCTTCAGTACCAGAGAGAGGCTGGCTGAATATTCTTTCTGTTTCCAAATCCCAAAGTCCAGGAGGAAAGACTCATTGACCCACGACTCAGTGACCCAGCTTGGGTCAGACACTCACTTTTGGACCAATCAAATGTGGCCAGTAAGGCAGGGCCATAGTAGCAAATGGTATCTCTTTAGAAAACAAGATAAATGACCAAGTTGGAGGGGTGTACAGAGAGAAAGGCTTCAAAAGAATAGAAATGTTTCTCTTGGAAAAATCAGACGAAACAATAAGTGCCTAGTATAATAATATAGAAATGGGAAGGACCCACATCATTCATCACGAATTGAGTTTATCTCTGAGCAAAGAAAATATTTAAAAGAGTAACAGACTACATATACACAGCCAAAGTCATCAACAAAATTTATTCCTGCAGTTATATTCCTCACGCTTGATCTAAACACTATTCTACGTGTCCTTCTATTTAAATCCTACCCATAGGGCTTATTTCATGTCTCATTTTCCCCAAATGTCATGGTCTGCATTGATCTATTTATTCCTCCTACTGCGTTTCCCACTCGTACAGTGTCTTTTATTCATAAATGGTTTTGTATGTAGAACACCTCCCTCCTTCTAGATTCTAAGTTCCACAAATATCTTTATAGTAATTGTTATTCTTAGCATGAATAATTGACAATAGCTTTTTCCATTCTCTGCAATTTGTAGCCCAATACCACATACCCTGTAAGTAATTACATGTGTGGGAAGAGATTTGGGGGAAGATGAGGTATCATATTACTTATACGAAATATGTTGAATATTTATACAGCAGGCAGAGCAGATGAGTGGTTTTTATTCGTGAAACATAAATGAGTTCTGGGCATTGAGCAATATGGTAATGAAAGATTTAAAGATGAAAGTACAAACCCAGAGTGTTTGTACAATATGTGACACTCTTCTTTGCTGTGAAAAAAGTGTGTGAGAACATAATTACTCCACCTTTTCTGCTTAAGTCTCCACCAAAAAAAAAAAAAAAAAAGTTTCTGAAGATGTATATAGAGAAGCATTCTTTCTAGAAGGTATGGAAGTACATACTTAACACAGATTTCCAAATCCATGTCTTGCTAAGGCTTACTAATTTACACAAATTGATGATGGTCAATTTGAATTTGTAAAAAGTAAGAATTATGTGACATGTGAATTATGTGGTATGATTAAAAGGCAAAAACATCGATCAACAAAGTATCACCGGAAAATGTTCCATGGACAGCACCCTCTTTAGTGAATGAATTTTGAAAATTTTTCATTTTAGGATGTAAACAATGCTCCCCAAGTGACTAAAAATGACTTTTTAAAGTAACTTTCCCTTTTATATATATTTTCTACGTGTATATGGTATTGTGGGATCAAATCCCCATGTGAATTTCTAACATTTTAGCAGTCTTTTACAGTTTAAAAGTCTATTCTCATGCAACTTGGCTTGACCTCCTGAGATGAATGTTTTGAGGCTTGCCAGAGGTTGGGAGCCCATTGAGTTGGGGGAGGGTCTAAAAATCAATGTATTCAATTTCAAATACACCAGGTAACTTGTAACCATTGATCTGAATTGGACTAGTTCTAAAATACTAAATTCTCAGGTTCTGTTGTTGTTGTTGAGACAGTTAGTTGTGTCCAGAGGGTAAAAATTAAAAGGGTGAAAACTTCCAAGATAATTTAGGCTCTTAGGGACAATGCTTATAAGGGGTTAGGGTCAGGGACACAGTGAGCACAACCTGCTGATTTGGACTGAATTTGATTGCATTTTAAAATTATGATCTCTTTATTTTTGACTGTTTCAATCAGAAAGGTGTCTATTATCTATCTGTCTGTCTATCTATCTATCTATCAACTATAATCTATCTTTACACACAAACACACACGTAAATGGATATATATATATTTTTCTCCTTTGTTTATAATTGGAACTAAATTAACCTTTTTAAGTTTCATTCAGGGTCCTTCCTCCTTCCCTTCCATCTACATTACTTCTGTAGAGGAATGTTTTTACAGGAAATTAGGTTCACTGGGTGTTTAAACCAATGTGTTTAGCTGGTGGCTATCCAGGTCTAATTAACTCCTTTAACAAATTGGGTGAAATACGGTCATTATATTATGTTTCTAGCCAATTAGGGTTGTTTGGGTTGAATGCTCCCTCTTGTAAACTTATTTAAAGTTAATAAAACATGGTACTGAAATTTACTTCATAAGAGGAAAAGTCTAGAGGGGAGATAAAAGAACCATAGTAAGCACAAAGGATTTTGAAGGTATTTTATTGTTACCTGTACTGATATCTTTATTATTACATAATAAAATGAAGTGTCTTCAGTGGGTCACAATATGGCAAAATTGAAGCCTTAACGTCAGTTCTGTGGCTGTGGAGTCTTGAACTTACTTTTCCTAATCTGGAAAGTGGAAATAGCAATCCTGTTGTCCTGAGGATCCAATGATATAGTAAATACAATGTGCTTTGAAAAGCTTGAATTGTAAATTCAAGATTATAAAATAAGGATGGAACACTGGGTGATTTCTGAAAGTATTCGAAAACATATACATGGAGATTTACTTTTCTCAATACAAATATGCCCAGGGAAATATTTCTAAACAGAAATTTTATACACAAAACCTGAGTTTAATTGAACTAAACATATATAATCAGCCCTATCCCTCACTTGGCCTAATTATACTGCAGGTGAAAAAGGGCTTTATAAAAGGCAAAAACAAAGCAAAATTATTTCTGCAAAAGCAGACACTTTCTCCAAATGGTCAGAATGGATCATCAGGACAAGTAGAGGGGACTGTTTAAGAACCCTGCAGCCAAATGAGAGGCTGCTTTGAGCCAGTACCTGCAAAAGGTCTAGTGAGCCAGTAACATTGAGCTGTAGGACTAATCAAGAAGCCCCAGATCATGGCCAATAGTCCAAGGCCTGACAGAGGTGATGGACCATCCTCCCAACAACATTTCCAAGGACATACTATTATCTACAACTCACAGATAAGGTGGTAATGCTCAGGAAGGTTTCAATGTGTGCCCAAGGAAAACTGCCAGTCAGTGAAGGAAATAAAATTTGGGCCGGTTTTTCACTGGGGGACCCATAATCCATGATCTTTTGGTCCTCCGCACTGACCCGAAAAAGGTGGGCCTTTTTCCTTTAGAAGAGAGTCAGCCTCCTTCTGGAAGCTTGCCTCCCCTTTCCCACCCATGTCTGACCCAAGGGCTGCCTCCCTGCTTGGCCTTCTGCTTTTGAAAAAGCTTCCACAAGTTTCTCATCACATGCTAAGATCAGAAAGGTCCAGGAAGGCTCCTAGAAACTGAACAAAATAATGGAGGTCAATATGTAAAGCAATATACAATTTGCTATTACTTACTGAATTGTCATTTTTTCCCCCAAAGTAATTACACATCTATGAAGGAAATTCTCATGTTTTAATTTGGTCAAAGAAAATCTAAAGAGTGTAATCAGTGTATCAAGTGCTTAATGACTCCTCAAGCGATCTAAGAACATTACTTTAAATAATTCCCCAGATTGTAATAGTCAAGAACATATGCAAAAACCTCCTGTTGATCTTTCCTGAGGGCTCTCCTTGTCAACAAGGCCATGGAGCTCTGGCATTTCCAGCAGTCATCCTCTTCCAGGCTCCTTCTCAGGTCGTCTCTCAATTAAAGACCCAGCAACAAATGGGTAAAGTCTGACCTCCATTTTTAAAACTAGTCATTCACATTAGGTCAATTGTGGGTGGGAGGAATGTAGATTTCCACAGGGAATTATAAGATCTGAGAGCCAGGCATTTTTCCCTTTCTAGAAATTTCATCTGGATTTGATTTTCCTCCTGGGGCTTAACATGTCATTGCTTGGTGGCATAGCACCATGCTTTGGTTGAACCAAGGAGGAAAGAGATTCATTATATTTTGTCACCATCATCCTTCCTATTCAGATGAAATTAGCTCCTCCCTGCCTAATGAAAGGTCACAGAAAAAAAAAGTCCTTTCAACATATTTCATAAAATTAGGGTGGTAGATGATGGAAATGTTATTTGATCTCATAATTACGAATGAAGTGTTGTTTGGAGAAAACAAGACGGGTCCTGTCTTGGAAAAGCTCAGCCAGGCAGTGTCTCTCCAGGGTATGGGCTTCCTGACTTAATCTATTAAGTCCATTTTTTGCTGATCCAGGCTCTGGTTTAACACAATCACAATCTCCTGGGCATGGCTTGACTCACTGAGAAGGACAGCTCCCCACAGGGCAGGCCTTGACCCTGGGGAAGTCCTGAATGGAATTTAGTGGCTCTACATAAGTCCAGCATCCCACGAGAAAATAAGCAGGGCAGCAGTTGAGATGGGAACTATGTAGGTGTCCTGGGTACACACATATTTATAATCATGTAGAGAACAGCATATAATAATAATGAATTAGTAATAATGTTCTTACGTTAGCCGTAGTTTGGGTTATATTATGTGCCAGCCTCATGGTAAGTATGCTGTATTGCCATGAATCCTCACAGTAGCTTTGTGAGATAAATATTATTACTCTCCTCATTTTCCTTTCCTTTTCTTTGCTTTCTTTCTTTCTTTCTTTCTTTCTTTCTTTCTTTCTTTCTTTCATTTTTTGTTTGTTTTCTGATTTTTTTGGTTATTTTTAGATGAGGCAGCTGAGGGTTAGAATTGCTAAAAGATTTGACAGAAGCCCTGTGGACAAGGCGCTAAGATTTAAGCCCAAATTAGTCTATTCCAAGCAGACCATTAAACTCACAACACACACAAACTCACAACACAAACTGCTTATATTTATTTATTTCCATGTGTGCTCTTCTTCTTGCTAAATATGAGTTCATACTCGCACCACCAATTCCAACCCCGCAGCACAGGGTACTACTCTTCCCTATCTCCGTAGTTACCACTCCACTTTGCACAACATTTGTGCCGATTAAATAGAGCAGTTTATAGAAACTCCCATCAGTCCCGCCACATGGTGCCTCATGCAAATTGGAAAAAGATGCCCCTTCCTCACTGTAGAAACTTGGCACCTGCACGGGACTGGATTCCAGCTTCTGCTCACCGTCTCGGTGGGGAATCTTGGTGCGATGCACTTGGAGACCCTGCAGAGCTGGAACATAATAACAGGTAATTATTGATGCTCAAGGTCAGGCCTTTCAGGAAAACACCACAGATACCTACGTATAGATAACTTATGATAATAACTTTTCCCTGGAGAATTTTTCATAACTAACAGGGTAGTGGAATGAATAAGAAAGTGTCACCAAGGTTTTCCACTTGGGTGGGAAAATCAATATAATCCAGTGTGTTGTCAATATCACCAATTATATCCCATTGAACATAGATGAAAGTGGGTTGATGGGCCTATTACAGATTATTTTTTTAACCCGATGCCTGGCTATATGTCACCCTAAGCTCTGAATCAGAAGAAGGTTGAAATAAAAATAAAACCTAGCCCTGTCTTTCAAAGGCTGGCTAGCAGCCAAAAGGAAGCTGATCTATCTATAATGCAGAGTACATAATTCAAAATGACATTGAAGTTAAGGGGAAAAAAAAGACAGCCCTGCCTAATTTCATGTACACGGTCAGTAAAGTTTGCTGACAGATTTATGAGCTTCAACCTGCTAAACACTCCTCTGCTGAATTTTTTCACTAACTTGTATCTTGAGAGAGGCAAATGAGCTCATCTTCAGGCCCTTTGGGTGATCTTTCTCTAGGACCTGATGGACTTTAAATCTGTCAGAGGAACAGATTAAATTTGACTCCATGCTGCAAATGTCTGAGGCCCTGACATGGAGACTCTAAAAATGACACAGGCCTCCGCAACTGGCGTTTTCCGTGGAGGACAGCAAGGAGATTATGATCATGACGTCCGCAGTAGGAATGGGGTGGAGACAACATGGACAGTCCCCTCTCCTCTTTAGGGGCGGTGCTACATGATGTTCCATTCACACCAAACCCCAGGCCCCTGCAGCAACTGCTCAGCCGCACTGTGTTTCTTTTCTTTTCTTTTTTTTTTAATGTCAATTTATTTTTGAGAGAGAGAAAGATATATAGAGAGAGACAATGAGTGGGATAAGGGCAGAGAGAGAGGGAGACACAGAATCTGAAGCAGGCTCCAGGCTCCGTGCTGTCAGCACGGAGCCTGACCGTGACCTGAGCCGAAGACGGACACTTAACCAACTGGGCCACCCAGGTGCCTCACACTGTGCTTCTGTTTAACCTTCCGATGGGGTAGAGGTGGATGCACTAAGAGCCATGTGACCTCTCACCTCCAGAGCCAGGAGACAGTGACACTTTAGGGATGCTGAGGATCCAAGAATAACATCCAATACACAAAGCAAAGGCCAACACTGTCGCTCTCAACACAGAAGGCTCCCATCCCACTGATTTCAAACATTTAGAAATTTTCAGGCTGAAACAGATGACACATTACAGATCCAGGTAAATATGCTTATTTCTAAGGAACTGTTCATGTGATTATGGAAGCTAAACTTTATAGGGCAGGACGGCAGGCTGGAAACTCAGGCTGGAGTTGATGTTGCAGCCCTGAGGCAGAATTTCTTCTCTAGGAACCTCACTTTTTAGTTTTTAGGCCTTCAACTCTTTGGATGGAGTCTACTCACATTATCAAGGGTTGTTTCCTTAAAATCAACTGATTGGAAACATTAATCACATCTAACAAAAAACTTCAAAGCAACACCTATCAGTGTCTGGTGGAATAACTGGCACAAGAGCTCAGCCGAGTTGGCACATAAAACTACCTATTACACAGGCTTTGATCTAATGCCCTGTTTTATATGGGGAAGCCCATGCAAAAGCCAAGCCAAATGAGTTCTTTATGGCTTGTTTTCTAGTCAGCAGGTCCCTATGAAGAAAAAGAGGAGTGAAACCAGATACTTCTGGAAGAGGCTACCACAGAGTGTGCATCCAGTAGGTGCTCAATAAATGGGTCTTTTTTCCTTCCACATGTAGGATTCACTGTTCCTCTCCTCCTGAGGATAGAAGAAGGAAAGAATTTCATTCTGTCCAAAGGAGAGCGGGGGCTGAGGACTCCCTGGGTTGGTCCCTCAGCCATAGCCAGGGTTCACGAATCCCCCTCTTTGTCACCCTCTGTCTCTGGCAAATTCCCACCACAGATGGGAGGGAAACATAATCACCCTGGGAGTGAGAGGGGATCCCCGCTCCTTCTTTGTCAGGGTCAGCCTGACTCTTACAGAGTAGATGGTGTCTCTGGGTGCCTGTCACAGAGAAGGCTTTCCTGACCACTATCTAGTGTCCCCTATCTAGTATCCTCTATCCAGTGTCCCCTATCTACCTAGTTGGACTGCAGAAGTTACTTGTGGTTTTATAACGAAGCAGACCAGAGTTTGAACTTGCTTCCCCCATTTATCAGCTGTGACACACAAGGCTAATTATCCACCACTTCTCCATTGGCAAAATGGGGTCATCATATCTGTTGTATAAGGTCAGTGTAAGGATGAAATGGAGTAATATGGGAAGAACTTGAAGCTTAGTGAGAACACGATACCTGCTAACTCTTACTGCTTTACCTTAAAATTCTACCAATTTAGAACTTTCCTGTAGCTTAAATCCTCCACACATATATTTTAGTGCCACCTGACAGAGGAACCTCATTATGTTACCAACACCCAGTGTGAATCAATATCCCAGGTCACTTTCCTACATGAGATGAGTGAACTGGGCACATGGGGAGACAAAGGGTGAGAGTGAGAGGAAGTAGAAGTAAATTGTGGTTTCTTTCACAGAATTTCCCTAGCTCCCGATTCATATTTCTTAAGAAGAAAAATTGGGTCTCCTGGCCAGATGCTATTCATTACCACCAACCTGTGGTCTCATAGCCATCCCCAGAGTCCCCTGTGCTGCTGTGAGGGCATGAGGTAGAAGTGGCTGGATTGTAAGTGGAAGAAAGTTCTATTCTATTTTGAAAAGGAGAACCAGAAAGCTAAGACTCAGACCATCATACTAGAAGGGGAAAAGAAAAAGAAGAGGGATGACAGAACAGAGGCACATGGAAGGCTCAGAATAATTCTCTGACTTTTAACGTTAAGCATCGAGGCAATTTGAGTACACAGAGGTGTCCTAGACAGATCATCTAGGAAACTAAAACTGTAGGTGATGGCTCTTTTAAAAACTAGCACGCAATTCTCTAGCTCAAAAGACTCATGACATCGGGAGCAAATGAGTCTTGCACGATGATTACAAGGGCATGGTGTGGAGTCAGGTGGCCTGCATGTGAATATCAGGTGGAGCACTGGCTGGGGGTGGGACCTGTACCTCAGCTCCTGCCTCTGTGAAATGGGAATACTAATACTAATACCAATACTGATACTAATACTAATAAGAATACCACTTACCTCATAGGGCTCTTGTAAAAAGGAAATGTGAATGCCTAAGTGAAGTACTTAGCTAGGTGCTTAAAGTCTAAGTAGTTGATACATTCTTTTGTGGTCCTCAGCATTATCATCACCATCATCATCATCACCCTCTAATTCATAAAACAGGAAACAGTGGTATCAGAAATGGACTTGCATTGGAGAGTGATAGAAAAATCATCTACCGCAAATGAGAGTTTACTTTGTATTATCCCAGGTAAACCTGCAGTCAGGAGTTGGTTAATTAAAATCTTATAACTATACTCATTCAAACACATTGAAAAACTATGGGAATAGATCCAAGAAAATAATTTGAGGCTAGAAACAGAGATGCTGCCTCAGTAGAAGGTCTTTCAATGAGTCAAACGACAGCAGGGCATCGGTAAAGTCTGCACCAACAGAAGACAGCTGGTTCTAGGGCTCAGGGCCCCAAACAGCCTGCAGAAACCTTTGATGGTCAAGGAGACACTGGTTTAGGATCCTTGGCTGGGAAGACAAGTGTTGTATGAATAAATGAAGCACCAAACCACACAGGGCAGGCAGCTGCAGGCGTTCATGGGCATTAATTTTACTTAATATCACAAATGTTTAAATGCTGCAAATACCCATAAGCATGACAAATGGGAAAGCACAAAATGACCATTAGAATTCTAATATGTGTGAGAGGAAGTGATTGAGACACTCTCTTATATAAATACTAAATACTAAATAATTCTACTCATTATTATTAAGAATGTGTCATCTGGCCAAAGCCGCTCTTTAAGTACTTTATGTTCTCTGCTGGAATCAAGTCATTAATTCCATTTATATAGTTAATGCGGAAGCCCTGAGTCCAAATGAGATCCCTGAGAAGATGTACTAAAATTACAGGCAAGGGGAGATCCTCTATCCTATTTTTAACTCTGCAAATGTGAGGTTGACTTTACACTGAACGCTTCTTTGCCCCTGAACTCTACTGGAATGAGACCCTGAACCCTGGAAAGAAGTGGCTACTATAGCTCATGATGGCTTTGAGTCGAATGACCCATTGCTAGGACCTAGAACAACCCTGGTCCATTAATAAGCCCCAAGTTCCAGTTGGCCCCAGCAATGAGCTTTTCCATGTGTGGTGAAATAGGACAGAGCAGGAGAATGCCCAGTGATGTCCCCTCTCAAACTCTACAAGGCAATTAGCCTATGACCCTTTTTCAAAATGGGGGCAGTAAGCAAGGTGGCTAAGAGTGTGGGGTCTATGGTCAGACATGCCTGCTTTGTATGCCAGCTCATTATCTGAATTGTCATTGGTTAGTTTTCTCAATGTCTTTCAGACCAAGTTGTCTCATTTTTAAAAGAAAGATGAAGCCTTTAAAATGGCGATAGCAGTAGTAACTAAGTTTAGATTTATTAGATTTGTTTATTTTTATTAGAAAAGGAAGAAAGAAAGGAAAGGAGGGAGAGAGGAAGATGGGGAGAAGGAAGGAAGGAGGGAGAAGGCAGGGGAGAGGGAGAGAGGAAGGAAGGGAGGAAGAGAGAGAGGAAAAAAGGAAGGATTGGGGTGGGGGGAAGAAAGCAAGGCAGACAGAGAGGGAGGACTCGAGGAAGAGCCACAGCTTTACCCAACACACCTGAGAGAGGACAGGCTCCAGGGCCCTCCCCAGAGCCCAGGGTCTCTCCTCCCAGACTCTGGCCTCGTTCTCTGTCACTGAAAGGTTCAGGAGTGAGAAAGCTGTGAGGCCAAGGGTAGCAGCAGCCTCCTAGGAGCCACACGGTGGGGGGGGGGGGGTGGTGCTGTTTGAGCAGCAGTGACAACTTTTGCTTCTCACTGGGGGTGGCGGGCTCTGGGCTGTGAACGTGTTTTAAGATTACGAAGAGATGTGAGTCTGTCCTCTGGCCATGGTCCCGGTAGAGGATGTCTTGGCCCAATCCATGTGTCCTTGCTCTACAATTATGATAGGGAAAGATAGGGTTAAATAGGCAGAAAGGGAGAGGCTAGGGCTTGAAGGTCCCTGGAAAGGGAGCAAACTACATATTTTAAAACAATGCTGGGAGCATCTGACCAAGAGAAAAACTCCCTCATGTCTGGCCAGGAGAAAAGCTTCCTCAGGCTAAAATTTTTCTTAAGAATGTAACCAACACCACCCTTGTGTTCCCCTGAGGAATAAACAACTCAGCACCTACAGTTCTCAGGCCAATAAACAAAGAACCTAAAAAGAAACAAAGGGAAAAATAAAAGGAAGGGACCAAAACCCTGCAAAGCAAAGTTCCTCGCCTATAGTCGGGGGTATTCACTTTCGGATGCCCTCTCTCTGCAAAGAGAACTTTGGTGTGCTTCCTGCTTTTGCTACCCTTGTTCTTTAATAAAATTCTTGCTTGCTGCTCACTTTATTCTGTGTCCACCTTCCTCCTTCTTTGAAGCGGGCAAGACAGCAAACCCTGGGTACTGAGGTAAAAAATCCTGCAACACACTTAGCAGCCGTGTTAGAAGGGGATGTTCTAGCAAAGAAGCCCAAAGTAGCTCAGATGACTACCAGCCACTCTGGCTACATGTATAAACAAATACAGTGTTTGAAGTGGGAACATATTTAGAGAGCTTGTTCGAAGGTTCTAGCAGGAAAGTGCAGCTACTTGTTTACCCTTGACTGAAGAATGGCCCTCTGTGGGAGAAGGTCTTCCTCCTTGACCAAGCACGTAGCTCTGGGAGGGCTGCACGTGGAGCAGTGAGAGAGGAAGGGGACACCCGCCTAGCCAGCCGGATCAGCCAAATCAATCCGGGCGATCAGTGGGGTGACTGATGTCGCAGCCAGACGACCCTCACATCTGGGAACGTATTGAGAAACACGTGATGCTTTCACCCCTTGGTTCAGGGAGGCTATTTCAGGAACGTGAAAAACGTTTCAGTGTCTCATTACTGCAACTGATATAGGCAAGCTCGTGAGGGTTATTCAACACATCTCCTATCATATGCTTCTAGGTTATTCTACACCACAGACTTCACAACCAGGAGATGAAAGTGATCATCCGTCGACAGCACATTTATGGAGTCTTTTCAATGTGCCAGCTATAGGGCTAATACTTGAGAAATATTTTTTCTCTTTTATTTGTAAAACATCGCCGTTTTTTAGGTGAGGAAACCGAGCAAGATATGTTACGCAGCCTTTTCAAAGCCATGCTGATAAGCGCCAAACTCCTCTTTACACCCATATTTAGCCCCCTGCTCACATGTGGCCACACGTGCCCTTCTGCTGTGAGAAGGTTGGCTGGAGATGGAGACAGAGGCATTGATCATGTCCATAAGTGGTGATGAAGGAGGCAACTCCTGAATTGTTGCTAGTGACACTAATGACAATTGCCACCCTCTAATTCGGGAAGATTTGCTATAAAATGGGAGATCTGTTAGGAAGTAGAAGGCCTATGCCCTGCAGGCAGGTGCCCCCTGAGCTCTGGGACCTCTCAGCGCTGGCCTACCTGTTCCTTTCCACCAGGAGAACAGGGGACAGGGGACAGGCCATCACCGAGATGGTATCTCAGTCACTGAGCCATGGGTTCTGCTGCAGGAGAGCAAGTAGTTTTGCCTATTGGCAAAGAGTGGGAATTTTATTCTTCTGAAGACATTTGAATGAATAAATAGTAAGTGGCCGTGCTGTGTATGGAGGCTCCTGGTCCTCAGCCCCTCAATCAGGAGCTTCTGTGTGGACCTGTGCATCAGAGTCCAGCCTCCCCAACAATGGAAACCCCTGATGCATGTGTTCTGCTCAGGGGCAATTGAGAAAATACTTACTATGCTGACTCAGTAATGCCCTCATATATTTAAATATAATTAAGGATTATAATAAAAAGATCCACTCTCACTCCTGTCTCTCCTCCTTCAAGTTTACACTCTTCTCCCTTTGAGGACTACTTTTTAGCAGTTTTTTTTTGAAAAAAAATTTTTTAATGTTTATTTATTTTTGACACAGAGAGAGACAGAGCATGAATGAGGGAGGGTCAGAGACAGAGGGAGACACAGAATCCAAAGCAGGGTCCAGACTCTGAGCTGCCAGCACAAAGCCCGACATGGGGCTCAAACCCATAAACCGCGAGATCATGACCTGAGTCAAAGTTGGCTGTTTAATTGACTGAGTCACCCAGGTGCCCCCTGGGCCAAAACATTAAAATTCATTCTTGAGAGTGCACTACGTGGCATGTGTTTTCTTCATTCTTTAGGAGAGGAACATCTTCATTTGGAGATTCTTCCAAGCTGTCAGTAGAGAGCTTTCCCATTTCTTGAAATTAAGAAGTCACATGGCCAGATGAATCCTCCCAGAACCTGGCTCTTCCCATCACACATCACAACTCTGACATCTTCAAGGGGGTCCCCAGTGGCCACACTCAGACTCTAGTAGACATTGCCATGGCTCCTGTGGCAGCTCTGTGCTCTCTGCCCATCCACACACAGGCCTTGACCCTCCAGATTCAAGCCTCCTTCTTCCCCTCCACTCTTACATAGCAGTTGTTTGTCTTCCCGATCTGGTGCCCATTCACGTTGCTCGGTGTTCAGGATACACACATTTTTCTCCTTCCGAGCTAAAGATCTTCTGGTGCAGGAGGAGTTTCTCTACCTGTTCTACCTTCTCTACCTTCTCCAGGTATTTTCACCAACAACTAGTAATAGCCTTGCCCACGGTCAGTGATCGCTAATATTTGTGGTGACACTCAGCAACTGCTCTCTGAAACTTGGAGCTGTGGCTCCCCATCTTTGCACTGAGTGACTGTGGCAGCAACTTCCCTCTGTAATAACTTCTCGTGATTGTTTCCGTGGAGGCCGGAGTGTTTCTCACCTTCTCAGAAAGAAGTGCTTCAAACAGAGAGTAGGCCCTACTGATGCTCGGCAGCTCCATTTTCCTTCCTTCCAGAAAGCTGCCCACAATAGACCCTAGCGAGGCCCCACTGGTAAAGGATATTTTGCTGGGTCAAAATCCCCTGCCATCTGCCCTCTCAGCTTCTTTCTCTTTAGCCTTAAGAAAGACAAAGAGCTTTGTCCCCACAGAGCGAGCTCTCATACCAACAAAAGACCTTTCTCTTCCTTTCAAGGTTGCAGATTACTCAACCGTCTTTTTAGTTCTCAAACCCACATGAGAGACTTAGGGACGGTTTTGAATTCGACTTCAGAAGTTCCTATTTGCACAGAGGGACCTAGAAATCAAGACTCAGAAGCCACTCTTTTGAGCCTGAAGTTTAATTTGTCAGAAATGCCCGCTATTCTAACAGTGACTGGAATTATGCAAAGAGGCGGCAATCAAAACTACCTGCTCCTGTATCGGTGTCCTCAAAATACGGTCCCTGCGCCATCACCTCAGGGTCATCAGGCAGATGTGCTGCACATTCAATGTTGAGAACTTTGAAACTTTGATATGACCATTGGAAGCAGTTAATAAAAAGCCCAGGCAAGTGAATACGACTAGGATTCATGACCTACAAATCCTCCTCCACTTCCTAGACGGTTGGTTATGCTGGGTTATCCTAGCGGGAGTTACATCAGCCAATTGTGCTAGAGAAACTGAGCCCCCTAAATCCGCCCAATCTATAAACTGCATAACCAGGGGTGCTTAATCTGGAGTCCGTGTTTATTAAAACATGTCTAACAACTTTCAGTTGTTTTGTTTAGTTGGGGAAACTGTCAGGAATTCTTCCTGCTGAAAGTATCAGAAATCTCAACTAAATCTGTTCTAAGCAAAAAAAAAGTTAACTTCCATAAGTGAAAGTTTCAAGACCGAGGCATAGTTGCATCTCAAGTCTCTGTTGGCTTTGCCTTTCTGAGTCTGGGCTTCACTCTGAGGCCAGCTCTTTCCCACCATGGCCTCCAGCTGGAGTCTGAGAGTCTCCCCACTTTGTGTCCAGCAGAAAGAGAGGGTTTCCCCTTTACAGTAGCGTTAGATGAATCGAACAGGGCTGAATGGTCATTTCTGAATCAAATGTTCTGACCAAACACACACACACACACACACACACACACACACACACACACACACACACACTGAGAACAGGGGAGACATAGATTCTGGAAAGGAAATTTCTGTTGCCATTACCAGAAGTGGAAATGGATATTATACAGGCAAAGCAATAGACTTCACTATGGTTCATACATTAAGAAAAAAAATCAACAAAGAAACTGATCAACAACCAATAATAGATAATGGTACTTTTCATATACTTTAAAGCTAGTTGTGATTTCATAAGAACCTTGAATTTGGAGTAAAAGGCCCAGATTCTTGCTACTACTTCCAGGAGCCTCTTGGGGCATTCCATTTTCTTGCCCCAAAATAGAAGCTATGCCTACCCTGAAGAGCTCTTCATTTCAAAGCAGACCTGTCACTTATAATTACTTATCTAGTATCTGGGTTTCATCAGACTGTAAAACACATGCAGGCCAAGCATATGGCTATCTTATTCACTGCTGTATTCTCAGTGCCCCTGACAGAACTTAACATACATTAGATGCTTAATAAATATTTGAAATATAAATTAAATGAGTTAATACATGGTGCAAGTAGAATTGGGATAAAAGTCGATAAACCAGAATGTCATTGGTCTCAATCTGTGGATTCATATTAATAGAAAAATCAGATTGTGTACAGAAGGGAATGTCAGAAAACTCCAATTCCAATCCAGTTCTGCTGTTAATAGGTTCACGAACTTAGATAATCATCAAAGCTCTCTGAGCCTCAATTTTTGACTCTGTAGTTGAATTGGATGATTCCTAGAATTCACAACTAAATTCTGTTAGTTAAGATATGTGGTGAAGCAGAGTATGATCCCTACATATAATGTTAACATATAATATGATATAATATATAAATATAAAATATGTATTAAAATATTCATATAAAATGATTGCTCTAGGCTAGACTCCTAGGCCATGAGTATGAATTCTGACCATGGAAACCACCATTTTCATCCTTCCTTCCCTTTCTTTCCATTCTTTATTGTACTTGAATAATTATTAAACGATTGCTGTGTGCGGTCTGGCTCTGTTGATGATTAAAAATTAATCTCATCAATCTACATCCTTGCCTTGATTAGGCACCCCCCACTTGGGCCCTGTAGGTTCTGTCTTTGATGACAATCAAAGTCTATCCATCAAAGATCTACCATATGTAATTCCATAAACTGATTAAGAGACGTTCTTTTCTGACCTTGATGTATTATGAAAATGACAGAGGCTAATCCCTCCTGAAGTATAATTTTCTGAGAAGAGAACTTTGGTCTCAAAATGATGGCCAAGTTTTTCTAAGCTAACCTCTTCTACTTTATGACTTCCTTTTTCCAAAATGGATTAATTGGGTGGCACTTAGTTTCCCAACAGATTCCCTTGTCTTCAACCATAAATCAAAGCTGTCCTTGCCAAACTGACACCCCTGATGAGACATTGGGAAAAGAAATAACAAATCCTCAGACAATAAACTTTATTTCTTCCTATTACTTTAGATCTGCAGGTACTGTAGCTTTCACATGCTTGTTTATTAGTTCAATCCATTAAGAGAACAATGACCAAATACAAATACCCCGGGCAGAAACATGACAAGGGCAAGGAAACAGATGACTACTGGCGCTCATTTGGAATATAATAAATACTATTCCGTCATGCTGTAAGTTTTTGACCTTAAGCAAGAGAAAGTTGATGACTTTAATAGAGTTTGCTTCACAAGCCTTTTCCTTTCTGCTTCAAAACTACGGACTCTTTTTTTTTCTTTTTAACCTGTAGCTGTCTTATGGTTGCTTTGCAACATACATCTCCAAGTGTGAAAGCTAGGGCCCACACGGAGAAGGCCTGGTTCACAGGGTGGACACTTGCAGCCTATGGTAAGCAGAGGTTCTCCAAGTTCGGAAAAAGCAGAGTTGGAAACAGGCTCCCTGCTTACTGCATAAGGCCTGCACCCTAGGTTTATAAGAGGAACTGCTTTGGGCCCAACTCCATAAGAATTTAGCTTCATAAAAATGCTATCTGGGATGTACAGCCTAAGAATTAAGAGATTTCTAGTCATGTAGAAATCACTCCATAGATGTGACATTTGGGGCACTAACTTCTCTAAGCTTCAGTTTCTTCATCTGTACGATGTATAAATGACAATAGCACCACCTCGCAGTGTTCTGGGGAATATTAAATATCATTAGTCTTGTAAGGATTTAGCAGGGCCTGGCAGGACCTGTGAATGGCGGTTACAGGTACGTGGACATCAGGGTTCTTGCTGTCCTCTTCACCCCAGCCCCTTGTCGCTGTGTATCTAAAGAAATGCCGTTAGCTCCAGGAGTAAATGGAACCAAAGGCAGGAGGAATCCTGCTGATTAACAGATGATAGGATCTGCCAGCATTTCCAGGCCCTCCCCAGTCAACTTGTCTCATAACCAGCTTCTTGGTACCCCTGATATCGTCTTGTCATACCTCTGGTCAAGAGACTGCTGCATTTGCTTGCTCACTTAATCTTCTCCATTTCTATAATTTTGTGATCTTCTCCCTCCCCTTCTCTCTGTGTGCAGGGTCCACTTGAAACTGACCTGTTTCCATCTATTCTGAGGTTCTATCAAGTCTCAGAAAGGAGCAATCTTTTAAAATGCCTTGCTTCGGGGCCCCTGCGTGGCTCAGTCGGTTAAGTATCTGACTTTGGTTCGGGTCATGATCTCACGGTTTGTGAGTTTGAGCCCCACATGGTTGGGCTCTGTGCTGACAGCTCAGAGCCTGGGACCTGTTTCAGATTCTGTGTCTCCCTCTCTCTCTGCCCCTCCCCTTACTGCTCTCACTCCGTGTCTCTCAAAAATAAATAAACATAAGAAAAAAAATCCCTTGCTTCACAACAACCATAAAGGGTGAGCCACACAGAGAAATTCTGAACTCATCGAATTAGAAGTATTGATCTCTTCGCCAAGATGGAAGGGAAAAAACACACTCTTTTCAAATGGCCAATGAACCAAAATACACTGTGTTGACGGAAAGATGTAAGGACTTTGTTTTGGGTTGAAGAAATGAGAAGGGGTTGAGAAAATAAAAATCGTACCAGACATATAGGTCATTAGTTCTATAAAAGTACAAATATTTATTCACTGCATGGCAGTATGCCTTATGGGATCTATCAATCAGTGTGCCTATAGAAAATCTCCTTTGATTTTATTGGGAGAGGGCTGTTATATGTCATTTATAATATTGAGCACTATAGCATATTTAATGAACAGGGTGCTATAATAATACCTAACTTCAAGAGTCATCATAAAAAACCTTGAGTGTTCAATTAATCCATCCCACCATCTTTACATCTGACAGCCCCAAATGATTCCAACAATAACCTCAGTGGCTTTGAAGAGTAATCAGGACCTTCAAAAATGTGAAAACACAAACAATTTTATGCCCCCTTCTTTCTAAGTTCATCAATTACGCTGCTAAGTTTCAGAGTTAGACTATTTTTTTTTCTTTTTTTAGAGAGAGAGCACAAGCAGGGGAAAGAGGCAAATGGAGAGAGAGAGAGAATCTTTTTTTTTTTGAAAAAATAATTTATTGTCAAATTAGCTAACATACAGTATATACAGTGTAGTCTGAAATCTTGCCATTTGCAACAATGTGGGTGGAACGGGAGGGTATTCGGCTAAGTGAAGTAAGTCAGTCAGGAGAAAGATAGATATCATATGTTTTCACTCATATGTGGAATGTGAGAAACTTAACAGAAGACCACAGAGTTATAAATAGAGTGGGAGGCAAACCATAAGAGAGAGCGGGACTCATAAGCAGGCTCCACGCCTAGTGTGGAGCCTGACATGGGTCTCAATCTCACGACCCTGGGATCATGATCCTGAGATCATGACCTGAGCTGAATTTGAGAGTCAGACACTTAAGCGACTGAGCCACCCAGGCACCCAGAGTTAGACCTTTTTAAATCACCTGTTTTCCCTATAAGCCTTTCTTATTCCTAAAGGTGTAGCCTTCACTTTCTCTTTTACATCATCATGTGTATCTTATTATCTCCAAGATGATAGTCTAGTAGGTGAAATGGCAATAAGGGAAATGTAGCTTCCTCTCGTACTGCTTAGGCTAGAAGTGAGAGTCCCTGCTAAGGAAGCCCAGATGCGACTGTTACTCAAAGGGCTTTGCTACTGCATATCTCAATCCTCCCAGGAAGGCCAATCCACTTACTGTAGTTGGAAATAAATTGATTCAGATGCTTATATGCTAAATTAAAATGTCATGTTTGACCTTTGGAGGTTAGAGCATCCAAAGTGCATGGCCAGAGTTCTCTGAAGCTGTCGTGGGTAAAGGAGGCAGATTTATCAATCAGAGCTTGCAGGAGAAAGGGAGGAAGACCTGTGAGCTCTGAGGACACTGTTAATGACATTCCAGCCTGGCCTTCCACCCTGTCCTCTTGGCTACCATCACTTGATTATGTCTATTTCAGAAAACCTGATTAGGATGTGGCTTATTATCAATTATATCTCAATTAAAAATTGAAAATAATTTGTAAAATATTTTAGCTTAATGCAATATTGCATAGCTATCTCTCACGGGGATTGGGGAAAAGATAATCCAGGCAGGAATCTGGGGTAAAAATCCTATCTCCTTTCTCCACAGGAAGGCCGGTCAATATTCTTGTCTATTTTGTTCCCAAGACAGGTTCAGGGGGACAATACTGGTCCTGGTTGTCCCCTCAGGCTAATGTTCTTTCCAATACTGCCTGATGGGATGGCCACACATCATGGCTTTTGGCGTAGTGTTCTTGTCTTGTTGTATAAGTTATCAAAATCAAGTAGAAAGAACCAAATCCATAGGTAGCTGTTTTCATTTTTTAATTTATTTTATTTTTTTCCAATACCATGACACAAGCAAATTCCATATTCTGGGGAAGGAGTCCTAACCTCCATTTCATTAACCAGCCCTATCCTACCTCCCTCCCATTCCATATATGCACATGCACAAAAAAGGGAGAACCCTCTCAGACGGCACAGACCATGTCTTTATTGTATCCCGGTGCACAAGTAAGGTCAGCTTCCTGAAAACTGCACACATGGACACAAATTCCTAAAAGTGCTCTTGTGTTTTTCACATGTCTGATTTTCACAAGGCCGTGCTTGGACCACGTCTCCTCCAACCCCCATCACAAATGTTAATGTTCCTCTGCTGCCTGCAAACTCCACAACCCAGGCCTTCAGTGATCTGACCCCAGTTTCCTTTCTATTTTTTCTTCTCTTCTCTTCTTCTCCCGCAAGGAAATGACCCTCCAATCCAACTGGACTACTCAACCCTGGAGAACATTCTTCCCATCTTTGTAAACTTCTTCATATGTATTCCCTTTCCTCAGAAGGTTCATTCCATTTCCAGTCTCAACTTCCTAGAAATCATCTCAAGTGTCACTTTATATTAGAATCCTTCCCATCCAACTCCCTTCTAAACATATGTGAAAGTTTTCTCATTTATTTCTTTATTTCTTTATTTTACTTATTATTAAACTTTTCTCCTTCAAACAGTCACATTCTTTGTAGTTTCTGAAGTATCAGGTTATCATCCCTACTTTTTATTGTAGTTATTAGTCTATTTGTATTCTTGTGCCAGATGGCAAGTGTCTCAGAGAAATAGGGGTCCTGTGTCAAATGTCTTCAGACAAGGTCGGGTGTGTTCAGGGTGTTATCACTGTAGACTCAAATGTCTTCATATGCCTTGTAGTAGCAGGTGGACAGAGTGCCTTACAAGCATGTGCGTACACACATATGCACAGAAATATATTTAAAAATAGGAATAAATAGCTGCATTTCGGTATGGGTACAATTACATACGAAATTCAACATAAGTTTCTGTGGCTTTTGAAATCAAATAATGGATGAAATCAAACTGAGATGTCCAGGATGTTTTATCCAAATATTCAGAAGGAAAGCTTCAGAAAGATTCCAAATTGATCTCCTAGAAATTCTATCTTTTTGGATCTAGGGTTTTTCAGAGTTAGGGGTGAATGATAAATCATAAAAGTATGCCATGATTCTGGGGAGAAAGATACAAAAAGAACTGGAAGCATTAATAATATTTTGGCAAAGAGTAATCAAGTATAAAAAAATTTTTTAAGCATAAGAGACTCTTAAAAACTGAGGAAAAACTGAGGGTTGATGGGGGGTGGGAGGGAGGGGAGGGTGGGTGATGAGTATTGAAGAGGGCATCTTTTGGGATGAGCATTGGGTGTTGTATGGAAACCAATTTAACAATAAATTTCATATTTAAAAAAAATTTTTAAGTGAATTTGAGTCAGAACTACTGCGTTTCTATCTGGAAGGAAATAAAGAAAATAAATCATGCCTCATGCCAGAATATATTCTAAATGGGTCAAAGATTTAAATGCTAAAAAAGTATTAAAAGTCAGTTTGCCTGGGTGGCTCATTTGGATGGGCATCTGACTCTTGATTTTGGCTCAGGTCATGATCCCAGGATTGTGGGATTGAGCCCCATGTTGGGCTCCACACTGAGCCTGGAGCCTGCTTGGAATTCTCTCTCTTCTTCTTTCTGCCCCTCTCCCCATCTTGTACTCTCTTGCTTTAAAAAAAAGTAAAAAATTCTTTTAAAAAGTATTAAAAGTCATGAATCCATAAAGTTACTAGAAGAAACCATGTAGAATACACACACACACACACACACACACACACACACACACAAAATCCTGAAGTGGAATAGGCCTTCTAAATATCAATTTTATCAGACAAATGATAAACTAAAAAATAAATTGCAACTCATATTGGAAAGGGCTAATTTTCCCAATATATAAAGAACACTACAAATCAATAAGAAAAATCCCATCAATCTGGTAAAAATTTGGGAAAAGATCTGAAGATAATTTACAGAAAATTAATACAAATAACATATATATGTCACTTATATATATCACATATAAGAAAAACATGCAATTTTAAATCATACTGAATACTATTTTTCATATATTAAGTTGGAAAATATTAAAAAAATGATACATACAGTTTGACAATGGTCTGATGAAATAAACAGTATTATGTATTATAGGTGGTAGTTTTCAAAGGAGAAACAATTACATAATGGTCAAAACTTTATATACATTTATCTTTTGACCTAATAATTTAACTTCCAGCACTCTACCCTACAGACACTTTCCTGCATGCGTGAAATGGTATAACTACACAACTTTATATTATAGCACCATTTGTAATAACAAATCATGGAAATAAACCAAATGTCTACCAATAGAGGATTGGTTATATTATGGTAAATTCTTAAATAAAATACATGTAATTCCAAAAAAGAATGAGAAAGCTCTCCATGGCCTGATGTGAAATGTTACCTAAAATGTAGAGAATGGTCTCCAAGATATCTTGACTGAATAAAGCAAGATACAAATCAAAGCCTCTATATTTAAAAGTGAGTAAAAGGAAATATGCATTTATATTTTTTGATTTTTCTATAAAATATTTTTGGAAGGAAACAAAAGAAAATGATAAAGTTGTTTGCCTCTGGGGAGGATATAGTGTGACTGGGTTACTGGGATTAGGAATAATGTTGTTAAAGAACCGTATATACTTGTGTACCTTTTGAAAGCTGACCTATGTGATTGAAATACTTATCTGAAGAAATACGTACAATTTTAATTAAATAAATCTGTCATTTTCATCCCTCTTTTAGAACAATGCTTTCCTAAGTGGGACCTACAGTAATGTCTCAGATGAGTGAGTCAAAACACAAGAGCAAAGGGAGACTTTTGATATTCTCAGTCAGCCCAGGAAAAAGAGAATAGGGTTCACTCTTGGGGGCTTACAGAGTTTATTTCTGGAAACTTCACTGCAGCTTAGAGGCCTGAAAGCAGCTGGGAGGAAATGCCTTCCCAGAAAGCATCCCCAGGGAGCTTACATCTCATACTTGGCCTGGATTTCCCAGTTCCTGCCTTAGCCAGAGATGATGACTGTTTGCTTTAATCATCAGGTGAGCCATATTTCTGTTTCTGTCATGTGCGAAACAAGCCCACTGACCCAATCAAAGGAGGGATGTGGAGACTCAGCACAGTGAAGCGAGACTTTAATCACCATTCTTGCAAAAGCAGGTGTCTGATGGATACGCACACTCGGGACAGTTATAGCAAACAATTTATCTCCTTGAGTGCAAGTCTCTCCCCTGATTCCTCATTGGCTGGGCACTACAGAGATAAGTCCCTCCCTTGGTTCCTCATTGGGTGAGTACTACAGAGGTTACAGCCTTACCCAGAGTTGCCTACGCCCATGTAAGGCAAAAAGTACTCTGAATGGAACAAATGTACATTTCCTGAGGTGACACAGAGACTTTCAGTCCCTCATTTGTTCTTTGGCTGATGCTCATTGAAAAGCCCGTAAGAATAAGCCTGCTAAAGAGGGAGGGAGAACTAGGAAGTAAAGTGTCTAAGGGTTTGGGACTCCATTATGGGGAGTAAGGGTTGTACATATTTCCAATAGGTTTACAACCTATTGTTAACTAGACAGCACAGCTTTTATCTGGTATTCAGAAAGTGAATTGTCTCACTTCTCACATGTCATGAATTAATATAGTGATTGGTGAGATTTAGGTCTTGTATTTGAGGTCTTGGGAAAGTTGAGACACCAGCATTCTTGCTTTCTGGCTTCATGTGGATTTGAAGAAATTCCCTTCAAGTTTTTCCTTCCTCTTAGGTAAGGTACCTTTATTCCCCAGCCTGGATTCTGCATCTTGGAAGGTCTGATGTGTACATATGCAGATTAGCAGGGCCTCGGGGAAACAGAGTTCATCAGGAAGCTTGAAGAAAATAAGAAAAAACTCCGCACCAACCACTAGGGCTAATTACATGGCCACTCCACTCCCATCCCATCCCCAGCCCCTCACCTTTTAAAAGTCCATAGCACATTTTTGAGAAGGAATGATTACAACATTGACAGTTAACATAAAATTTTAAGAATATCTTAAAAAAAACAAAAGAAGGAATTCCCTCTTTGAAATTCACGTGAATGAGCCACAATTATGCATTAGGAGCCACCAAAGCAAGGAGTCAGAAAGTGTGTCAGTGTGTTTAGACACATTCCCATCGATGCACTTTCGTAAGTTGTTTTGATTTCAAGAGATCATGTTTTGACTCAAATTACAGCCTTTGTTAAGAATTGTTAACATAGCATGAGCAGAAATGGAGGGGTGTGGAGAAGGAAGAAAAGTGGAAGTAAATATTTTGTGGCAAAGGCTGAAAAACACCATAAGACATCATCAGTCTTAATTCTGTCAGCAAACTGACAAAATTCAGATCTCTCTAACAGCTGTCAGGATGGTGTCTCCTGCTGGGACATGTTTCCAAACCCATTAACTTCTGTTACCAGGAAGGAATTGCTTTCTCCCAGGTGCAGAAGCCCTAGAAGTTGCAAAGGACTTGGTATGGACATGAAGCTGTGTTCATGGCTTTGACTTCAGAGTCTCTCTATTATCAGTCCTCTGGACTGAACTTGAAGCAGAGAACCATTTAAAAGGAATAATTTTATACCCTCCCTAACATTTTCAGAGTAGCTACAGCTATTTTGGGTCATAGAATCACAGCCACCTCACTACAAACTCCATAGAGACTCTATAGTATAGAGACAGTTTGGATTTACGTCTGTACCTCAGAACATTCCAGGCACTTAGAAGGGTGACTGACAGTGATCCACTGCAATATTTAAAGCAGATAACAGAGCACATAACAGTAGAAATAATTATAGTTAACACATATTAAGTATTCAGTAGATGCCAAGTGCTATGCACCGAGATTTACATAGAATATTTTTTTATATCATCCCTACTGCTCTAAGAAATACATATTAAGTTTGTCAGTTTAACAAAATCTTTATTTTGACTAGAACTCAAGCTCTCAAATTTCTAATCCTTGTCTTCAAAACTGTCTTCATCAAAAATACTGACATGGGGCGCCTGGGTGGCTCAGTCGGTTGAGCGTTGACTTTGTTTCAGGTCATGATCTCGCGGTCCGTGAGTTCGAGCCCCGCATCGGGCTCTGTGCTGACAGCTCGGAGCCTGGAGCCTGTTTCAGATTCTGTGTCTCCCTCTCTCTCTGCCTCTCCCCTGTTCATGCTCTGTCTCTCTCTGTCTCAAAAATAAATAAACGATAAAAAAAAATACTGACAAATCCTTCCAAGGGGCTACCCTCAGGCAATTGCCAGAAAAAAAGTGACCCAAAGCATTTTCTCCTCAGGCTGAAAAGGATTAGCTTCCAACAGGACCCAGTCTCAATATGTCTGGCTGCTACCCTTTAGAGGTTTATGCCTGACATCATAATAGGGAGATTTCTGATCAGAGAGCTCTTTATCCATGGGAGGAAGGTGGTCAAGGAAGAAATACAGTTTTCTGGATTCTTTTTTTTTTTTTTTTTTTAACGTTTATCTATTTTTGAGACAGAGCATGAACGGGGGAGGGGCAGAGAGAGAGGGAGACACAGAACTGGAAGCAGGCTCCAGGCTCTGAGCCATCAGCCCAGAGCCCGACGCGGGGCTCGAACTCACGGTCCGTGAGATCGTGACCTGAGCTGAAATCGGACGCTCAACCGACTGAGCCACCCAGGCGCCCCCAGTTTTCTGGATTCTTAAGAAGAAGCAGATAGTGTCTGCCAAGTCTCTGGTTCTTTGCAAGTGGCTGACCCATACATAAACTGCACTACAGTGACCAATAATAAGAGACAGATTCAGATTATAAAATCTATTTCCAGGCAGGGACCCCGCATTGCTTGACAAACATACCAACTAGCCGTGATCTTTCTGATTTGCAGCTCAGACAACCAGAGGTTGGCCCACTGAATTCTGGTGACCTTGATGAACTTATTTTCCCAGCTCTCACCTGCTAGTGCTCCCATTACTGAGATCTTTTGTATTCTAAAGACATCCCATATGGCAAACCAAGCACATAATTCTACATTCCTTACCAATAGAATTGCTGGAAACTCTTATGTTTAATTCTCTGAGAAGCTGACAGATTGTTTTCCCCATAGTAGCTGCACCATTTTCCTTTCCCCTCAGCACCGTATGAGGATTTCTCCACATCCTTGCCAACACATAGTATTGTCTTTTTGATCTTAGCCATTCTAGTGGGTGTGAAGTGTTATCTCATTGTGATTTTGATTTCCATTACTGATGTCGAGCATCTTTTTACATGTTTATTGGCCATTTGGAGAAATGTCTATTCAGATCATTTGCCCATTTTTAAATTTTTTCTTTCTTCTTCTTCCTTTTTTTTTTTTTTTTATCAATCAAGTTGTATGTATAGTCTAGATACAAGTTCCTTATCGGATATGATTGCAAATATTTTCTCTCATTCTGTGGGCTGTTTTTGTACTTTCTTGATGATGTCTTTTTCAGCACAAAAGTTTTTAATTTTGATAAAGCCTAATTTATCTATTTTCCTTTTGTTGCTCATGATTTTAATGTCATACCTAAGAATCCTCTGCCAAATCTAAGGTTATGATGATTTACCCCTGTTTTCTTCTAAGAGTTTTATAGCTTTAGCTACTACATTTGGTCATTGATCCACTTTGAGTAAATGTCTATATACAGAACATGTTGTCTTACCTGAGTTCTGAGTGAGTTCCTTTGCTTTTATAAACACCAGATACTGTATTTTCTTTTGAACATTGAAGGAGTGGATAAAATGCTGACTCTTTAGGTACTGGGGCTCAGTTAGGACCTCAAGAAAAACTAAATGATGTCGACAATGGTATCCATCACACAAGGTTATTTTCTCTTCACCTTATGGTAGCAGAGAGTGAGTGATGGTGATAGAGAATATCAACCACTTTTAAATCAACAGCAGTTTGTTTACATCTATCTGTCTATCTTCCTCACTGTTACTTGTATTTATTTTGAAATACACTGGCAACCACTTCACTACTAAATTCAGCATAATGGACATATATGATAGGGTGAAAGTCATAATTATGTTTCTTCAATGTACAGTCCAAGAGACCATTTTAGAATTTTCTCAGGAGGCTTTATTTATTATTTTTCAAATGAGTCAGAGTTTGATAAATTTAGTGAGAACTGGATAACCAATCTAGAACACCATGTACCTAAACTGAATATGATTCAAATAGATGTATTTCTTTGATAAATGACTTCTGCCTGTATGATTTATCAAGTTAATGTGGAATATCTCTAGAACAGCAAGGTACTAGTCCTGTTGCACAATTTTTTTAAATTTTCAGCTGTAGGCTGAGAGGAGGGATGAAAGGGAGAATATTTCCTTTCCAAGAGGAGGGTAAGGGAAATGAATGGGTTTATTTTAAGTCAGTAGTGTGTGATTCAAAAAGTTGACCTAAAAAACATGAAAGGCAATAAAAATACAGGAATTTTGCTTAAACCTACAACTGTGCAAATTAACTCTGTCCAATGAAAAACTGAAAAGAAATTTTTAGCATTAACAGATCTCATGAAACTATGAAACACAAAAGAAATTCTCACATTATAAAATCATTCCTGAGGGAGCCAGAGTTAGTTTGGAGTATAAAGGCATCTGCCCAGATTAACTGACTTTGGTGGACTTTGGAAAATAGAAAATGTTATAGCTGAAAATTATATTGATTAATGTATCTGAAAACTGCAAACAACGTATATTTAAATGGTAAGATGTAAATCCAACGCTGGACTAGATATAGGGGGTAGGGGGTGAGAGAGATAGGGGTCAAAGTTGACATCTGAATTTCTAGGTCAACTGGATTGCAATACAATTCCTCAAGATACGGAAGAGAGCCTGTTTGGGGTAAATGACCATGGCTTTATTTCTCAGACTCAATGGATTTGATAATCATTTTAAACATTAAAGTAGACATGCTTTCCAGGGGGATATGGCAATCTGGAACTTGGAAGAAGGTTTTGGGCTGAAAATATGAATCTAAGAATCTCATGAAGATAAAATTACCCTCAGAAAAGTATAGATTGAAAAGAGAGCCTAGGATGAGCATGGAAAAACCACCATCTTTAAAATATAGTTAGGAAAGGGAAAGCAGGAAAAGACTTGGAAGAAGCAGCTGGTAAAGTAGAAGAAAAACCAAGAGAGAGTGGGAGAAGAGAAGCCAATGAAGATGATGGTTGCAAGGAGGAAATTCTCAGGAGTGTCAAACATTGCTGAGAAGTCAAGTAAAGTGCAGACCTAGAAATGCTCACCAGAAGTTAAGAGAAGGTCATTGTTGATCTTAGTAAGAGCAGTTTTGATCAAGTAGTATGTGTCAGAATCATACTGGGAGTAAACTTCATAATGAATGGTAGACGCAATTTTATGTTGTCCAACTGGTATTGCCAGTTGGACAAATTAGACACCCCACCATCTCCATTTCTTCATCTACCAAAAGAGGTTGGGTCCTCTTTTGAGATAATTGGCATGAAGGAAAGCAAACAGAGAAGTAGTTGGAGGAGAGCATATGATTCAAATAAGTTATTCTAAATGTTATTTGTTTTAAAGATAGAAGTAATTTTAGCGTGGTTGAATGCAACTCTGAAATGTTGGGTCAAGAGGGAGAGGTTAAAAATGGAGGAGAGGGGATACTTAACAACTTAGGATTTTTAGAAGGTTAGAGGTGATAGGATTCAGAGTGCGTGTAAGGAGGATAAGTATTTCACAAAGGAAGAATATTTTTTTCATATATCCTTTAAAATTTTATGTTATATATGTGTATTATCTACCTAAAATATAATAAAAATGAATAATGTGAAAAATAGGAAATAACGATAAAGATCATCTTAATTTGCATAATGACAATGAGTAAAAAGAAATTCCTCAAGGTAAAGGTGATCAAAGGGAAAATACATAAAGGGATGGTTCTTAAAATATGAAAGCTAAGGGACAAGTTGCTTCTCTGATGAGGTAGAACAGATGGTCTCCCTTTCCAAGGTCAAAAGATTCTAAAGCATCCAGATGGTGGCTGAGCAAAATAAAGTATCTTATATAGAACATTTTTTATTTGGTTTTAGAAGAACTGGAGAGTTGAACTCATGGAAATTTGTACTGCAGTGGGCTAAAAGGACGGGCTTCAGTGTCACACAAAACTGGGTGTTTAACTAAAGCGTCTGAATTTGATCTAAAATAAGACTATGCCCAAGAGTGTTGCATGGATTCCTTCCCCTGGGTTGTGAACTGGACTTCACTGACTCAATTCTAACTAATAAAATGTGGCAAAAGTGATGGGCTATTACTTCTAGGATTTAGTTGCCAAAGGACTATGACTTCTGTCTTGCCTGATACCTCCCTGTCTCCTTCCCCCCTTCCTCTCCCTCCTCACCCCTTCTCCCTCTCTCTCAGCACTGGGGTAGCAAGCTGCCATGTTGTGAGTAGCCTTATGGAAAGGCCCATGTGGAAAGGATATGTTGCCTCTGGCAACAACTACCAAGGACCTGAGATCTGCCAACAGCCATGGGAATGATCTTGGGAAAAGTTTGTGCCTGATTGAACCTTGAGATGGTTGCTGCCTTGACTGACAGATGGATTGCTTTACAAGAAACCTTGAACAAGAAGCACCCAGATTCCTGACCCACAGAAAGTGAGATATTAAATATTTGTTGTTTTCAAATAGTAAGTTTTTTGGGGTGCCCGGACGGCTCAGTTGATTAAGAATCCAACTTTTGATTTCAGCTCAGGTCATGATCTCACAGTTAGTAAGTTCCAGCCCCACATTGATCTCTGTGCTGACAGCACAGAGCCTGCTTGGGATTCTGTCCCCCCTCTCTCTCTGCACTCCCCCTGCTTACTCTCTCTCTCTCAAAATAAATTAAAAAAATAAAGTTAAAAATATTTTATAAAATGGTAAGTTTTGGAAACGATTGGCACTACACCAAAACAAAACATTTCTGCACAGTGAAGGAAACAATCAACAAAAATAAAAGGCAACCTACTAAATGGGAGAAGATATTTGTAAATGACATATCAGATAAAGGGTTAGTATCTACAATATATAAAGAACTAATACAGCTTAATACCCAAAAAACAAATAATCCAATTAAAAATGGACAGAAGACATGAACAGACATTTCTCCAAAGAAGACATAAGAATGGCCAATAGACACATGAAAAGATGCTCAACATCACTCATCATCAGGGAAATGCAGATCAAGATCACAATGAGATACCAACTCACAACTGTCAGATGGTTAAAATTAAAAACACAAGAAATGACAAGTGTTGACAAGGATGTGGAGAAAAATGAACCCTCTTGCACTGTTGGTAGGAATGCAAACTGCTACAGCCATTGTGGAAAACAATATCGGTTGTTTCTTGAGTTGCAGCATTATTTACAATAGCCAAATTATGGAAGCAGCCTAAGTGTCCATGGATAGATGATTGGATAAAGAAGATGCAATATATATATATTTATATATATATAAAATGGAATGCAATATATATATATATAAAATGGAATGCAATATATATATATATATATATATATATATATATATATATATATATATATATATATATATATATATATAATGGAATATTATTGAGCTGTAACAAATGAAATCTTGCCATTTGCAATAACATGGATGCAGCTAGAGAGAGAGTATAATACTGAGCAAAATAAGTCAGTCAGGGAAAGACAAATACCATATGATCTCACTCATATGTGGAATTTAAGAAACAAAATGAACGAACAAAAGAAAAAAAAGAGAGAGACAAACCATGAAACAGACTCTTAACTATAGATAACAAATGATGGTTACCAGAGGGGAGGTGAATGGAGGGATTGGGGAAACAGGGGATGAAGGTTACAGAGTACACATATCATTTCTACCAACAGTGCAAAAGGGTTCCTGTTTCTCTGCAACCTTGCCAACATCTGTTTTCTGAGTTATTAATTCTGACAAGTGTAAGGTGATATCTCATTGTGGTTTTGATTTGTATTTCTCCGATGATGAGTGATGTTGAGCATGTTTTCATGTTGAGCATTCTTTTCACCATCTGGATGTCTTCTTTGGAAAATTGTCTAATCATGTCTTTTGCCCATTTCTTCACTGGATTGTTTGTTTTTTGGATATATGTTTTGGATATTCACCCTTTATCCAATATGTCATTTACAAATATCTTCTTCCATTCCACTGGTTGTTTGCTTAATTTTGTTGATTGTTTTATAGGAGTGCAAACTGGTGGAGCCACTCTGGAAAACAGTATGGAGGTTCCTCAAAAAATTAAAATAGAACTACCCTATGACCCAGCAATTACACTACTAGGAATTTATCCAAAGGATACAAAAATGCTGATCTGAAGGGCACATGCACCCCCATGTTTATAGCAGTGCTATCAACAATAGCCAAATTATGGAAAGAGCCCAAATGTCCATCAACTGATGAATGGATAAAGAAGATACGGTGTATATCTATATATCTATATATCTATATATTTATATAGATATACACAATGGAATACAACTCGGTGATGAAAAAGAATAAAATCTTGCCATTTGCAACAAGGTGGATGGAACTAGAGTGTATTATGCTAAACGAAATAAGTCAGTCAAAGATAGATATCATATGATTTCACTCATATGTGGAATGTGAGAAACTCTACATTTTGATAAAAACAGAGAGGGAGGAAAACCATATGACACTCTTAAATACAGAGAACAAACTGGGGGTTGCTGGAGGGTATGTGTGTGTGGGGATAGGTTAAATGTATGATGGCTAGGTGTCATATGTAAGAGGTGAATCACTGAGTTCTATTCCTGAAGCCAAGACTACACTGTATATTATCTAATGTGAATTAAAAAAAAAAAAAAGAGGACACTTATCACGATGACAAAAGTGATTAAAAAGTAAAATGGTAAGTCTCAGAGTAATTTGTCATGTAGCAACAGAAAAGTAATATATGTAAGAAGCTGTTGAATAAGGAATAACTCAAGGACTAAGGGCTTGTTAATGATGGGGTAGTGTAGAGAAGTCTGTCATCAAAGGATAGCCATGAGACATGACACACTGGCATTTTTGGTGCTGTTCTAGAACCAATGTCAGTGATTATACACAAAGATATTATTACAGATGTCACAAGAAAGCTTAGCGAGAGGAATACTTGTTAAAGCAGTTTTTTTCAACTCTGCTTACAAATTAAAGTTACCTCAGGGATCTTGAATGAATAATATTTTCTTTATACTTGATTTTGGGACTTTACCACAAACCCATAGAATAAAAATTTCTATGTGTTTGTTCTGGACATTGACCTTTATTGAAACCTCTCAAATGATAGTAATGTGTAGCCTGTTCTGAAGAGAACTACTGAGCTAGCCAATTGTATCTATTCCTTTCATGAAAATTTCAAATATATTTATCCATTTCTCTAATTTTATAAGAAACCGTGTCAGTACTTAATTTTTGATAGTTAATTTGCTTTTGTCATTGTAATTCATCCTCATTACAGTCTCTAGTCCCTGTACTACCATTAACAAGGATGAGATCTTGAACAGCAATTTAATTTCTTTGGTCTCAGTATCTTTATTAATAAAATGAATGTGTAGACTAAATTATTTCTGAAAATGCCTCCTGTGTTAACTTTCTATGGTGCCATAACAAGTAACCACAAACTTAGTGGCTGATAACAACCAAACTTATCATCTCATAGTTCTGGAAGTCCGAAGTCTGATACAGTGCTCACCTGGCTAAGATCAAGACGGTAGGCTCTAGAGGAGAATCTATTTCCTTGTTCATTCAGGTGTTGAGAGAGTTCAGTTCTATGCAGTTGTAGGACTGAGCTCTTTCCTTACTGGCTGTCCGTTGGGGACTACCTTTAGTTTCTAGAGACTTTTCTCTGGTTCTTGCACATAGCCCTCTAGTCTCAGAATCAGCAAGGGGATGTTCCATCTTCAGATCCTCTCTTCTACCTTCCATCTTAGAATCCCTGATTGCACTGGGGAAAGTTTCTCTGCTTTTGATGACTCGTGTGATTAGATTGGGCCCACGTGGATGATCCAGGATAAGCTCCTCATCTCAAGGTTAGACCCTAATTTCTCTGTAAAGTTTCTTTTGCCATGTAAGGTACAATCCATAGGTTCTGGGGATTAGGGTGTGGATATATTTGGGGCCATTATTCTGCCTTTCACACTTTCCATATCTATTTGAGACCCTTGGATTAGTAGCACCATCTAAGGCAGAAGGCGGGGGGCCTATCTTCACCTGGGGAATTTTTTTCAATGCCACATCCCTACACCCCAGGAAATCCTAATGTGCTGCCTTGACTCTTTCTGCTATCTTAACCATATACCAGGAGCTACAGAAAAGCAAAAGCTGCTATAAATCAGGAACCACAATCTGTTTCTAATCCTGTGGTAATAACTGCTATAAATTCACACACAGCGAGTACTCAAGTGAGAATGTTGTCAGTCCTCTAAACCAAGTTTCCAGAGATGACAGATGACAGACGGATTCATCCATTCGTATGGTGTAGCGATTAAGTCATTGGACTTCAAAGTTAGACAAACTGAGTTTTAATTTTAGCTTTGTCGTTCGCAAACTGTTTTAGGACAAATTGTGCCTTAAGCAAGTAATTTCCTAAATCTTAGTTTCCTGGTGTGTAAAACAAGGTTGCTGATAACCTTTGCAGGGCATGTAAGGAGTAAATATGTTAATATGAGTTAATATGATGCAGATAGCACATAGCCTGGCACAGGGCCAGCTCCTCATTGCTAGCCAAAAAATATTTCTTAGGTACACTGTGTTAATTGATACAGGTGGCTGTAAAAATATGTCAGATGGGGATACCATGCTCATGAACAATATATTCAATAATTCTGTGTATTCTGTGGTTGGGGAGAGGAAGAATTTCCTTTCTCCCAGGGCTTATGGAAAGCTTCATGGAGGCAAAGCCTTAAAGACTGTGGGTAGTGACAGATGGACATGGCCTTGTTGCTTTGATGGACAAGTGTGTTGATTTCGTTGGTAATAGGATGGAACTGCTTGTCCACAGTTCAGTTTTCCCTATTTGCTGAGAGAAATAAAGGGACTTCCCACACTGATGTATACCATGATTAGCTTCTTTTCCCCCGTATACTACCTGCTTTTCTCTCAGCCTGATACACTCTTTCCCCTTCTTAAGAGTCAATGTAAATACTATATTTCTTGTACCCCTTTCTGATTCTCCCAGGCATAATTGGCTTCTCCCTAATCTGTGCTTTCACCACACATTGTATAGATTTTAATTGTGCTACTCACACTATAATGATTTGTATATTTGTGATTCCTTCTCTACTTCCCCTTTAGAAAAGATGCATTCGTGCTGAGGTTATTCATACCCACAACATCCCCCAAAGAGAAGATAATTGTGTGGTATTGTGGGAAATATATTAAACAGAATAAATGGATTTTTGTGGTTGGGAAACAGCATACTCTTGAAAATACAGAGCAATATTGAAAATATTCCCTAATTTGGAGTTGGGTGCATAGTCACAGAGATGCAGAGGAAGTGGAGGGTCATGTGATGTCTGCTGGTCTGAGGGACAGACTAGACTCTGTCTCATGCAGTAGTCTGTGACACCTTTCCTCCCTACCCCAATGCTATCCTGTAGCCTGTTTGGTGATGTGGTGTCATGTCCTGCCCATGATTTTAGAGCATCCTGCTAGTGTCAGCATGCCCATAGGAAGTCAGTTATTGCAACAAAATAGTATCAATTGCTTCAATTTATTGAGTAACTTACTAAGTAGCAGGCACTGTTTTAAGTGTTTAGCTACATTGACTCATTTATTTCCCAAAACAAATATGAGAGGTGACTATTATCCCTGCATGGCACAGAAAGGCAAAGTGATTTTTCTCAAGATGTTGTGGGTGACCTGCAGACCTCAGTGTCAGGGCATCATACGCATTCTTGTGTCTAAAATAATCTGGTGTAATTAACTTGTTAGGAGGCATAAAGGCAGGTACCAGAAATATCTTATAGGGGTATTGTCAATGGATATAACACTATCAACAAGTATCAGTAGATGAGAACTGCCCAGTGAGAAAAGCCATCAGACCTCCCACCACTCACCCCTATCTTGCAATTTTTAGTCTTTGGCTTCCATAGTGCCTAGAGGAGATGGCACCAATCAAATTACCTAACAGAGAAGCATCCCAGGATCTTGAGGTGGAGCCTGTAGATTCTGCTAAAAATGGACCATGTAGATGAGAGCTCTGTCCTCTGGGGGCGGCGGGGGGCGGGGTGGGGGGTGGCTCAGGGGGTGGGAGAGTGCCCAGTTGACTATCAGACAGGCACTGACAGGAGTGGCTCCATATCCCAACCCTCTTCTACTCACCCCGGAGGAGGAGGCTCAGCTGTTCATTTCATTGTGGAGACAAAGAATGAGTTCGTTCACATGGTCAAGGGAGAGAACATGAGTCAGATGCATGAATGTAACTTTCTCTAGGCAGATTCAGAAAGTGGGAGGTCTCTGTACCCACCTAGAGAGCACAAGCTTGGGAAGAAGCCTTGATCCTCTGAAGAGCCAATAGGTTTGGACAACAGTTTAAAGTTGTTGTCAGTGACTGAATTTTATTGCTCTTAGTCCCTGTGAGATGGCTTGGCTACCTTTCCTGATATAATGAACTTAGAATCAAATTCAAATACCTGAAGTTTTGCAAAATGCCATATATGGTCTTTCCCTCCCACAACCTGACTTTCCAGCCTCATTTTCTGCCTGTTAACCTGGGCCCTTACACAATGACAAGGAGAATCATGATATGCTGGGTCACAATAGTATCCTTGGGGGCAGAATGCTCGTACAATGGGTATTAAAATCCAGTCCCACGTGGTTTTTCCCCACCTGAGAGACTTCTACAGCAGGAAGGAAAACTCAAGTCAAGACCAAGAATAAGTAAGAGATTTAAATCCTGAGAAAGAAGGAATAAAGCAGGTGTCTTAACCAAAGGAGCAGGGCAGATAAGAAGCTTAGATAAATATAATGAAGAGCAGGTCTGGGTGGCCAGTGATGAGGTCTCTGTACCAGAGCAGTTTGAGGACTCAGTTTTTCACACCTCCCTCAACTTTCTAGGAGGATAGCATCCAATCCAGAGTTCCTTCATGCTTTTGTTTATGCAAGTCAGAGCATCTGGATTGTATTTTCTTCCACTTCAGGCTTACCTAAAGTTCTACTGTTTTCATAAAGGCTTCTCGAATTACAACAGACTTTATTAACTTACCTCTTCCAAATGGATTCTAAGTATTTTGAGGGCAAGATTTATGTGTGGCAAAGACATTTCATTTCCCACATGGGATGGCTTCTTCAGACTTGGACTTAAAACTGGCCCTGTGTTATTTCTGCCACATTCTATTGGCCAAAGCAGTCACAAGGCCATCCTAGATTCACAGGGAGAAGAAACAGACCCACTTTCTTTCTTTTTTTTTAAGTTTGTTTGTTTATTTTTGAGAGAGAGAGAGAGAGAGAACAAACAAGCAGGGAAAGGGCAGAGAGAGAGGAGACAGAGAATCCCAAGCAGGCTCTGTGCTAATAGCACAGAGCCTGATGTGGGGTTGGAACTCAAAAACCGCAAGATCAAGACCTGAGCTGAAGTCAAGAGTCAGATGCCTAACGAATGGTTAATGGACTGAGCCATCCAGGTGCCCCAGACCCACTTTCTTGAAGGGAGTTGCTGAAATGTCACATTGCAAAGGAACAAAGGAAGGGTCAACTACTGGAGTCATTATTTTTGCAATTCTTTACTACATCATTATTATTTCTATTATTATGACTATTTATTCAACACATATTGATTGTCACTTGTAAGGGCCAGGTGGTGATCTAAGTAGGAGAGAAAAGGAATCAGTAAATTGTCAGATTTTCGTCCTTGAAGAGATTACAGTCTACTTGTGATAATAATGACTAATATTTATTGAATAATTATCTATTTCCAGGTATTATGCTGTGTACTCTATATGTATTAACTTTTATAAATAGTCACAAGATTATATTATCTCCATTTAATGATAAATGAAACTGAGACACAGAGAAGTTAAATCCCATGCTGAAGGTCACACAGCTGTAAGTAGCATCTAGATTTAATCCTAGGCAAACTAACTCAAGTAATTATGCATTTATCTACAACACTGCACTGCCTATCAGAACTCTAAGAATTGATAGAACCAGGCACAGAGGACGATGGGAAGGTTTCATAAAAGATAATGATACTGAGACAAAGTTTGACAGAAGAGTGCAAGTTTACCAGGCACAGTATAGTACACACCCATGATTCTTACCAATCAATGCATTGGTTGAATTATTAATTAATGAAGCTATCTTCAGTACACATGTGACTCTGAGTTAGTGACAAGTCTTGGTTATAAGAGGCACGCATCCAACTCAAGCTAAATTAAGGAACACAAAGGAAGCGGACACTATTTATTGGCTCACAGTCATGGCAGGATCTGTAACAATGTGTTGTATAACAGACTATAACAATGTGTTGAACAAAATCTATCTTTGCTTTGTTTTGATGGCTTCCCTCTTAGCCAGGTTCTTGTCACATCTGTAAAAAACTGACCAGCAGACACCCCAGGAGCTCTTCTTATGAGAGTAGCTATCCAGTAGAGAGATCACTGTGGCAGAAGCAGTGGTAGGCGATCACCACATCATTTCTTCTTCCTGAGCATGCAGGAAGACTGCATTTCCCATCCTCTCTTGTAGTTGGTTTGAGGTCAAATGGTTCAATTCTGGCCAAGAAAAGATGGGTAGGAGGGATTCACAGCACTCCAAGACCTTGATTTTGTAAACAACTCTATATTTTTAGTGCTTTCTCTTTCCTTTGTCATGGTGCCTTATCAGATGGAGAAGCTACAATATAGTGGAGGGCTGCCCAACTTGAATTTAGCATTATGTGAAGAAGAGATAAAACTTTATTATCTTAATTTGCTGATATGTCAGGTTTTATTTTTTCTTGCAGCATGACCTAGCCTGTCCAGATTAACACAGACACTACTTTCCTAATTTTTCAATTTCCATTTTTGGTCTGCTCACTTGGCTCTTGTACCCATCTTTAGGATAGTTCCAGCAAAGCTAATGAAATGTGAGAAGGAGGCATTCCTTATATGATCTGAACTGGGGAAAAACAAAAATTGTGCTATATTTTTCCATGGCCATTTCTGATCTTTTGGGAGATAATTACCATACACCATAGCCAATTTCCTGAATCATTGATATAACACGTGCTCACACATCTCCAAGACCTGTAAGAATAATCATTTTTAGAATGGGAACTTGGTCACTTTTGCCACAATTTAACAGGGAAATTTTTAGTCAGGTAATCAAATATTGTACCAGCCAGCAAATTTTCCTCTTATTCACACCCTTTTCATGTCTAGGAATCTATGCTGCTCAACTTAGTGTATTTGTTCAAATATAAAAGAGCTCTATGTAAATTCCTTATTTTTCACTCACCCTGTAATCTGGCTTTGTTTTTATTAAATATTAATACATTTATCTTGGGAGAAAAGTTTAATTTTTTTCTTTGTAAATCCTTCAGAATTGGAAATTTAAACTCCAGAGATTACGATTAGTATTGTGTTTGGGCAATCTCATTTATCTTAATCCCATCCCGGGGCCAATTTTCATTACAGAAAATCTTTCTTGCACTGAGGAAGTAGAGCAGGGAATGTCAGCATATTGAGATTATAGGAAAACCCACTCACTCTCCATACTAGAGTTTTTATGGTACATGCCTGATGTAGGTTTTCTCCACTTATGAATTTCAGATCTCTCTGGAATATTCTATTTCCACCATTGAACAGAATATAAAGGTGGCCCCTGTCAAGCCCCTATATTGCCTTTCTTGGTACTTACATATTTTTACACTTCAAAATGTTATGGTATGGGTACTTGATTAGTGCTTCAAATAATAAAATAAAACATAAAGGACATTAAAAAACAAATGTGCAGAATTAGATGTCCAGAGTAGTAATATGGGCAGTAAGTTAGTATTGGAAATATCAAACCCAAAGGATTTTGGAAAAGAATACAATGGATGACTGTACACCCCTTACACAGGTTTACTACTCTTAAAACCTTGCCATAATAGGTCAATTTCTCTCTGTCTCTCCGTGTGTAGGTATATGTACATACATGTGCCTGTGTCCATATATATGCCTTTCATACATGCCTTTTCCCAAACCTTTGAAAGTACCATGAAAATGTCTTGACATTTCTCCACTAAATATTTTAGAATGCATAACCCGAGTGCAAGAATAATACTTTTTGTTTTCTATATGGACACAATATCCATTGCCACACCTATGAAGATCAACATTAACTCAATATCGCCATCCAACATGCAGTCCATCTACAAATTTCAATATCTCCAAATGTCCTTTTATCGCTCAATTTATTTTTAAAATAAAGATCTGACTAAGATATATACATAGCATTTGCTATTGAGTCTTTTTAGTCTCTCATAACCTGGGACTTTCCTCTTACCTCTCTTTCTTGATGATGTTGCATCCTTTGACAATTCGCAGCCACATGTCCTGCAGAACCTTCCACCCTATTGATTTGTCTGTTAGATCTTGGTTAAATTCAGATCGCACGTTTCTGGCAATAATTCCACAAAGGTGACGTGTATTCACCACTCACATCAGGAGACACAGAATAGCAGGGCATTCTGTTATTGGTGATGGCGAACCTGACCTCTTAGTTAACGTGGTGACTGTCAGGCTGCTCCATTCCACACTTATACCTTTACCGGCCAGTAACCCGTTGGGTGATACTTTGAGATAATGCAAATATGTTTTTTTTTTTTTAATTTTTTTTTAACGTTTATTTTATTTTTGAGACAGAGAGAGACAGAGCATGAACGGGGGAGGGCCAGAGAGAGAGGGAGACACAGAATCGGAAACAGGCTCCAGGCTCTGAGCGGTCAGCACAGAGCCCGACGCGGGGCTCGAACTCACGGACCGCGAGATCATGACCTGAGCCGAAGTTGGACGCTTAACCGACTGAGCCACCCAGGCGCCCCACAAATATGTTTTTTTTTAATGCCTTTAATCCAATGGTTTTTATATTTATTGGTCATTATTGCTTGAGTTATTATTATAATAGGGGTTACAGAATGTTGATTTTCTAATTCTGTCGATCCTTCTACTTTTACTACCTGACATTTTACAAAGCAGAGTTTTTCTTTGATTTATCTTTTCTTTCAAAGCATTATATACATATATATTTATGTAGTATTCATTTTTAATATCACTATGGACTCCCATTATTTATGTTTTTTTTTCTATATGATGTGATTTTTTTTTTTTTTTTTTTGCTCAAATTATTTCAAATTTGGCCAGTGGATACCCCTTCAAGCCAATTCTGCATTCATTTAACATAAACACATTAATATTTGAACACTTACTTGCTTTCTGCTCCAATAAATATTCCATACTTCTATTACCTTTCCCTCTCCAGCCATGAACTCAGTCATATTTCCAAAAAGATTAAAACAGAACAAAACAAAACAAAAAATCCCCAAAGCTTAATTGAGATATAACTTCCATATCACACGATTCACCCATTTAAAGTATGCAATTCAATTATTTTGGTATATTCACAGGACTGTGCAACCACCACGACCACTACCATCTAATTTTAGAATATTTTTTCCTCCCCCAAAGAACCCTGTAGCCACGAGCAATACTTCCAATCTACCTCAGCCCCTATCCACTCCCCACAAACCCTGCTCAGCTCTAGGCGATCATCACTTCCTGTCTAAACAGACTTAGCATGTTTTGGACGTTTCGTGTAAATGGAATGAGGCAATATGTGGTCCTTTTGTGATGGTGTCTTTCACTTAGCATAATGTTTTCAAGAGTCATCCACGTTGTATTATGTATCCGTACTTCACTTGCACTGCCAAAAAACACCCATTGTATGAATAGACCACACTTCCATTGAACAGTGTATGGACATTTTATTCCATTAATGTGATGTAGTAGATTGATTTTCAGATGTTAAGCCAACCTTGTTCTGTTGTTATGTGCATATATGATAATGAGTGCCTAAGACATCTCCGTTTTTTCTCTGTAACTGTATTTCTTGTGGAAGGAAGGAGCTTCTCCCACCTGTTGTCACTTTCCTCCACTCCCCCACACAGTGCACACTGCTCAGAATCAGCCCCCAAATATCAGGCATGTCCCTTTTTTTCTACCACCTGCTGACTTTCCTTTCTTCACTTAGACATTCCAGCAAACGTCCCCAGAGATAACCATTACACAGCTATCTCTGTCTCAGTAAGTCTCAAGTCTGGCTTTTCTGTTGATAGAGGCGGAGAAAATACCATACTCTGAGACAGTAGAGTTCTTCTTGTTCTTTAACTAACATTCAAGGTCTTCATTTTTATTTCTGAATTCATTTCTCGTTTAACTTGAACATTTTTTTCAGGCTCCTAATGGGTAAGAATTTCCATTTGTATTTAGAAATAATGTTTAGCTTTAGTTCAAACATTGTAATTATGTTTGTATGTAGAACCAATGTTTAGCTTTAATTCAAACATTTTAATGACCAGCTCCCGTTTCATTCTTATTTCTTTTACTTCTACCACAAAAGAAACCTCTGCTTCCACCAGAGGCATTACTCTAAAGGAGCAATTTATTTTGCTCAAGAGTCCACTGCCACCAATGGCATATTTACACAACATGGGTCATCTATATGTACCAGTTTGTGTATTTTAAGATCTCCGCTTCTTCTGGGACACCTGGCTAAGCCCCACTAGTGTGAAGGAAGGATGACACCAGGGAAACTTAATCCTCCATTTTGACAGTATTATTAAATTCCTGAGAGAGGTACTGGACTCATTTATAAATACCTTTAAGGGCTAGAAGTTAGGGTAAAGCTAATGGGAGGTGGCGCTGGGAGTGTTCTATATCTAGGTTATATTATATTTTCATTGCTAACCTGCATTATTTGCTTGTTTAATTTGAAGTCTTTTTACTTTATGATAATTTGAAAGAACACTTGATGACGATTTGTCTGGATCGTCTTGGTAAAATTCAACAAATTACTAGCCTGTGCTAGGAAAAGGAGAAATTCTGACTCAGAAATGTATTATCAGCGTTTACTGGGTATTGATAGTAACCTCTGTGTCTATTGCCTTAAAATATAGTATAGTTCTTTCGCTATGATTACAAGCTATGTGACTTTTGGCCAGCCATTTACCCTCATGAAACATCAGTCTCCTCTACAAAAAACAACAGGTATTGGTGAGGATGTGGAGAAAAAGAAAGACTCATGCACCGTTAGTGGGAATGAAAATTGGTACAGCCACTGGTGAAAATAGTATGGAGATTCTTCATAAAGTTAAAAATAGAACTACTTAATGATAGTACCCAGGAATGGCACTACTGGGTATATACCCAAAGAATATAAAAACACTAATTCAAAGGGACTCATGCACTTCTATGTTTATAGCAGCATCATTTACAATAGCCAAGATATGAAAGCAGCTCAAGTGTTCATTGATAGATGAATGGATAAAGAAGATGTGGTATACATATACCATGGAATATAATTCAGCCATAAAAATGAATAACAACACGGATGCAGCTGGAGAGTATAATGTAGAGTGAAATAAGTCAGTCCAAGAAAGACAAATACCATATGATGTCACTCATATGTGGAATTTAAGAAACAGAATGAATGACCAGAGGAAGAGAGAGAGAGAGAGAGAGAGAGAGAGAGAGAGAGAAATCCGGAATAGACTCTTAACTAGAAAGAACAAACTGATGGTTACAAGAGGGAAGTGTGTCGGATGAAAGAGGTCATGGGGATTAAGGTGTGCACTTGGTTTTGTTTTGTTTTTTTTAATTTTTTTTAATGTTTATTTATTTTTGAGACAGAGAGAGACTGAGCATGAATTGGGGAGGGTCAGAGAGAGAGGGAGACACAGAATCCGAAACAGGCTCCAGGCTCTGAGCAGTCAGCACAGATACTGACTGTACTGTCCAGTGTATTTGCAAGCTCAGTCCTCTCCAACTTGCCTGTGGATTTTACAGAAAACAATAAATTTTAGAATAACATTAGTGGATGCTTGATGGTGAAAGCATTAAGGGAAGCTGCTTTTGTAGTTTTTCATCATTTATATCAAAAAAGAAATATATTGCCACTCTATTAGAGCTATTGTAATGTTCTAAGCATATCTTTCGCACATTGATGGTAAGCCATCACTAAGAGCTTTCCAGAAAGATTTTTCTCAGCAGGAAGAAAAAAGGAGTATGTTAATAATTATGGAACATACACCCTAAACTTTTTACACTTAAGAGATGTATGCTTTCATATCATGTGGTAAGCCACATGTGGGCATAATAAGCAGTTTCTTATTAATAACAGCTATTTTTTATAAGGAAGATAGATGGAGAAAGTTATCTGGAGGCTATACTTTTAAATAGCTAGATTAAAAGCAGTTATGATCTTCCTTTTGATGTCTGGATGCAATTGAAGTGGATTTGGCAAGGCTTTTTCAGTCATCATAAGATTTCAGAAGTGAATGCAGAGGAATAATAGGCCCCATTTATAGACAATTCACCTGAAACAGTCCTAGAGACAATGTAGACTTGTTCCTTAGAATAATGTCTATAACGCTTTTTTCAGTTCAATCTGAAATGAGTACTCAGGAAAATGTACAGATCTCTGCCCATCTTAGTTTTTGCTTGAAATCCTATTTTATAATGGTAGCAATGACCAGTCTTCCAGCTCATTAATATTCTATTAAAATGGAAAAATAAAGCAATATTTTGGGACGACCATGCACGGAAGAGAGTTGGCTCACTAGTCCCAAGTGATGGCAAGATGCTAACTGAGGTTCCATAAGTACTTTGGAACCTGTGTCCAATGATGTGTGGTGCAATGAGCATTATTCTAAAAGGCAGACTGGGAAAGTAAATCGGACCCTGAGGAACCTGGACAGTGAGTTTTATGGATAGTTTTGTGGGTGATGAAGTTATTCTGGAGTTGGAGTCGTGTGTCTCTTTCTTTGAATCTTACTGGTAGAGAAGACCCCTGATTTTTGAGCAGGAAATGAAATTGTATTTTATATTATCCATTACATCTTCCATATGTCAAGCAAATTAGTGCTGAGATTTACTTCCATAAATAATATCACAATGCCATAATGATAGACAAATAGATTAATGGAACAGAAGGGCCCGGAAATAATCACAAATAAATTTAATGGGGGCAATAAAAGTCTTTTTGACAAATGGTTCTGGAATATATAGATATCTGTATGGGAAAAACAAACCTTATCTCCTGTCTCACTTGAAAATTTGATTTGTGTTGGATCACTTAAAAATTAATGCAAGAACCATAAGACTTCTAGAATCCTAGCAGAACATTTTCATGACTTGAAAATGGAAAAGGATTTCTTAGACTACAAAAGACTTAACAACAGAGGAAAAAATAATAAATTAGAAATCAAAATTTTCATTCAGATTTTAAAATGAAAACATCAGAATTAAAAATTCCTGGTCATCAAAAGAGGAAAAAACAAGCTGCATTCTGAATGAGAATATCTGCAAAACATATCTGAGGAAGAATCTGTATCAAAAAATATACAGAATATACAAAATATACAAAAAATGTTGTATACAAAAAATATAACTGTAGAGTGACATGGTCATATTTTCATTTCAATGTATCACTTTGGTAGCTGTGATAGGTGAATTTTAAGGAGATAGGGTTTGAAACAGTGGAAAAGTAGCAGTTTAAGTAAGAGGTGGTGAGGTCCTAATTTGTAAGAGGCAGTTTCATATGGAAAAGTCTCTGAAGTCTTTGAATATAGTGAGAACCAGGAGAAAAGCTGTTATGTGTTTTTAGGTCCTTCTTATAAACCAGGAATTAATTCATACATCCTGGTGTTTTGGATCTTAGATTAAGTTCCCTACAAATAGATGTGAGTAGAGAAAGCTTTATTCTATAGTAAGAGAGACCATCCAAAAACCTGATTGCTCTAAACTTCTGGCACTTAGCAAAGATTTTTATTCATTAAAGACAGTAGGAAGGGGGAAAATGAGGAATGGGAATGATAAACAGGGGATCTTCTCATGTGAAACAAGAAAGATATTCCACTAAGCTCTTTTCCGTTCTTAAAAAGATGGTCTCAAGTCCAGGAAAATGCATTTAAGAGATGAACCATTCTCAGTCTAAGGTTAAGTGAATCCCGAAGAAGTACACTCCACAGTTGTGAATTTATCAAGAAAACTATCAATTGAGGGAAGACAATGAAAAGCAAATTCTCTGCGTCTTGGCTACACAGGGTTTTAAGAATGGCCTTTCCCCCTCTTATCAGTTTTAGTTTTTGCCCCTTAGGGCTTCATTTTTTTCTATACCAGTGTTTTCTTCTTTCCCTCCTCATATTCTCAAATGACGAGAATATTAGATCTTTTTGATACTGTTTCACAACTTCCTAAGGCTCTGTTTACTTCTTTCAATCTTTTTCTCTTTCCATTTTCCAGATTGGATCATTTCTATTGTTCTTTCTTAAAGTTCAATAACTCATTCCTCTGTCATCTTCATGATTCAACTGAGTCCATCCAGTGACTTTTTAAAGTCAGATATGTAGTGTTTAGTTCTGAAATTCCAGTTTGGTTTTTTGGGTTTTTTTTTTTTTTTATTGTTTCTCTTTCTCTGCACAGAACTCATTTATCTTTCCATTAATTTCAGGTATGTTTATCTTTATACCTGGAGCTGATTACAATAGCTGTTTAGAGGTTGAACCTGGGGCTTGTGTTGATTTGTAACAAAATTAAAGAATCCTCTTTTCCAGGATTCTGCTCTCCACTGACACTGTGGCTAGGACTGGGGATGGGAGAAAAAACAAACAGATAAATGAAAAAAAAAAGTGACACTCTCCCCCATATTCTCAAGCTCACAAGAGATCCTCTGGCCAGAAAGACAGGATTTCTCTGAGATTTTACTTTGCCTACTCACCCCTAAATTAAGTACAGAGGAAGCCCCTGGGAGATAAAGACTTGAGAAACAGCCTCCTTATCAGTTGTTCTTCAAGCTTTGCTTCCCCTCCCCCATCTGCCGGCTGTTATTAACCTCTCAGGTGGCTGCCCTCGCTATTGTCCCAGAACTTTCAGCTGTAATTAACTGGAGACAGGCTCTACAGGGCTTGCTCCCAGTCTCTCTGTCAGCACTGCAAGTCTCCGTTTTCATGACCTGAGTTTTTAAATAGTTGACTCATGAAACTTTCTGTTAGCTTTATACATGGACAGTTTGCCTACCTTTGTCTTTGGTCCCAGTATATTAACATAACATGACTTCGTCCTTTTATTCAAAGTCTTTTCACCTTCATGCACTTTTAGGGTCATTATGTATGTATCCTTTTATTGTTTATAATACTGGTGATGTATTTTACTGGTAAAAAATCACAGCAGATGCTCGCACAATCTCTAGTAAATCTAGAGAGTTAAGGTGAAATGTTCTGGAGCCTCATGTGACAAAACACCTTCTCGAAGTTATTTCCATATTGGTGTACCTTGTGCCCAATCTCATTCTCATCCACCCTTAGGCAATTACAAAGCAGAGTCAGCAAACGTCCACATAGAGACAGTTTTGATCAAAGGTCACAATGGGGTTGTGTTGATGGAGGGAGAGTGGTGTGTAATGAACATGTAATTATAACACAGTTCACAGAAAGCTTATAAGATACAATCAAGGGAGGGGGGTAAAGTTCCAAAGCAACTTTGATTCTTCATATTCTTGGAAACTCTTTCTCACACATGTCAAACTTCTCCAGGATGTGAAGCAAACGCCTGATTTATTTACCTAGTAGAGCATAGACTGTGTGTGCGGGCAAAATAGTCCATTGGTTTGACAGACACTAGGAATACTACCTGTTCTGACTTTATTTTCAACCAATCCTCCCAAGGCAGAGTTTGGGGGATTTTCTCCCTTACCTTCTAAGCTGTTTCTGCCATGACTCAGACCTACTCAACAGAAGCACTGGGAGGAGAGCGTGGGCAGTAGGTTTTAGTTTCAAGAAACCAAGGACGAGAGAGCAGAAATTCCAAAATAATGTTCCCATATCACAGATACCAGTTAAAAGAACAAAAGAGGAGGATGAAGCCAGAGAGAGGGAGGTCACTTTTTATATCAGCCAAGTGTCTGTGAGGCCTTTTGGAATTAAAAGGGTGGGGTGGGAGGGGGGGGGGAATAAAAGTGAAAAGGAGAGAGAAAATGATCTTGGGGGGCATAAATGCTCAGGCATTTATTCAGCACATATTCAGCTAATATTCAGTGAGTATCTTCTATATACCAGGTAACTGGGTCAGGATCTAAAGATTTAAAGATGTGAAAACACAATCCCTTTTCTCAAGAGCTTATGGTTCCCGTTACACTCTGGAGGGGAGTGGCCCAAGTTCTAAACTGATGTAGCCACTGATGGAAAAAAGGCAGGAAAACTTTTCCAAATGGTAGGTGAGCTTATATCTAAATGGAAACTCTGCACTACGGAAGTCTTAGGTTTCCTCTCATTTCTGTGATTGATGGCTTAAGAGGAAGGGAAATTGGAACAAAACCCTGAATATTGGATCTTTCACAAATAAACCTTTTGTCTTTGTATACTTAAGGTGTAAGATATAATACACTATGCATGTATGTATTATGTATAATATTACATATGTATTAAATTAATTATATACTATATATGAATTATATATTATATATACATAATATTTATGCCTTGTTCTTTTTTACTTCAAATTTCCAACTTATTTTGATGTTTTTAAAGAAAATAGGCAGAAAGAAAATGCCATTTTAAATGTAAAGAAGACTAACTTAATTTAATTTGGGTTCAGGTTGATGTATAGCGGAAGGGTCTGTATTTTGGAAAGGGATGAACATGGATTTTAATCCAAATTCTGCTATTGTCTCCTGTTTTGTTGCTATCTGTGCAAGTTATTAAACTTTTCTGAATATTCAATTTCCTCATCTATATAATGGGGATAATAATACCATTATTAGGAGGTATTAGGATTAAAGAAGGTATTGCATGGAAAATGGTGGTGTATTATTTGGGACAGAGTCGCCCCTCAAAAATATTGATGACATTAGGTAAATGTTATTAAGGAATTATGACATTCCAAGTAAAATTTCTTCACATTCAGAATAACTCTGTGAGCCCAGCAACTATAATTACCCTGAGTTTTATAGCTAAGGAGACCCAGACTCACAGGGTGAAGTAACTTGCAAGACTGTGTTTCCCTTTCCCCATTAGCTTCTTTGGCAGGTTTTAGAAGGACCTCATTGGCCTGCACCTGCTCCAAAGCAGGCTGGGTTCTTGATGGATACTGGGGTATTATTTATCTGTTTACCATCCATAACTTTCCACACTTGTGTGATTTATTCTCACTGAGCAGTTCCTTTTGTGTTTAGACTTTATTTCCAACATGGGGAGTTCTTTCTTTTTCTTCCCTCTTTTCTCTCCTTAATCCTTTCCCCCACACTATCAACATTTAGCCTCTTTACCCAGGACGTGAACCTCTGTCCTAGTTCCTCATCTTTATTTCTCTCAGTTCTCAGGTTCCAACTCCAGCGGTGCCTGCAAGGTAGGCTGTGTTTTAACCAGAACCCATGACCACCTCCATTTCCAAAGGGAGATCTGGTTGCTGAATTTAGCATATAGGCACCCTGAAGTCAGGAAACAAAGCTTTCTGAGAAACCAGTTTGGGGCAATTGTGGTTACAGGGAGGATCACAGATGTGTGCTTGCATGAAATCCAAACAAAAAGGATTAAAGAGAGGGCCCAAAGCATTTTTTTTTTAGGATAAGGAACAAAAGAACATACAAGTCAGAGAAATCACAGAATGGAGAAGACTATCCTGTCTGCAAAAAGAGTGTTTTAATACCATTTGCTTGGGAGAAAACACACACACACACACACACACACACACACACACACACACACACACACACATAAATACACATACACACACACGTTGAAAATACTGCCTGTGTAAAGTGAACGCGACTCAACCTAGCTGTCAAAAAAAAGGTATCAGAGGAATAAGACAGTAGCAAGGCTGTGTTGGAGTCCGATATAAATGTGTGCTTCCCCCCACCCCCACCCCCATGTTCTATAAATGCTTTGAAGTTACTAACAGCAGCGAAATATTAAAATCTGTCATGGAGAGGCGGTTTGGGGCAAGGACACAAAGGATGAAAAGAAGACAGAGAGATAACAAAAAAAACTATGTTCTCCAAATGCAGAGTGATCCTAAATATACCATTAATTAAGGTCTGTCTAAGTTTCAGGTGGTGTTTCACCTTTTATTCATCTTCTCACTTAATCCTCACCAACACCTAAGAAGAGAAGGATTATTACCCGCATTTAACAGGTGATGGAAGTGAGGTTCACACTACTAAGTAACAGGCCACGGCCACACACCGAATAGTTTCTATAGTGAGGGACTGCACCTGATTCTGTAGAATCCTAGAGTCCCTACTCTTAGCTACTCTTCTCCCTGCTTAAGTCATGCTCTGTCATCACTGCTCCCTGTGGATTTGGTGTCTAGCTCTGGTGGGAGAAGGGGAGAGACCCCACCTCAGGGAGGGGCGGCCACACTTGGTCCAGTCTGCTGTTTTCTGCCATTTTCCTGTTTGTGGCCACCTCCCTGTTATCTGTGGCCTATTAAATACACGTTGCGTCTTTCTGTGGCAGAAACGGAAATCCATTTAAACACGCAATTGAACTGTTAAAAATTTTGTGTGCCAACATCTCCATCACTCATTTTAAAGCAAAAGTGTTTTATTTATTTATTTTTTTTATTTTTTATTTTTTAATATATGAAATTTACTGTCAAATTGGTTTCCATACAACACCCAGTGCTCATCCCAAAAGGTGCCCTCCTCAATACCCATCACCCACCCTGCCCTCCCTCCCACCCCCCATCAACCCTCAGTTTGTTCTCAGTTTTTAACAGTCTCTAATGCTTTGGCTCTCTCCCACTCTAACCTCTTTTTTTTTTTTTTTTTTTTCCTTCCCCTCCCCCATGGGTTTCTGTTATGTTTCTCAGGATCCACATAAGAGTGAAACCATATGGTATCTGTCTTTCTCTGTATGGCTTATTTCACTTAGCATCACACTCTCCAGTTCCATCCATGTTGCTACAAAAGGCCATATTTCATTTTTTCTCATTGCCACGTAGTATTCCATTGTGTATATAAACCACAATTTCTTTATCCATTCATCAGTTGATGGACATTTAGGCTCTTTCCATAATTTGGCTATTGTTGACAGTGCTGCTATAAACATTGGGGTACAGGTGCCCCTATGCATCAGTACTCCTGTATCCCTTGGATAAATTCCTAGCAGTGCTATTGCTGGGTCATAGGGTAGGTCTATTTTTAATTTTCTGAGGAACCTCCACACTGCTTTCCAGAGCGGCTGCATCAATTTGCATTCCCACCAACAGTGCAAGAGGGTTCCTGTTTCTCCACATCCTCTCCAGCATCTATAGTCTCCTGATTTCTTCATTTTGGCCACTCTGACTGGCGTGAGGTGGTATCTGAGTGTGGTTTTGATTTGTATTTCCCTGATAAGGAGCGACGTTGAACATCTTTTCATGTGCCTGTTGGCCATCCGGATGTCTTCTTTAGAGAAGTGTCTATTCATGTTTTCTGCCCATTTCTTCACTGGGTTATTTGTTTTTCGGGTGTGGAGTTTGATGAGCTCTTTATAGATTTTGGATACTAGCCCTTTGTCCGATGTGTCATTTGCAAATATCTTTTCCCATTCCGTTGGTTGCCTTTTAGTTTTGTTGGTTGTTTCCTTTGCTGTGCAGAAGCTTTTTATCTAAAGCAAAAGTGTTTTAAAGCAAAAAGTATATTAGTAAGCTTCAGAATGTATGAAAAAGTCCATATTGGCAGTGAGCAGGCGTGAAGGCACTGTCTCTTGTTGGTCAAATCTCTTCCTAGGATGATATTCCAACACCAACTGATATACTGCCGTTCGGTTCTGGTGCTAATCACCTGGACTTAAGACCTAAGTTAAGGGCTTAGTCCTCCACAAGACTGTTCTCATTTCAAAAGACAGCTGCACTTCAGGGGTCCACAGGTCACCCACACTTCTGACTGACTGGCTGTAAATTTAGGAGTTCCCATTATACCCTCATACTTGATAATTTGCTAGAATGACTGACAGAACTCAGGAAAGTGCTTTACTTATGATTGTAGTTTTACTATTAAGGATAGAGATCAGGATCAGTCAAATGATAGAGACACATGGAGCAAGGTTTAAGAGAATCCCAAATGCAGAGCTACAATGCCTTGTCCCCATTGAATCAAGACCTGTCTTCCTGTAGGCAGGGACATCCATATGTTCACCAACCAAGAAGATCCACGGAGTTTCATGTCTGGAGGTTTTATTGAGGTTTCATTACATAGAATGATGGATTGAACATTGGCTACATAATTGAACTCAATCTCCACTCCCCCCCGCCCCACCCCCCTAACACCACCAACAACTCCCTTTCTGAAAAGCTGGGTTGGCTTAAAGCTCCAACCTTCTAGTCATACGGTTGGCTTTTTTGGTGAACAGCCCCAATTTCATCATCTAATCTCATTAGTATAAAATCATTGTGATTTAAGGGGTTGAAGAATAACAAAGGCACTCCCATCACTTGGGGAAGTACAGGGGTTTTGGAAGCTCCATGCATGGGACCTGGAAAAAGACCAGACAAATTCTGTGTTATACAACAGATGGTTGGAGCACTTTGCTCTGGGATCCTTGGAACTCTGTGGATGCCTGCAAAGAAGCTTTCTTGGTTAAACATAGGGTGATTGCATAATTCAGTATTCAAAAGAGGCTTCTCTTTTGCAAGAAAAAGGGGTTGCAAATTGGTAGGGATGTCAGTTAACAGGTGTCAACAGGGCATCTTCTGAGTGAACTGGCTCTTCAGTAGGACTTTTTATTTCACTCCCAAGAAAGTGTGAAGGGTTTGGGACCAACCTGTACATTCTTGGGGACCTCATTGGTAAGACAAGAGCTTATCTTGTCTCTGCTAGTTACATTCTTGAAACTGAGGGAGACTGTTTGCTCAAGAGGGATGATAATACGTCCAAAATTGGAGCGAACTTGACATAGGTAGACTGTCTTTATTTAAATAGGAATGTAATTCCATAGCAGATGACTCAAGTTATTCTTACTCTACACAGGTGACAACATTGTAACATTCTCTTCAATTATTGCTTGTTCTAAAATTTCAGGGTCTGATAAGTTTTCCAAACCTAAAGGCAGTAATACTGTCTCCCTCCCCATCATCACTTTACCTATGGAGGTACTCATCATGTCCTTTCCCTGAAAGCCAATCACGTTTGTATGCTTCAAAATTTGTTGGCCACCAAATACAAATCTTTCATGACTGCATCTCCATTCTTTTCTACACATAAGTGCCTGAAACATCTAGGTTTTTTGGTATTACTTTTTCATACCAAAAATTGTCTGAACTATTTAGTACTACTCTAGTCCTGTAGTTCTTTGTTTCTGAAAAATCATATGAGCTCTCTGAAGGGAAAGCCATATTTTAATCATAATTTCTATACTGCCAGCATTCAGTGTGGTGCCTAACCCATTGTGGGCCATTATGTATGTTATTATTAGAGTAAGTGAATTAATGATTCAGAGAGGCATTAGCAAATCAAGAGAGGCTTTAACTGCCTACTGAAACCTGTTTTCTGCAGAAGTGTTAGCAAATCCAGACCCAGATTCCTTTTATGCCATTTCTGGTAATGCTCAGTTGTTGTTGTTATTGTTGTTGTTGTTGTTGTTTTCTAAAAGGGACAGGAAATATTCAGGTGTGAAACTCCTAAAGGAGAGATCATTGAGTAAAGACTCAATCAAAGTCTTTTGGAACCCAGATACACTGGGATACACTGCTTCATTTCATGGCAACTATTGAAGAGCTCTCCATAATAGCTTCCAATGAGTGCCCTGGATTGTCCTGTGTATTGATGCTATTTGTGCCCAAGGCAGAGAGCCTGCAAGCAAGATGGCAGGCCATCAGCTGTCTTCTCAGGAGGAGGAGGTGGCTTGGGGGAGTCCAGCTGATACAAACACTGCAGTGAAAAGCCTCCAAGTCACTTTACAACAGCATGACCTGGGATTCATGGCCATAATGATGGGAATAATAATATCCAAAAACAATAATTATTGGAAAAGGAAACCCAGTTAAAGGCATGACATCAGGAGGCCTGGATGAGGTGATATTGGTAGTTTGAATTGGAAGCAGGAAATGTAATGTTACATAAAATGGTTTGAAATTTCGTGGACACAGAGGTTTGGGAGCTTAAAGCAAAACACATGGCGCAAAATTCTCATTCTATGCTTGAAATGGAGGCCCCAAAATGAAAGTAACTTTTTCTATTTCTCACCCAGGATAATGAAGTTAAGTGTAATATCTCGTACAAATCTGTAAGAACATTTCTGCTTTATCTTCTCTGGTAGGTAAGCTCCATGAAGATGTGGTTCTTTTCATTCTTTTCCTAAGTTTTCCTCATTACCTAGAACAATGCTGGTACACATTAGGCAGGCGCTCAATTCTTTGAATGAGTCTCAGAGTACGCATAGTGGTTAAGATCTTGAGTCTGCAGTCAAACAGATGTGAATTGACATACTGACAACCCCCTATGAGATGTGTTACTTTGGGCAAGTTAATGAACTTTTATAAACCTTAAGTAAGATATTAAACAAAATAATACACATAAATCAACTTGATGAGCCTGGAACATAATAAACACTCAAAGGATGCTGAACATTTAGTACAATTATTGCCAGATTTTACTGAACTGCTGATTATATTATAATTTCTAAGGGATTTAGTTTCATCCAACTTTCTTCCCAAGTTCAGGATTTTAACATTTCCCTTTCATAAAAGAAATCTTAGGCCACTCACATACCCAGTCATTCTTAAAATGCTTTATTTTTTCTTCATGAAAATACATTAAGAAATGTGTTGAAAATTAGCTTTCATGTAATGACCTCATTTCACTCACTGTGCAGCCAGTCAATTACTGTTTTATTTTTTTGACCATAATTACTCCCCAACTGTTCATATATTTAAACCATCAATGCATTAAGTCGAGAACATCCTCAGTCAAGGATATCAAGATAAAAATGACCTGATGGGGGAAGCAATGTAGAGAACTATTTCCAGTAGTGTAACGGGTGGGCAGCAATTTAAAATAGTGTCCTCCTGTGTTTATGTTTATTAAACTGCAAGAAAAACAAGAAAACTCCAGGGTTCTATTTAGCTAGAAATCACCACAGCACTCATAAACAAGGGAAAACAATTCCAGGCCAGGATTTCCAGAAACTGCAGACAGAATGAGTGATGAGAGGGCTTGATGGAGAAATTGACAAGAACAGTTAGCTCCTTAAGGTGTGAAATGTTCTCCACTAGCAGCACTGGGCTCAGCTGGGAGCTTGTTTAAAATGTAGTTTCTCTGGCCCCGCCCCATAGACCTTTAGTAGAGTAAGAACCTACATTCTAACAAGATTCTCCAGGTGATTCAGGCTTGAGAAGCACTGGCTTAGGTCATTTAAAAAGGGGTGCCTGGGTGGCTCAGTTGGTTCACCATCAGACCCTTGATTTCAGCTCAGGCCATGATCCCAGAGTCATGGAATTGAACCCTGAGTTGTGCTCTGCTCTGAGTGTGGAGCCTGCTTAAGACTCTCTCCCTCTCCCTCTGCCCATCCCCTCTAAAAAAAAGTAAAATAAATAGGCGCACAGAATAAGAACTTCTTTCTTGTTTTTAAAGCATTTTGTTTCATATAACAATTACCTAGAAGCAATTGAAATAATACTAAATCAAAGATAGATAAAAGTAACAAATATCACAATGCTATCACTTAGCAAAAAACACATCATCTATCGATGTAAATGTACAATTTCGTAGGTAACAGGCCATCCTGTACATGCTACTGTATAATATGTTTTTTTTCCCAAACAATAATGTATCTTGCTCATCCATGTAGAATAGCAAACAAAACTCTATATCATCATTTTGAAGGGCTGGGTAGGAATCATGGTTTTTATGTACCCTTGTTTATCAAATGTCCAATTGATTGATATTTGGGTTATTTTAAATTTTATGCTATTGTAATCTCTAAGTGGAACATCTTTCCAGTGTATCCTTACACTGTATTTATGTCCTGAATCTAAGAATATTCATTATTTGTCACAAATTGCAACATGTTTTAGCAGAAAAAGCAATGGGTTAGGAATCAAGAGACCTAGAATCTGCTAAAAGCCAAAATCCAGATCATGTGCTTCAGTGGTTCAGTCGGCTAAGCATCTGACTTTGGCTCAGGTCATGACCTTATGGTTCGTTGGTTTGAGCCCTGCGTCAGGCTGTGTTCTTGACAGCTCAGAGTCTGGAGTCTGCTCCAGATTCTGTCTGTCTGTCTGTCTGTCTCTCTCTCTCTCTCTCAAATATAAGTAAACATTGAAGAAGGAAAAGAAAAATCCACCTGAGTAAATTTGACAAGGAATTGCCTTTATTAAGCCATTCGTGAATCAGGCAGCATCCTGTACAGCAAGTAGAGAGGTACTCTTAGGAGTTGTACAAAATGGCAAGAGGGTGGGGTGAGGAAATTATCAGCAAAAGAAAAGAAAGTTGTTTCAGGCCTGGATATCTTCTCTTGCAGGGAAGGGAACATCAGGATTTTGTCATCCAGATTACTTCAGGAGTGCTGATAAGGAGGTTTCAGATTGACTTATCCCATTCCTGGGATAGGTTGAAACTATAATTAAATCTTGGTTTGCTGTCCTGGCGGGCAAGTGACTCCATTTTGGGCTTGTTGTTTCTTTCTTTCTTTCTTTCTTTCTTTCTTTCTTTCTTTCTTTCTTTCTTTCTTTTTAACAATTCTAATCCTAGGTTTGGTTTCTACTAGCTTCTCCATTGCTGTCTCAGTTTGTATATTCATATGTTGGAAGTTTGAAAATTATCTTTAAGGTACCCCATAGTTTTAAACATTGAACAGAAATAGTGATTAGTCTAAAGCCTATCATATTTGATAGAATGATGCATTTGCCAAAAACTTCCAGTTTTGTATTTTAGTCATTGATAAACTCTGCTAACTACATTAATTTAGTTTAATACCAAATGTTATTTGCATTTCTTGAGTTCCTATCAACTTGATAATGAGACAAGGTGGCCTCGGGAGATCCTAGGTGCCAAAAGGAATTTAACTTGGTGTTAGATATTTATTGTGTTTGAGAAGTTATGGTGCATTGCTTTTAAATCAGGCTTTGATTCTAAGATGGTCATAGCAAGTATCAGTTGGTATCAGAAAGCCAAGGTTTGAGGCCTGATTTTATAGTTACTAACCACATTAGTTTGAGCAGGTTATGAAAACCTCTTTTAGCCTCACATTCTTTATCTGGAAAATATCCTTCAGAGGCTGTGGGACCTCATGTGCGTCATTTGAAGTCCTTAGGGCAATGCTTGGCATGTAGAAAATAGTAACTTTTCAGCATTTATTTATGCATTCCAGAATTGTAAACTTCTTCCTGTTTTGGAAGCTTTTAGGACCATGAGAGGACAAATAAAAATGTCCAGATGTCACCATTAGATAATATGAGGATGTGAAAGCAGCTCAGGTTTAAGAGGATCGGGATCGTACACTAGTTTATTCTAAATTCTTCTTGCAGATGGAGAACACAGGATTTAGATTAGAATAGTGTTATCCTATCCCATAATAGAGTATTATGTAGACTATAGGTTTTAGAAATTATTCAGATGGGGAAAACAGGGCCCAGAGAAGAATTAACTTAGACAAATGACCATCGTAAGCCACTCTCAGAGCTGTGACTGCCTTCCTGTCCCTGGCTCAAGCTGTAGCCACCAGCATCCCCACTGACTAAAGAGGAATACTGGAGTCAGGATCTCTGGGTGCTCTAATCCAGTGACACATTATTACTGTTCTATTGCAATGAATGAGCAGCTTAGAAAATGTCCACATGGGCAGATTATATACTCCTCCTCACTATTAATCGGAGAAAAACTATATGGAATATTGTGTTTGACCCATCAAATTTCCATTTTTAAAAATGCCTATACCCAGTCTTGGCAAGAGACCATGGAAATAGCCATTTGGAAGTACATATTGGAAGCTAAAAATGTTCATCCTCTTGTATCCAATATTTCTTCATATAGGGATTTATCCTGAAAAAAAAAATAGTCATAAGCACACAAATATTTCTGAGCAAATATAATGAGAACAACAGGAAGCAACATAAACTCCAATAACAGGACATTGACGAAGCAAATTACAGAAATAATATAGCCATGCAAAATCAAATTTTAAAAGAATACTTAATGGCATGAAAAATGTTCATCATGTCTTAGGTGAGAAAGTAGATTATAAAATAGTAGGTGCAGTATACTATCGATTTTGCAAAATGTACCTTAATAAAACATGCAGATATGAAAATAACTGGAAGGGTTTATCAGCTTTCGTCTTTGAGCTGAGGAAGGACTAAGTTACTTTTTTCTATTTTTCCTTTTCTATATTTTAAAAATATCTCCCCTGGATTATCCAACACAGTCACCGTGCAGTGAGTGTTCCGGTGCTTCTCCTCAGTAAGCAAATTCAAGCCCAAGCGTTCCTAACATTGTAGGGATAAAAGAAATTGTCCTTAGTTATCCCCTTTATGAACCTTCAGACTTAAAAGGCTGCTCCATCTGGGTGTTTCTTCATGCAGCGGTGATGTCAACAACATGAGAGGCAATGTGGAGCCCGAGACATTTGGCTTTTATCTATACTGACCATCAGGAAAATCTGCCAGAGCCCCACTAGGTCAGCAATATCCAAGAAGTTCCCCTAACAATGCTCAGTGCGACTATCACAAACAAAATCTACCCCCTTGCTATTTCTTCCTTTTTCAACTGCAGGAATCCTTCCCAAACTCTCCCCACATATCTCTTCAAGAGACCTAAGTGGGATTTGGATGCTCTCGGATCATATTCACTGTTGCTTTCTACCCACATGACATTTAGCAGGGTGCTATCATTTTCAGAGGTGGGGGGGGGTCTCTGAGAGTCCCTGAGAAAGAAGCAAGTCAGCTGACTATAAATCAGAGTCTAAGACTAGTTGGTTTGGACCAACCTTTTTGTGCTCTAAATGCAGGAATTGTGCAGCAGTTTCTTCCTATTACCAACCAAGAACGAATTCACCGAAACTTTAAGCAAACAGGCATTTATTTGGATGATTAGAAGAATTGCACTTCTGGAGACACAGATTCAGATAGAAACCTGACTCCTGTTCTGAGAAAGACAAAGCGTGCGGAGTAATACAGACAAAAGGTCCTCGAACACAGTGTTTCATTTAGGCCCTCCATGCAAAACAGGGATTGAAAATAGGGTAACTGAGACTGGTTGGATTAATATGCAAATAGATGGTTGAAACTTGTCAAACCTCATTGGCTCCTTTCCGAGTGAAGAATGTGAAAGATTCCTGTGTCCTGGTGAGGAGGGAGTTAAGTTCAGGAGGACATGGGCTTGTAGCTGGCAAAAAGATCTTAGTTCCTCCTAGGAGGACATGCATACATTCTTCCTCCTGCCTGGCCTCCTGGCCCTATTTTAAAAGAGACTCTTTTAGTGAGGCTTGCTTTCTCTGCTTTGAAACCTCCTTTTACACTATATTATATGTATATTTTATATATATATTATATTATATGTTTTTCCATGGTATTTTGACAACCTGTATGTAGAGGCTGCTTTTAGGCAACCAACTTGAACAATGGAAACCTGAGTAAGGTAGAAGGGTCCACAGTGACCCTCAGCCCCCTAGTTGAATACAAACAGGCCCATTACGTGACCCACCTCAAAATATCTAGAAGCCCTAGTTGACCAATGGGTTATTTACACCTGGACAGAGGTACCAAAAAAAGGAAAATTCCATACATTCTTTTACTTCTTCACCTTCCCCCTTAACTACAGCCCCACAGCACCTCCTCACCGTCTATCTTTTGCTGTCCTGCCCTCTGCTCCTTTGCGATATAGTCAATAAACTTCTATGTCCTTTGTTGTGCCTTGGCTAAATTTTTTCACTACCTGGGCCTCACACTTTTTTTTGATACTTATTAAATTCATTTACTTTGTTTCTACTAACTGTGAAAACTTTTACTTTTTAAAGTACATTGATTCCTGGGTCACCTGGGTGGCTCAATCAGTTAAGCATCCGACCTTGGCTGAGGTCATGATCTTGTGGTTCATGGGTTTGAGCCCTGCGTCCGACTCTGTGCTGACAGCTCAGAGCCTAGAACCTGCTTCATATCTGTGTCCCTCTCTCTCTGCCCCCACCCCGCTCATATTCTGTGTTTCTCTGTCTCTCAAAAAGTAAATAAATGTCAAATTTTTTTTAAAAAATAATAAAGTACAGTGATTCCTTTATTTACTGTTACTGTTCAATTTTTGTTCACCAAGAGAACAGTTCTCAGTTGCTGACATCACACTTATTCCATGTTTGACCAATTTTCCATTGTCTTTCCACTAATTCGGTCACCTTAGCCATGAAACAAGGTGAAACATGATGGTCTTAGCAGCCAGCTCCCAAAGGGCTACTTACAATACGTCTGTTCTCCCACCATCAGAACTCACACTACTGCTTCCCCTACTAATAGCAGACATCCTGGATGGAGTTGTGGTTTGGCACATCATAGAGAATTTTAAGGCTCTCCACCTTTGGATAATTAAGTGACAGTCCACTAAACATGTCCAGCTTACTGAGGAACTTGGATCCCATATCATACAATCATTCTTTGGAGTCGGCAGGAAAAGCATTTAGATGTATTGGGGAAGGGGGGGAATATATAGCAGGGTTAGATGAAGGAATTCCAATACCAGAAGAGTTTTCAGGTAGAAGTTTTGAATTGGGGTGAGTGTTGAAAATACTTTGCTATATTCAAGTACATGTTTGTGTGACTACAGATGGAAGCCCTAAATTGGGGAGAAGACCAATTTTGACTCACATTAAGAAAAGAATGTCTTACAGTTTCCCAAATATGTAATAAAACAGTTCACCCCAAGAAATCTTAAGAAACGGTGAGAACTTGTCAGAAAATTTTATCAGATATTAGATAGGGGCTAGATTAATGATCTCCAAGTTTTCTCCCAAATCATACATCTGGGAATATTTCAGTGAAAAGTTGTGCCTTGCCTACTTTCCTGAAACCAATGGATGGAGGTAAACAAGAAAAAAAAAATAATGATAAGCATGCCCACTCTCTTAAAGATCACTGATTTGGCCTTTGAATATCTATTTCATGGAACTTTAATGTGTCTTCTATCTCCAGAGACACAATGTGGTACTGGTAGAATAGAAAATTAACTAGAGTTCACGTAGGAAAGCTTGAATTCTTCTGCTACTAGAGAGCTATGTGACTTTGATCATCTTTCTGAGAATTGTATTCCAAAGATTAAAACCATAACCTTTGAAAGCTATAAAATGATTTACAAATATGAAATGATTTTACTTACACACATTTTACAGAAGTTATTTCAAACGGAATGCCCATTTGTCATTATTAAACTCATTTCCAAAGTCCCAGTCTTCGAAGAAACAAGACCAACTCCCCATGTCATATGATCGACAGGTAGTTTCTAGGGCCCCAGAAATGCTAGGCTGTTTTTCCTTTTTGTGTGCAGTTGACACACTGAAAATATTTGTTTTCACACTACAAATAACCAACTGAAATACCCTCCTTTTGTTAGTTATTACTATCCATTGTTGGCCTACATTCTAGTGTTTCTCTAAATCTGCAAAAGTATTAAACCAATTTCATGTAAGTCATTTTAAATAACAGCAGAGTAGAATAATTATGCAAAGAAACTCCTTTGAATAACTGGCACTGTCATAGATGGCATGCATGAAGAACAATAATAATAAGTCCACTATCTTAAGGGAGTGGGGAATGATTTACATAAGGGAAATTATGGTTGTTTAATACCAGATGCAATAGTGCAGTTATATGACATTTTGCTGCTGGAGCAGGATGAGCATCCACATCCAACGTTTATCTGAGTCACAAGCCAGAGGCTCTCAGCTCACTCATCATGGGAAGCAGTAGGGCCTAATGGACTGTTTGGCCTGTGGACTCTTTGAGTCACCTTGGTCAGGATACTTATGCCCTTGGAACATACAACTGATTCATAAGAAGTGGAGACTCTTTTTGTTGTTTTGTTTTGTTTTTATCATCGGTCTGCCTCAAAGGGCCACAGTGGGACTGGTGTAAGACAGCAAGATATTTTCAGTTGAGTTTTGTCATCCACTTGAGGTTGGGAAAATAAGGCAAAATCAAAATCCACAATCTAGAATCTGTTCGCAGCCATCTAAGAATATTCTCTAGCCATTCGCATTGGTTTTGAATGGCTAGGAAACAGTAATTGATGAATAAATGTTAATTTTTGAAGTCAGACTGCCTGGATTACAGTCCGCGTCTGCTACTTTACAGATGTTTACTACTAGGAAATCATTTTCCCTGTCAGTCTTTTCACCTGTGAATAAAGATTATTATGGTAAAATTGGCTTCTCTGGACCCATTAAATGAAATAATTCACTTCATGGGGTATGCCGGTAAATGTGTAACAACGAGCTCTTGGGGTGGAGTGGGGACAAGGTCAGCATTTGAAAATGTCTGTGGTGTGAATGCTCCCATCTGGACCATTTCAAGTTGGGAAGATGTGCACACGGTAGCTGGCCGGCCCAGCACACGCCACTGTTGGAAATCACTTCGCACTGTGCTTGGGATATTGAAGGGCTCAATTATTATGGTTAGTTACTATCATAAAATTTAATAGGATTTTATTTTGGATTTCATTATTATTGACATTCACTGAACAAAATCTGTTCTCTCTCCTTCCTTGGTGCTCTTTCTCCAAAATATAACCAAAGAAGACAAATTATAACTTTGGGAAATTATGATGACAGTTAAAAATAAAAGGAAGCCAAACAAAAAGAGTCCTTAATGTCTCTTGTTTAGAAGGAAAAGCCAGGAGCTAGATGACCTTTAACTCTTTTTTAAAAATTTACTTATTTAAATTCAAGTTAGTTAACATACAGTGTAACAATGGTTTCGGGAATAGAACCCAATGATTCATCACTTACATATTACACCCAGTGCTCATCCCAACAAGTGCCTTCCTTAATGCCCATTTCTTTTTTATTATTATTTTTAAATGTTTTGTTTTTGAGACAGAGAGAGACAGAGCATGAATAGAGGAGGGGCAGAGAGAGAGGGAGACACAGAATCCGAAGCAGGCTTCAGGCTCTGAGTTGTCAGCACATAGCCCAACGTGGGGCTAGAAGGCACAAACTGTGAGATCATGACCCGAGCCGAAGTCAGATGCTTAACCGACTGAGCCACCTGGGCACCCCCCTTAATGCCCATTTCTTATTCTGCGACTATGGTTCATCTTGTTTGGGCAAGCCACTTAAACTTCTCTTACACTGAGTTTTTCTCCTTGTAAAATGGGTGAAATAATTTGTGCTTTGCCTGCTTTACTGGAAAGTTTGAGTATTAAAATCTACAATTTATAAAGACATTCCTTATAAACTTAACAAGTCTGGGGTTTTTTTTTTTTTTTGTAAGTTTATTTATTTATTTGGAGAGAGAGAGAGAGAGAGAGAGAGAGAGAGAGAGAGAGAGAGGATGTGCACACGGGTGAGGGTGAGGGGCAAAAAGGGAGAGAGAGAACCCCAAGCAGTTTCTGCACTGTCAGCACAGAGCCCCATGAGATCATGACCTGAGCTGAAATCAAGAGTCAAATTCTTAACCAACAGAGACACCCATGAGCCCCAAATCTGGTTTTATACTGAGAATCATTGATTCAGCAATCCAACTCATGGGATTTATCCTAAGGAAATAATTATAAAGAAGTAAGGAGTCTTTTAAAAATTGGAAACAACTGAAATGTGCATTAATGTACTTAATCTGTTTTAGGTAATTTATCTTAGGTAAATGCAATTGAATGTTATGTTAGTGTCAATGAATATTATGCTAATGTGTATGAGTATTATGCTAATGTCATTTTAATGTTAATAAAAGATAACTTTGCTGTAGAAAAATATTGTCTTCATGAATATAAAAACGGCATTTTTCTAAGGGAAAAATTTTATGACAGATTATATGGTAAAAAGTCACAGAACTGTATTATAAGACAAACATAATAATGGTGTATTTGGGGAAAAAATGGGAAAGGAATGCAGAAAGGACAAAACTGTGGTGTTACAATCATGGATTTTATGCTGTAAAAGGCAGGAGTAAAAATCAAAATTTAAAAACCTATTATAAAAATAGTTACAGGGTAATAAGGTATTAATGGAAATCCAATAAGTAGAAAGACATCAGCCCAGAAAGTCATCTCTTTCAAAATGACCCTTCATATTTTTTCCTATATCAGACCTAGTTTTTGACTAGTTATTCCAACAAAGGTGAATTTTCTGAGACTTGAGAGAAAATGGAAAGAGTAGCAAGTTTTTAAAACTAGAAATACATTTGAAATTTGAGCTGGTGAGAGCCTTTCTCTTTCAGACAAAACACATATCAAAATCACCATATATCCCGTCTCATGCCAGGGTCAACCCCACACTGGTTGGAAAGAATGATACATATGAGACTTCACAGGTAATTTACCTTAGGTAAATGTAGATCTTGCCTCTGATCCTGGTTTATGGACCCATACTCAGATGACTTGAGTTTTCAATTGGTTAAGAACCAAATATCTATTTTCTCATTGGTCTGAATTACCATTACCTTTAGGAGGAACTGAAGTCCAATCCAGTCCAAGCTGGACTGAAGCTTGGAATGTGCAAGGAAATGAAGAGCATTTTACTGGCAACCTGTGACAGTGATAACAGCTGTCCTCTGTGGTTATCAATAGGCTTTAACTCAAGTTTGCAAACTCAAAATACAAGGGCAGGCAGATGGCACAGAAGGTGGTGAAGTTGCTGAATTCTGTTACTATCTAGAGTAACACCTCTTCAGCAGCACTGTGCTTTAAAATATGGTGTGAACTAAATATGCTAACCACACACAGCATGTCTGCTGGCTGCTAGTCTGCTCTAACTCTGCCTGCTTCCCAGAACAGAGTAAAGAGTAGAAAGGATGCTCATGTAGTGATGCAGGATGTCCAGTTGAGAGAGGACGCAGCCCCTCTGGCTGACCTCCCTTGCTAGCAACAAGCTGGCCCCACAGATTCCCCTGCTCCACTTCTAAGATCAATCTGGACCTGAGCCAGAAAGGATGTAAATAGTTCCTTGCTACTCTGGCACAGTAATGATCTCTGGTTCCCCACCTTGTTCCCAGTGTCCCTGGCCATTCTTCCTTCACAAGTCCATTCAATTTCCAGGGTCATGCACCCAACCACCTGGGCTATACCGACTGTGCTCCAATACTCTCAGTTTCTAGAACATGACACCAATGTTAGTTCTTTGAGAAATGAAAGCCAACTCCTGACTTCACAATTGCAGCCCAGTATCAAATGAAATCCCTGGGGCACACATGACTCTCCTCAAACTGCAATACCTAAGCTGATAGGATAGGCTCACGGTTTGATTACAGAAAAGGTTCTCTGCTGCTTAGACTCAGATGATCAAATGGTCTTTGGATTTCATCAAAAGCTGTGGTATGTCTACTAGAACACAATTTTGTTTTAAACATACTTGACAGAGTTGAAGATGATTTGGAATTTCCTTTCTGTTAATAAGCTGATTAAAAAATAGTGGTCAGAGTTGTGATGTACGTAATCCCTACTTTATGCTCAGTCTGTGCTGGGTTGTTTAGAGAATAAATAGGGATTTAGAGAAAGAATAAATCACAGTCTCTGTACTCAAAGAGTTTATACTCTAGATGTGGACACACACACACACACACACACACACAAATTCATACCCAGAAAAAGAGTACACAATGAAAGTCAGTACCGTTAACATCTACTGTGCTTCTATTGGGCTGTGCAGTTTACACAAGTGATGTTGTATCCTCACCATAACTCTGAAAGTTGTCAGTTCCCCTTTCCCATTCTACACACCATAAACTGAGGTGCAGAGACCTCGGCCCAAGGTCACACAATCAGCAGCATGCTAGACCTAAGAGTGTCTGATTCCGGGGCTGGTGTTCTTTCCTGTGAATAAGTGGTTCTCGTTCTCCACTGTGTATTTAAATCAACTGACACTTAACAAAATGACAGATGCCTGGACCATGCCACCAGAGATTCTGTTCACTTGAGGTCTGAGCATTGGCATATTTAAAGAATCCCAGGTGATTCTAATGTGTTACCAAGGTAAAGAGCCACTGTGCCAAATCCTACTGTCACTGTGCAGCCCAATGCTGAAAAAAAGAGTATATTTTGAAGAAAGAGCTCAGTTTGTAAACATTTAGAGCAGTGAGCTGAGATAAGAAAATTTGCCCCTGAACCACACATACTTACAGGTTGCGCACCCCGCTGTGCATAAATGGACAAAATTTGTAAGGTGGGCATATTGCGCATTACCGATTGCGCTGTGTCGTGCTATTTTTGTCTCATTTGGAGGGGAGGTCAGGTAATGTATTTACCAATGAAAAAACTGAGACCCAAAGTGACTAAGTGACTTACTGAACATCACTTGGCTAGTTAGTGACTCCATCCAGTGTTCATTTTGTTGCATCACCCAGACTCAGCAGCTTCCACAGCACTGGAAAGTCACAGGAATGCTGCAAATTCAATGGTGAGATCAATAATTGAGGAAGCTGCTAATTGAACGGTGTGAAGGGTATAACTATGTTAACAGCCATGACCACTTTAGGAAGCACTATTTAAGTTCCTATGACAGACATAGCTCAGCCTGTATTATCATAATCATCCTTCTAAATAAATTATTTGGATTAGGCCATGCATGCTCATGAGCTTGTGAAATGCAGATAAACATATTTTGTTTCCCAAGCCACTAGCTCAAGGCATTAGTATGCGTCTCTCTCTCTGCTCCCCTATTCCCCTGAATGTAATGACTTGAAATACTTGGGACCATGACCGGGGGAAGGCTCAGGGATGCCCACTCAAGCACAGGCAAACCATCGAATTAGTAGCTTTCAGCAAAACTACCCTATTTGGCCTGTGCTTCCCAAAAACAAGTTGTTATAGAATAATTAAGTCGGGGAGGCAGCTCCATGAAGCTTCTACAACAGAGCGAGGAGCTGAAATACCAGATGGTGCTATCAATGCACAGCAGACGTTTGCCGGTGAGCTGGGATCACAGTTTTAATTTCCAGGATAAAATGACTTTCTAAAACAGAGAAGAGTCCAGTGTTACAGGTCCCCTTTGTGGAATCTCTGCACACTGTGGATCTCTCTGGAATGGGAGACCTAGTTCATTCTGTGCAAGGTGGCAGAGAGCAGCCAGTGTATTCATGGTTTTGGCTGATTGTGGGTCATTTTACTTTACTAGAAGATTTAAGGAAAATGAGGACTTCTGGTCCTGGACACTCAAGATGTCTGTCGATTGGTAATTGGAGAATAAGGAAGAAAAGAAGAGACATTTCCTAAATGCTTAAGATGTATCATCTATTAAATAAAATAATGATGTTAAGGACAACTATAAAAGATATAAATCAACCAGTGTAAAGCAGTAAAAGTTACCCACACATACATTTAATGCTTTAAAAATGTGCCTACTGCAAATATTGTCTGAAGAATTATTAATAATATCATTTACATACGAAAATACAGAATTCCCATCTTGAGGTCACCAAATCTGGATTTATTTATTAAAAAAAATTTTTAATGTTTTAATTTTTTTATTTTTGAGAGAGTGACAGAACGAGAGAGAGGGAGGGGCAGAGAAAGAGGGAAACACAGAATCTGAAGCAGACTCCAGGTTCTGAGCTGTCAGCACAGAGCCCGACGCAGGTTTTGGACTCATGAACCATGAGATCATGACCTGAGCCAAAGTCAGACAATTAACCGACTACACCACCCAGGAACCCCTGGACTTAAATTCTAGCAGGCAACTCAAGGGTTCTATTTGGCTTTCAAGTAACAGATACTTAATTAATTAAATGGGAAATTGAATCCAAGAAAGCTGGGTAACTGGGTCTTGGGAAGCAGACAAGATAACCCCTCTACTCTGAAGGAATTGACAGTGACTAGGGTGCAGCTTGGAAAACCCTAGTAAGACAAAAGCCATGTGAATTTCAGCTCTGAAGAGGCCAGCAGATTTCATGAACTTATTGATTCATTTAATGGGAAGTGGATTTGGGGTTGAGGCTGTGTCCCAAGTGCAGGTGGTCTCATCCTGTTCTTGCTAATGTGACATCTGTTCTCCTCTAGAGTCTACTTTGGAGCTGTCTCAGTACTCCCTCTCCTCCCTGGCCCAGAAATGTAGTGCTCTCTCTCCCCCAACAGCATGAGGGCATTGCTTCCTCGCCTTCAGAAAAACCCACCTTTGCACCCTTTTCTTCGTCAAGCTACTCTCTACCTTCTGGTGTGTGGCCAGAGAGCTTCTCATGGCCCTTCATTTCTCAAGAGTGAGCAGAGAAGCACGTGGATTTATGTGCTTCTTAAGTCTTCCTGGTCTGTGACTTCTGTTCTCTCTACTTATCCTCCACTTTGAAGAGTGCTTCCATGGAATTTGAGGGATGTCTAACAGAAAGCCTCTCTTCAAAATGTGGACAGGGAAAAATTAAGAAACAGATGCTGGTGAGCACACTAATAAAACTACTTAATTTATATCAACAGAGAAACATGCAGTTGAGGACACAACCTTGCTCACTTTGACTACATGTTTTCAAAGTGGCAGTCACTGATTTCATGTGCAAAAATGCTGGAAGAAATACAATTAAAACCCCAAACCTCTCCCAACCCAGAAATCCTCTCCATAAATGTAGTAGAGAAAGGAAACCATTTTCCTATTGAATAAATATTAAGCCAGAGTGTGATGCACATGACAGGCAATCCTAGTCAGTCTTCAGTAAAGACTGACAAGCATGAGAAGCTGGTGTCTCCCATCCTGGGACAGGTCAAAGCCATCATATTCACCAACTAGAAGTAAATTACTACTAGGTCCTGGTCCTGTATTTAGTTAGGATTTGATGGACATTTGTCCTTGTCTCCCTCTGGGGATCAGAGTCTTCAGGAGAAGATAATTCTCCCAACCCCTCCAACCAGGTGTTTCTCTCTTCCTCCCTCCCCCAGCCTTTACCTGTTTACCTAGATTCAGACTGTAAGGGCCAGGAAATCAGTGCATTTCTAGAGGTGGTAGTCCTTAACCAACTGACAGACATCTTGTTGGTAAATATTAAATAGTCTGAAAATAACAAGTGTTGGCAAGGAGAATGCGAAATGAGTTCCATCACGCATGCCTAAACTTAATCTAAATTTGACCATCAGTTTTTCTTTCATTCAAATTTTTTGATCTTTCTTGGATAGGTACAAGAAAATATGTACATTTAATTTCTGATTTTGGATTGTCATAATTTCTTCTAGCTTGGGATCGGATGACACATGGATATGGTGGATATCCAATAGTCCTTAGTAAATGCCTATGAAGATGCCAGTGTTACAATGATAATCACACGTAGATTTCGAACTATCAAAGATTGGGACTACAGAAATTACACACATAACTCCTAATGGTTATGTATGGTATTCCATTAGCTCAGAAATGCAAGAAATATGACTTACATTCATTTAATGAAACATATTTTAGCCCCAAGTATCATCCAGCTGGATTAGTTGGAAATTCAGCTTCAGTCATTATGGGGCCCATTCTACCTGTAGAACTATTCTAGCATCTCTGGATGTAGGCAATGTCCAGAAAAGGGAGGCATAACCCCTCCTTTCCTGGCACTCCAGCTGCTGACGTCCTCATTGTCCATTGCTCTCCTTATTGATTCCTTCTGTGGGATGTGAGACTTTGGAGTGAGGCTGTCCCTGGTGCGGGTGGTCTTATCCTCACATCTGTTCTCTACAACCTGCCTAGGAGCTGGCTCAGTGGCCTTGCCTTCACCTGCCCAGTGATGTAGTGCTCTCTCTCTCTAGCAGCATGGGGACATTGCTTCCTTGCCTTCAGAAAAGCCCATCCTTACGTGCTTCTCTTCTTGAAGCCACTCTCTACCTTCCTATAGAGCCCTTCATCTTTAACAGACTTGGATTTTAACCTTTTTTTAAATGGGGAGGGGCTAGAGGGATGGGCAGAATCTTCCTGATTTCCATTCTGCCACAGCCTCCCCAGAGTGAGACAAGAACAAACATATGTGCATATACATTTACCTTAGATGGCTCCGAAATCACTTCATATTTTTGTAGCGCTTTAGATCACAATCATGAGCCAAAAATCACATAGATAAAGGAAATGACTCAAGTTATTAGAAATTTTGGGATGGTCAGTGTTTATGAAATTATCTAAGTTTACCTTTCATGACGTTTCTGAGAAGTTATTATTTATTTTGTGAAGACATCTGAGTTATTCATCTTTACAGATGTGTATATAGACGTATTAAAACTTTATTTTGGCAATGTAGAAAATTAGTGATTCAGAGCAGCTAAGCTATTTACAGTAGGTCACATATGAGCTCTCTGCTAAAGTTTAAATGCTGTTCAGAAGACACACACACACACACACACACACACTCAGCTGGCTATCTTTTCACTTGGGTGTGAGCCATCTTAGGGAAACTAACACTTAGTCAATTTGGTTCATACTTTATCAGAGTCAAGAATTGAAATACAATATAAGAGAAACTAATATAGTATATTAGCCACAGGACTTTTGCTCACAAGTGACAAAAACCCAACTCATTTTTTTTAATAGGAAAAATGTATTTATTAGATCAACTCAAAATTTCAGGACAGATGGATCTAGGCATGCAATTTGTATTTGTCAAAAATACAGAATTACATCCCCTTCCCTGCCTCCTGGCCTGACGGCTCCATTGTCTGACAAGCTCTCTTCTTGTCAAAGAGTAAGATCTTGGCTTACATTACCTCTTGTGATCCTGTAAGGAATCTTCCTCACTCCTGTAAGTGCTTCCTTACTCAGCATCTAAATCTAGTCCCTAAAAATGGCCTCTGTTTGGCTCTTGTAGCGTCACCTTCCTACTCTTCTGGTGGACCAATGTCCTTGGTTAACACTTTCTTCAACTCCCCTCAATGAGAATCTGAGAGGGACTATTTCTAGAAGGAAAGACATGGGGAAAGCAAACAAAGTAATAGCATGCTGTGACAATGATGGACATTCAGACTTGATTGTAAATGAATGATTTTGACAGTTTTATGGAAACAGGTTTGGACAGGGTTTCTTTCCTCCTTATAGCCCTCACCTAAACTTCTGTTGATTAAGCCCAACTCCTGAAAATGCAATGCAAATCCACATGCCTGCTGCAAACACACTCCTATAGTAGCAGGATCAGAAGTTAGCACAGTATTATAATTGATAACATGGGTGCAGATGATAATTATATAATTGTGATCAAGAATTAATTACTTATGATTTAATCACAACTTTTTTTCAGATTAAAAAAAAAAAAAACTCTTCTGGGGTGCCTGGGCAGCTCTGTCAGTTAAGCATCTGACTTTGGCTCAGGTCATGATCTCACAGCTCATGGGTTTGAGCCCCACATTGGGCTCTGTGCTGACGGCTCAGAGTCTGCAGCCTGTTTCAGATTCTGTGTCTCCCTCTCTCTCTGCCCCTCCCCCACTCATTCTCTCTCTCTCTCTCAAAAATAAATAAAAAACATTTAAAAAATCTAAAAAAAACCCTCTTCTAACACTGTTCTTATTATTTTTCATCACTTCTAACTAAAAATACAGGAATTAGATATGCCAAGCATTTGGATTTATTTCAAAATTGTATATTTGTATACATACACATCTATAAACTGTTTTAGGATCCTGAAGTAAGTCCATATAGAAGCTCTTGAGGAGACTTTCACTCCATATGATTGTCAGTTGTCATCAGCATTATCTAGGAAGAGAAACTTTTTGATAAACAAACAAAAAAACAAACAAAAATCAACTTATTCTTCTGAAGATGAAACGACTAAGTAGGAACTAAACTATTCCTCACTATTCTGAGCCAAATTGAGGTTCTCATGAGTTAACAATGACATAAAAGAATGAAAATAGATTTGATAAATAAATGTTTCCAAAAGGAAAAAAAAGAAAGACCCCAAATAAACAGCCTAACTTTTCACTTCAAGTAACAAGAAAAAGAACAAAGCCCGAAATTAGCAGAGAAAGGAAATAATAAAGATTACAGTAGAAATAAATAAAATAGAGAATAAGAAAACAACAGAAAATATTAACAAAACCAAGAGTTGGTTCTTTAAGAAGATAAACAAAATTGCAAAACCTTTAGCTAGACTAAACCAAGAAAAAAAAGAGAGAAATAAACTTATAAATAAACTTACAAATGAAAGAATAGACATTACAGCTGATACCACAGAAATACAAAGGATCATAATAGACTTCTATGAACCCCAACAAACTGGACAACCTAAAAGAAATGGACAAATTTGTAGAAACATATAATCTACTAAGACTGAATCATGAAGAAGTGGGAAAATAACAAGACCAATAATGAGTAAAGAGATTGAGTCAGCAATACCAAATCACCCAAGAAAGAAAAACAAGCCCAGGACCAAAATTTTTTACTGGTGAATTCTATCAAACATTTAAAGAATAATTAACATCAATCCTTCTCAAACTCTTCCAAAAAAATTTAAGGGGAGGAAACATTCCCAAACTTACTTTATGTGATCAGCATTACCCTGATACCAAAGCCAGATAATGACTTTACAAGAAAACAAAATTCAGACCAATATCTCTGATGAATATACATGCAAAATTCTCAACAAATGCTAGCAAACTGCATTCAATAGCACATTAAAAGGATCATGCACCATTATCAGGTGGGATTTATCTCTAGGATACAAGGATGGTAAAACATAACAATCAATGAATGTGCTATATTACTTTAACTGAATGAAAGGTAAAAATCATCATCTGAGTAAACACAGAAAAAGCATTTGACAAAATTCAATATTCATTCAAGATAAATACTTCAATAAATTAGGTATAGAAGAAATGTACCTGAACATAATAAGACCATATATGACCTGCCCACAACTATCATATTTATGATGAAAGGAGAAAAGCTGAAAGTTTTTCCTCTAAGACCAGGAACAAGACAAGGGTGCCCACTTTTACTATTCCTATTCATGGTTCTAGAAGTCCTAGCCAGAGCAATCAGGCAAGAAAAGAAAATAAAAGGCATCCAAATCAGAAGGGAAGAAGTAAAATTGTGTTTGTTTTCAGGTGATATGATCTTACATATAGAAAATTCTAAAGAATCTACCAAAAAACCATTATGAGCAATAAATTAATTCAGGATAAATAAATTTGAAGGATACAAAACCAGTGCTGGGGAGCATGTGGAGAAAAGGGAACTGTGAGTAGGAATGTAAATTTGTGAGCCCCTCAGGGAAAACAGTACAGAGTTGCTCAAAAAATTAAAAATTCAGGCACCATTTATTTAGTGTCTGCTCTAGTCCAGTGCTGTACTGGATGCTTCGCAGGATGAAAAATAATAGGTGTTATCTGCTTCGTTTGTGTCATTGCCATTAACATCATCAGAACAGCTAACATTAATTGAGGGTTTAGTATGTGTCAGGCACAGTGTTAAGCACCTTACATCTATTTCCTCGTTTAATCTTCACCATAACTCTACAAGGTAGTATGACTTAGTCAGAACTCCTCCAATTACAACCATGAGGAGACCAATTCAAGCTAACCTAATAAATAACAGCAGCAGTAGCAACAACAGCAACAGCCTTTCAAAGTGCTGGGAGGGAGGGTGGGTCTATCTGGATCACCAATGAATAGTTCTGGCCCAAGTTTACCCTCCCTTCCTTGTCTCTTTTCATTTGGGCCTCAGTCTCCCCTTCATGAATGTGCTTTCTCCTTATGGCAGAACTATGGATGCTGGGAGCCATAAGCAGTGATCAAACCTGCTTGTTTCTGCTGTGGGGTCCCAGGGAAGAACACTGATTGACCTGGCTTAAGTCTGTTCTTTAGACATGTCTGTTCTTTAGACAATTGAAGAGCCAGGGATATGGAGTGCTCTTGTTGGCCAGTCCTAGTCACAAAATTGAGGTCTCAGGTACCACGTCCCATGATTAGTAGCCCCACCAGAACAGCATTGTGTGTTGGAAAGGGAACACACACAAACATTGGACCCCCACCTCATTTAAATCTTATTATTTAATCATTTTACATTGAAGATACTGAAGCATAGACAGATTGTCCATTTTTAAGTAGCAGTACAGGATTTTTTCTAGATTTGACATATTGAAAGCTCATGTTCTTAACTACTGTGCCATATGGCTTTCCTAGCTCTTATGCTGGAGATATTTATGGCAGTTTGTGATGACTATTTTCATTACATACAAATCTATATCATTGATACAGGATAATATAGAAGTAAATATAGAAGAACCAGAATCTTCACCTAAATTCTGTAAGTGTATAAAGTAGGAAGCAGTAGAGAAGGATAAAATAGATTATACAAGTGTTTATGGAGGAAGAAAATTTTTAGTTAAGTAGATTTGAAGAAGGCTAATAGAAAGGAAGGGAAATAGTGCTTTGCTTAATTATGTTTAAGAGTGAAATATTTTTTCCATTCCTACTTAGAAGTTTTTTTCCAGCCAAAATATCTAGCCCAGGGTCAAGTGCTGACTCACATGTGACCCCGGACACATCATGCACATTCTGGTCTCAGTTTCCTCATCGACAAAATATGGGCATTAACACCTGCTCCACTGTTTCACAGTATCTCACGATGCCCAAATAGATGAGTTATCATGGTACTAGAATAGATGAGAAAATACAAATGTGTTCTGATGAGCTAGAAACACTATGAATGGAAAATTGCATCAATATTTCTTACTTCCCTGGGCATAAAATGGGAAGTTCTTCTTCAGACAGGCCTTCTGAAATTAGAGGGAAAGTATCCCATATCATACCATTATGATACCATATCATAATAGGAGTTTTATGAACAGGTTGCTGAAGAGGCAAAATATCTGTTCTGTCCCCAAATAATACTTTTAAAATTTGACAAAGCTCTCTTCACTCTGTAGCAGGACTACTGTAGAGTAAGTAAGGAAGTGAATAAGTAAATAAGTGAATAAAAAAAATAAATTCTGTGTCCAACAAAAAGATTTTCTTGCAATCAAATGAAAAGTACTGTCCCATGTTTTCATGTATTCAGTAAGCAGAAGTGTCTTATTGGATGCCTCCTTCTTGGTAATAATTCATAGCTTCATGCATCTCTCCTAAATCCTTTCTTCTGCAAGCTGAGCAGAAATTCCTCCCTGAAAACACTTCCACTTACCATTAAAGGTCTCTTCTTAGTAACTCTAAATGAGAACGAAGCATCAATCTGAACTGGTCATTCACTGCTGTGAGGAAACAAGGTGGTATTGCATTTTTAAAATAATTGAGTCAAAGAACAAACCCCAAACATGGCAGGTGAAAGCAATGAAATTCATGCTGCATCTCATTTATTTTAACAGGTTCAGGTATGCATGTTCATGATGATAAGTAAAGTTGTAGGCAGAATGTTGGCAAAGAGGAAAGACATGTTCCTTAGTGCAGCTCAAAACCATTACATTTTGCCTGGGATGGGCACCAAGCTACTTTGTGTGTTCTTAGAAATATTTTTTGCCACTCGGAGGACTGTGAGTGTTTTCCAGATCTCATTCTACAATGAAACAAGTGAACACCCATCTATGAACAGTCACATATAGGATCCCAGTTTGGTGCCCTGCTGTTGAGGGCTGAGAGACTGACTTTGGCCTCAGAGCCATGCTCTGTTTCTCTGGGAAGACGCTGATTCTGTGGAGCCTGGTGTCATGAGATTGGGAGGCAGAGACATCATTCCTTTTCTCTCAGTGGGTTCCTTCTTTGGACACGAGGCTGGTATAGAATGACAACTAGAAGAATTCTGAAAAGAGGAGATGCAAAAAATATAGAAAACGAAGTCACTGTATGTATAAAGGGGATAAATGATTCAGGGTCACACATTTAGTACTTAAGAGCTATGGAGATAACCACCCAACAGCTAAAAGTAGGAAAATAGCTAAAATTGATTATTTCCAGGAAATGGGAATTCAGGTGAGGAGCCATGGGATGGAAAACTTGTTTTTTCTGATAAGCCCATCTTGAATTTTTATTTAACCATGAGCATGTATTACTTTGATACAAATAAGTAATGAGGAATAATATAAATATGGCATAGACTAAAAGGACATAAGTTGAGATGTAAAGTGAGCTAAATCCAAGAACAATGGTTTGGAGTCAGTTAATCTACATTTTAAAAGTTCTCCAGAAAATAGTGATAGTTAATAGGTATTGAGTTGTTATTATGTACCAGGCATCATTTTTAGAGCTTTATATACATTAACTTATTTCGACTTCAAGAAACCCTCTGAAGTAGGTACTATTATCCCCATTTAACAGAGGAGACTGAATAGCAGAGTTAAGTAAGTTGCTCAAGCTTATACCACTAGCACCAGAGCTAGGATCCAAGCCCAGGCACCTCTGTGGCCGTGCATTGTGATTGTCCACTCTGCTACACCCAGGTGATTCCAACACAGAGGAAGATCTGGAAACACTGAGTTACAGGAGCGATTCGTGGAGACTTCTGATGTCAAAGGTCCAAGGTGCAACTTGGAAAACACTGCAGGAAATATTTAAGGAACCTCACTTTTACCCCTGAACTTAAATCTCTGGCTCAGATATTTCCATTGAACTCTGGATCCCTATATCCTACAACCTATTGTGCATATTTCAAAAACACCTCTTCACCTCTTAGAACAAATTCACAAAACTCTCCTTTTGGTTCTCCTTGTCTGAAAGAAGTGTACTACTTTCTGTACAATTAGGCAAGTCTGAAACTCTAGGAATCATCCCAAATCTCCCTTTCCCTCCTCACTCGCCATCACCCTATAATCAGTAAATAATGTTTGTGACTCTTGCCTACCTAATTTCTCATGAAGCCACGTGGTTTCTCCTTCCCTAGCCACCCTCAGCCCCTACTCTATGTTACTCTCATCTCCTAGAACCTTGGTATTTATCCCTCCAATCACTCCTCACACAGCTGTGAGCGCATGTGAGGAAAACACAATGAAGGCTCAATTTCTTGGCATTTGCTGTTAAATCCTTCCTGAGCCACACTGCCTGCCTTCAGGGCCTCAGCTCAGACCACTCCCTCCCTCTCCCCATGCTCCAACCACAATGCTTGCACTTGGTTCCTCCATCACCCATGTTCCTTTGGCTTCATACTCCACACCTCATGGTGGTCCCTCTGCCTGGAATGTTCTCCTACAGCTGGTTTAGAAAGCTACGTAATCTCCAAACCTCAGTAGGCCCAACTGTCAAAAGGGAATTAAAATGCCATAGATCAAGGGCTCCTGGGTGGCTCAGTTGGCTGAGCATCTGACTCTTGATTTTGGCTCAGGTAATGATCCCAGGGTTGTGGGATGGAGCCCTTCATTGGGCTCTGTGCTGAGTATGGAGCCTGCTTGAAATTCTCTCTCTCTTCCTCTGCCCCTCCCTCACTCCCACACGTGTTCTCTCTCTCAAAAAAAAAAAAAAAAAATCCATAGATCAGAGTGGTTAAAAATATGAAGTAAAATAAATACATAATGTTCCTGGCACAAAATAGATGTTCAATAATCTGTTTCTCTAAATATATCCTAGAATTTAATTTTTTTTTAGTAATCTTCATATAAAGATAAATTCACTTGCACATGTTCTCTAATTGTGATTTATAAAACTTCGAAGTAGGAAAAGATCTTTAAAGGTTTGTTTATTTCATTTTAGAATTTTTTAAAATCATAATGCATCTGGCAGTGTAGCATTTGTGCTGAAGCTTTTAATTGCTGTCAAGTTAATAATATCCTGGGAGTGTGGAGTCTTTGTTAAATGTAGGTATTAGACAGCTATAATTTTCAAAATTACTTTGTTCTGTAACCCATTTAAACGGAAAAAATAATTAATGAAATGTATGTATACTTTCAGAGGTAATGACATGAAAAAGGATTTCAAATAAATGAGCAAATAAAGAAAATAAATTAGCATCTAATTTGTAATTAGAGATTACAATGCTTAATAATTTGAAAACGAGTTGAAACTTTATGGTAATATATAAGGTGGTTAACACAGGAACATTCCCATTGAGACTAAAATGACTTTATTATCAGTTCTATCAAGGAGGGATTGGGAAGGGTTGAATAAGCAGACACAGATTTTTAGGGCAGTGAAACTACTCTTATGGTACTAAAATGATCTGTACATGTCATCATACATTTGTCCAAACCTATAGAATGTATGACACCAAGAGTGAACTGTAACATAAACTGTGGGCTTCGGGTGATTATGATGTGTCAGTGCAGGTTCGTCAACTGTAACAAATGTGCCACTCCGGTGGGGGGTGTTGATAATGGGCCATGCTTACGTGGCCACAGAGGGTACATGGGAAATCTCTGTACCTTCCATTCGATTTTGCAGCTACTGTAAAATGTCTGTAAAAAGTAAAATCTATGAAAAAATGCTATCAAGAAAACTGAACTATTGAAATAACAAAGGTATAATTATATAAGGAACATAGGGAACGAGATAGACTCAACTTGTGGCCAGAAAGGGGGCATTTAAAGTACATACATGGGAGGGGCACCCGGGTGGCTCAGCCAGTTGAGCATCCGACTTTGTCTCAGGTCACAATCTCACAGCTCATGAGTTAGAGCCCCATCGCAGGCTCTGTGCTGGCCTGGAGCCTGCTTCATATTGTGTCTCCTCTCTCTGCCTGCCCCCTCCCCTGCTCGTGCTCTCTCTCTCTCTCTCTCTCTCCAAAAATAAATAAACACTGAGAAAATAATAAAAAAATAAAGTATATACATGTGAAATGTGGACACACAGCAAGATGCTGTAGAAAACAAATAAAATCATAACCTAACAACAAATTGATTTATACTAAGTTAAAACTATTAGAAATTTCCAGTGAGATGGGAAAATCTTTAGAAAAATAAAAATACATGAATGCTTGACATTGGAAATTAGAAATTTTGGGTGCATCATGGCCATGTTTGAAAAACTACATTCAAGAAATTGTATAACTATTTGAACTCAACACTCAGCAGTATATCTAACTGCTTTCCAGATGCTCCTATAATTCTCAGTTGTGCTCAAGACTGAAAGTTCCAGTTGGTAAACACTCTAGAGTTTAGGGACAGGGTTGTCATGCTCAGATGAGGCATAAAAAAAGTAAGTGAATGTGAGCCATTTCACAGGCTGTCTCCACAAGATTGCATATATGCCGAAGGTCCAAGTGAATGACACCATCAGCTGTCAGTACCTGAGTCAAGCAATTGTAGAAGTATTTGTAAATGACAAAAGGACAAACTCCGCAGCAATTAAAAGCAATACAGCAGTGTTGATAAAAGTACCCTATAGATTAGGACTGGGTTCAACCGTTATATCTTACAAAGCTGGCTATGTGTTGACACCTCCACCTTGGAAGACCAGAATGCCAATATATTCATCAGTTATACTTTCACTGCGAAGCCAAGCAGATATACGGCTATTTGAAGACCTTGTTTTAATTACTGGAAAGTTAGCTGCTTACCCCCATTGCTGCCCCAGGCACTGATCTTGCTTCCTGTGTGGGAAAGGCGTGAAGCTGGGAATTAAGTGTCTGCTCAGTAGACGTGATTTGCCCCCTTGTATCTCCCAAGGGGGAGCATATAGGAAGTTTTATTTTGGATCTGATTAAAGTTGTGTTCTCCAGTCTTACTTTACCAACCATGAAGATTGTAGTTTCATCGTTACCTCACCTCTTCACTTCTCTGAAGTAGTCCTTAGGGGAAACGCCAATATTTTATGACTCTTTTACAGCATTCTATATAAAATCTCTATAAATGACAACAGCAACAACAAAGGTGTGTCAAGGTGTTGCCATATCTCATTTGTACTTCCCCTCTTGCTAGCTGTATGAATTTGGGAGTTTACTTCACTTTCGTAAGCCTCAGTTTACACATCTGCAAAGTGGACATAATATCTAACTCACAGGATTGTTGTGACATCAAATAAAATATCTAAGGGAAAAGTTTGTGCCAGGATTGAAACCCAAGAAGTCTCATTCAAGAGTCTCCACACTCTTTAACTTTTAAATTAGCATACGATAAAATTCATTCTTTATTTTGGTGTAGAGTTCTATAAATTTTAACACATGTAAACAGTGAGGTAATCACCAGCATAATAAGGATACACGATAATCCCATCATTGCAAACAGCTCCCTTGTGCTAGCTCCTTGGAATCCTATAGTCCCCTCTTTTCTAATCTTTGGGAACCATGAATTGGTTCTCTATTACTATAGTTTTGTCTTTTTGAGACATAAATGAAATCATGCAGTATGTTATCACTTGGGATACTTCACTCAGCATAACGTCTTTGAGATTCATCCAAACTGTTGCACATAAAAATAGTATGCTCCTCTTTGTTGTCGACAAGCATTCTGTTGAATACATGTACCACAGTTGGTTAGTCTAATGACCCATTGATGAACTTTTGGGTTGTTTCCAGTTTGGGGAAGTTCTGAATAGAGAATTCACATATAGGTTTTTGTGTGAGCTTAAGGTTTCATTTCTCCTGGGGAAATACCTAGGAGTAGGATTTCTGGGTTGGATGGTTCTTTTACATTTTTATATTTCACTTGTATAACTTCATATGTTTAACTTTATAAGCAACTACAAAACCGTCTTCCAGAGTAGCTACTGTTTCGCAATCCCCACCTCTGTGTATGAGAATTTTAACTGCTACACATCCTTGCTAGTACTAGCACATCTTTGGTATTACAGTTTTAAGAAACAAAACAAGGTCAATGCTTCTCACTTCCACCCATGGATTATCTCAGTTCATGTTAGCAAGGACTCCTCCCTCCTCTCTATTTTAATTCATCTAGTCCCATTTGCTTTCACAGCTGTATAAGGTCTTTCTAAATATGACTTTTGTATAATTTAGCCTTTTTTTTTCTAGTTAAGGAAATAGAAACAATAGTCTACCAGTACTTCTTCCTTTCTGGAAGATAAAATTGGTGATGATATTGGAAGGCCATCAAAATCCTTGAGGAGCAAGCAGGCAGAACCCCTTTGATCTTGGCTGCAGCAACTTCTTACTCAACATGTCTCTGGAGGCAAGGGAAACAAAAGCAAAAATGAACTATTGGGACCTCATCAAGACAAAAAGCTTCTGCACAGCGGAAGAGACAATTGGCAAAACTAAAAGGCAACCGACAGAATGGGAGAAGATATCTGTAATTGACATATCAGATAAAGGGTTAGTATCCAAAATCTGTAAAGAACTTATCAAACTCAACGCCCAAAAAACAAATCATCCAGTGAAGAAATGGGCAAAAGACATGAATAGACACTTCTCCAAAGAAGACATCCAGATGGCCAACTGACACATAAAAAAATGCTCAACATCACTTGTCATCAGAGAAATACAAATTAAAACCACAATGAGATACCACCTTTCACCTGTCAGAATGGCTAACATTAATAACTCAGGCAACAACACATATTGGTGAGGATGCGGAGAAAGAGGATCTCTTTTGCATTGCTGGTGGGAATACAAGCTGGTGCAGCCATTCTGGGAAACAGTATGGAGGTTACTCAAAAAATTAAAAATAGAACTACCTACAACCCAGCAATTGCACTACTAGGTATTTATCCAAGGGATACAGGTATGCTGTCTCGAAGGGACACATGCTCCCCCCATGTTTACAGCAGCACTATCAACAATAGCCAAAGTATGGAAAGAGCCCAAATGTCCATCGATGGATGAATGGATAAAGAAGATGTGGTACACACACACACACACACACACACACACACACACCATGGAGTATTACTCGGCAATCAAAAATAATGAAATCTTGTCATTTGCAACTACAAGGATGGAACTAGAGGGTATATACTAAGCGAAATACGTCAGTCAGAGAAAGACAAATATCATATGACTTCACTCATATGAGGACTTTAAGACACAGAATAGATGAACATAAGGGAAGGGAATAATATAAAAACAGGGAGGGGGACAAAACAGAAGAGACTCTTAAATATGGAGAACAAACAGAGGGTTACTGGAGGGTTTGTGGGAGGGGGGATGGGTTAAATGGGTAAAGGGCATTAAGGAATCTACTCCTGAAATCATTGTTGCACTATATGCTAACTAATCAGTATGTAAATTAAAACAAAAAATTGGTGATGATATTATTTCATAGGTCACCATTTCTGTTTGATTATACAAGTTATTCTTTCAAATCTGAAATAATTGTGCAAATAGTGGGCAATAAGTGAGAAATAATATGTGATTTTAACACATAGACACACAAACACTGAGTGGGGAAATAATTAGGCAAATTGTGGTTAAAAATAGTCAAGTTTAAAGATTCTGTCTTGGGGCACCTGGGTGGCTCAGTCGGTTAAGCGGCTGACTTCGGCTCAGGTCATGATTTCGCGGTCCGTGAGTTCAAGCCCCAAGATGGGCTCTGTGCTGACAGCTCAGAGCCTGGAGCCTGTTTCAGATTCTGTGTCTCCCTCTCTCTGACCCTCCCCCGTTCATGCTCTGTCTCTCTCTGTCTCAAAAATAAATAAACGTTAAAAAAAAATGAAGATTCTGTCTTTAAATTTATGATTATGGATGGGTAAATTTTATTGCATTTCATAGTGATAAAAACCACTTGCCTTTTATGTATTTTGGTGGGGGGTAACTATTACAGGGTTTATCAATTTAAAAATAAATATCTGGAAACTACTTAGCAATCGATGAGATAGGTGTATCATAACTACCAAGCAGTGTCATTGGTGATGGTTAGAGGTTTACAAAGTTGAATAAACTTCTTTGGTCATTTCTAATCAGGTAGATAAACTTTCCCCCATCTTACAGAAGAGAATTCTTAAGTCCTTCATCCAAAGCCACTCAGAAAAGTTGAATAAGCTGAGACCTAAGAGATGAGAAGGAGCCAGTCATGTGAAGAGCAGGGATGAACATTCCAAGCAGACGGAACAATACTCACAAAGGCCACATGAGTTGGGACCAACCACCGTGCAGTGAAGGGTTTGAGATACCAGCACGGATGGAGCATGAGTGAGATGGGAAAGCCATGCTGAACGTGACATAAGCAGGGACAAGGTCACTCAGGTCTCATGGTTCATTTTTTGTGTGTGTGTTTTACTCTGAGTAAAACAGGGAACTGCCAAAGGGTTTTAAGCAAAAGGAACTGCATGACGTTTTTGTGTTTAAAATATGATCTCTTGCTGCTTTACAGGGTCTCTCTCCTGTTTTGATCATATATCTCAATGAATAGGAAGAATTTTGAGCATGTGCTCCCCAAATATTCATATTTGTTTATGAACTGTGTTGCTACCCTTCAGTAGTGAAACATTGGTAAGGGCAGATTGCTAGCTTTTGAATATAAAAAATTAAGGATGTAACAACCAGTGATTGCTTCTCTCTCTTTACTGTGTCATTATCTGGTGCTGTTGGGTATATAAGCACCAACATGAGTATGAATTTTGTGGAGAAGACATGGAGAGGGAGTACTGGAGAAGTAGGGCAGTCATGTGGAAGCTGCTGGGGTAGACATAATGAGATCTGGAAAGGGTTGAGACATCTTTTTCATTTTTAGAGTCTTCAGACTTCTTGTATCTGTACCACCCATCTGTATCCACTGCCTGGTTCCTGACATTAACTGCCCCCTTCTCTTTCCACTGGATGGTGCATCCTTTTAGCACCATACCAATGACATCTGTTCAAAAATCTTCAAGGCACTCTGCACTGGGAAGCACTTAATTAGATTAGTCCACTTCCCTACCTGATTAGGCTATTTCTTTGGCAATTTTGTTAAAGTGGCGCTTTTAAACTTCTGCCTGGTGACAGAGGCCAAAGGGGAGCAGAGTTCTCTGAATTAAAAGGTAATTACCATAAAACAAAGAAACAAACAAAACCAATATCCAACCAACCTTGGAACCAATTGCATCTAGATCTTCCTGATTAAACCCTTCCTCAAATGGAAAACTAAAATTGGAGATTGAAGAAAAATGATCTGGTGTCAGTGAATTACTCTCAAAAATCTCTTCTCTGAGAGGATAACTGGGGTACTGCAGGAAGGAAGGCAATGTAACCTTCATGGGGAGAAAAATCAGCCATATTTTTACCAAGTTTCTGCAGGAAGTTCTTCACGTTGGATTTAAGGCAGTAATAGTCCTAAGTCCAAATGCGAGTATATTAAGGCAAAATCAGTATTGGCTCATAACCTTCAAATATCCTAATGTCTTCTCTCCTACCCTTTTTTGTTGTCCGACTCCTATATTTGGATAGGGACCTATTTGGGTTCTGACTTTTTAATCTGTTTTTCCTTTCCTGGAGGAACTCTGGTATCCTTATCCAGGTTCGCAAGGAGGTTAGCAGGGCATAAAGAGAAGGCATTAAGCAAATGATCCAGCAAAGCTCTGAAAACTTTCTGAGGAGAGGGGAATGGCTGGCCTGGATTTCACAAAGAGCAATTTGTAATCTGGGTGAGGGAGGATCTCCACTCTGGTCTCCCTATCTAGAAGCCCCAGCCTGCCAGACATTATATTACCTTTATGGAGGGTTACAGAGCTGGGTTCCGAGGACAAACCACTAGTTAGGGCCACAAAAGGATGTTTCTAGAAGCCATTCCAGGCTCCTTTAATGTCAGACATCACTCTATTAACTATCAACAGTCGACTTTTGATGGCTGAGAAAATTTCACTCCTTCTGTTCCTACTTATCATGGAATGGTTTTAAGACTATGACTCAGAGAAGTTTGTTATAATTCTGCCTAGGGAAGAGTTTGTATAAGAGAGGTTTTCTTGAACCTCATTGGAAACATCAGTGAGGAACTATTTCTATGTTGTCTTTAAGGTGGACTCATCATAGACACACGAGTCAAATTTTCAGTGATGTTACCATGGAAATAGAAATAGCAATGGAAGATACACACACAGACACACACACACACACATACATTCACATGTATCCTGGAATTAGTACTTTTTTTTGCATAAGCATTAATGGTCCTGGGTATTCACTTATTTAATCATGGATATCTATTGTGTAATTACCATGTACAAACAAGCAATGTTACAAAGTCTGTGAGGACTTATAAATTTGAAGACATTTAAGCCCTACTTTTATTTATTTATTTTTAAAGTTTATTTATTTATTTTTGAGAGAGAGAGAGAGAGAGAGAGAGAGAGAGAGAGAGAGAGAATCTCAAGCATGCTCCACACTGTCAGCACAGAGACCACCATGGGGATCGAACCCATGAACCGTGACATTATGACCTGAAGCAAAACCCGGCTGCCCCATGCCCTACTTTTAAAAAAGATTGACTTTTTAAGAAAAACTTAGTAATTTGGGGCATCTGGGTGGCTCAATCGGTTAAGCATCTGACTTTGGCTCAGGTCATGATCTCATGGTTCGTGAATTCGAGCCCCTCATTGGTCTCTGTGCTGATAGCTCAGAGCCTGGAGCCTGCTTTGGATTCTGTGTCTCCCTCTCTCTCTGCCCCTCCTCCACTCACACTCTGTCTCTCTCTCTCTGTCTCTCTCTCTCAAAAGTATGGACATTAAAAAAATTAAAAAAAAAAAAAGAAAAATGTAGTAATTTAAAACATATTTAAGATTCACCCACCACAAATTTTCATCTGAACTGTTGACATAGTAGCTGAGGTATTGGGCTGATATTTTGCTCATACATATCAGAATTTTAGGTCCTGGAGGAGACCTCGCCACCTAACCAACCCCTTCATTTTACAGCCCAGTTAGCTGAGAGGCAGTTTGAACAAAGGTCCTCTATAAACTAGTGGTAGAATATCCAGTTGTGGACTTGAAGTTGGCTAACTTCATATAGGTTCGCTCCTACAGGTTACAGGGCACATAACAGCAGCTCTGGGCTGAGCCTGAAGGTGAAGACAAGACCAATACTGACTGATGGGTGAGTACCTCTGGGGGAGGGGGGATCTCTGTGCCTCATACTCCGTGTCAGGCAAATTCTAAGTACTGTAACAGAACCAATAGGAGTTCACTGTGGTGAGTCAGCACCTGAACCAGGTTGAGCATCTCACAAAGAAAACTTTTATTTGCAGCAAATGAAGAGATCACAGGGAATGGCTTCCAAAGCCATGACTCCCCATGGGTTCCTTTTGTTTAGGGTTAGGATAAATACTTAGATAGGCAAGCCTTGTCAGGTGGGCACAAGGTCATGCATGCACCTTAAGGAAACACGCTGATAAACACATTGTATGCTGTGTCAATGAGGCTTGTGCTCCTCCTTGGGCTAGGATTTTAGTATTGACAGGAGATAAAGGTAATGGTAGGTCATTCCTGAGGTTACTCCCTCGTCCATTTGCATAGACGCTAGTGGGGGTGTAGCTCAAAAGGTCTAGGAGGTCTGGGCCCAGCCAGAGGTCTTGTCAGGTGGTTTCCGGCTTCTTTGGCCTGAGTTAAGAGGTAAGCGGGAAAGAAGAGCTCAAGGAAAAATGTGAGACAAAGGTTGGTGCGTACAAGCAGGTGAGAAGTAAATGTCAGGTCCAGCACCAGGGCTATAAGGATGAGCAAAATCCAAATGGTGCTTTGTCTCATGGAGCTCACAGTTTTGTCTTCCTGTCTGCAAGCAGTTTGCACCGTTGCAAGGAAGCCGAAGTGACGCCCACAAAACCTGTGGAAAATGGCAGATGGAAAAGTGCTCTTCTAAACGCTCTGAGATGGTGAATGAGGAGAGCTTTAGGAAGTCAGGAAAGGGTGCTACCCGGGGTCAGTGATCAACATTATTTTCTGCCCAGACCTAGAGACACAACCTGTGCTCCAGGTCGGATCAAGGCCCCCACGGGCAGAGAGAGCAGGGGGCCTCGACCCACGATGTAGCGCGGGTTTGGAGACGCCCGCGTCGGAAGGGTTCCGGGAGCCGGCAGGGGGAGGCATTTGCGGTCTGGTGGGGTCCTGGCGGCTGCGGTGGCCACGTATCGGCCTCATCGGCTCTCAGGCCGCAGCCCAGCCTTGGGGAGACCGGGGCGCCGAACGGGGCGCCCCACTCACGGCCGGCGCGTGGGCTTCACCCGCGGCGACCAGGGGCCCTGAGACTCGGGCCCCAGGCCACGTGGGCACCTGGCCCCGCCCGGCGCCGCCTCCGCCCGCCCCCTCCGCGGCCCAACTCGGACGCAGTTGGGGTCCTGAGCGCCCGCCCTCCACGGCCGGCCGGCGGAGGTCCCCGCGCCGCCGCCTCCGCTCCGGCCCGCTCTCCGCTTCTCTCCGCTCCCGCGACGGGAAAAGTGGGCGCCGGTGGCGACTCCCCCGCCCCGGGAGCGCGCTCCTAGCCGACGCGGGGCTGTGGGTCTTCGGCGCCCAGGGCTCCTGCGGCGGCGGCTCCGGAGGTGTCCCGCGGTCCCAAGGCCCCGCCCCGGGGACACCCTCGCCCGAAGCTGGGAGGCCGGGCTCCTGCCTTTCCTTTGCCCCTCTGCGAGCGCTCCCTATACTGAGATGGGTAAGGCGAGGACGCGAACTGCGGACCCCTGAGACTGCTGGGCTCAAGATCGGAACTCAGGCAAAGCCACCCGCCTGGAGCTGGAGGACTTAAGGCCAGTCAGCATCGCGTGTGCTCTTGACCGGCGACTCCGCACACTTACAAGCTTTGCAGTATTCAGGCCAAAACAGGAGCAGGTGGAGAGAAGAGGTGATGGGGTTGGAGGCAGACGCGAAGGGTGGAAAGACTTAGCGCCGGCTCCGTGTTCCTACGGAGAACGAGTAGATGGGGCTTCTGGAGTCAGGAAGTGCTGCACACTGGAACCAGTGGCCATCTTCCACGAGAAGTGATCTTCCCTTCTAAACACCTGCCTCCAGTCCGTCCAGTCCCCATCTACTTTTCTAAACCCTAACCCTGAAAACACTTCGGAGTGAGCTGACAGTGACACTTGTCCTCCTGCTCACAGGGCTGTGTGTCCCTGAAAGGCAGGCAAAGAATTGAGAACAACAAAGGGTCAGGACAGCGGAGATGGAAGAGTTAAATGTCAGCGGGGCGAACTTGCCTTCCAGGGACTTTGCCTTTACTCCCCAGACCTTGCGATGGGCTCCAGATGGGCTCGAGTTAGACCAGAAAGGTTTGTGATCGTAGGGTAGTTTAGAGGGGATGTCTCACCTCGGAGGAGAGAAGTCAATGGACAGTCCATCCTTAGAGAATTCCCAGTTTCTGGACACTCACCACTTGCATTACAGGGAGAGAATTCTGCAGCTCTCCTACCAGCATGGGGGGTGTGGTCAGACCCAGAGCTTTCCAGCCTGTAGATGAGCCACTGTTTTTTGGTGTGATGAGTCCAAGGAAGATAGGATATCCTAGTGACAACAACCCCCTGTTATCCCCTTTGTCTGACCTCCTCTAGTGAATAGCACAAATAGACACAGTCTTCCTCCTGCTTTGTGAAGGGAAGGATGAGATGGTTGGATTACAGGAGGCCCAAACTGGGGAGAGTGGGTATAAATGGGCTTGTGCTAGACACAGAGCAGGTGGAAGCCAGCCCTTTTGGCCTCTGCAAGTGAAGTTTTGAATTTCTGAGGAAATTATGCATCTTCAAAATCTGCAAGAACTGTTACAATTTAAGCTGATTATGTAGACTTTAACTTACAGAAAGTTCAATTGGATGCAGTAGCTAAAGACCATTTTAAAATGTTCTCCAGGCATTGAGAACATTAACACCAAATAAAAGTATCTTTTGTGGTGTTTTCAGTTGCCATGTAATTGCCAGGAACATCCCCAGAGAGGTGTCACTTTGAGTTGTTGGCTCATTGTCAGTTGGTTCTGAAATTTGTGAGCATTTAAAAATAACAGTTTACGTTTTCTGAATCCCTTTGGTGCCCAGGCATAGATTGCATTAAGGCGAATCATGATAATAGCAGTTCCTAAACCATCAGTTTATTTTACTTGTTTTGAACTTCCAGTAAATATGTACTCTTTTGGATCCGGCCTCTTTTGCCCAGCATTATGTTTGTGAGATCCACCTGAAGCTATCCTTTTAGCAAGCAAATACTTGTTTGCTAGAGAGTAACATGGTCTTATGAATATCTTAGTTTGGTTTGAATTTGTTGGTATGGTATAACTGAACTAAAATGTCAAATATGTTTTCTCAAGCTCCCACTGTGCACTCAGACTCCGTGCTGGGCACTGGAGAGACATAGATGACAATGTTAGGAAAGCTGTTTCCCGGTATTTCTCAGTTTAATATGAGAGTCTTATTAACCAAAGACCATTACATTGTGATAAATACTGCAGAAGGTATGTGCAAGGGTGATAGGAACACAGAGCAGGTGGAGGCTCGCATTCTCCAGGGCATTGTCACAGAGAAGGTTAAGTATCTCCTAGTTTTTAAAGGATGAGTGACAGCTCACCAAATAGAAAGCCGAGATGGAAACTTACAGGTTGGTACAAGAAAAACCTAAGTTTAGATTGGTTTTGCCAACCAGCCCTGAGATGTGGTCTCTGTCTCAATTCAGATTTTTTTCTCCGTCACAGTGAGATGTTCTGCACTACCCACCCTCACGGGGCTCTGGGTGAGATCTAAAGAGATGTTATGACACACTTCTCGGGCTGGGAATGCTGTGTAGAGATAGTCATCATCATTAACTATTCTTGGACTTGTCAACACATATTTAACACAACCCATGTGCCAGGAACTGCTTTAACGAGGGCACCGAGAATGGGCACCCACTATGGGTGTATTTATGCCTTATGCTCTATACAAGATGCTCTACCCGAGAGTCTGGTAGTTTGTGCGAAGGGTAGATACAAGAGTGAGGAAACCAGTGAGGAAGGGAGGCAAATGTAGAACTCGGATATCTCCGATGATGTTAATTTGCAGATGAGTAATGGAGATGAATGAAGCAAATACAGATAAGTACTCAAATAGCAAAGGCAGTGTGGTTTGGAGGAAGTGGTATGGGCTTTGTTGCCAAATAGTGAGGGGGCTGAATCCAGACTTCAAGTTCTGCAGCCAGTGAATAAATTAATATTTGGGGGCAAGTAATTTAATCCCTCCGAGCTTCAGAATTCACATCCTGAAGTGGAGATTTGTAATTGTTAATTAAACAATGTTTGAAAATTCCTTGACATGGTTTTTTACTGGGTTATTTAACAAACAGATACTGAACATACACTGTGTGCTATGTGCTGAAGTACTGTGGTAACCAAGGACCAGGCTACTGTATGTATGTATGTATGTATGTATTTTTAATTTACATCCAAGTTAGTTAGTATATAGTACAATAATGTTTTCAGGAGTAGATTCCAGTGATTCATCCCCTATATGTAACACCCAGTGCTCATCCTGACAAGTGTCTTCCTTAATGCCCCTTACCTGTTTAGCCCATCTCCCCACCCACAGCCCCTCCAGCAACCTCTAGTTTGTTCTCTATTTAACAGTCTCTTACGTTTTGTCCCCCTTCCTGTTTTTATATTATTTTTGCTTCCCTTCCATTATGTTCATCTGTTTTGTATCTTAAGTTCCTCATAGGAGTGAAGTCATATATTTGTCTTTCTCTGACTTATTTCGCTTAGCATAATACACTCCACTTCCCTCCATGTTGTTGCAAGTGGCAAGATTTCATTCTTTTTGATCGCTGAGTAATACTCCATTGTGTGTGTATACAACATCTTCTTTATCCATTCATCTGTCAATGGACATTTGGGTGTTTTCCATACTTTGGCTATTGTCGATAGCACTAATATAAACATTGGGGTGCATGTGCCCCTTCGAAGTAGCACACCTGTACCCCGTGGATAAATACCTAGTAGTGCAATTGCTGGGTTGTAGGTAGTTCTATTTTTAATTTTTTGAGGAATCTCCATAGTTTTCCAGAGTGGCTGCACCAGTTTGCATTCCCGCTAGCAGTGCAAAAGAGATCCTCTTTTCTCTGCATCCTCGCCAACATCTGTTGTTGCCTGAGTTGCTATTTTAGCCATTCTGACAGGTGTAAGATGGTATCTCATTGTGGTTTTGACTTGTATTTCCCTGATGAAGAGTGATGTTGAGTGTTTTTTTTCATGTGTCATTTGGTCATCTGGATGTCTTCTTTGGCGAAGTGTCTATTATGTCTTTTGGCCATTTCTTCACTGGATGATTTGTTTTTTTGGGCGTTGAGCTTGAGAAGTTCTTTATAGATTTTGATTACTGATGCTTAATCTGATATGTCCTTTGCAAATATCTTCTCCCATTCCGTCGGTTGCCTTTTAGTTTTGCTGATTGTTTCCCTCCCTGTCAGGCTACTGTTTCCGTGGAGTTTCTTTTGTAGAGACAGAAAATAAGTTAACAGTGAACTTGGGGCTCCTTAGTTATTATATGGGTTAATACGTTGAGCAAAGAAGAATGTTGAGCAAATGAGTTGGGGGTGATTCTGGGCTGATGAGGAGAAAGAAAATGCATGCCAAGGAATTTCTTGCTGGGTCAGTGTTCCATGTATCATGGTATTTGTATGCTGCTAAGTGTAGCAGTGGTAGTGTCACATCTCTGATGACATTTTTGAGGATGACATTTAAATTCTCTGTAGCTGTTTTATTACTTAGATGCAGAATGTTGTAGCCCTCGAAACTACACACTACTGAGAATGTTCTCTATAGCTTGTGATTGAAAATGTGGACTTGACCTGGCTTACCCCAGAGTATCGCCTTCGGCACTCTCATCAAGAAGGTAATTGGGCCGTCTCATGGGAGGGCATCTTCTATCATCTGGTGCCTTCCAGGAAGTAACTGGCTTTGTGCTGGGAAAAAATGCAAAATGAGCTGCTTCCCTGATGAGTTTGTCCAACAGAGGTCCTAGTGAAGGAAAGGTGTTCATTTTTTTTTTTAAGGTGTCCATTTTCTGAGGGTGGAATTGTGTCTCATAAATTTGATTAGGTTTGTTTGTTTATTTATTTATTTATAGAGCACAGATGAGTCAGGGACAGAGAGATGGGGAGAGAGAGAGAAGCAGAGAGAGAGAGGGATAGAGAGAGAAGCAGGGCTCCCCCAAAGCGGGGCTTAGGCTCACCTGAAGCGGGTCTCCAGTTTCCCTGATGCAGGGCTCAAACTCAAGAACCATGAGATCGTGACCTGAGCTGAAGTCAGATGCTTAACTGACTGAGCCACCCAGGAGTCCCTGATTAGGTTTTTTTAAAAAAATTGGGGCATGGGGTACATAGGTGGCTCAGTCTGTCTAGCTTTTCTTCAGCTCAGGTCATGATTTCACTGCTTGTGAGTTCAAGCCCCTCATCGGGCTCTGTGCTGACAGCTTGGAGCTTCAGATTCTGTGCCCGTCTGCCCCTCTCCTGCTCACACTCTGTCTCTCTTTCTTTTTATCTCTCAAATGTAAAATAAGACATAAAACATATTTTTAAAAAATTGAGGCATAATTCATGTGTTATATTAGTTTCAGGGGTACAACATAATGATTCAGTATTTGTATACATTGTAAAATGATCATCACATGTCTACTTAACATCTGCCATCATACATAGTTAACAAATTTTTTTTCTTGGGATGAGAAATTTTAAGATCCATTCTCTTAGCAACTTTCAAATATGCAATACAGTGTTATTAACTATAGTCACCGTGTTGTACATTACATTGTCATGGCATTTATTTTATAACTGGAAATTTGTACCTTTTGAACTCCTTGCCCATTTTAGCCGCTCCCCACCTGTCAACTACCAATATGTCCTGTGTACCTATGAGATTTTTATTTTCTTTTAGATTCCACATATAAATGAGGTCATATGATACTGGCCTTTCTCCATCTTGTTTTGCTTAGCATAATGCCCTCAAGGTCTATCCATGTTGCTGCAAATTGCAAGATTTCATTCTTTTTTATGGCTGGATGATATTCCCTTGTACATATATACCACATTTTTCTCTATCCATTCAGCATTAGTGGACCCTTGGGTTTCTTCCATGTCTTGGCTATTGTAAATAATGCTGCAATGAACATGGAGGTACATCTATCTCTTTGAGTTAGTGTTTTTGTTTTCTTTGGATAGATATCCAGAAATAGTCACTACATAATATTATTTTTGTTGTTTTGTAATGCAAACTGACTTTAAGTTTTGCTTCTGCATGGTTAAATTCTTCATTCTTATTAATTGAAGTGGGGGATGGGAAGAAAGCAGCCATGACTTTCCTGGGAAATATTTGGAAAAGCTTCCTAGTAGTTTACATCTGTAATGGAATTATCCTCTACTTGACCTTAAGACTAGAGACATTTGCTTAGGTCCATAGGTGGTTTTATTATCTATTTGCCTTGAATAAGTTTTGAGCTTTGGCCACCATCTTCCATGGTGAAGGCTCAAACCTAAGAATGAAAAGCCCATACCCTGAGGATGGCAGAACAGAAGGACACAGAGAACTTAGATTTTTGAAAATGACGAGTTGCTGCACTGAATCTCTGATCTTCAAACTCCCTGTTGAAGTAAACACAAATGTCTTTATTATTTAATCCCCTGTTAATAAGCTTTGTAAAATTAACTTCCTGTTGAATACATCGTAATTGACACAGGTTCCTGATGATATATGTCTTCATCTTATTTTCTCTCTCCAGTGTTGGCTCTTGAGATTATAAGGAACTGAAGAGAAGCAAAGATCCATTTGGAGTGTTTTGAACAGCATCTGAGCATGCTGATAACTTTTAGTGATTGTAAAACTTATATGTTGACCTATTTTGAATTACTTTTTCCTTCTCCTGATTCAGTCAAGCAGGACAGGAGCTTCTATGTAAATATCTCCATGTCCCTCAGTGGCATCTGAGGTGAGCTTATGTTTATTCAACAAAAAAGGCACATACTGTTATGCACAGTTAATAAATTTAGGGCTGCTATTCACTGTACAAAAGTAATTACTCTTGGGTTCAATGGTGAGCTGCCATGAGCTTCCTGGGAGCATTTCAAATAGGATTATACTAGCAAAAATGAGGTCACTCAGAGCCTTTTAGGAACTTGTCATTTGAATTCATAGAGGTCTGCCCTTTTTTTCTCTTTGCTGTTGATCTCTGTCCCAAACAATTAGGCAATTCGACTGGCAAGAGGGCTCCCAGGAACTAGATTTCAGTTTCCTGAAGTGGGGATGAGGGAATCACTACGAGAAATCAGAGGGCCCACACAGTGATGGGTAATTAAGCATTCTGAGAATGAAGAATTGAAATGTGCTGTGTGGTAAGGGCATGATGCTTGAAGTGCTTTGAATTTATGGACCACTAGTGCAGAGTGGCTAGTGTTCTCCTTACTACCTTCTAATAAATTTAACCTGCACTCAGATTCCCAAACCCCACCCTGGCACGGTGCAGCCCTTACCTATTTTGTGACCGCCCCCCCCCCCCCCCCGCCACGCTATTGTCATCTGGGGGTTTAAGAAACTTGGAAAATGGAAAATGAGAAACTCAAATAGGCTACTGATAAATCTTATCTATCTATGTGACTATTCTGTTAATCTGCCCTGCATATCTATTCACCTATATACTTAATGTGTTTTCTCAACCCACTCAACACTCCTAAACTGCTTACTTAACCTAACCTGCGTTCTCACCATACTGACCCATTTATCTTTTCAAAACGTAAAGATGACCTATCAATGAAATCGATGAAATTCTCCACTTGAGGACTTTGCTTGATGTTACCTTAAACTTGACTTGAAGGGCTTTAGCTCAAGTTAATGGGTTATTTGTTTTGTTGTTGTTATGGTTTTATTTAGGAAGCAGTCCTTACTATGATTCTCATCAGGAGGATGTGCAGATGTGACTTGTGTCCGATCCTTTGACAGACGATGATGATGATGATAATGATGGTATTGGAGTTGATTATGAAGAGGTTGAAGAAATTGTCTCTGAAGTTGTGGAAGATTTTCAGTTTAACTTCATGCAGAATGATTTACTTATTTATTTCTTTTGGATGTATGCATTTTCCCTCCGTGCCTGCTATTTCCTTCTATTACCTATCAAGTGTTTACTACATGTCAGTGTGTGCTCAGCCCAACGCTAGGTGATATAATAGAAGGCACATTTGGGTTTCAAAGAAATGAAGGTCCAATCCCTGATGAGAGAAACTTGATTTTTGTTTCAACCAAAGAAAGACATCCCTGGAATATTATACTGGGTTGAACAGTGTAACTTCTAAAATTCATGTTCACCTGGAACTTGTGAATGTTACATCATTTAGAAATAGAGCCTTTGCGGATGTAACCAAGTTAAGATGAAGTCTTACTGGATTAGAGGGTAATTTAGACACTATATCTGTATATCACTGAGCTTTCCTAAAAAATGGTAACAATTTGTACACCTGCCAGCAGTAGACACATATGTAGGTGCTAATTTTATTGCATCTTTATTTATATTGGGGGGTATTACCAATGACAAATATTGCTATGATCTTCCTGGGTGAAAAAACAGTACCTTAATGTTTTAATTTTCAATTCTGTGATTACTAGTGAGAATAATATTTTCCCCCTTTTTTGTTGGGATTTCCATTGATTTTTCTGTTCACCAGGCAGGAATGTAAAATAAATGTATATAAACATGGGATGAGCTCCTTAGGAAGATTACAAGTCCAAAATCACTACACCTGTTTGAACAGACTGGGCAGCTTGATGAAATCATGTCGGGGCCGGGGGTTCAAGAGGTATAGATGCAATACAGTCCTCAATCCTGAGGGTTTTTTTTTTAATTCTTCCTGGGAGAAAAGAAATGCAGAAGGAAACATGCTGTGCCTGCAAATGTGAAGTTTGAAGTGGCAGAATCAGGGACTCCTGGGGGGGCTCAGTCGGTTAAGTGTCCAAATCTTGGTTTTGGCTCAGGTCATGATCTCATGGTTTCATGGGGTCCGGCTCTGTGCTGGTGGCACAGAGACTGCTTGTGATTCTCTCTCTCCTCTCTCTCTCTCTCTCTCTCTCTTTCTCTGCCCCTCCCCCACTCACAGTCTCCATCTCTCTCAAAATTAAATAAATAAACAAACTTAAAAAGAATTTTAAAGTGGCAGAAACAGCAAGGAAAAATTCTTTCTTTTATAGGTTTTGCTTTGATGTTCTTGTTTCTTTTCTTAAAAATTTTTTTAATGTTTGTTCATTTTTCGGAGAGAGAGACAGAGCACGAGCAGAGGAGGGGCAAAGAGAGAGGGAGACACAGACTCTGAAGTAGGCTCCAGGCTCTGAGCTTCAGCACAGAGTCTGATATGGGGCTTGAACCCAAGAACCGGGAGATCATGACCTGAGCCAGTCGGATGCTTAACCGACTGAGCCACCCAGGCTCCCCTTGTTTCTTTTCTTACATCTTTTGTTCCCATCTTAGCAAACTAATCTCCATAATATTTCTCTAATGGTCACTTTCTTATGAGTGCCTTTTAAGAACCGACAAGTTTTAGCCCAACCTTTTCCTTCCTTCATCTCAAAGGTCTTGGAATCCAACCTTGTGGCTTCTCAAAGCTGATTTTTTGCCAGTGGGTGGCAGCCTATTGCTTTCAAGAGACACAGTTGTAAATGTGTTTAGAGGGCAGGATGGGAGTGGAGGGAGCATGGTGTGTAAGAGATAACTGGAATTCTGGGGCAGATAAATAAGACTTGCATCACCGTGATAACAAGATCAATTTGGCAGTTTGTTTGAACAACTTTAAATGATGACTGATTTATAAAAATATATACTGCATAAGCTTTAGGATTCCTTCTGGGAAGTTTTGGGGGGGAGGTATCCTACTGAAGAAAAGGTTTGTTATAAATATATTTTTTCTACTTCCAAACTCTCAGAAAGATATTTGATTTCACCAGAAAATACGGGCACCTGACATTCCCCTGCCATGCCACTAGGACTTTGTCACCCTGAGTCAGAAGGTGAGAAATAATGAAGTAATCTCAGTCTCTTCTTGCTAAAACTAGGGTTTGCATAAAGCTTGTGACCATTTCACCCATGTTCTAAATAGTGGGCCTGTGTGGAAAGGGAAGAGTTCTTCTCAATTCCCGAAGGAAAGGAAGTTTTGATCATTCTATTAAAAAGTGTGGGTGAATTGAGGAAGTAGAAACCCCAGGGCTATAAAGGTCCATACACTGGCTAATGAAATCAAGTTTGTCTTTGCTTGAGCTGTTCTAGGAGGAAGAAAGGAACCTTAGAACATAGAAAGGGTGCAGATGGTGAAGATATAAGCTGGGGTTCTCAATCCCAATTTATCACTGGTCAGTTGAGGGATTGGATGCATCCCTGAATTCTCTCTGGGCACCAGGTTTTCAACGGCAAAATAAGAAGGTTAGACTGGATGGTCTCCTGGGCCAATTCCTGCTCTAAAATTCCAGGAGGCTTCTATCTTTTCTGTCTTTAGCTTCTCCCTGCAATCCAACCCCATTGTCTTCAAATATTAATCTTTCCTTAAAATAGGCTCAGGATACATAATGTGTTGTGTATTTTCTTCACATTTCTCTCACTGGGAACATCAGCATATCCCTTACCTTGATTTTTCCATGAGTATTTTGTTGCACTGGAGGGTTCCTCGGGTGAGAAAGTCAGTGACCTCAGAAAGTATCCTCATTGACTTTGTGTGCTTCTTTTAACCGGCTGAGAGAGCCCTCTGAGTTGCCTGCTCAGGTTGCTAAAAAGCAATTCATTTATTCAACAAGTTTTCAGTGAGTACATACTGAGCTCCAGGTCCCTTGCCATGTGCAATAGTGCTTCCCAAGGACCATTTGCAAATTTACCTTTCTCTTGGCTAAATATGAGTCCGTCTACATGGGTGGAAGACCTTCAGATTTTTAGAACTTCTCCAGAGGCAGTAGTTACAAGACCCTTTCCCACAGACTCCAATGCCCAGAAAGCACCATGCTCTGAAGATGAGTGGGGTTGAATCCTACGCAAAGAGAACCTTTTTTTTAATCTGCACAAAAACATCTTATGGGATATGGTGGCTCTGATTCCCAGGGTCTAAGCATCTAAGATTTTATTTCCTTCCCTTCATCTTCTTGGATTCTTTCTCATTTTCATCTTTAATTTTTTATTTTTTGAGAGAGAGAGAGAGAGAGAGAGAGACAGACAGAGAGCACACGCATGTGGGGGAGGGACAGAGGAAGAGGGAGAGGGAGAATCCCAAGCATGCTCTACACCGGGCACAGAGCCCAATGTGGGGCTTGATCCCAAGAGTGAGATCATGACCTGAGCTGAAATCAAGAGGTGGATGCTCAACCAGGTCACCCAGGTACCACTCATTTTTATCTTCCCTCCTACAAAAGAGAGTTTTTTTCCCATTCTGGACCCTTCCTCTTGTAACTCCTTTTCCTTGGTAAAAAATGCTCAAAAATGCATTCAAGTTTAAATTTCTATGAAGCACTTGGTTTATTATACTCATAAATCCTCTTTTGGTTTGCAAAACATTTTCAGTAAATGTGATGAGTTCATATGGAAATTAAGGTACCACTACATGTTTTTTTTTTTGTTTTGTTTTATTTTATTTCTCTGTTCCCAAAAGTGTTACTCTTATACTGGGCATGTGTCTTGACTAGACACTCATGTCAGTTTATTTTATTTTATTTTATTTTATTTTATTTTATTTTATTCTATTCTATTTTATTTTATTTATTTTATTAAATATAATTTGTCAGATTGGTTTCCATACAACACCCAGTGCCCATCCCAACAGGTGCCCTCCTCAATGCCCATCACCCGCTTTCCCCTCTCCCCCACCCCCCATCAGCCCTCAGTTTGTTCTCAGTATTTAAGAGTCTCTTATGGTTTGCCTCCCTCTCTCTCTGTAACGTTTTTTCCTCCCCTTCCCCTTCCCCATGGTTCTCTGTTAAGTTTCTCAGGATCCACATATGAGTGAAAACGCACTACATTTTTTTAATTAGACATACATGTAAAAGGAAACAAATGTCTACTGGAATGGAAGAAGGTTTGGGTCTGGAGGAGCATTTTCCTCCATTGTTTTCATAGGTTTACTTGGAGCCTGTTTGCTCACAGCGTCCTTTGTGCTAAGCACTCCCCTCCTTAGAAAGGCAGGGGAGGAATCTGGCCTTTTCTGCACTGGGTGGGTAATTTATTCAAAATCCTCTGCCTCTGCCACTGATATGTTTGATGTCGCAGGCAAGGAAAGCAGTTTTTAGCTTCCTAAGGAGAATAGCAGAGGCCTGTCCATTTGCCCACTGTCATTGTTTCCAACCATGGCTGCACATTAGAATCACCCGGGTGCTTTACAAAGTCTCATATATGGTCTCAACTGCAGAGTAATACATGGCAATTGTAATCTCTGCAAGCGGAGTTAGGACATCAGTATTTCTTTAAAAGCTCCACAGAAACTGTGCAGTTAGATTGAGGACCAATGGCCTGTGTTTTCCCAGGGTTACAACACAGACTAACTTATGAGCAAGGATGGGCCAAATTGAAGTGGTTCAGTTCTGTCCTTTTATCACACAGACACACATGAACATCACTCATTTGGTATGGGACACAAAAAGGGATTTTCGGTGACAGACACACATGGAGATTGCAGACACACACAACCTTGATGAGAGACACATCACAGACAGAGGCGTGTGCCCCGCCCCCCAACACAGTTAGAGATTATAGCTCCTGACACACTTATAGACATATATGCTGGCAGAAAGACACAATCCTAGAATTTAATAGAAAAAAGGAGTATAGTCATAGACATACACGCTTTCACAACATAGACACAGGGATACATGCTCACAGGTATGCATAGATATGGTTTCATGGAGAGACACATAGCTACACCCAAAAAGAGACACAAGACAAGAACTCACATGTGTACATGTAGACCAAGATACCCACAGAGATGCACAGAAGTTGACAGAGACCTGTGTTTATGGAGATATGGAGAGGTACATGGAGGCACATCCAGAGACCATGCAGCAAAGAGACACATGCTCAGAGGTGCACGTTAGTAACTTTCGGGACTTTTTTGGTGTAAGATTTTGAAGCACCATTGAAGATTTGCTTCCTATTCACAGAAGTGCTTTTGCCTGGGCCTGTTTTCAGGTAGGCATGAGGCACGGGGGGTGAAAGCTGTGTAGCCTTAGAGGAGGGAACACATTAGCTTTCAACAGAAATAGATCCTGCTGAGAAGTTTTCCTTCTTACGACTCTACAGTTTTGGGTTTTGAATAACAATAATAACAATACAATAACAATGGAATGGCCACTTTGGGCTATTTTGTCTGGAGAATGGAACAAAAGATCCATGATGCCTTACAGTCTACCCATGAACTCAAACCTATCATTTGTAATGAGCTTTACATGTATAATGTCATTAGGTCTCCAAAGGAACCCAGTGGGCTGAATTCTATATATCCTTATTTTGTAGGTGTGGAAACTCAGGCACAGAGAGGTTAGTTAAGTAATGTTCTCTGGGTCACTCAGCTAGTAGGCCAAAATTCTTGTCTTACTTGAGTCTCTGCTCCTTACCACCCTGACACTGCTTTTCCAACTAAGAGGGAGTTGTAATTTGAATGTTACTTTAAAGGTGAGAAGACAGAGTCAGAGAGGAGGCCAAGCACCTCAGGTAGGAATCTTTAGGGATAAACTCAAGTTTTGAATCTGAGTGTCTGGCTCCTGCTCAAAGCCTAGCTTCACTGCGGAGGCGGTCCTTTGGTTCATTCCTCAGTCGATAAGTGAACTTGATACTGGGAGTTTGGGGATTCTCAGGGTAAGGACCCAGAACTACAAATAAACAACACTGACCATGCCACAGCTTTCCTCAGAGGCAGGATTTTCTTCTCCTAAAAGATGAAAGGGTTGGAGGCATTTTCTACTTCTCTCTACTCCTCTGTTTGTGTCTCTAGGAACTGGGCATCTGCTGTTTGTAGTACCTAGACCTCTGGTACCTAAAAACTCTTGAATTTCAGTTTGTCCTGGCAGACTATCCAGAATGTGTCCTGGCATCCCAGCCCTGGAAAGAAACAACCTGGCTTTGGGAGGATCTGTTTTCTAAGCATGCCTCAATGGAATGACAAACAGTTACTGGATGGGCAGCCATCTTGGTTGTAGTGCTTTGTGGGATCTGCTCCATTCCTCTTCTTAGCACCTGACTGTGGACAGGACTGTAGTGCAGGTGTGCATATGATGTCTCCTGTCAGTCAACATTCAGTCACGGGTATATGGAGCATTTATCATAAGCTTCTTCCTGTGACGGCTTCTGTGGTGGTTACTAAATGGGTGTTCCTATACTCAAGGGGTTTATGATTTAATTGAAGAGATGATTAAACTGATCAACTGGTAAGAAATAGTCAAACCAGAGGTTAGAGATTGGTAGTGGAATGGCTGATTCTGACCAGGAGATAACCACCCACCCCTGTAATACACACACATAATGCTTTAAAAATATCTTGATGTGAGTGGGCAATTTTTAAATGTCAGAATATCTCACATAAAAAATTTTGAATTCCTGGGGCACCTGGGTGGCTCAGTCGGTCGAGTGTCCAACTTTGATATCAACTCAGGTCATGATCCTGCCGTTGTGGGATTGAGCCCTGTGTCAGGCTCTGCGCTGAGCATGGAGCCTACTTGGGATTCTCTCTCTCTCCCTCTCTCTGTCCCTCCCCTGCTCACACACACACTCTCTCTCAAAATAAATAAACATTAACATTTTTTTTTGAATTCCTGTGTTCTATTGAAAAAAAAATAGATCTAGCCATGCTGAGCTTACGTACCACATAGAAATAATTGACTAGAGCTGAGTAGCAACTCCCCTTGAAACAACACTATGCTATACCATTCTCTTTATAGTCTTTAATTCCAGCCCTCTTGATTCATTAAGATTATCTGCTTGAATGTTTGCAGCTGTCTAACTCACAACGGTGCATAGGCATTCATTAACAGCAAAGCTCAGTGATAAATGTCTTAGGAAGTTGAGGAGGGAAAGTCATTGAGGGCTCGAGTAGTCAAGGAAAGCTTCATTAAGGAAGTGGTAACTAAGCTGAACTATAAAAAAATCAGTATCAAGGTAAGGGGATACAGTGTGGGAATGTAGTTGTGAGTAAGGTGCATGAAAAACAGTACAAAAGTTAAGTAGAAAGTTTAAATTCTGAACGATTAAGGGCCTAAATGTGAAAAGCAAAATTTTTGAACATTTAGAAGAAAATACAGAGACTATTTTATTAGAACTGGGAAGGGGTGCCTGGGTGGCTTAGTTGGTTAAGTGTCTGACTTCAGCTCAGGTCATGATCTCCCAGTTCAGGAGTTTGGGCCCCACGTTCTGTGTTGACAGCTTAGAGCCTTGAGCCTGCTTCAGATTCTGTGTCTCCCTCTCTCTCTGCCCCTCCCCAGCTCACACTCTGTCTCTATCACTGTCTCCCTCTCTCAAAAAAAAGAGCTGGGAAGAATTTATTTTAATCATCCAAAAAGCCAAGACCATAACGGAAAATATTAAGAAGTTTGACTTCAGTAAATTAAAAAAAAAGTGTCTATCTAAAAATATAGAAAAAAAAGTCAAAAGGCAAGCTGAAGACAAGGAGAGTATTTTTAATGCATAGAATAGAGGATAAATATCTATAATTTATTAAATAAAAACTTACAAATCAGTAAGAAAAAGACAAACAGCCCCATGGAAATGTGTAAAATATATATGAACATTTCATTGACAGAAAGGAAACAGTGGCCAATAAATAAAGAGAAGATACTCAAGAATTTTATTTCGGAAATGCAAAGTAAAACAATTATGATATATTATTTCATAAATATAATATTGGCACAAATTTTAAATTTTTTAAAGTTTATTTATTTTGAGGAGGGAGGGGCAGAAAGCAGGAGAGAGAATTCCAAGCACTCAGTGTGGAGCCCAATGTGGGGCTTGATCTCACCACTGTGAAATCATGACCCGAGCCAAAATGAAGAGTCAGACACTTAACCAACTGAGCCAAGCAGGTGCCCCCATTTTGGCACACATTTTAAAATGTGGCAATTCCAAGGGATTGGTAAGGATATTGAAAATTGGTACTTTTCACATACTTCTTAGGGGAAAGGGACTTGGTACAAATCTGAGGAGAATATACCTTGTATTAAATTCTTGTTGAAATGTCTAACAACAGCATGAAGGATTACAGAAGGAATGGAAGGATATTGTTCTAAGGTTCTTATGTCATACATGAAGGGCTATAATATTTGAAGATAGACTATGACATGTTAAAGATGGGTATTTTAACTATAGAGCAACCACAAACAAAACAAAACAAGGACGTATGGTTAAGAAGCCAAAGTCAGGGCACCTGGATGGCTCAGTCAGTTAAGCGTCCGACTTCAGCTCAGGTCATGATCTCACGGTTCATGAGTTCGAGCCTGGAGCCTGCTTCAGATTCTGTGTCTTCCTCTCTGCCCCTCGCCCACTCACACTCTGTTTTTCTCTGTCTCTCAAAAATAAATGTAAAAAAAAATTTGTTAAGAAAAAAAAAAAGAAGAAGCCAAAGTGGAACTAGAATGAAATACAGTACTATTCTATTAATCCCAAAGAAGGTGGGAAAAAAGGGACAAAGAAAAGATTGAATGTATAGAAAATAAAGTGCAAAGATAGTAGCTTTACACATAACAATGTCAATAACTGAATGATCTAAATACATGAAAGTGGAGATCGTGGGGCACCTGGGTGGCTCAACTGGTTGAGTGTCCAACTTCAGCTCAGGTCATGATCTCACGGTTCGTGAGTTCGAGCCCTGCGTTGGGCTCGCTGCTGACAGTGCAGAGCCCGCTTCGGAGCCTCTGTCCCTGCCACTCTGTTCCTCCCCAGCTCGTGCTCTCTCTCAAAAATTAAAACAAAACAAACATTAAAAAAATAAAAGTGGAGATCATAAAACTGGATCTGAAATGAAGATCTAGTTATATTGAATTTACAAGAAACACTTAGATAAAAAGATAGAGATAGGTTTAATGAAAGGGCCTGAAAATATATTTAAAAATATTGAATACAGTGAGTAAACTTGAGAGAGCTGGAGTGAATAATATCAGAAAAAATCATCTTCACACCAAGGAAGATTCCCAGAGACAAAGAGGAAAATTTCATAATGACAAAAGGGTTCATTCATAAACAAAACATAATCTTAAATGCGTGTGCCTAAGAAACAGAAAATGCATAAGGTGAAGTTTGGCATTACCTAAAGGGTGTTAGATAAACCTGTAATTATGATTGGAGATTTCAAAATATTAATCTAAAATTTGATTTAATAATTGCCACAGAAAAACAGTAATAAGTAGAAGACTGAACAGCACTATGAAGAACCGGAACTAATTGATGTTTATAGAACATAGCATCCTATAAGAGCAGAAAACAATCTTTTCAAGTGCACATGGAACACTTAAGATGATCGCATGCTGAGCCATAAAACAATCTTTAGTAAATTATGAAGACTGAAACCATACAGAGTATGTTCTGTGATCACAACAGAAGTAAATAAGAAACCAATAATAGGAAGATATCTTGGAAATCCCTGAAACTTTGAATTAAATAGCACACTTCTAAATTATTAATGGCTTTAGGAAAAAATTGCCAGGGAAAATCATTTTAGCTGAATGAAAATGAAACAAAACTTCAAAATCTGTGGGATGCAGCTAAAGCAGTGATTGTGGGGAATATATATATGTTCATATATGCATAGATTGAAAATTTACAAGAATTATCATTTTAATTCTCAGGCCCAGGGGATGAGATTACAGGGCAATTACAGCATATTCCTTGAAACTTGCTATGGTTTTCATGTCTCCACAAAGATTTTGCATTATCTTAATATTCACTGAAAGATGGTATTATTTAAAAACTAAAGTTCATAAATAGTTTGTGTCTTTCCCAGTCCTCAAACAGCTGGCCAGGGAGTGGGTCATTTAGGATTTGAACCCAGCTGTGTCATAGAAAATCTATATCCTTATCACTATGCTGTGGATAAGGTAATTTCTCTGTAATAATCTCTGGGGAAAGCACACCCATAGTACACAAGTTCTTTCTATCTTCAGTTACTCAAACATAGTTCTTATCCACCCACAACGAGCAGAACAGGGCAAGTGAAAGGAGTCTGGGAGTAACACTGTCCTGTCCTAGACGCTGAGGTTCATGTTCCACGTATTTTCGGTATTTGTGAACATTTTAGTACTTCTGGATGTGTAAGCTGCAAGTGGTACCTATCAATACAATGCATTCAACTTAACACACCTGTATTAAGAGTTCAGAGTATGGATATATTCTCTATTTGAACTCCACTGAATCTTTCAGCAGAGACCAAGTTGCTGTGATGGTACAGATTAAGAGGAAAGGTTCCACCAAGTCCATTTGAGGTCTTTGGAGCTGTCCTGGTGCTGACTCTTCCTATGACTTGGTTATTCAACTATTTCTTGGATTTAGTAAGATACCTTGATATCATTTCCTATTTGCTTAAGTTGGTTTTGTTACTCCAGATCAAAAGAAACTAATATCCACAATCAAGCTTACCCACATTAAGTAGCTTTTGGGGATTTGAATACAGATTGGTTGAACTCCAGGACAAGCAACTGTTTATACTGACGTCCAAATGGTGTAGATGATAATCGCTGTCCATTAAGAAATTGTAATCTATAGACATTTGTTTTGAAGAATAAGGGAAACATTTCTGTAACTTTTCCCTTGTTCATGTTTGATAGATTAAAAAAAAAAATTAATGTTTATTTTTGAGAGAGAGAGAGAGAGACAGAGTGTGAGCAGGGGAGGAGCAGAGAGAGAGGGAGACACAGGATCTGAAGCAGGCTCCAGGCTCTGAGCTGTCGGCACAGAGCCCCATGTGGGGCTCAAACCCATGAACCACGAGATCATGACCTGAGCCGAAGTGAGACGCTTAACTGACTAAGCCACCCTGGCGCCTCAATGTTTGATAGATTTAAATGCTTTCTCTTTTTTTTTCTAGATCCCATTTAGCTTATTTTTAATGACAAAAGACACATTTTATTCATTTAAGGAACTTTTCTTCCCTCTTTCTCCACTTCCCACATTTCCTGGCTCAAAAATCATTCTGGAGTTTTCTTCACAAGATTTCCAGTTTTCAGAGATTTCCTAACAAGATCAAAGTACAGATAACAGACAAGAAGGTGAATGTGCTGTTTGCTCCTTGTTCCTTCACAAGGAATGGAGCTGGCACTCACACCTGATTAGTTTTACAGTGTTGAGGAATTCTACAGAAATCACGGACAATGGTGGGGTTTTCCACATTCTAGAAGATCATGTTACTCTTGGGATTTAAACCACTGATCCCAGTTTCCCTGAAAACATCTGCTGTTCACTGCTGGCACCATCAGGTGCTTTTTTCAGCCCTTTACTCTGGTGTGAAGGCACCTGTGTAGCTGCCTTCCTGAAGCTCTTTATTCTGAAATGACGTGCTGGAAGCATAGACCAAATAGGGTAGGTTTGCTGAAAGCTACAAGTTAATTTGGCGGTTTTTCTGCTCTTGAATGAACTTTCTGATGCCTTCACCTTGTCATGGTCTGCAGCATATCAATTCATTACATTTGGGAAAAATACATATTAATGTGTTCAGTAAGTAACCTGGGAAGAAATGCGTTTATCTTATTTCACCAAAAGCTGATGGGCATGCATTTCCTAATCTGAATAATTTACTTAGAGGAAGGTGATTATGATCATACAGCTTGGATTGCATCTGTCACAGGTACTTTTGCAGTGCTTCCTGGAGAAGTGATTATTTTTAATGCATCCATACCCTTTGCATTGTTCAATTAGTAGCTCCTTGAATTATTGATTTTACAGTCTAATTTGCAGTGGTGTCATTGGGCAGCTTTACAGGCATACACCTGTGCAGTTACTTAGAGGGACTCTGCACTAGGTTTAATACTCTGCAGTTGCTATTTTGAAATTCTGGACACGCTTTGAACAAGGTGCTCTGAATTTTCATTTTGCATTGGGTTGCACAGATAATGTAGACAGTCCTCAATGTCACTAAGCTGTAGGGATACTGGAGTGGGCCAAAGTTAAATAGTGAAATGAGCACAGAACTTAGTTACTGGTTAGCTGTGTGACCTGTAGTAAGTGTAGCTTTGGTTTTCTCAGTAGGAAATAAATAAATAAAATAACTACCCCTACTTACTCCCAATTTTTTTTGATGCTTAAAATGAAAGGAATGGTACTTGTGGAGATACAATGCAGGTTCTTAGGATTAATATGCATATTAATACATTAATTAATTAATTTTGATTCGTTAGTTAATAATTAATTAGTTATGACTTTGGAACAAGTTCATTAACATTAAATTTTTGTGGCTGGGAAATATCTGTTGTAGAACAAATTTTTTCTTTCCAGCTTGCCTGCTAGAATTTTCTTTATACCTATATTCTTTGCATATTATATATTGTATATATGGACCATATAATGACTGTTGTTTTAGTTCAGTTCTCCTCCTTGGCTGTACAATAGATCACCTGATGTCCTAAAAACAAGACCAGACCTCTGAATAAGAACCTGAAGAGGAATCCAGGATTTTGCAATTATTTTGCTTTACTTTGTTTTGTTTACAGTGGGAGGAGCATCAGCTTTGGTATCTGGTAGACTTGGTTCTGCCTGTTTTGCTAAATGTGAAAGTGGGGAGAAAATAAGAGAGAATTTAGAGAGTGTAAGGCTGCAAAATCTCCTTTGTAAAGTGCTCAGTCCTGTAGGGCTGACTATCATCAATAGGTGGTGACCCTCATTAAGTTTTCATTTTTTATTGTGTATTGGTGTGTGTGTGTGTGTGTGTGTGTGTGTGTATCTACAAGTGGATTGTAAAATCTTTGAGGTCATAAACTGTGGTTTACTCATCTTTTTAATGCCTATAGCTTCCAGTACAGTGTGGAGCACGTTCATAAAAACCATTTTTTAGTTGATTTTTTTTGACAGAAATAAAATTAAAAATCAACTCAGCTATGTCAAATGCATTTAAAAACACCAAAATTGCATTCTGGCAGACTCATCAATGATTTCAATAAGATCTGGAGAGCATTTGCTCATCTGTGTCTAGGCGACTGAGACATTTTTAAAATAATCAGTCTGTGGAGTCTATTAGTTTAGAAATTCCACTTAGAGGACCGCTACATTTGTTCTGAGTCATTCCATGCTCTACAGGACTGCAACAAATAAACTGCATCAGTTTTAAGGTCTGGGTATGATTTTTGAAAGGATGAATGCAGGTGACATGTTTTGTAAACTGTAGGTACTGGGGTAGGGATGTGGTAGAAAGTATTGCTCAGGAGAGAACAGGACTGGGGTACAGCTCAGAAACCAGAAGTCATTCAACAGTATTAGAATAATAAAGAATGTGGCTGGAGAGTGGGGTCTAATAGTCATCTGGTCTTAGATAAGAGTTCATTGGCTTGGGGCAGGAGAGTAAGAGGAAAGGATGAAAATACAGAAGTCTTTTCTGCTCTAAGTCTGGATTTATCTTAGAATTAGAGCAGAACTGAATCTATAGGTGGCAGTTTTAGATGGGCAGTAACTGGCAGAATCCAATCAGTCTTATAACAAGGGATTGTCCTCTGATTCTTGGCTATGATTTTGTTTGTTTGGCTTTATTTTGTTCTGCATCTAAAATTGTCTTTATAATTTCCCAAATTCATAGTTTTTCCATTTTTGGTTACAAGATTTGGGAGGAAGGGTTTTGAGGGAAGAGAAAAAATTTGATGGATTTAATATATTTAGATGACTATCATGTTATGATATGAGATAAAATAATAAAAATTAATAATTAGCACTTATTATATACTTCATGTGACAGCCCCTGTACTATAAAAGCTGCAAATCAATTATATTTAAACATTTTGCAAGCCTATGAGTTTTGGTATTCTGATTTGCACGTGAAGAAACTAAAGCCTGGAGAGGTTAAATAATTTTGCCTAACATGTGTAAGTCTTCATTAATCAATTTGTATTGTTTTGGTTTTATTTCTTACGTAAATAAATTTATCAGTGAAGCTATATGGGTTCAGATTTTCTTGGTGGAAATTTTCTTTTTATCTATAAATTAAATTCTTTAGTAGTTCTAGGGCTACTAACACTTGCTACTTTGTTTTGTGTTTGTTTTTGTAACTTTTGTAGTCCAAGGAATTTTCCATTTCATCTAAGTTGTCAAGGTAGCAAGAAAAAGTTATTCATGTTATCTGTAGTATCTGTAGTGATGTCTCCCTTTCATGCCTGATACTGTTTCTTCCCTTTCATTTTTTTGATCAGTCTACTTAGAAGTTTATTAATTTTATTGATCTTTTCAAAGAACCAGCTTTTGGTTTCAGTGATTTTATTTTTCATTTTATGGATTTTCACTCTTATCTTTATTGCCCCCCCCCCTTTTTTTTTTTTACTCTTGACTTAATTTGCTCCTCTTCTTAGCTTCTTAAGGTGAGATATTTGAACATTGGCTTTGGAAATTTCTTGTTTTCTAATATAATTGTTATAACTGTAAATTTTTTCCTAACAATGGCATTAGTTACACCCCCCAACTTTTGATACTTGGGATTTCATTATTATTTCATTCAAAATATTTTCTAATTTCTTTGTGATTTCTTCTTTGAGACATGGTTGTTTAGAAGTGTTATTTTATTTTTGTTATTTATAGTTTAGTTTTATTCTTCCTTCATACTTTTTTTGGGGTTTGAAGTTACAAATAACTACTAAGTCTTATTTCACCCAGGACACTTTCATGTTTGTGTTTTCTTAGCATTCCATCCATTTAGCATCCTTTTCCTCTCTCAAAAGTAATCCCATGTGTATGATAAAATATAAGGCCATGCTGCATATGACCCACAAACTGTTTGTACATTATCCTCCACATCTCCAAAAAGCCCGAAGCAAACATGATACTTCAGTCCTTCCAGAAACAGAGTTGGCTAATAAGGGAAAGTCATTGAAACTTTGAAAACCTTCGTTTCCTTATTTGAAAACAGGGGATAATAATTATTCCTGCTTTGCAATGGTTTTTGAGGAATAAAGAATAAAATACATTAATATGGTAATTTATTAATAAAATTTGGTCAATATCATCAATATTTGAGTGCATTTTCTGCCCCAGAAACTATACCCACACTTGTCTGTACTACCTTGTTTAGTCTTCCTACATCACAGTAAGGCTAATCACTTCTATTTTATGGATGAGGAAACTGAATATTTGCAGAAGTTGTACTTATTCAAGGATATATACTGAGTAAATAACAGAAATTAATTACATGGCCTGTCTCATTCCAAAATGTATTTTGTTCATTTTTGGTTTTTTCATCATATTTGATACTGCATCTAAAATAAAATTTAAAAAGTCAGTATCATATTTATAATAACTCAAGTTTTGTCTGCTTTATAAACAGAAATTGGTATATTGTATAAATTTGAATAAGCAGGAAGAACAATGCAAGAATTTGGCAGTTGTAATAGATGTAACTCAGAGTCTCCAAATGTGACACATACAAGCGCACACACACACACACACACACACACACACACACCACAAATAATACACAAACACAAATTCAGAAAGACTAAACTTTCCAATAGGTTTTGTAATGACAGAATATATTTTCTTCTCTTCCAATTTTCCTTTCTTTTATGATGCTATGGAGTTGCTGATGATTCTTAGATTCTGTTACTGCCTTGTCACTGACTGTCTAAACCATTTGAAATTGTTTTCCCATGTTTTGCCATAGGTGGCTTTATCCATTCAGAAGCTGAACTATTCATCTCCAAACTTTTTAAACTCTTGAGAGTAGGGATGCTGACTTTTCATTTTTATATCTTTAGTACTTGGCATAGCACTCAAGAAGATAGGTGTCAAATACATACTGGCTGAAAGCCAGTTGCCTGAGGATTTCTGCAGACTCAGGAGTCTTTAAATTTTCAACGATAATCTTCTCCTTTTCTCCTTTATTTTCCAAAGGACCCCACAAACATTTGGCTGATGTTAAGGATAGCCTGCACTTTCTTGTAATATTTGCTAACTAGCTCAAAGTGTTTATGAAACCTCCTTGGGCAGTCATTTCAGTCTTTGTTCATTCTAAATGCTATGGAGAACTTCCTTATGTCTGGCCTGAAGTTCCTCACCTTTTCTTGGCTTTTCTTCTAGCATTTGCTTCTCTTTACATCATGTTGGTACTTTATTTCAGAACTTCTGTCTTCCCTCTCCTCCCTTCTTAAGATTGCAGCATTGGAGGCTTTTCCTGCCAACCCTTCTGATGAGTAGGTTTGGGTCATAGCAAGAACTAAGGTTTACTTAGAAGAGAAACATACATTTGCCTGTAGGGGGCTGGCTGAAACATAACAACATGAGACAGTGTCCCCAACTGCTGCCAGGTCCCTGGATGATCTGTTCTCTCATTTATACATGGGGCTTGCCTTGCTGTCCATCCTGAAGTTTGTCACAGGAGGGAAATAATAACAGAGAACAGAAAGAAATAATCAAGGTTATCTAGCAGTCCCCCCAACACACTTTTATTTGACAAGATACACTCTCTTTTAGCTTGTATGAATATGGAGATTTCACCCTACAACTACCCTCACTCCATCAACCTACTCTCATTCTCCTTGCATTTCCCCATCAGAGCATTTTCTGCATGGTCCTTTACTGACTTCTCACTCTTGCCTATAGGTGAATGTGGATGAGAATATTTATGCTGATAAGACAATGGCTTTATGAATATGATTTGTCACCAAAGGCTTCATAGCATTTCATTATGACTGTGGAGATTCACTGACTATTGTCTGAGTCTCTGCTGTGGTTTCTGCTCATAAAATAAAAATCATGCTATTATCATCTGAATAAAATGATACATATGTAATGATCTTGAAAGGCCTTGAAGGTGAACCGCCTTTGAAGAAAGGTAAAAATTCACTTTGATACAGGTTTGTGTTGCTTTTTGAAAGTTTACGTTGTGCCACCTTGCTTACCTGTTTTCTCTAACTGAAAGAAATCTGAAGAGGGTTTTTGCTTTTACAAAAAAAAAAAAAAAAAAAGAAAAGAAAAGAAAAAAAGAAAAGAAAAGAAGCCAAACTAGCATTCAGGGATTGTTTTGCTATGAACCTTTACAGAGGCAGTGTGCCCTGAGGATTGAGAGTGCCACCTTCCCCAGGAACTACACTCAGCATCCCAGCATCAAGCTGCTAGAGCTCTAGACTGTGGCTTCTTTGCTTTATCTCAATTTATTTTGCACCTCCATTAGCAAGATGTGTTCTAGGGTATCAGAAAAGCCTAAGAGAAGTTATTTTTTGGGTTGGGGAGCACGCAAAAAATTTCCATATACAGTAATGCTAATGGTAATTGTTCTCTTTATGCCATTTTGAAAGGCTTAAAGTTTTCATAGGGAAGGTCTACTTTTGGATAGTGGGGGAGACCTGCAATATGGAATATTAAGTATATCATTGCCAAGTATGGAAAAAGAAAATTATTTTAGTCAAAGATAGACATTGAAGATAGCTTGTTTAAAAAGGCATGTCATGTATTGTACTGCAAGCTCTTGCTAACAAGGTTAGAGTTAATAGATTATTGATCCATTTAAGGTTTAGTAGCGAGCTAATTTTTTTCATCAGCTATGCGATTGGGCATTTCTCTGTTTCAGAGGCCAATTCAATAAACATCTTTCATTTGATATTACTTTCTCATGTTGGGTAGTGTGTGCCTTGGATGCATTAACCCCTGTTTGTTGCTACAGTCACCCTGGAGCATTGGTATTCCTGCCATTGTGAGCACTCTCTTTTCTGAGGTTTACTTTTCTTTGTCCCTCAGGGGGAATGGTAAATCCTTTCTAGCTAGAAAGGCTTGGGCTGCAGGCACTGAGATAAGGGAAGAATCTGATTGTATCATACACTGCTAACACCTGCTCCACTTGACTAAGGTTCCTATTATGTAGGATTTCATTCAGTATTGTGATGAGGAACTTGAAATAACATATGCTAGTTATCTCTCTGGTGTCCAAGAAGTTCTAATCTTTGAATAATAATAAAAGGAAAATTGTGATAGCATTTAAGTCCTGTAGTCCCCATGTTTTGAAGAAGATACTAGACATCAAACTCTAAATTACATGTGGGGTGTGTGTGCGTGTATATGTGTGTGTGTATGCGTGTGTGTGTTTGTGTGTGTTTAATTTTCTAAGCTTTAGTAAAATTGGAACCATGTGATTTTTTTTCTGATTTATATAATAAGGTATTGAAAAAACCTTTTACTAAATGCGATAGAGACAGGTAGTCCGCTTTATTTCCTGCGCAGATGCAGCACACATTTGTGAGGCAGCAAAGAGTAGAATTTGAGTGTATAAACCCTGCAGCCAGGTGGCCTGGGTTCAAATCCCACCTCTACACCTTGGAGAAGGCACCAGAATAGAGCACAGAGACAATAATATGGATAATAGCACTTCCTTCATGGAGTTTTTAGAGAATTAAATGAGGTAAGATATGTAAAATGCTGAAAACAATGCCTGCATGAACACCTTAGGAAAATGCCTGGCTTTGCTTCTAGGACTACATGTTTTTATTCTTTCTACCCCAATACTTACTTTTTTAAAAAAAGTTAATAAACTTGAGGGGAGACTGGGTAATTCAGCTGGTTAAGTGTCTGATTCTTGATTTCAGCTCAGGTCATGATCTCACAGTTGTGAGATTGAGCCCCATATCCGGGCTCCACATTGGGCGTGAAGCCTGCTTAAGATTCTCTCTCTCCCTCTGCCCCTCCGTGACTCGTTGCAAGCTCTCTCTCTCTCTCTCTCTCTCTCTCACTCTCTCAGAAAAAGAAAGAAAGAAAGAAAGAAAGAAAGAAAGAAAGAGTTTTAAAAAGTTAACAAAATTAATAAACTGTTTTTAGAGCAATCTTAGTTTCACAGCAAAATTGAATAGAAGTTACAAAGAGTTCTCATATGCCTTGTCTCCACACATGCGTAATCTCCCCCTATTGATATCCGGTACCACAGTGGTACATTTTGTTACAATCCATGAACTTACACTGACACATCATTACCATCCAAAGACATTTTACTTTTTTAAATGTATCCTTCTTTTTTGAAATTGTTTTTATCTTTTTCTTGTTCTGAATATAGGGGCCAAGGGCAGGCTGCCCCCAAATGTGCCGCTTTGGCATGTTAATTATTTTAAATAAAAGTTACTTAAGAAACAAGTGCAAGGACACTCAGATACTCCTTTGTGTCCCTAAAAGCAAGAAACAAATCTCTCATGTGAAAAATAGTTTCCTTCTACTAAGAAGTAAAAAGACCTCCTTATCACCAGAGATGGCGACCTTAAAGCTGATAACACTAGAGAAATAAACCTTGTTACTTTTTTCTAATCTATTACTTTAGGCTAAATTCTGCTAGAATCCCCTACTAACTGAAGCTTCCAAACATTTCTTTTCTTTACCCTGGCAGTTCCTCACAAATGTATTGTCTCTGTCAAAATGTACAAAAACTACTTGCCTTGGACATTTCTTTAGGTCTTGATTTCATTATTGGGCCTCTGTGCGTACATAATAAAACTTTAACTTTTTCCCCCTGTTAATCTGTCTCATGTAAATTTAATTCTTAGTCCAGCTGGAAGACCTTGAAGGCTAGAGGAAGAATTTGTTCTTCCCGTCACAAACTTAAATGTTTTCTTGTCTGAGTTCAGTGAGAACTGGGAATAGGTGATTGTTACCCTAATAATTTAGCAGAAAAGAATAAAGACACAGTTAGTAGTTGGAGACTGTCCCTTCAGTTTCTATGGTAGGTAGATGTACATTATTTATATTCATTCAATATTTAGATATTTATTTACTTAACTAACACCTAATGGATTCCTTCTGTGTGCTAAATACTATTTTAGGTTTGAGGATATAAAAGTGAATGACACTTTCCAAATTCAAAGGGTTTATAATCTAATTTGAGATAGTGGCTGGTATGTTACCAGCCACAAGAGGCTTTGTGGACAAATAAGGTCACATTGATATTTAATGTTGAAATCACAATGATACCTAGCACCCACTTTCTTGCTAGCCTTCTACCCTTATTTCCTGGTTCTAAAAATCTCCTCGGTTAATTTTAGAAGTCCAAATGGGGTCCATCACATGTGCATCTACATATTTTTGCATTTCTAACTATTCTCTCCACTGAACCAGAACACTAATTCAGACAATGCTTTTTTGTTTCATCCAAACAATTTGCACTTAGAATGTAGTACACATTGTTTGCGAATAGTGATACCCATGATGGGTGCTATCTAACCTAAAGCATCTGCCCAGATCTCTTTCCTTCCCAATTTGCTTCTCTTTTCCTTAAGTGACTGCTAAAGGGCTGAGAACGGTAGGGTCTGTTTATCTTATACAGAGGGTGGTGGTCTCTGGAGTTTTGAGAAAGCAAGAGTGTGAAATCAGTAGATGTCCATGAGATGAAAGAAAGAAGTCCATGGAATCAAGAGAACCCAGATGATCTTCCTCAGGGTGATGGCAGCAAGTGTTAAATAACATAACAATGTCAAGGAAAATGCCCTGACCATTGTTAGCACCGATACAGTCCTGTTGGAGACACTGTATTAGGCCTCAGTGTTTTTACATAGTGCCGTCTGAGTTTTACTTTCCCTGTGACTTAATTGCCCATGTAGTAGTGGAAGAGTTAGGATATGATTTATGGCACTGAATCTCTGGCTGATTAATTTGACATCTGGATGCTATGCTGCCTCCATCTATGTAACACATAGATGTCTCTTTCCTGCTCAAGGAGCAGTAGTCTTTTCTACAGATGAGACTCAAGAGGTACATATGTGTCATGCAAGGTGTCTTCACCCCACCCCCCTTGACACAGCTCATGCAATTCACTTCCATGTTGTTCAGGCTGCTCTTTATGTTATCAGGCTCCTTGTGGGATAAAGCATATGGTGCATCTACCAAAGTTTCAGGTGAGTTGGGGCTTTAAAAAGCTCATGATATAACCCCAACTCTCACCTTTTTATCACCTAGGACCTGCAGGCAACTCTCTCCCATGGGTGGTGGTCCCAAAATACTGCTTTCTTTTATCTTTAATGGAAGATGAATCAGTAGGCAGACTAGTCATTACTGCTATTAGGAAATGGGCTTACAAACTAAAAAGAAAGAAGGAGGGTCATTAGAATGGTGCATTTTTCAGACTATCCACTTCAGAGGAATCTGGATAAAGCCCTGCAGACATTACCTTTTGGAACAATTTCACATTATCGCTAGGGCTGCATCAGGTGATCTGTCTGTAATGGGCCCTTTTTTCCCTTTGCACTCCACTTCAAAAATCCTATTGTGATGGAAATGGCCTGGCCAAATTCTCTTCAATTGCATCCAGACTTCAGAAGTCATTTTGTAACCGCTTTTAATATAGCTATTTAAAGGTATAACCTCCAGATAAATTTCCCCATCTATCTCCCTTATAGAAATAGTCATTATTAGTAAGAAAGATAATTATTTCAATATATTTCTTATCACTTGGCATTATGAAAATCATATCTACCTTTAATGTTTCAAATACATTGTGCATGTTTCCATAATTACAAATACACTTCTATGAACTCTTTTTTTTCTGCTAAGGAAAAATCTCTTGGAAAGCACTTATTGATGGCTTACAATCAAATGTGCAAATAATATACTTGGAGAACATTAAAACATCTCTACTATGGTGACAATTTATTTCCTTATCAGTACATACAATGGAAAACTTTAATGGCAGATGTGCTTAATGTTTCCACCATAAAGAATAAAATTCCATGCTAATGTAATTCTAAGTTTAGTGTTACTTGTACATTTCATAGGAAAGAGGGACAGGACGGCATGTGTTTAGAAGGCTTGGGCTCAAGGGGTGCCTGCGTGGCTCAGTCGGTGAAGTGGCCAACTTCGGCTCGGGTCATGATCTCCTGGTTAGTGAGTTCGAGCCCCACATTGGGCTCTGTGCTGACAGCTCAGAGCCTGGATCCTGTTTCGGATACTGTGTCTCCCTCTTTCTCTGCCCTTCCCCCATTCATGCTCTGTCTCTCAAAAATGAATAAACATTAAAAAAAAATTTAAAAAGGTGGCCTAGGCTCAGTAAGACGTGAGGGATTAGGTCATCAGCTCTTTGAAATATATATATATTTTAAATTTTAGAATTGACAGGGAACCAAAATCCTGCTCCTTCTCTAAAATTAATATATGTTATTTTTGTAAAATAACGAGTGGCTTGAAAATATCACCCAATGCCTACCCCCATTGAAGGGTCTATGGGACTTTTGATTTTGCTTAGAGTCATATCTCTTTGACCATCTGTGCCACCATGTCAAAGTTTCAATGGCCTACAGATGTGCTGAACCAGGTAATGAGTTTCTGGAGTCTTTGAGGCAGTAGACCTAGCTCTGAATCTTTCTCAACCGGGCATGATTTCTAGTGTTGGCAGCAAGCAAAGTCACCCTAGTGCCACATAGAGCAGCTCACAGTCCTTTCTTTTGAAGGAGTAAGGGTTAACACTGTATGGAATAATGAGAGCAGGACAAAAGAGCACTGCGTTCCATCTACTTGACAAAAGCAATACAAGAGTCCAGGGAATATTTAGCAAATCCTGATTGTGATTATTCTTGAAACTGTAGTTTGATTATCTTAACTGCTTTTATTAGATGAGAGAGTTTTGTTACACTATGCAATATTGCTGCTGATGAACATTTTTCAATGAATAATGTTAAATAAGAAGAGGTCTTACCCTCCATTAGGAAATTATTTAAGGCCCAGGCTCATACTTTGTTAATTAAAACTTACATCAAATATGCATAATGGTGACAATTTCTTCATTACATTTGCCAATGACTCTATGAATGTCTGTTGATACCCAGGGGTTGGATTATTCTAGTTAATTATTGTGATTTTATGCTAACATAACACCTTCGATCCCGAGGAGTTACTAAGCATGGTGAAAACTTTAGCCCTATCAGTATTTATGAATCTCTTTACTTGTTAAATGAAAAGGCAGCTTGAGATAAATTACCCTGGGTAATTTTAATCAAGAGCTTAATTTTAATGATCACCTGCTGCACAAATAAAATAAGAAAAGCAATGAAATCATCATTATCAAGGTAAGTCATATGTGTCTCAGAGGGATGCTATTTTTAGCAGTGTTCATTAAGAATTTCTGTAAACTCTGAATGGAATAACAGGATGGTAGAACAAAACTACAAAGATAGCATAAATGTAATTAAGTAATAGGAAGCATCTTATTTTGCACTTGATGATTGCCTTGGGATTGTTCTTTTGTTGTTTAATATGTACGCATCTAGTTCTATAACCAGGTTGAATATTTCTGTAAGGCAGTGTCCACACACACACACACACACACACACACACACACCACACAATGATGTGAATTTCTTCATGGGTGACCGGAACCTAATACAAGTTAAAAATTAGCTCTTCTCTAACATTGGAGAGGTGAGACGAAATTAGTTTGAACAAGTGAGAAAGGTCAGAAACAAATAAGATGTGAAGACAGATAATGATTTATTGGGACATCCCCTCCCAAAAAACTGGTTTTGGTAAGTGTCTGTGATTTTGGCTTTCTGCATAAATATAGGAAAGCACGGGCTTCCATATCTTAGGACTAAGGAAATAATGCATTTTAAAGACCATACCTATGTATTTCCATTATTATTATTATTATTATTATTATTATTATTATTTGATGTCCTTTGTGCTGAGTTTCATGGCAATGCCATTAAACAAAATAAATGATGGTCAGTGGATAAATTCAGAGCTGTTTCTTGCTACCAGAGAAGGTCTTCTCCATTGTCTCTATACAGATGTATTGATTGTATACATTCATCCTTCCAAATCCTTCCTTCCTCCTTCCGCCACCTGCTTTCATCCCTCCCTCCCCTGATCTCTCTTTTTCCTTTCTTTATTAGTAGCACAAAACAACATGTCTTTCTGTGTGATATGAAATTTGTCTGATATTATTAAAATTAAAGACTTTATTAGGCCAAGTTCAAGTGATTAACTGAGGATAGTATTCAAAAGATAGTATTGTAGCTTCTTCATCATTTTCACAAATGTTTCATGACACCTGCTATTCATAAATGCTACCTTGCCTTGACTTCTTGGACCTAGTGACCTAGGAATGCATATGTTTTTGCCAGCCTGTAGGATGAAAGCAAAACAGAACCTAGACTTCCAGATCCTCTAAGACTGGCATTTTCTGAAATCTCTTCCAAATGATGGAACTACATTTCCCTATGAGGTGAAAGATACTGCAATTCTAGTTATTTCTAATTGTCTGCATTGACTCTGAGTCAGACATTTAGTACAGGGAAATTGGAGAATATAAAATGCCCACTTAGTTGATAATAAAGTATAGAGATGCATTTCTGGAGACACAAGGTGGACTTCACTCTTGGTAATTGTTCTCACCTTTGCCCCAGGGTTCACTGCTGAGAAGCTTAGACATTCATCACCTGGGTTTCAGATCTTGGCATCACCAGTTACTACAGAGAATGGTAAGATGAGCCAGTAGGAAGAGCTGTAAAAATTGGGGAGCAGGAAACAAAAAGTTATCCATCTCTTTCCATGACCACCACTCAAATAGCTTTGAAAACTGAGCTAAATCTCCCTGTAGTATTAATCCCTTCTTCTTCTATTTCTTCTTCTTCTTCTTCTTCTTCTTCTTCTTAAATGTTTATTTATTTTGAGAGAGAGCATGTGCACAAGAGGGGCAGAGAGAGAAGGGGAGAGAGAATTCCAAGCAGGCTCCACACTGTCAGCACAGAGCCTGGTTCAGGGCTCTATTCCACAAAGTGCAAGGTTGTGACATGAGCCAAAACAAGAGTCAGATGCTTAACCACCGAGCTACCCCGGTGCCCAGGAATCACTTAATTTCTGATGCCATAACTAGCTATAATTGCTATTTCTGAGTCCTTATCTGTGCTTGACTTATCAGCCTATAAACACTATGTGCCAAGTATGTGTTAGGACTGGGAGCCATGAAAGATTTTGGGATTATAGGTGCAAAATTTGGTTTTATCTTTAAAAGTTCTGAAGTTAGGCACACTTCTGAATAATCATAATAGCAGTGTGACCTGGGGCAAATTACTTAATGTTTCTCTAACTTAGTTTTCTTTATCTATAAAAGAGAATAATATCTAAAAATGATGTAGTGAGAAGTAAATAAAAGATATCCTTTTAGCCCTTAGTAAAGTCTTCAATGTTTGAGGATTATTAACTATTATTGTTGTTATATTAAAAAATGTCAACCATATACTATCCTCATTGGTAAGGCAAGGTTATAGAGTTAAATAAATACTGGCATTTGACATTAAGTACTTCATTGTTTAATGAGAGAAAATGACATGAAAAATGAAATATTTCCTTATGACAAGGGCCACAATAGAAATATCTACATAGTCCTGTGAGAACACAGGAAAATATATAAACAGGTTTTGATGGCTTAATTGGTAAACTGCAGGGCATTTGGCAGATCTGGGCATGTTTGTCTGATTCAGGGAGACAGTGAGTTCTGTTTAGATCTGAGTGGATATTATGTGAAGCCAGAGGCATGCAGGTAAGAAATGAGTTTGTCTGGGGCCATGGCAAAGTCACAAAATCCAGGACTAGTGATGCTCCTCTTCCAAATAAGGCCCTTCATCCTATACAACTCAGTCTTAAGGAGATGGTCCTTCCTCTGATGTAGAATTTCTAGGTCTCCAGTCTTCTCAGAGGTGAGGGATTTGCTTGACACGAAAGAGCCTTCAACGTGTGTCTCTATAGGGAGCATTGACTTTACAAATGAACATAAGATTACACCATTTCCTCAGTAGCTCTGCTGGGTCAGACTAAAAGCAGAGTCAGAGATCTGTTGGATGATGGTGCCCAGGGCTTCGTGCAGGAGTGACAAAATGACTATGATGTGGCATCTGATTTCAAGGAACTGAAAGTACGGATAGGGACACTATCAGCTATTCAGACAGGCATTCTCACATGAACCAGAATTTTACAGGACAATAGCATAGGAGGGTAAAGTTCTAAATGTTACTCTTTAGACCCATGATTCAAACGGGGGCATTTCGTAAACCCATTCAGGATGATGCAGTTTTGTATCCTGGTTCTGCAATTCACCAGCTATGAGATAGTAGGCAATTTAACCTCTTTAAACTTTGGGTTTCTCATCTGTAAAATGAGAATAGTAATAGTATACCCATAGAGGGTGATTGTGAGGTGATGAAATTAAATATGTCAGGGGCTTATCGTAGTGTTTGGTCTGATAGGTTTTCGGTGAATGATAGCTATTATCTGTAGAGGAAGTCAACTGGCAACCTATAGTAAATATGGCAGGGGCATTTAAAAGGATTTCTTCCAAGACTGTGAGGGAAGAAGTTAGATAGTAAACACAAAAAGCCTTCAAATATTTATGGCATGAATCATAGTTTTCAAGCTTGTCTGATGATTCCCAATTTTGCATACTAGAGAGAAACAGTCTCTATTGATAATCATATGGTCATTTTCCCCATAGTTTCCCTTATCTGTAGTAGAGCTCCTCCCTAAGGAATGTGGTGAAAATCTCAAGACAAGGGAAGACAACCTGGCTATGTGAGCATGCGTGATATTCCTTAGGACTCTAACATAGATGGCCCATTCACACTGTGTGTTACCGTATATGGGAGACAAAGGAGCAAAAATCGTACCCCTGCCCCTACAGCCTGCTTTCCGGCCTCAGCCTTTTGGGTCTTAGCCCCACTGAGCCCGTGCTGGCAAATAAAACTGCTTCCTGGAAAGAAAAGCCTAGGTATCCAGACCCTGTGTGTGACTCCTGCTACATTTCTTCCATGTGGTGCTTTGAAATCAAAGCTAATATAATGAATAAAGTCTACTTGCTTTTTAATACATTTTCTTATGTGATTGTTGTAATCCCTACTTCCCTCTTAAAGTAAATAATTATAAATTTTAAAACATTCTGGAAGACTGAATAATGGGAGGCCATTAAATTCTCCATACCTAATGTTACCATTATCTAGGTAGTAAATGCAAACAGCAAGATCATATACTTAATTAATAAGAAAGGTTAATATCTTTCATGATTATATAAGCCTCTCCAGGAACAAGTCTGTTTTCTGTTCTTACTCCCTGCTCCCTTCCCCATGCAACTTAAGTCCACTGAGAAATTTCTCTTTCTCAAGAGAAACTACATCAGTTGTTGAAGTGTTAAACATTGTCACCACTTTTGAAGGTTACTGCTGTGTGATTAAGAGCCCAACTTACCCCAGGCTAATTATGTTTCTGGTTTTAGTTCAAAAAATAACTTATTCTTGCAACTTATTATTAAGTTTATTGAATTGGTAAATCAAGAGAATATTAAAACAAACTGTGATTTTCTTTAGCTTTACCAAAGCGCTTGGGTTATAGAATAAGGTGCTTAAGGTCATTAAAGGTTAAACGAGTTGTAGGCGTGATGCTTATTAAGCAAAGCTAATTTGGTTTAAAAGTAGCAAAGCAGTTGCTTCACACTTGGAACTCTTAGCAAATTAACTCTCATTCTGCGTGAAAGGAGTCCTGGGTTTGAAAGGAAATTTAAACCTTGAGTTTGGGGTGAGAAGATAGGAAGTGTGAAGAAATAGTTTTGTGTCTAAATGGCATGGAAAGGGATAAGTTCTTATTTCATACATCCTGGCCCTTAAAGGATAATTGTCTTTAGCAACATCTGTCATGGGGAAGCTTTTTCTCCTTGTTTTCACGGGTTTACAATGACTTAAATACTTTCTGAAAGTCATCATTATTAATAAGAAGCAAACATCAGGATCTGAATCAATATGTGTTTTTGGAGATGTGAAAGTGTTTTCTCTTTCACTTCTGAAGACTCACCACTCCCCCTTTGTACCCAAAGTCTATGCATCCCTGAAGACCCTGCTCAGTTCCCTTGGCCTCTCTGCCAACTTCAGTGGCTATGCCAATGATGAGGTTTTGCGGTGATGGTGGGGGTCTGGAGCCGATGACCAAGAAAGAATTCCTGAAGACGTCTTTGGTGGACAAAGGTGATTTTATTAAAGCACGGGGACAGAACTGGTGGGCAGAAAGAGCTGCCCTGTGGTTATGAAGAGTGGCTTCTTATATACTATGAAGTTGGGGAAGATAAAGTCAAAAGGGAGGCCTCCAGAGGGATTTGGATATGCTAAAGAGAACTCCTAAGATAACTGAGGCCTTACTATTGTGAAGCTAAGGTTGTTCCCCGCCCCTGCAACTAGTAAGGCATTAACATTATGACAGCAGGGGCTTCCTGAAGAAATGTTTTACTCTGCCTGCCTCAAGTCAATGGGCTGCAGGTTACAGAGAAATTTAATTTTACCTGTCATTTCCTTCTTGCCTTTGTTCCCCATGTCACTTTGGAGGGGTGGTGTTGGGGCTCCAGGAAACTGAGTCTATAGGTTTCTGGAGATTAGGCTCCTGATAAGGTTGCCTTTTTCTTGTAATTTACTAAGATATTTGCAAACCAATGGAGACTCCTGTCCTGTGTGACTGTGATCTCTATCAGTCATTTGTTTTCTTTCCTTTCCTTTGTCCTTGGACAGCCAGGAGTGCCTGAGGAATATCACACGTGTCCCCAGGGTGGGGGTTGGGGGTTATGCTAGCTTGGACTTTGTCCTCAGCCTGCCCCATGTGCTCTCATCAGCAATCCTAGGCAACTCTCAAAGCAATACTTGTATGAACACTTGATTCTGTGTTATCCCATGGTGTCTAATCATCCTCTCATGAGTGAAAGTTTGTCTTCACAAACTTTTCAAACTATTCAAAGGTAGAGACAGTGATGCTGCCAGATGGCTCTACCAAGGTTTCCATGAAAAGATTAGTTGTCCTTGGAACTGTCTCTTTTCTGGCCTCCGTTTTCACCACTGGGGCTCACCTTAATACTGTGGCTGGATTAGTATTAGTCCCTGGGCCTAGGGCTGATATGCCCCGATTCAAGAGACCCCCCCGAAAACAAACCACCAGAGTCTAGAATCAAAGCCAAGCGGCAAGTGTAGTTTATTGCAGGTTCGAACCCGGTCCTCTGCGCACTCGTTGCCGGTGACACTAAGAGGCCCCGAGTAAGGATCTTACAGCTTCTTTTATAGCCCGGCACAAACAAGTTAGGGACCTTTTTTAGAGGTTACAGAGCTGTTGTTGGTTAACATTTAAATTTGAACACTCAGCAGAACTCGATTGGTTCCCGCCTTTATTTTAAACCATTCGGCAGAACTTGATTGGTTCCTGCCATTATGTCAGACTACAACCAGGCACGCCCCGGCTGGTTTTGGGAACGGCGGGGGTGGGGGGGAATCTTTTCTTTGCAGTTGTGAGTTCACCTGGTAATTTTCCTCTTAGCCTCTCAGGGCCAGTGGCCAGACTGGGCTGAACTGCTTGACAACTGAATTCAAGACTTTCATCTAGTTAGCCTTCCATGCTAATTAAGTGAACTAACTAGCCCCAGATTTAAGATAGCAAAGATAGACTTAATAGAGAGAAACAACAGCAGGGAAAATGCAAATGTTGTTTCATTTTATAGTTGGGACTGAGGGATGCTGAAAGAATGTTGAGAGCAGGGGGATGGAGCAAGTTTATTTGTGAGTGGGGATTCATGCTTGCCTCTTTATTGGTGGCAGGACCTACCCAGGATTTATTTGCTTGGGTCCCTGAAGTAGCTTCTCAGAGAGAGTCCTGTCTAAGGGAAAAATGGTCTGGTGATAAGAAAGCTTCCATTGTTGGAGGTGAGTGACAATTCTGTATGCAAAGTGGAGCCCATTACTTGGCTTTGTCTTTTGAGCCAACCCCTGAAGGAGTTATTTATAAGGTCAGTGTAGCACGGGGTGAAAAACAGAAACCCTACAAGGGCTTTGGGCCTAAAAACATTCTTTGGGTGTCCCTCCCAGTAACAGAGCATGCCCCCAGGGGGAGATTCTTCCATTTATCACGGTAATAGTTTGCCACTTGGCACTTGCAGGCTCTGGTGCCTCTGCAGCATCAGGAAACAGAAGATTTGGTATTTCCTAGTGAACACTCAGCTGGGAACAAAACATCTGTAGGGCCTGGAGAAAATTGAATGACTTCTTCAGAATTTCTGTTCAGTTATCCCGTCAAATATATCTGTAATTGCTAGCTTAGGCAAGATCCTCCTCCGCTCCCGCCCCTACTCCTGCTTTTTTGTTTTTATTGGACCACTCGAGATACCTGTAAAATCTAAGCACATTATCAGTCACTCCTCTCTCAAATTGTCATGAAAACAAAAGACGGTAAGGTTTAGAGAAACAACTGCAGAGAATTAGCAAGGGAAATGTAGGTAGAATATGGACAATGAATACGCTTTTTGTTCTGCTCAATTTCTTCGCCACGTGTTCACCCTAACATCTTGTCTTTAAAGATATGTATGAAATAACAGGCGATGCTGTCCCTTCTCTCAGGAATATAAGCTTTATAGTCAAAATGGAGGACTGAATTTTCCTCAGGCCACCCTCAGTTTACTCTAGTGGGGCTTAGCCAGCTCTGCGAAGTTGGAATGTTATATCATAGATGAATTGTGTTGCATAAATATTGCATTCATGGATTTGGGCTCTTAAGAAGCAAAGTACATTGTTCCCTTATAGGAGGTTGCCTGGGTTTTTTTTGTTGTTGTTGTAAACGGCAAGAAAAATGAAAATGAAAGGAGAGTGCTGATAATTGAAATATTCAAATGAGAGTTAAGCCTTGTTTCTGAATAGGGATTTATCCATTTTGAAGCTGAAAGTTTAAAAAGTCAAGTGGGAAAAGAATTCAGGAATGGAAATGAAGACCTTGCACATCAGTTAAAGAGTAAGGAGAATTGTGCTTTCTCAAAGTATGGTGTTTTCTTCTCTCTTTTAAAAGAAAGCCAGACTTGACCCTTGGCAATATGGGAATAATCATGAAATGGGACATTTGCTGGATTTAAGTAATAAACAACAGAAAATCATCAGTAGTAAAGAAATGGATATGCAGTTTGGGCTGAATTCTGAGCAGTGTAAGTTATGTGGGTAGGTGGAAGGAGCTCAGTGAAAGGCAGTCACAGAGATTACTTACAATGAGATTACTTATGATGAAGTTTTTTTTTTTTTTTTGAGGTGATGGGGGGTTGTTGGTGGAGTTCGTGGGGTCTGGGGCCCATGGGCAAGAAAGAATTCTTGAGACGTCTTTGGTGCAAAAAGGTGATTTTATTAAAGGACAGGGACAGGACCCCTGGGCAGAAAGATCTGCCCTGGGACCATGAGGAGAGACTGGTTATATACAATGGAGTTGGGGGAGGTAAACTTCAGGGGAGGTTTCCAATGAGATTTTCATATGCTAAAGAAGACTCAGGATACTGGAGGCCTAGCTTTTGCCAAGCTAAGGTTGTCTTTCCTTTAGGAAGGCATTAGCATTAAAAACAGTAGGGAGTTCCTAGAGCAACGTTTTGCCTTGCCTGCCTCAAGCCAATGGGCTGCAGGTTATAAGGAAATTTAATTTTGACTCTTTCCTTCTGCCTTTGTTTCCCACATCAACTTAGGTACTCATCAATGGTTTCTAGTGACCCTCAGAGAAAGCTATCAAAGAAAAACCAGAGCTAGACAATAAGGTGGTAAAAACAGATTTTATTTGGTATGACAGCAATAGGGGAAATGAGACCTCAGTATAGACCTGGGGTCAAGTCCAAATATAGCATGAGCAAGTGGGAATTTACAGCCAAGGATCAGGGTGAAGGTCAGTGATGAGAAATTACTAAAAGGAAACATCAGGAGTAAGGAGAATTCTGGCTGAATTGACCTCTAACAGAATTCTGCTGAAGCCAGATCAGGGTGATCAGGTATCACCTGGTGGGGTGTGTTGGAGAATGATGAACCTGACCAGATATGGAAGATGAGGGAGGGTTCTTCCTAAACTAATGTAGAAAAGTTCTGGCTAAGACTGGATTTTATGAACAGTTTCCAGATAGGCCTAGAGGAAGGTTTAGGATCTGACTAAAGTTTGGTCAAACAAAAAATCTTTGTCAAAGCTTTATATAAGAGAGCATGTGTGTGGCAGGATTTGATACTCTGGTACAGGTTGCTATCATCTCTGTTGCTGGAATTGAAAGATTGAGTTAAAAGGGAGTGGAGAACTCTACTGTTGGTTGTCATGGCCAAAATTTATTGCTGATGTAGTGGGGAGTCACAGAGAGGACACCGAGGCTTTTCTTTCCAGGAAGCAGCTTTATTTGTGCCAGCGTGGGCTCAGAGAGCTAAGGCCCAAAAGACTAAGCCCCGAGCACAGCAGGGGCTGTCTTTTGTACAATGTTTGCTCCTTTGCCTCCCCAGAATGGTAACATACAGTCTGAATGGGCGGTCTGTGTGACAGAGTCCTGAGGAATGTCGCACATGCCCGCATAGCCAGGTTGCCTTCCCTGGTCTTGAGATTTTCACCACATTCCTTAGGGAAGGGCTCTACCACACTGATAATTAACCAGGAGGAGGGTTGAGGATTTTTTTGAGCTGAATATTCCAAGAAAACTTCTGCTTCCCTTCTTTAAACACCTCCCTGGGAGGTGCTTGGGTGTTGGAACAGGGCTGGTCCCAGAAAGAGTTGCTCTGTGGTGGCAGAGTTTGACTGCTCTTTCTCATAAAAGTCATGCCTGACAACCATGCATGCTTCGCTGTGCTGCTTTCAAACTGGTTCAGGAAATCTAGGTATGATTTTGCCTCATCTGACACCATAGTTTAAAATTCTCCCACAATCCATTGGCAAGTGCACCTGGCACAGCACGTTCACTGTGTTCCCTGACAACCATGTGCAGGTTGAATCGTATTTTATTTATATATTTATTATATATATTTATTTATATTATATTATATATATTTATTTATTTATATATAATATATTTATATTATATTAATTTAATTTATAATTAATTTATATTATATTATATATTTATTTATTTATATTTATTATATATATTTATTATATATTTATTTATATTATTTTATATATTTATTTATATATTTATTATGTATAATAAATTATGTATATTATTATGTATAATAAATTTATTATGTATAATAAATATATAAATAAATATATAAATAAATATAAATAAATATATAAATATATAATATATATAAATATATATAATAAATATATAAATATATATAAATAATATATAAATAAATATAAATATATTTATATATAATATATATAAATATATATATATTATCCATTTATTTTTAGAGCGAGAGAGAGAAATAGCAAGTCGGGGAGGGGCAGAGAGAGAGGGAAAGAGAATTCCAAGCAGGCTCTGAGCTGTCAGTGCAGAACCCAGTGTGGGGCTCGAACTCACAAACCATGAGATCATAACCTGAGCTGAAACCAAGAGTTGGAAGCTTAACTGACTGAGCCACCCAGTCACCCACCCCGAGTTGAATCATATCTTAAAGTTTTCTAGTGAGTCTTACTATTTAAAAGACTGTGATCATTATATTTGAATAAATCTGGATATTGGTTAGCTGTAGCTAAAGTAAGAAACACAATGTTATATGAAAAAAAATCACAGTCGTAATTATTATGCTGTCAGCATATTAAGCACTTGTAAGTCGTGCTAAATAGTAACATTCCATGCATTTTCTCAATATACTGTTTGGGGTCCCAGGATAACACACTTTTGTGAGTCCTGCATCAAATACGTACCACTTTTCAAGGGATTTTTTTTAAATTTTATTTTAGAGAGACAGCAAGGGAGTAAGGCAGAGGGAGAAAGAGAGAATCTTAGCCTCCATGCTCAGCATGGAGCCTGACCTGGGGCTCGATTCTGTAACGTTGGGATCATGACATGAGCTGAAATCAAGAGTCAGATGCTCAACCAACTGAGCCACTCTGGCACCCTGGGATTTTCTTTGTATTGTCACTAGACTGACCTCTAAATTATTTGGAAATTGTAGGCCCGAAGATCTAAATACTCTCATGACACTTTGTTATGATGAAGTAATTTGAATTTGGTGCAGGTAATGCATTTGAAATGTGAGGTTATGTTCAGATTCCTGCAATATACTTTGGAGAAATGGCTGGGTTAGTTGTGTGTGAGGAACCAGACTTGCATGCTACCACTCTTGAGAGTCAAGATGATATCAAGCTATTCCCATAGAATATCCATAAGAGTTGGCTTGATGGGACCTATACTGGTTGACTTTGAAATAATTTGAACCAACTTAATTAGAAGGTGATGATATTAGAGTGGTAAGCTGAGATGAGAGATGCATAGGCTCTCATTGTATAATTTTGCAAGATTGTTGTGAGCATGAGCAATTTCAATACTAACTTACTGTCTTTGTCACTAATCAGGGTATATAGTTATGTATGTCTTCTCTTCCATGACACACACACACACACACACATCGCATACACATACACATACATATATATTTGTATTGTAAATATATATATATAGTATTCTTTAGAATACCACTATAGTCCCTATAACATATATATATTATATATATATTGTATTTTAAATACAATATATATATAATATATATATATATTATATATATATTTGTATTCTTTACAACACCACTATAGTCCCTATAACATATAAATCATATAGAAAATATGGCTACAGATCACAGGAAGAATCTATGCTATGACCAACTTGTTTTTTAAGATTATATCCAATTACAGAAACAGAAATTTCTGAAGAAATATGAAATTCAAGAGGAGAGAAAACATATGCTTTTAAAGATCTCTCTGATTTCATTGCAAAATGCCTAGTTTAGGTTTTCCCTGTGGTATCAGGATAGGAACATTTTCTGCTCTATTTACTAAGAGGAAAAAGGTTTTCTATAATGAAAATTGGCCCCCAAATGGGACTAATGCTGATGAGTTACTACCCTAAAACAGAATCAATCACCATCTCTGAGGTTTAACTTTCCAATTCTCCAGGATTTTCAAAGAAAATTAATTTTACCCAAAGACAAATGTGTTACTAGTTAATAAAACAAAGCCCAGATGACTGTCAGTGAAAAATAAGGAATTTGCATAGAGCCCTTTTCTATTTGAATAGGACCACTGAATCGAATAGTGCTAACTCTGAGACTTGAAAGGTGATGTGAATGACAGAAAATTATTTTGCCTGAAGAAATATGTGGCTGCTGAACTATAAAATATGCAAGGAACTGGTGTTAGTGAGAGACTACACTCTTGTTCTTAGAGTGGTTATCCTTGTTATACTAAATATTCTAGGGATTTGGCAGTATTATGTAGTAATTTATCTACCAAAATGCCACTAAGGTCATGGAACATATAATACAATCAACTGGTTTTTCCTATGTTGGTCCTCAAACCAGTACATTTAGAATTGGGCCTGAGATTTGTGCTAAAAAAATAGGAAAGCGGTATTTTCAGTAATCATAATAGGCTAGATTTTGCTGCAGGAAAAAGTAATCCTTGACAACTTAATTCCTTGCTCGCATTAAGTCCAGTTCAGATTGTGCAGCCCTGTTCTGTGTTATAGACCCTCCCTCTGAAACATGGCTTCTGACAGGATGCAGGCTTTTTGTATTTTATGAACACCCTTCAAACAAGATGATTTATTGAACTGTTTTGTAGGATTTTGTCAGCTACCAACACCCCTGCCAGCTGCAGCATTTTTTTTTTGACAAGTTCAGACTGTTCTCCCTTATTGTAGCAAACTGTGTCCTGATATTTTCATATAGATTAGTCTTGTCATATCAACTAGATTCTACATTATTTGAAAATAGAGTCCTGTATCCCCATAGTCATAAGTACAGTTTAGGGGACATAATAGTTTCTCGAACAAGATTTCTCAGTTTTTTGATTCATTGGTTCTCAGAGGTATTTGACATTGCAGCTCTTTTCACTTTATGTACTCAGACATTTTATACAAAAGGAACAACAAAACTCTTGAATTGTGTCTATAAATCTTCCTATTCTTTTCATCTTTGTTACTAGCCAGTAAAGGAGCAAGGGGCTAAGTTGTAATGTTTCAAGTCATGGACCTTCTCTGACCCCACAGTCTATCTCTCCCTAGGCAATGTTCAGAGTTGAACATTGGTAACGATGGATGCTTCCCATCCTGCTGGTTCGCATTACCACTGGTAACACAAGTTGTGTTGAATATTTTATACTTTGCTACATTTCTACTCACTGCTTTGCCACCTTTGTAGGTTTGAGTGCTGGGTGTCTAAGTGTGGTTTATTATTCTAGTGCCATTATCTGAGCTCTAAGTCTTTTGGGAGGTAGCAAACTGCTTCCTGGAACCAAATATGCTAACTGAGGAGCTTCAGTAAGCAAATAAATAGCAATAATCTATCATATAAATACCAATTTTGGTCTACTTGGCATGCCTTTTAGAACCATCTTTCTAATCTATATTAAATATGTATCTTAAAGTAAATGAAAATGAAGGCTTATTGATCAATATAAATAAGAGAATTAACTCAAAATAATTTTTACTCTTTAACCTGAAATGTGTTCTTAGATTCAGTATTAGTTTTATTGGTATTGCCCTCATCTTCAAGGAATTTTATCATTAGACATCTTGACAGCAAGAAAAAAAGAGGGAAAAGGCAATATTTCTCCTACCGAGTCATTGAGGTACCCCATGGGAGGCCTTTGTCTTGAGCTCTGGGCAAAGAAAAATGTGGTTTGAGAAGCTACCTTGTGGATCTGGGGTCCCATTTGCCTGGCACAAATGATGTCCCAGAGTAGCTTCAGCAAACTGGTCAGATAGGGTAGCCTTGCCTTCCCAAAGAAAAATGCATGATGAACAGCCAAGGAGGTGGAGCTAATAAGAAAGAGGGGTTCTTTAAAGAGTCACCATCTCTTGGTAAAAGGAAAAACCTGTCTGCCGAAAGGGTGCTGAGCAGCTCTTCTCTTTAGAGCCACCCTAGATTTTATCTCTTGTTCTCGCTCAAATAGAAAATGAATTCACTGAGCTAAGACATGTGGAAGCACATGTTAAAGTTCCTGGGACATCCCCAGTCCTTTCTCTTTTGTCTGAGCCCAGCAGCCCTGTTCTGTAGTCAGTCTGTTGCTGTCCTTCACCAAGGCCCTATTGCTGCAGCCCTATTGCTGCCAGGAGTCCTTGTCACTACTGCTTCTTGGCAGGTCTTCCTGGGAGCTAGTGGCACTTTCATTAATTTCAGATGCAGATATCTGACACAATCCATTAGTTTTAGAATCACACATTCTCCTGGCTTGGACTGGTTCTGTCTGAATTGTCTGCCTCCAAAGTCAAGGTCAGAAGAAACTCAGGCGTGACAGTCAGAAAATGAGACAAGAAAAGAGGAAGATGAAGAAGAGAAGGACATCCTCGAAAGTTGAAAAGCAGAGCAAAGAGTTGAGTATGTTAAGACCAGAAGACTTTGGGATTTAGGTGTAAAGATGTGAAAAGAAATCCAGATTTATCATGCTGTTGAATCCAAAGAACTAGTCTGGCCCAGGAGAATATAATGTTGATAATGATGATGTTGTTGATGATGATGACGACAATAATTCACACTTATTGAGTGGTGTTATGGTCAAGGCACAGTTTTAAATGGTTTTGCATGTATTTCTCATCTCCTTTTTAACATACTTATGAAATACATGCTGTCAAACTATAACATATGAAACTCAAGAACTGGGAAGTAGCTTGCTTAGGGCCGGCCATACAGGTAATGAGCACAGATCTGAGATTCAGACTTAATTCTGATAATCTGTGGTATGTGTCTTAGTTTTTCTCAGTTGTTTTAAATATTATAGTGGACACTGTAGGTACTCTGCTCAGATCCCCTCTGATCACCTTTCCCAGTTCCGGGTGCAGAGCTACTAACTTCTGTGTGCTTCTCCTACAACTTTCTTTAGACAAATACCCTTGAGCTACTGGAACCTCTGGACCACAGCGGGAAGTGTTTAGTAATTTACAGCCCCCTGCATAGCACCAAAACAATGACTGACTGGTGTAGCAGTATAAAAGCCCAACACATTCACCTTGAGTTGGGACAGTTCTTAAACTGATAAACTATAGGGAAGATGATTTCCAGAGCTCCTTATAGGCTCAGGCCAAGACTGAGATGTCACCTAAAATTGTGATTTGCTTGGTCTCTTCCCCCTCTTTATCCTGCAACTCCACCCTTTCACCAGTCTTTCTTGGTAGTGTTTGTTAACAAATCCCTGGTGTATCAATACTTGTCTTAGTATCTGTTTCTGGGGAATCTGAATTAAAACAAATAAGGTTTGGTCTCACTTCAAATTTGACCTTCGAAAAAGAAACAGTTCTAATAAGGGGGATTATGTAATACTAATGGTCAATGTCTAATAAAGAAACCTGAAAAATTATCTCAATACTTTGTATTGACTCTCAGGTTACCCTTGATTCATTAATGCATAATTCATTCATTCCTTCATTGGTCAGACATATATATGTACCAAGTGCCTGACGTGTTTCTAGATGCTCACAAATGTACTTACTGTAGAGGGGAAAAGAGCAACCTTGTCTGCATGTGCTTTAAGGCCCTATGGAACCTTTTTACTATGCCCAGTCTAATTTTTCCCAGGATCTGGGTATGGAGGTTAGAGTTCTTTTTCATTGTTGAACCGGTATATAAGTCAGAGAGTCTGGGGCTGGGAGTGATGGTAGCAGGATTCAGTGTAGAAACCAACACTCACTAAAGGTTGGTTAAATGTGTTACATCTAATAGTTTTCGAACCACCCAGTGGCCTCTATAATTCTTGGAAGGTGATTATAGGAGAGAGGCAAGGTCATAGAAACAGAATATCCTACCAGTGCAAATGCTGATGCTAAGAAGATTAAATGTGGAAATAAGATTTCATCTAGGTTGGGATGCCTCTGCACATGAGAGAGAATAGAATTTATGGAGGGAAGTACATGATAAGCCTAAAACTTCCACTGTGTTATTTCACGTCTGCCATTTTCTCTTTATACAAAAATTTGTACTATCTACATATTCTATCATCTATAATGCAGTCTCTCTCATTCAATAGCCTGGTCTGTTTTCCAGGGTTACAGATGTAATATGCTATTCTTTTCCTAATGACATTCTCCATTTTCTAATCCAGAATATGGACATACGCAATGTTTGAGCAGGAAAATTAAATGAAATTCCTAACAATGACATTACCATGTTAACCCAAATATACTATCACCCATGGCTTTCGTATTTTTTTTTAAAGAAACCAGTATGAAAAAGAGAACTCAAGTCTTGTGAGTGTTTGTGTAAGACAGCAAACTTCTATAGAAATAAATCTGAATGAATACCATTTAGAAATACTACACAAAATATTTGGGATGAATCCTGGCACTCAGGGAAGAATACAGTTTAGAGTAGGAGGATGTCCAGCTGAGAAGACTCACAAATTCAAATCTTCTGCACTAAAAGAGTCAAATGGATTTGCTCTATTTTAGAAAAGCTGCATTAGTAAGAATATTTGATTTCTCTTTTCTTCCTTTTGATTTCAGTGACTGAAAAAACAGTAACTTCTGCAACTAGGTTCGAATTGTCAAGTGTGTTGAATCGAGCTACGTATATTATGAAATGGCAGTTGTCATGGTTCTATTCTGTGATTATATAGAAAATCACAATCTCAATGGCATAACTATAATAATTAAGGCTATGAATACCTTCTCATGAAGAGAAACCATTCCAAGGTATATACCACACATTGAATTGGATATAATTTAAATACTATGCAATTCATCTACTTAAAGTATACAATTCACTGCTTTTTGGTATATTCACAGGATTGTGTAATCATCACCACTAAGTTTAAAACATTTTGTCCACTCTAAAAAAAAGACCCTGTACCCATTAGCAATCGAGCCCCTTTCTCCTCTACAACAGCTTCCCAAGCCCTGAGGAACCACTAATATAATTTGTGTCTCTGAAATATGTCTTTTTGTGTTTCAAACAAATGGAATCACAGAATCACTGAGTTCTTTTCCTTCTTTCATTTAGCTTAACTGTTTCAAAGTTAACTAATGATGTAGCATATGTTAGTCCTTCATTTCTTTTAATTGCCAAATAGTATTCAATTACAGGGATTCCATATTTTATCTATTCATCAGTTGATAGGTTTTCCCAGTTTTTAGAAATTATGAACAGTGCAGCTGTGAGCATTCATGTACAGCTTTTTGTATGGACATGTTTTCATTTATTTTGGGCATATATATCGGAGTGGAGTGTTGGGGCCATTTGTAACTCTATGTTTAACATTTTAAGGAACCGTCAAACTGTTCTCCTCAATGGTTATGCCATTTTGTATTTCCAAGAGTAATGCATGAAGGTGCTAATTTCTCCATATTCTCACCAGAACTAACTATTGTGTTTATTTTTTATTATAGTCCTAGTGTTTATGAACTAGTATCATTATGGTTTTGGTTTGTATTTCCCTAATGATTAATGATGTTAATTAGCCATTTGTTTATCTTCTTATGCTTATTGCCCCTTTATACATTGTCTTTGGAGAAATACCTGTTCAAACTCCTTGCTCATTTAAAAAAATTTTTTTTAATGCATATTTATTTTTGAGAGAGAGAGACAGAGTGTGAGCAGGGGTGAGGGAGGGGCAGAGACGGAGGGAGAAAACACAGAAGTGGGCTCCAGGCTCCATGCTGTCAGCACAGAGTCTGACGCTTGGCTTGAACTCATGAACTGTTGAGATCATGACCTGAGCTGACATTGGACGCTCAACTGACTGAGCCACCCAGGCACCCTATCCTTGCTCATTTTTTAATTGGGTTATTTGCCTCTTTGTTATTTGAGTTGTGAGTGGTCTTCATTTATCCTAGAAACAAGTCTCTTATCAGACATATAATTTGGAAATATTCTCTTCCATTCTGTGGGTTACATCTTCACATTTTTGGTGGTATTATTTGTAGCACAAAATATTTAACTTTTTTTTAAATTTTTTTTTAATGTTTATTTATTTTTGAGACAGAGAGAGACAGAGCATGAACGGGGGGAGGGTCAGAGAGAAAGGGAGACACAGAATCTGAAGCAGGCTCCAGTCTCTGAGCTGTCGGCATAGAGCCCGACGCGCGGGTTGAACTCACAGACCGTGAGATCATGACCTGAGCCGAAGTCGGATGCTTAACCGACTGAGCCACCCAGGCGCCCCCAAAATATTTAACTTTTGATATAATCCAATATATATATATATATATATATATATATATATATATATATATATATACATATTCTTTCTTTTGTTGCTTGTATTTCAGGTGTTGTATCTAAGAAAACATTGCCCAACCAAGGTCATCAAGAATTATTTCTTCTTCTAAGTGTTTTTTTTAATTAAAAAAAAAGTTTTATTTATTTATTTATTTAGACAGATAGAGTGCTATCAGGGGAAGGGCAGAGAGAGAAGGAGACAGAGAATCCCAAGCAGGCTTCATACTGTGTTGCAGAGCCCGACACGGGATTTGAACCTATGAACTGTGAGATCATGACTTGAGCTGAATTCAAGAGTCACGTGGGTACCTGGTGACTCAGTTAAGCATCCAACTTCAGCTCAGGTCATGGTATCATGATTCATGAGTTCGAGCCTAGTGTGAGGCTCTGGACTGACAGCTTGGAGCTTGAAGTCTGCTTCAGATTCTGTGTTTCCCTCTCTCTGCCCCTACCCCCACTTGTGTTCTTACTCTCTCAAAAATAAATAAACAAACATTAAAAAAAAAAAGTCAGACACTTAACTGACTGGGCCATCCATGTGCCCCTTCTAAGTGTTTTTAAGTCTTGACTTTTATATTTAGGCCTCTGAACTAATTTGAGCTACTTTTTGAGTATGTTGTGAGAGAGAGGTCCAACTGCATTCTTTTTAATGGGGCTATTAATTTGTACAAGCACCATTTGTTAAAAAGACTATTCATTCCCCAGTGAATTTTCTTGTCACCCTTGTAAAAAATCAGTTAATCCTAAATGCATGGGTTTATTTCTTGACTCTAAATTCTATTCAATTGATCTACCTGTTTTATGCCAGTAGTTTTGTAGTAGATTTTGAAATTGAGAAGTGTGAGTAATCCAACTTTGTTCTTTTTCAAGATTGTGTTGGCTATCAGTCTGACTTCTTTGTACTTCCATATGAATGTTATAATCAACTTGTCAATTTCTGAAAAAAATGACAGTTGGAATTTTGATAGGGATTGTGATGATTCTGTAGATCACTTTGGGCAGTACTGTCATCTTGAAAATATTGTCTTCCAATCTATGAACATGGTATATCTTTTCGTTTTTTAAGGTTTTCTTTAATTACTTTAAACAATGTTTTGTAATGTTCAGTGTACAAATCTTGCTGTTCACTTAAATGTAAACCTAAGTATTTATTTTGATACTTTTAGATGGAATTATTTTTTATTTCATTTTTGAAAAATTTATTGCTAGTGTGTAGAAATATAATAGATTTTTTCATTTATTTTATTATTTTTTATTCACATACAATTAATATACAATATTATCTTAGTTTCAGGTATACAATATAATTATTCAGTAATTCAATACATTTCTCAGTGCTCATCAAGATACTCTTAATTCCCTTTATCTATTTTTCCCATCTCCTCACCACTTCCCCTCTGGCAACCCCTGGTGTGTATATATGTATATATATATATATATATATATACACACACACACACGTATATATAATGAGAGAGCGCATATGTATATATAATATATATAATAAGAGAAAGTGATATCTATATGTTAAGAATATATATTGTATATATAATGAGAGAGAGTATATACATATTTTATATATAATGAGAGAAAGAGATACCTATATACGTGTGTGAATATATATAATAGTAATATATATTTAACAGAAATAATAAATATTATATCTATTACTATTAAATATTGTATATTTCTCTCTGCCAGTGCGGAGCTCAGTGCGAGGCTCAAACTCATGAACCATGTGATCATGACCTGAACTGAAATCTGGAGTCAGATACTTAACCAACTGAGCCACCCAGGCGCCCCTGTGGTAATTCTTAAATTACTAATTTGATCTCTTAATTTATTATAGGTCAATTCAAGTTGTCAAATTCTTCTTGAGGCAGAATCAGTAATTTGTGTCTAAGAATTTATCAGTTTTATTTAAGTTATCTAATTTGTTGGCATACTGTTGTTCATAGTATTCTCCAATGATAATTTTATTTCCATATTGTCAGTTATGATGTCTCCTCTTGATTCCTGAATTTTGTACTTTGATTCTTCTCTCTCTTTCTCTCTCTCTCTTTCTTTTTCTTGGTATGTCTAGCTTAAATGTTTGTCAATTTTGTTGATTTCTTTAATGAACCATTTTTTGTTTTGTTGGTTTTCTCTATTGTTTTTCTATTCTCTGCTTCTCCTCTAGCTTACATTATTTCTTTCCTTCTGCTTTCTTTGGGTTTCATTTACACTGGAGAAGGGTCTGATTCAGATCTGTTATTCCCCCAATGTGAATTCTTTTGACTGCTATTTATTTAGGTTCTGTGGAATCAAGATTGAACAAAAGAGGGGTGCCTGGGTGGCTCAGTCAGTTAAGCGTCCAACTCTTGTTCTCAGCTCAGGTCTTGATCTCAGGGTGTTGATCTCAGGGTCATGAATTCAAAGCCCTGCATTGGGCTCTGTGCTGGGAGTGAAGACTACTTAAAACAAACAAACAAAAAAAGATTGTACAAAAGAGCTGTGCCTCAGATCCCAGCGTTGACAAATAACTACCAGTTAACTTTGCCACAGTGGGATTTTATTATTCAATATATTCTTGTTTATCTTTTAAAAAATAACATTATCTAAGATTAATAGCTAGATGGGTTTGGTAAACTCAAAAAATGTTTGAGAATAGTGAAGAATGAAAAGATATTCATTTATAGAGATATTGTTGTGGTACGAAATGAGACTCATGTAATACATGATTTTATGGTCTTTTCATTCAATGTATGCTTATTGAGAGTTTGATAAAGTGTCAGACACTGAGTTGGGTGCTAAAGGAGGTAGAAGAAAACTAAGGTTGAATGCTTTCTGACCTCAAGGGCCTTTAGATCCAGTAGGGAAGAGAAGGGACCCATCATAATAATCACAATAACAATGGATAGATGTTAAAGAAGTTAAGTACAATATGCAGAAAGGAAAAAAGCTGTAGCCACCTGGAGAATTCAGGAAGCTTTTACAGTATGAATAGATCTTGAGGAGTGACTAGGAATTTACTGAGAAAGAGATATGACATTTCAGGCAGAGGCAATGACATCTCCACGGGTGTACAATGAACTTTCATCATTTGAGAACTTGGAGTACTTTATGGAAACAAGTTCTGGTTTGTTATAACTTGGCTATCTTAAGAAGGCATCATAAGCAGAAGAATCATGTAGATGGTTGTGATCAAGAAGTGAGTTCTCAAACTGGAGTTCAATTTCCTGGTACAGAGATCTCATTGCTGGTGATCTAGATATGCCCTTCATTAAATTTATTCAGCTTCTTATCTGATTTGCTCTTTCAGCTAGGAGGCCTATTTCTTCCCCTTCCTTCCCAGGTTTAATTTTGGTGTTGATTTCCTGTTTGGCTTTCATCTTCTCTCCTTCTGTTGTGGAAATTTCTTAGGCGCATAATAATTATTTGGGGCCTGAGCTCAGAGCCCAGTGTACCTTCCAACTTTAAGGGCAGCTCAATGGGAAGCAACTTAAAAGATGGTCAATGAGGCTCAGAAGGGAGGTGTGTGTGTTTGGGAGGAATTGGGGGAAGCACTACAATGGATTTTTCAGTAAAAATTAAAGCGTTTGTTTTTACGTTTTCAAATCATAATCTTTAGAGACCAGGGATCTTTAGAGGTATTATGGGGAATGGGGCAGTTGGTTGGGGTGCAGTCTTACTGCCCTCTTCTCTATTGCTTCTTGTTCCCTCTCCTTTACTATACTCATATTATCAGTATCCTATACTGAAATATTATGCAAGCCTCGAGGCTTGCATAATATTTCAGTATTATATATTGAGAATCCTCATGTTATTTGTTTTGAAAAAAATCAAAAGACTCCTGATGGAGAAACAAAGAGAAAAACCATAATCTTTGGCAATGAAAGACCGTAAGTATTTCTGAGGGAGACAAATGACTTAATTTGGGTAACAGTGGTTACAGAATGGAGGAGGGCCTGGAGAAGGAATAAAGAACTGGGGGAGGGGTGGGAATGGGTTGTTGAAAGAATCCAGGCAAGGAGTGACACAAACTTAAATTAAGGCTGTGGAAGTTAGAATGGAGAATAATGTGACAGAGTCCAGAGATATTATGAAGACAGTACAGATATGATTTTATGAAAAATTGACTAGATTTAAGGCCTGGAGTGGAAAGCTGCAAATGTTAGCCATAAGTTTGAAGTCCAATGGGTTGTTATGTCTTTAGGCACAGCTAGTTCAGATAATGCCTTTAGGTTCTTATCTTTTTTCATCTCTTGAATATTCTTCATTCTGAGATGGTTGCCTTCTTGAGAAGTCTCCGCAATAGATAGTGAGATGATCCCTGGAATATATCCAGAATATATAGGTTTACAAATTCATTATTTCAGTGGAAGAATGTAGTCCCTTTGCCATTAGAATCTGTGTCACTACAACTAAGGGCCATTTATTGGCCCTGCTTGGATAATGTACCTACCTGGACCAATTATTGAATCAGAAGACTTTATATATCCAGCTAGCTTTAGATGTTTTTGAAGAGAATTTACACTTTTACATTGCTAGGCACCATAAGACACTGGTAAGGGGTAATGGCGCTATTTTGTTCCTCCTCTTTCCTTCATTTCCAAACAGTTCCTGTAAGGGCAGAAAATGATATAAATAAGTACCAGTGGAAAGCTCTTGGATTTAGGTTGGACTCGAAATTTTTTTTTTTTAATGTTTTATTTTTATTTTTGAGGGGGAGGAGGGGCAGAGAGAGGCAGACATGGAATCCAAAGCAGGCTCCAGGCTCTGAGCTGTTCGCACAGAGTTTGACATGGGACTTGATCTCATGGACTGTGAGATCATGACCTGAGCCGAGGTCTGACACGTAACTGACTGAGCCACCCACGTGCCCCTGGACTGGAAATTTCTAAGTTTCAGAGCAAAATTAGAATCTAGGCTCCATTGGGCATTGCCACATGGGAGCTGAGAGCTCTGTTGTGATGAGCAAGGACTTGTGTTGTGAAGGGACAGGGTGGAACCCCAGAAATGGAAGGCATCAGGGTTGCCCTCTTACCTCTTGCTTCCATCAGCTTCAAAAACAGGTCATTCTCTGAACAGATACGAGACAGAGTTTACACTAGTGGTTAAATCCTGGGCAGTCACAAACTGATGAGATGGGGAGGAAATCACAATAGACAGAAAAGAAGGAAAGAATTTGTATTTTTCTTCAAAAGGTTTTCTCTACTTAAGGGTATTATAGGTCAGTGACTTTCACAGTGGGATTTTAGTCTTCTAAGGTATTTTCCAAAAATGTGTGTGAAGTTAAAGAGTGGAAGAACAATAATGAGTCCTGAATGTAAATAATAGGTCATGGAAAAGGGTATAAAATAGACAAGTAAACATACAAACAGCAAATAAAAAGTAAATTATTTTGTAGAATATATTTTAAGATTTTTAAAATATCTATATCAGACTTGGTCTTTTGAGACCATCTAGTTTAATGAATCCAAGTCCTGGCTTGAATCACCTGTGGAACTTGATAAAAATACAGATTTCTGGATTTATTCTGGACCTATGAAGTCAGAATATTGTGTTGGGTGTTGGATATTTGTAGTTTTACAAACACTGCTCAGGAGATTCTGTAGCTCAGACTGAGTTAGAATCTTGGTACTAGTCTGATGGCTGTACCTTGCACACAGCCCCAGCTCCCTACAACCTATACCATCCTGCACGTTGAGTTGGGTTATAATTACACATTTATCACTGTCTCTCATCCCTGCTTTTCCCATAAGAACTAATTGTGCTGAAAGTCCCCTAAAATATTTTTGGTGTCCCTAAGTGGAGTCTCATACATGCTCATGAACAGGTCTGGCAGGTGTCATGTAATGTTCACCGAGGCCTGCTGCTCCAGCATTTACTTCTATGGCCTCCTTGAAGGGATCCAGTCTTGCCCTACTGCTCAAAATCTCCCATTTAGCATTAGCCCTGTTAGCCTGGATCCCCAGAGCTTTGTGGATGGCTTGCGATGCGCCATCTGTGAGCTCTTTATCGGGAGTTCTCTTTCTAGGCCATCTTTTCACAAGACCTACAAAAAAAGCTGTGGTTCTCATTAGCAGACCAAGACACTTACAAAAGGACAAACTAAATAGCAGAGAGCTTGTGGGACTGGGCACAAATAAACTAGGGCATGAGGAGCACAGCCAAATTAGCAGTGAGGGGCTCAGGGCTACCACTGCCCTACCCACAGCATGCCAATTGCTTAGATCCATATCAAGCTTACTTTGCTTTCATGTCATGTGTCTTTCTGGGTCAGGCTGCTTCAACAATTTGGATCCTGGGATAAAAGATGCAAAAGAATCAAAGGCTAGGATTATCAGAGTAAAAATTATGTATCTTCCATACAAAAATACATATATATGCTCCTTTTGGGTGTGAACATTACCAGAGCTTTTGCTCATTTTCTAGATGTCAGGGACAATTCAAGTCAGGAAAAAGAAAGAACTAAATTTATTCTAGATATGGATAAGCAGCACAAATGGGCATCAAGAGCAGAGAGCTTAATGGGGGATTTAATGCTTCAAGGCTTGCTGATCACTTTCCAGGACAAACCGATGAGGCTATGTAGGCAGATACCAAATTTACTTTGTTGTTTAGAGAGCTACCAGACAGATCATGAGGCTTGTATAGGACACAGCATGAAGTTTTGACCCTGTTCTAAGTCAGGGAAGCTGGAGTGACGTGATCTATGATTTAAAGTTTACTCTGGATGTTGGATGGTGAACTGGGAGGCCATAGTACTCATGGTTGGAGAGTTCCCTGACACCTTGGACCTCTAGAACCCAGGTGTGTGCATTCGCTATCTATGTGTTTAGGGTGAACTGTCTATTTAATGAAAATGATACTGGAGTCCTCACGCCAGAGCCTGGAAAGAACTGGACTCAAATAATGTTATAACATTCAAAGAATCATCAAATGGTGACCTTGGCTCTTTTGAGTAATACCTTCTATAACAAGGCAACACCATCATTAAAGGCATGGGATTCTGCTGCTCTATCAGGCAGGTTGGGAGGAGTTGTTTGAGGTGAAGTGGCTTACTTAGGTGACTGTGGCCAGAAGAGAGGTTGAGGGATTGTGTGACGTTATCAGTATCCTCAGCACCCACATGCCTTCGTCCTTTCCGTCATCAAGCACTGATTTGTAAATATGCCTTCTTTCCCCATGAGGACCTGAGAACCGCAGACAGCACTCATGACAATACCTTTGGGTGCTTTGACTTCTAAAGATCAGCATAAACACTCATATTTATTTCCTCTTATTTACTTTAGCCAAAATAGCATTCCCAAGGAAACTACAGTAACACATGCAATAACAGGGCCCTTACAGTGACAGATGGCATTGGGCTACTTTTAGACTAATGCAGCTGAAGCTCTAACCTCTTCTCCATTCAGTGAAAGAGGGAGCCACACTTGGATTTTTGCCATGTTATCTGCTAGCTCATGATCTGAGAGATAGCAAGATGTAAAATGGAAATAGAGGGCTACATCTTTTGGAATAAGGAAACCCTAGAGGGAAACCAAGTGATTTAAAAGAGAACTGACATTGAAAAAAATCACAAAATCACACTAAGGCTGGAAATTTACGGATTTAAGAGAAGGGAGCAATGAATAATATGTGAGTAGTTTTATGCTTTGAACTCTTTGAGATGCGCATATACTAAATTTCCAACCTCCTTCAGGTGTCATGAAAATCCCAGGGCTTCTTGTCAGAGTGGACAAAAAAAGTGATAAAGAAGGTCTTTAGGGAAGAAACAAAGAAAAAAGAGGACATTTTTATGCACAAGAGGAAGAATTTTCCTGTGGAATGTCAATTAGCAGATGGAGAAAACTTGATGTCAGAATTAAGTCACAGAAGCATACAAACTAATAACCATGGAACATCCTATCCTGATGCTGGTGATTGAAGTCTGGAAAGTTGTTTTACTTTGCATTTCACGACACAACTTACCCCAGGCCACATGGACATATTCATAAGGGACATGATTTTTGGAATAGTTTGTGGGCTGTGTGGAGGGAGAGAGCTGGCTTAACTCACAAGGCTCTTAACTGAAAGCCCTTTCCAATGATTTTTACAATTAGGTATTACTGTGACACTATATTTTAAAAGTACATTTACTCAATATTATAATTAATAAATATAGATCTCTCTAAATAAAATCAGAGGTGGTTTTCTGCAGAGACACTTTTATAGAACCCGTAAGGAAGGCCATCATATAGGCAGTAAATGTTTATATTTTTATAGAAGCATTGGTTGATATGCTGCCATCATTTTTTTATTCATAATCCCTTCTCATTTCTTCATCCCTCAAACAAATTTCTCACATTTTCCCCTCGATGTTAGGATTTTTGCTCCTTTGGCCATGTGAAAAGATGGTTTAATTTTTCTTCAGTGTTATCAAACAGATCAATGCTCTTAAAGTTTTTTGGCATGATGCAGTCTTACACTTTGGTGTTGTAAGGACGTTTTAAACACTGAGATTTTTCTGAATGGGGCTTTCTCATGGGGATTACCAACTAATAGAAATAAAGAAAGGAAATGCAGGTGTCCATGGGGTGAGGATGTGCGGTGCAGAGGCCCCAGACATTTTAGGAGGCTGGCTATGGACCAGAGGGAGGTTCCAAGGAGGCATCACCTCTGTTTTAAAGCAAGATTCCTTTGGTTTACCTCTAGAACCAAAGGCATTTCTTTTTTTGGCAGTGACAAAAAGCCAGAGTGAGGAGAGCAAGAATGCAGACATCCACGTTTCTGTAACCACTGTTTACAGAGTACATGGTATGTGCCAGGCCCTGCTACACCCTTATAAGACTAATGATGTTTAATATTCACCACACCCTTCTGAGGTGGTGCTGTTGTCACTTACATCCTCCTACAGAGGAAGAAACGGAAGCTTCGAGACATGTAAGTGTCTCCAAATTTCACATCTCCAGAATGACAGGGGTAGGATTTGGTGCCTAGAAATATGTGACTAGAAATATCTTAATTCTTATGTTGTATGTTTAAGAGATTATTATTATTATTGAGCTAAATTCTCAGAGAGTTGAAGGTAAATATGTGCCTCTTGTATTTCTAGAATGCAGACTTTCTGCAGGGGAGCGTTTCTGTCTTTGAAAGCTTCTGCTTGCGAGTGCCCAGTCTATGAACAGAGCATCCTCAAGCAGACCCTGGCTTTGAAATGTAAAGATATATGCAACAACGAGAGAGCCAGGGATGAAAAAGAAATCAGCAGTGGTCTGAAAGAGAAAGGGAGAAAAGGGTTCATAAAGAGAGTTCTATTAAAGTCATCAAAATGTCTCTTGCTTAAGGTTGAAAAACTTCTAGCATGCCAGAATACTAGAACATTACAGATGACTGCCAGCACTCATCGATTTCCTTCTTTTGTCGTATTTGTGTCCAGGGATTTAATACTTGATCATTTTTCTTTTAATGGTCTTTTTTTTTTTAATTTTTTTTTAATGTTTATTTATTTTTGAGACAGAGAGAGACAGAGCATGAATGGGGGAGGGTCAGAGAGAGAGGGAGACACAGAATCTGAAGCAGGCTCCAGGCTCTGAGCTGTCAGCACAGAGCCCGACGCAGGGCTCGAACTCACGGACCGTGAGGTCATGACCTGAGCTGAAGTTGGACGCTTAACTGACTGAACCACCCAGGCGCCCCTTAATGGTCTTAAATAAATGGGTAAGCATTTACCCATTTTAGCTGTCAGTAGAGAGAGCTAAAATATCTGTAGATGTAAAAACAATTGTTTTTTGAAGTGAGATCAAATTTAAGCTCTGGAAATTTTTTTCCTCCTTTTTCCATGCATGCTGCATCATCTAAGTCAATTTGAAAGTGAGACCATTGATTTATAGTTGAGGATGAGGAATCTTGTAGGAAAGTAAATGCAGCCCCGTGAACCCATCTTGGAAAAAAGAAGGGTCTGAAGGAGGAGATAGTTCTAAAGGGAAGCCCCGCTCCAGAGTGGGCAGTTTTGGAGCCACGTTTATACAGCGCACACTTAATTGAGTTGCCAGAGATATCTTCTTTAAAGATGATCATGTGTAAATCTTGGGATGGTGGCGGAAGGCTCTATGAATCACAGCTTCCATTCTCTTTTCCTTTTCTAAGATTCTGATCATCAATCACCTCTAATTAGATCACTGAGTCCCCACATCCTCCAGGTTTTTCTGATGGGATGGTCTTGGAACTGCATTTTTGAGGACACTGAAATGAAATCATCTGATTTGGATCCTCCTCTTCCTCCATAACCACAGAGTTACAGTTAGCACTTAATTGGCCTAAGAAAATTCTAGGCTCCACAGAGTCTTCTTCAGCTCCTGTTAGCTGACTTGCAGAGGTGCCACTACTTGCCTTCATGTAGGGACTCATGATGAGCAATTGAGGACTCTTACTGTCATTGGAGTTTGGGAACAATATGTGGGGAATTCTCTGCAATCTCAAGAGTATAAGAATAGTACTTTCTTTTTTTTTTTTTTTTTTTTTTTTTTTTTTGGCCTAAGAACTCAACCAAACCGAAGTAGAGACAAAATTGTCTGTTCTTTTTTGGGGTACAGGAGAAAGGAGATGAGGAACAGATGTCAGGGGCTTAGAACTTGAGCATTGAAAGGCCATTGTGACATAATATTGAATACTCTTGGGATCTCATTAAAACCACACAGCTCCAGAGGGACCCGATACTATTTGAAAATGATGGCTCTTTTGCATTTCCATACACACTCCAAATTTGAATGAGTGTTCTATATATTTTTTCAGTAAATTTTTTGAAAATTTAAGTATTTTTTCAATAAAGTACAGTTACTCACTGGGCAAGTTTTGCATGTAGGACCAAATACATGACTAAGTTGCATTTTCTTACGTTAAACACACATGAATAGAGAACACACTCTGTGCCAGGTAGCATATTAGGCAAGTTTACTGGATCATTTCTTGTTTATGCATAGAAATGCTGGGAGGTGTGCACTATTATTGCCACTGTTTTACAAATGAGGAAAATGAGAATCAGAGAGGTTAGCTATTTGTGCCTGTTCACACAGCTGATAATTGAGAGAGCTGAGGCCTAGGATTCAGGCCTTTGTGTTGCCTTCATGGTGAGTGTGAGAGTCTTCAGACTCTCTGACCACGGATTCTGTACCAGGGGGCCACGTCTTACCCCCTGGGCCGGGTCCTCAGACTCAGTAACTGGGTGCTTTGGCCAGGCCAAGTGTTGGGCTCTCTGATTAATTTATTAAGCTTGGCTCCTCTCAGTTGAAATGCTTGAAAGCCTCACATCAGGGCACCAGTCCACTCGCCCACAATTGGTTAGTTAAGATCAGAAAAATATATTAGGTATCCATTTCCAACCTTTGTATAGAAGGCATTCAGGTTACTTTCCATATTAGGAATCCTGGCAGCAGCAGGAGATAAAGGGAACATTTTACCTTTTCGTTCACTAGAGGCTGATATAGGGATAGAGGAGGGGGGGTGGAGAAAAGAGGAGGCTTGTAAAATGCATAAACGTGTAGCTATAAATATATACATATAAACACAGGCATTCAAATCCAGTTGTTAATTTTAAGTTTATAGTGGGCCTCAGGTAAAATAGTTTGGGGCTTAATAAGAGCCAAATGTGTGAACTTGTGTAAAGTCTGGATTCATTTCCTACCCCCCAGGCTTCTCCCCAGAGTTCTATAAATTGGGTGTGATAAACTTGTAGCCCACTACAAGCATCAGCATGCTCCACAGTGACATGTTTTCCTGGGGCCTCAGTTCACCTGAAACACCAGCACTGCCTGCTTCACATCAGTCTGACTCCTTCCCCCCCCCCCCCCCCCATTTATTCATAAACTGTGCTGGCCCTGCCTCTTCCAGAGATAACAATGGGATTGGAAGATGCTCCTGCAGGGTTCTCAGAGTGGGGTCTGTTGACTACATATGTGCCATTAGGGGAATTTATTTAAGTGCAGAGTCCTAGGCTTTACCGGAAGGGATTTTGATTCAGCAAGCCTGGGGTGAGGTCCGGGAATCTCTTTAAAATTTGTGCCCTCAGGATTCTGACTCAGATATTTTGATACTGAATTTTTGAGAAACATGGTGTTTATAGATAGACTCACCATAAAAGATGACCTCTGATTTTTTCATAAATGTTTGTGTTAAAAAAAAAATACAGAGAATGTTATTGCGTTATATAAACTATCAAACTTTTAACCTTTATTCTGTTTTATCCTTTTATTTATTTATTTAAAAAGGTTTTATTTATTTTTGAGAGAGAGAGCACACAAGCCGGGGAGGAGCAGAAAGAGATGGGGACAGAAGGGGACAGAGATCCAAAGCAGGCTCTGTGCTGACAGCAGGGAGCCTGATGCTGGCTCCAACTCATGAACTATGAAATCATGACCTGAGCTGAAGTCAGATGCTTAACAGACTGAGCCACCCAGGTGCCCCTGTTTAAAAATTATATTTTACCTTCTAGTTTTTTATCTTATGTGGCCAGTTTTTTAGTTGAGGACACTGAGGTACAAAGACATTAGGTGACTTGTTTAAGTGATTTATGGTCAGAGCTATTGAGGCCAGTTCTGATTCCAGAGATACTTCTGGCACCTGATTTGAGACCCTGTCTACCTTAATGCTTGGTCATATTTGTCTGTGGTGGACAGAGACCTTCGGAAGCCACCTGGAACTTTCTCCTTCTCCTAGGGCATCTAAAACAGTCCAGCCGAAGGAGGGTGTCATCTCTTAGGCTTCTTGGGAAAGGACCTTATAGTCAGGTGGTCTCTGGAGACATTCTTTTGCAAATGACCATCAACTATTCTCTGACAACTCCAGCCAAATCTGAGGCAGCTCAGGTTTGGAACAGGCTTCTCCGAGGTTCTTCCAGAACAACTGGATTTCTCACTATGGATGTAATCAATCACTCTGTCCCCTATGCAGGCTGGCCTTGATTTCCATCTCTCAGCTGGGTGCAAGGCCATACTTGTGGCCAATGAGAGATAGGGCTGGAGCCAGGATATATAGATCTCTTGAGGTATCCTATGCAGTCAGGACACCTCGCTTTGCATTCTGCATCTGGCTTTATTACCTCAGGTGGCTTAACCTCTCTGAGCTTTGTTTCCTCAAATGAGGAAAAATACATAATGAGGATAATAATGCATAACTCATGGGGAAGTTATTCATACTAAAGGTATCTGTTGTGAAGCAGCACCTAGCCTGGCTGATCAGGGTGGGTGTTCAGGGAACGCTGGTTCCTTCACTTTCTCTGCTCTAGTTTGGGGCATGGCTCTTCCCTCCTCAGGTCTAGTCTGACAAGAAAGACCCTACTCTCTCTCTTTTTTTAAAATGTTGATTAATTTATTTTGAGAGAGCACACACATGCATGAGCAGGGAAGAAGCAAAGGGAGAGGGGGAGAGAGAATCCCAAGCAGGCTCCACGCTGTCAGTGTAGAGCCTGATGTGGGGCTCCCATCTCGCAAACTGGGATGATGACCTGAGCTGAAATTGAGTCAGATGCTTAATCAACGGAGCCACCCAGGCGCCCAAAAAAGACCCTTTTCTATAAACACTATGATAAAATGTCTCTTTAGAGATGGTAACGGCTATAAAGTAGCAACCTGCCGCTGAATCTTGGACATTAGCTGGCAATTCTATTTTAATTTTAAGGACATCTGTAATGTCAGTAGGAGGTTTTCTGGACTTCCTTTCAGGGCAACCAAAGAATAGTGATAGTGATATCATGTCTAGCCATGGCCTTCGGTGCTCTTTCTTGCTGTCACTGCTGGTCCTAGACTCAGCTCTCAGAAGCCCAGCATCTGGAACGAGATTCTGCATCATATGGATCTTGCACTCACCCAGTGCCAAGTCCAGCCTCGACCTCAGACACCGGCTTCCCCCTTTAAGAAGTTTCCTCTGGCAATGAAATCCGGTCCCCATCAATGAAATCCAAGAGGATTCTGGCACTGCAGCAAAGGGAACTTCTCAGTTGGCTGGGGAGATGATCCTGTTGATGCCAAATCTACAAGGCTGGCTTGGGCTGCTGAGCCTTTTCTTGAGGGGGTGACTTTCTGCGAAGATTAAAGAAGAGAGGCAAGCATTCTTTCAATTTTTTGCAGAAAGCTTCTTATGAGCACAAATGTCCTTACAATGAAAATAGAATTGGTTGCTAATGTCTAAGATTAAACTACATCTTTCTTGAATCTCTGAAATAAAAGCTATTTGGTCCTGCTTTTAAGATCAACATAGATTACAGTATTTCTGTGGGTGTTTGCCATTTCTGGGACTTTTTGAGTCTGAGAAGGTTATTAGTAGAAGCACTTTACAGTTAAATCATTTGCTTCCTATTACTCAAAAATAGGTCTAGAGGAAAATAAAATACTACATTATTTTCTGTGTTTCGAAACAGAACTGAAAATTCAAAGACAGTAAAGGCTAGTTGTGAGATTCAGTTGCAGAGAAGAAATGGCAGAGGCTGAAGATGTGGTATGGCTCCTCCCGCCCCTGCAGCTCTGAGATCTGCATTTCCTGACTGTGCACTCCATTTAGGAAGGGACAATGTACAGCCACAAACATAGCCCTGACACGCATCAAAGGGCAGAAATCCCAAGCAAGAGGTCCGTGCTGCTGCATATTCATGAATGCAAATCAGGCCTCCGGACTTCAGCTCTAGACTCTGAGATTTTAGATCTGGGAATTATCTGAGCTTCCTGCAAGTTTCAACAGATTATATTAGCTAAGAGGAAGATGGCAAATAGTGAGCTACATATCCCTTTCTCCATGCCTTTTTGAGAGATGAATGATTCTTAGAAAGAAGACTCCACGCTGGGTCCTTTTGGTCTCGGTAGTACAGGGCTTCAGCAGTGGAAGGGAGCTGGGTGCCTGATGGCATAGACTCTAAGTGAGTCACCGGAACACTTGGATGTTAATAGATGAAGTGTGGCTATTTTATTCATTACTATATCACCAGCTACCACCACAGTGTCTGGCACATATGATGAACTCAGTAAATATAAAATGAGTAGCTGTTTCCCTAATTTCAGCATGTAATGGTTTTCTATCATTTACTGTGGGTTCATCTTTTAGTGTATTAGATTTGTCCCTGCAATTGGACTGTAAACTTTTCAAGGCAGGGACAGATAAAATAATAATAATAATAATAATAATAATAATAATAATAAATAATAATAATTTTAACACTATTTAATTTTATTTTTTTATATTTATTTTTTTATTTTTCAAATTTTTGTTTAAATTGTAGTTAGTTAACATATAGTGTAATATTGGCTTCAGGAGTAGAATTTAGTGATTCATCACTAAATTTACATATTTAAATTTACACATGTAAAATTTACATACAAATTTACAAATTTGAATTTATACATTTACATATAGCACACTGTGCTTATCATATCAAGTGCCTTCCTAAATGCCCATCACCCATTTAGCCCATCCCCTACCCACCACTCTCCATCAACTCTCAGTTTGTTCTCTATTGTTAAGAGTCTCTTATGGTTTGCTTCCTTCTCTTTCTCTCCTTCCCATTTGTCCATCTGTTTTGTTTCTTAAATTCCACATATGAATGAAATCATATGGTATTTGTCTTTCTCCGACTGACTTATGCTTATTAGCATAATACACTCTAGCTCCATCCACATGGTTGCAAAAAGCAAGATTTCATTCTTTTTGATGGCTAATATTCTGTTTTATATATATATATATATATATATATATATATATATATATACACACACACACAGACATACACATGCACACACACACCATATCTTCATTATCCATTCATCAGTTGATGGACATTTGGGCTCTGTCCATTATCTGCTGATAATGCTGCTATAAACATTGGGGTGCATATACCACTTCAAATCTGTATTTTTGTATCCTTTGGGTAAATACCTAGTACTGCAATTTAGTACAATTACTGGATTGTAGGGTAGCTCTATTTTTAACTTTTGAAGGAACATTCATGCAAAGTGGATGCACCAGTTTGCATTCCCACCAACAGTGTAAGAGGGTTCCCTTTTCTCCACGTCCTCACCAATATCTGTTTCTTGTGTTTCTAATTTTTAGCCTTTCTAATAGGTGTGAGGTGGTATCTCATTGTAGTTTTGATTTGTATTTTCCTATTGATGAGTGATGTTGAGTATCTTTTCATGCATCTATTAGCCATTTGGATGTCTTCTTTGGAAAAATGTCTATTCATGTCTTCTCATTCCTTTTTTTTATGTTTATTTACTTTTTGAGAGAGAGAAAGAGAGAGAGAGAGAGAGAGAGAGAGAGAGAGACAGAACACGAGCAGGGAAGGGGCAGAGGAGAGGGAGTCACGATCTGAAGCAGGCTCCAGGTTCTGAGCTGTCAACAGAACCTGCTGTGGGGCTCAAACTCACAGACCATGAGATCATGACCTGAGCCAAAGTTGGACACTTAACTGACTGAGTCACCCAGGTGGCCCTCATCTGTTCATTTCTTAACTGGATTATTTGTTTTTTGGGTGTTGAATTTGGTAAGTTCTTTATAGATTTTGGATACTAACCCTTTATTCAGTATCTCATTTGCAAATATCTTCTGCCATTCTAAAGGCTGGCTTTTAGTTTTGTTGATTGTTTCTGTTGTTGTGCAGAAAGTTTTTATCTTTTCTTTAAAAATAATTTTTAATGTTTATTTTTGAGAGAGACAGAGCACAAGTGGGAGAGGGGCAGAAACAGAGAAGGAGACACAGAATCTGAAACAGGCTCTAGACTCTGAGCTGTCAGCACGGAGCCCTACACAGGGCTCGAACTTGGGAAAGATGAGATCATGACCTGAGCCAAAGTTGGACGCTTAACTGACTGAGCCACCCAGGCACACCTGGAAGCTTTTTATCTGGATGAAGTCCCACTAGTTCATTTTTGCTTGTAGTAAGGCAAGTGAAACAAGTGTCTAATAAGACCTTGCTGTGGCCAAGGTCAAAGAGGTTGCTGCCTGTGTTTTCCTCTAGGATTTTGAGGTTTCCTGTCTCAGATTTGGGTTTTTAATCCGTTTTGAATTTAGTTTTGTGTATGGTATAAGAAAGTGGTCCGTTTTCATTCCTCTGTATGTTGCTGTTCAGTTTTCCCAACACTGTTTGTTGAAGAGACTGTCTTTTATCCATTGGATATTCTTTCCGGCTTTGTCAAAGCTTAGTTGACCATATAGTTGTGGGTCCATTTCTGGGTTTACTGTTCTGTTCCCATTGACCTATGTGTCTATGTTTTCACCAGCACCATAGTGTCTTGATCAGTACAGCTTTGTAATATAGCTTGAAATCTGGAATCGTGATTCCTCCAGCTTTGCTTCTCTTTTTCAGGATTGCTTTGGCTATTCAGGGTCTTTTGTGGTTCCATACAGATTTTCGGATTGTTTGTTCTAGTTCTGAGAAAAATATTGGTGGTATTGTGATAGGGATTCCATTAACTGTGTGTATTGCTTTGGGCAGTATAGACATTTAACAATGTTTGTTCTTCAAATCCATGAGCATGGAATGTTTTTCTTTTCTTTGTGTCCTCTTCAATTTCCTTTGTAAGTGTTCTATAGTTTTCAGACTGCATATCATTCACCTCATTAGCTAGGTTTATTCCTAGGTATATTGTAGGTTTTGGTGCAATTGTAAATGGGATTTCTTTTTCTGCTGCTTCCTTATTGGTGCATAGAAATGCAACAGGTTTCTGCATGTTTCTTGCTTGTTGATGTAGACTCGATCTCACCAATCATGAGATCATGGCCTGAGCTGATATCAAGAGTTAGATGCTTAAGCAACTGAGCAACTCAGGTGCCCCTAGATAAAATTATTAATAATGGGAGTTACTATTTATTGAGTGCATGCTCCTGGTAACAGGCCCTATAGGAGACATACCCCACACAGTCTCATTCACTTATCCCCACTGCTCTATGAAATTGATCATTATTGCTGTTTGGCAGATTAAGAATCAGGATCAGAGAGCTTAAGTAACTTGCCTGTGGTCACACAGCCCATCTATGGAAGAGTGTGAATTCATATGTACGAATGTTTAAGTCCAAAGCATAGGTTAATAACTTCTAAGCCACATTGATGAATCTTCTCTAGCACATGTAGTCATCTGCGGAGAGTTAAATGCATTATAAATATTAGACAGGAACCATGCTTGGCAAGGCTGGCTTAAGTAAAGACCCCACTCTGAGGAATTTTCTTCCTTCCCATTTCCATTTCAAGTATCCACAGAGCTATTCTAAGGCTGCCTTGGCTCCCCACTGGCAAATCTGATAGATTCAGTAGTCTATCAGAGGAAGTGGCTCATCCATGGATTTCCCAAGACCTCGTGATGAAAACTTATTTGTTTTAGTTAATTTTGTTACTTGGCATTTTTGAATGCTTTTGATGAGCCAGATGACATACTGAGCTCTTTCTATAGGCTGTCTCATAATCCTAACAATGATTCTATGGGTTAGGTTCTACTATTATCTTCATTTCAAAGATGCAGAAACCAAGTCTTAGAAAGGTTAAGTTAAAAGTAATATAGCCAAGGACATGCACAGGGACCTATCCCACTATGACCACCCACTTGTCCTTTGCTCCAGAGGCAATATGGTTCTACCCAGACCTTTGAGTCATCAGCTTCAAAGCTTCCCTTCTTCACCACCGAGTCTCTCATTTGTTCTTCATATCAACCGTTTGTTTAAGGCGGACCCTAATGCTCAGAAAGCTCCAATGACAACTTTCTTTTTGTTTTTTGATTTAACTTTCTTTTTTATTTTTTAAAATTTACATCCAAATTAGTTAGTATATAGTGAAGCAATGATTACAGTAGATTCCTTAATGCCCCTTACCCATTCAGCCCATTCCCCCCTCCCACAACCCCTCCAGCAACCCTGTTTGTTCTTCATATTTATGAGTCTCTTTTGTTTTGTCCCCCTCCCTGTTTTTATATTATTTTTGATTCCCTTCCCTTATTTTCATCTGTTTTGTCTCTTAAAGTCCTCATATGAGTGAAGTCATATGATTTTTGTCTTTCTCTGACCGACTAATTTCACTTAGCATAATACCCTCCAGTTCCATCCACGTAGTTGCAAATGGCAAGATTTCATTCTTTTTGAATGCTGAGTAATATTCCATTGTATATATATACCACATTTTCTTTATTCATTCATCCATCGATGGACATTTGGGCTCTTTCCATACTTTGGCTAATGTTGATAGTGCTGCTATAAACATGGGGGTGCATGTGTCCCTTTGAAACAGCACACCTGTATCCTGTGGATAAATGCCTAGTAGTGCAATTGCTGGGTCCAATGACAACTTTCTGATGCAGGCCTGGAAGAAGGGACTTGGTCTCCTGACTTATAGCCAAACACTCTCTTTACTGCAACAGACCAACCTCTACAGGCAATGTATTTTCTCTGGACACATGCCTGTCACCAACCTGAGTGAGTGAGAGGGGAAATGGAATACCCCATTTGTAAGATCATAAGGGGTTCTTTGAGGTAGAGGGACTATTTTTGTATTCCCCAGACTTACCGCCAGGGATGCCTGCCATTTGTAGCTAGGAACTGACTTCCCTTTAATCCAAGTTATTCTTACAAGGACTGGAGTCATGTCAGAAGACGGTTAGGGTGTGCAATATTGTAGGGACTTGGGGAGCTGGGATATAGGAACTCATCTTTCTTATAATGGAGTAGCATTTATGTGAGGTTCAACATTTCCCTTACTGTTCCTTTTCTGTTTCCTTCATTTCTGTTTCCTTTTCTGTATACCATGTAAAATTATATTCAGCTTTTTTTATTAAAAATATCTAGTATAGTATGACTCCTTCTCGTGTAGGTTGGTTATTTTGTCTTTCTATCCATCCTTCCATTTATCTATTCTTCAGGTATGGAGAGGTAGAAAAAATGATTATCACCAAATGATGATACTGTGCCTCCATCCCTCCACCACACACTGGTGATATTTTTAGTACTGTTTTGTTCTTTTTTTGTGCTTTTCTGTGTTGTTTACTTTCATATTAACAATTTTAATGTACTTTATTTTAAAGTCTTATCATTTTTTCTTTCATTTATTATTATTATTTATTCTTTTTATTTTATTTTTTAAAGTGTTTATGTATTTTGAGAGAGAGAGAGAGAGTGCAAGAGGGGGAGGGACAAAGAGGGAGAGAATCCCAAGCAAGCTCTGTGCTGACAGCACAGAGCCTGATGTGTGGCTTGAATTCACGAACAGTGAGATCATGACCTGAGCTGAAGTTGGATACTTAACTGACTGACCCACCCAGGTGCCCCTATTTTTTGTTTTTAGAGGAGAGAGAGAGAGGGAAGGAGAGAGAGCACGTGAGCAGGAGAGGGGCAGAGGGAGGGAGGTAGAGAGCGAGAGAGAGAGAGAGAGAGAGAGAGAGAGAGAGAGAGAATCTTAAGCAGGCTCCAAGCTCAGTGTAGAGCCCAACGTGGGACTTGATCCCATGACCCTGGGATTGCAACCTGAGCTGAAATCAAGAGTCAGACGCCCAACCGACTAAGCCACCGAGGTGCCCCTTTCCCTTTTTTAAAGGGGGAGAAACAGTTAAGATAATTTTCAGAGAGAGAAGGCTAACTAGCATGTAGCCCATTTCCTGCTTCTCATGGGAATTCCCAAAGTGTGAAGCCCAGCTAAAATCACTCCTTGCTTTAGCATCATGCCTTACACTTAGGATGTCTCTATGTCCTTGTTTGCTTAGGGAAGTCCCAGTTTATGCCTATTATTTTGGTGTCATTATTACAAGTGCTTTCTTTTCACCAGTGTTTTGGACAATAAATTGCATGGTCACTCTACTTGTACCAAAGCATGTGGCCCCAATGCAGAGGTTTGGGCCTCCTACTTCATTTTTGTGGACACACGGAGCCTGGGGCCTGAGATACCTCTGGGGATAAGGTGCCACCACATTGTGGGCACAAAATGGGGAGAGAAAGTACTTGGAAATGTAGCTGTCTATTGACGCTGAGAAGGAATCCGCAGTGCTTCCCTCAGAGGTTATGTGTGGGCAGAATGGATGATGACAGTCACTCAGGTGCATTAGGAACCTTTGCTGTAGCCGGCCCCCTCTAGTTAGGACTGTAATTACAGAGCAAGGATGCAGTGGTTCAGCAGAGATACTCTCCGTTGGGAGCATAGCAACAGAACAGACTCACACCTCCCTCTCTTTGTAGTCTTTAAACATGGTTACAGCACAGACCCCACAACCTCCACCAAAAAACAAAAGCTATCACAGCTCCGAGGGCCACCTGATGTGGCTCCTAGGAGGCTGCTGCTACCCTCGGCCTCACAGCGTTGTCACTCCTGAACCTTTCAGTGACAGAGAACGAGGCCAGACTCTGGGAGGAGAGACCCTGAGCTCTGGGGAGGGCCCTGGAGCCTGTCCTCTCTCAGGTGTGTCGGGTAAAGCTGTGGTTCTTCAGTGAGTCCTCCCTCTCTGCCCGCCTTGCTTTCCTCCCTCTCTCCCTCCTTTAAAGTCACTTAATACTCGGGCACCTGGGTGGCTCAGTCGGTTGAGCGTCTGACTTCGGCTCAGGTCATGATCTCACAGTCTGTGAGTTCGAGCCCCGCATCGGGCTCTGTGCTGATGGCTCAGAGCCTGGAGCCTGCTTCCGATTCTGCGTCTCCCTCTCTCTCTGTCCCTTCCCTGCTCATGCTCTGTCTCTCTCTGTCTCAAAAATAAATAAAAACATTAAAAAAAAAATACAAAAAAAAAGTCACTTAATACTAATATTAATAAACAATTGTCCAGATAATCCCAAGAGTACTTTTATTTCCCCATCCACTTCAAAGACAAGGAAAACTACCCTGAAAGATGTTGACTGATGCAGAACTTCAGATGCTGGTAGAGCTGGGATGTAACCCACGTCTGTCTGTCTGACCCTGGAATTGACTAAAACTCGTATAACTATTATATGTTATATATACTGTTTCTTGTGTGGGAGGACATGGCAGACTGAACTGTATCACCTTGCAGAGTTTGGGGGAGTGTGGTATGGCATGAGGATCACTGTTCTGTTCTCTGGCACACTGTAAGAGCTGACTGGAACATGGATACTTTAGGGGAGGAGACATATTAAGGGACCAGGCAATGTCTGGGTTGACTAACTCAGAAACTACCGATGTGGGTTTATTAACCGTTTGTTTCCTGAGTGGATTGTGCAGTATTCAAAGTAAAGTTCAGGGGCAAAAAGCGCTGTTTAGCCCTTATTTGGCAAAGCAACCTTATAGCTGTAGAGAAAAATGATTCCCCTTTGTCATTAATTTCAGTACTTTTCTTCAAGACCTTAATTTGGACTTAGGGCTTCCCCATTAGCTATATAAATGGGATTAATGACTTGATTCCAGCAGAGAACATAAGGTACTTAAGGAACTGTTTCAGCCTGATGATGCATTATTATTACTAGTAAAAGGTGGGAATATTAGCATTTTTATGGTCCTTTATTTGCAGAGACTATTTTGATGGCTTATTCACGCACGTATTATAATCCTAATGGTCATTTGGTGCTCCCCCATTTGTCATTTGTCATGCTTGTATATATTTTCAACATTAAAAATTTTGTAGCACTAAGGATAACTAATGTCCATGGAGTCCCGCAACTACCTGTCCTGTGTGGTTCATAGCACATTCGCTTCTCCTTCCGAGGATCCGAACTGACTTTCCGCCCACCTCTAACGACCTCTGCAGGGATGTGTGGGTTTAGGAACCCTAGAATCAGTTGTATTCCACTGGTGGAAAGTTTAGATGGTGCTTTTTCTGGCTCACTAAGGGGCCTTCTGTGTGGGGCCGCTTCACCGCTGCTGGGCAGCGGGGAGTGGGGCAGTTGGGGTGGTGGTGGCCCTTATTTCTAGTTGCAAAGTTTGAATTCCTATTTTTGCTCTATTTCTATAGTCTTTTTAGTGCACTATCATAGGCTTAGACTTTCTTTTTTTGAGGTTTTCTATCTTTAATTGACTGAAGTCTATAGTTGCAGTTTATTTGGAGTAACAGTCAGATGCTGGTTTGCCGTCATTGACGTTTCCTGCCACTTTGCATTGTAATATCACTTCCAAGACTGGGTAACAAGTTGGAGGACCATGATAATAACAGTAAGACATTTATCAGGTACTTAAATGCCAAACACTTTGCTAAGTATCTTAAATTCATTGTCTCATTTGCCCCTCAGGACAGTGTTGTGAAACAGCTCCTGTTGTTACTTCCATCTCATGGAGAATAGAGCTGAGTTTTGTTTTTTTTTTTTACCTGACTTGCTCAGCCAGCACTCAACCCAGTATTCAAACCCAGCTGAGTCCACTTATAGCCAGACTGCACCTCAAATCTACTGAGTCTCACAGTCTAGAAAGAATTCTGTGCTGGATTTCGAAAATAACTGCTTATAGTTTTGTTCAACTTACGGGTTTTTTAGGGACCCTCTGTGCACTCAAATCGCCTGTATGCATGGGGTTAAAATTCACAGAATGTTCTCAGTGCTGGATGCTTTGTCATAGTTTTTGCTTTTCCTCTAATTTTTTTTTTCCTTCCAAAATGATGGTCTGAGCCTCAATTTTTACTTCCTTGTTTGGTTTAGAAATCTGAGTTTTCTTTATTTTGCAGTCAGTCCCTCACATTAGAGTGGGCTTTGGGGTATTGCTTCTTTACCACTCACTTGTGTTAATGAGGTAAGCTGGCAGTGGCCCCAACTTTCCTCCTTCTTCTCCTACTTCGTGCTGACACCTGGCACTTTATTGGTGAGGAGTTATGGTCTGGGGAGCAGGGCTGGGATGGACAGGATCAGCACCCATGTCAGGGGAATTTCCTGAAGATCAGGAGTTCCTCCATGCAGGGTTAAAGGGAATGCTGGGAAACTTCTGTCAAGGATGAAATTTGCAGAGGGCAGCTCTGTGACTATCAAGCAAGAGTAGGAGGAGCGCCCCGGGGCACTGCCCCGGGGCACGACCTGGGCCGCTTGTAGGTGGTGGGAAAGCAGCGGCTGTGCCTGCACACAGGCACAGGGCCGGGGTCCTCCAGAAATGTCCCCAAGTTCCAGGCGGCCTCGTTGCCACACATCGGAGACCAGGGACGAACGTGGGGTCGGCCGGAGGTCAGTGCCCTGCCCACGGGCCGGGGCGGAGCCTCCCGCAGGCTGGTGAGGAGCCGGTGCACCTGCGCACACCTCAATAGGTGATTCTCAAAGAGCCGGAAGTCGGGCTCAGTCCCGCTGCCAGGTGCTCCGGCTGTGAGGGTTTCAGGATCTCTGCCTTCTTGGCGTTCTCCTGGTGCCCGAACTGATACCACGGGAAGCCGAGCACCGCCAGGCCCCGCGCCGAAGCGCAGCCAGTTCATTCGGGTGTCCCCCCGGAGCGTCGTGCCTCAGAGCCCTGCCACCTGCTCGGTGACAGCAGCATCCTGCCCGCAGAGGGCCCGCGCCCGCAGCTGGCTGGCCAGCGGCTTCGGGAAATTCTGCAAAATTTCACAAAGAGTGTCTTTGGAAACTCCAGCCTCGTGTTCCTGTGCCCCTTCCTCTGATCTCGTGGCCACTCCTGTGTCCCTGCAAGAAAGTGGTGCTGCGGGGTCAGTACCCGAACATCCTACCTCCGTCAGAGGGCAGCGAACTGTTTGTGCCTGGGAGGAGGGCAAGATTAACTTAGGGGCGTGCACCTCAAGTGGTCGAACTCCAGGTCCGGGCGGTAAGGGTTAACATTTAATATGTGTACTTCTGGTGTAGTCCCACTTGAGCCACACCTCAGCCTTATGAAACACATACCCTGACCCTCATTTCACTAACGAAGAAATGGTAAATGACTTGCCCCCGTGACACAGCTGGGCAGTGGGGGAATGGACTCCAGTTGTGCTGTGTCCACCTCTGACCCTCAGCCTCTGAGGGGGATCTGGGGGGGAGGGGACAGGTGTGGGGGGGAGAGTGTCCCTGGTGACAGTGATGGTGATGGTCAGCTAGAGGCCCCGCCTACCACTTGCACAGAGCTGGCCTTCACACAGTTAGCTAGGACTCTTCCCCTCCCCCCAGGGTGAGGTGTCTCTCCTACTTGGGGTGGGAATTTACCTGGGTGCTTGAAGTGGGGAGAGGGTGAGAGATAATCCTGATCCTGGCTGTTGATGAGGGAGCAAGTTTCTTTCAGTGACCAAGGGAATCCTCAGACCCAGCTCTCTCCTTTGTAAAGAGTTAACCCGTTCCCCTCTCCCATGCCCAGCAGGAGAGGAGAGGGTCCTATACAAGGAAGAGGAGGGAACCTGTTTATTAAACACCGACTAGATGTGCTAGGCTCTTTCAGACTTACCTTTTTGAAAAGCTCATTCCTCTTTTCCTTGATAGGGCTCTGGTGCCTAGACACTTTTGGGGGAGCAGAATCCTGAAAACAAACCTGGGAGAGCTCATTTGGCTTGGCTTTTGCATGGTCATCATCACACAAGGTAAGCCATTAGATTGAGGACTTCATGAGTCTGAGGATTTTGAAACTCTTGAAAGCACATGAAAGGAGCTGAGGACTCTGGGAGCAACCATGTTGCCTCTGCTTTGCCTCTTGGATGTTATTCTTTAATCCCCCAAGTCATTCCTGGCTGTCACTGTCACCTGGCTCGGGGTGAGAGACAACAGGGTTCTGAATTCTTCCACTTCTACTCCTTCCCTGCTGAAAGGTTAAAGAGAACAGAATGGTTGTGCAGTAGCCACAGTGGCCAGGAGTTTTGTGTCGCCATAACGTTGTATGGGGTGGACCTCTTTCAAAGGACAGAGGACTGTCTGTATTGTCTCTACCCCACTTAACAGATGTTATTAGAACAGCCTTGCTGTCTTCCACAGAAAAATGCCACCTTAGAAGTCTGCTGCGTTTAATGCTCTACAACTCAGAGCTACTACTAGTCATAGCATTGAGTAAGATTTATTACATTTCTCCCCAACATCTAAAACCCACTAAGCCCTGTGAAAGAGTATTTGAGGGAACTGGGGATGAACAGATTTTCCTGTCTTCAGAGGGAGCGGCTGGAACACTCCAGTAGTGGGGACTCCACCAGTTATAACCCACAGGTCTGCCAGCAAATGTGATGCTCCACAAACATATTAAGTGGACTTTTCCCCCTTTAGTATTGTCTTGATTTCCATACCCTGTATTATATAGTGAGATCAACCACTTCTTGGCTGATAGTTGAGCCTTTGGATGACATGACAGGAATGGGTTTTATTTGCACTTCAACCTACTTCTCATTGAGAGTTGGAGATGAGATATAGTGAGGCATCAGGTTAAAGAATGACCTGTATTGGGTGGGTGCACACTGTTTTCCATTATGACCTTGGAGGCGTACTTGGTTGTACTGATGGTGCTCTGAGTTGCCACTGAGTTTTGTATCAGACCGAAACCTTGGTGACAGGTGTGTGTAGCCCCATCTGATCTCCTATGTATGAAACATTTGCATGAAAAATAAGCACATGTGTCTATCCTAACAATACCTGTTTACTCAGTGCCTGTGATGCAGGCATGGGTTATTATTATTCAGGTTGCAAATTCCACAAATTCCCCAGCCTGGGGAAATGGTTGGGGCAAAAAGCCAACTTACACTGCATTTGCCAGGCTGTCCACCTGGAGGAAGCATATTTTGTCTCATTCACACAAGGAACTGTGTGGGCAGGCAGTAGGCCTGTTAAAGTGCAGGCCTGTGGGACGATGTTTATAAACACTCTTACATTTAACCTGCACAAAAGCTGAGCAAGGAATTTATTATCCTCACTTTACAGAGGGAGCAGTTGGCTCAGAAAGGTATAATCACTGGCTTTAGTTTTATGGTATTGGAGAAGGGGGTTGGGAGTTGATTTAAATATAGATACAGAAATAAATGTAGGCTAAAAACAATGACTTGCCACAAACAATGAATATAGTTAGCATCCAGATCTGTTTCTAAGTATTATTCTCCACTTGTACAAACCAGATCTTCTTGGGGAAATGGCTCTTCTTGGCCATTGGAGGTGATGGGCAAAGCTAAAGCAAAGATTCCAGAAAATGCTGAACACCAGGCCCCAACAAGATCAAAAAGTAAATCTCCCAGAAGATGGTTCTATAATGTGTCATCTTCTTCTAGTTTCTCTGAGTCCCTCTGCTCCTCTGCTTCATTCTACGTCACCTTATCAATTTTCTTTGAGACTCCACCCTTCCTTAGAGTGTTGTGCCAGTACAACATGACAAGAGTCATGAGCCAGTACTTGACTTTCAGGACTTTTAACTGTACCACCTGGAATTTCCCGTTGTGTTTCTTGGTTGAAACCCCCAAATGCAAGGCGTCTTATTAACTTTATTCCTTTTTTGAACCCAGGCAGGGGTCAGTCCATTGAGGTCCCACTGCTACTTAGGTGCTGCTCAAGGTCCAATCAACTGAAACTGGTTGGAGAGGGGGAGGGATTGAATTGGATCACATGTTAAATCACATACTCTGTAGGGATTGTGGTTAGCGTGTTCCCATACTGGGAACAAATGGGCCCCAACAGACTTAAAACACAGCAAGAGTTGCTATAACCATTATCCCATTGCAGTCTTTAACTGACAAGATATTTCTTACAGTGAGGAGGAAGACACTATAGCTTGGCTGCTATGGTTTTGAAAAAATGAAAGAGAACATTTGTTTAACATCTTTTGGTGTGTACTTGACTACTGTTCCTTTAAGAATTTTAGGCCCATCATTAAGAGTGACCAGGGGACCTGGACAGAAAGGAGCCCCACACCCATGAGTCAGCTTTGAAATTACTCCAGGACCTAGTGCCCACTTCCTGGTTCAGAGCTGGTTTCTCATCTATTTTTCTGTGGCTGAAGATCCCTGTTTGAGTTGCAGTCCAATCTCAGATGCTCTTCTTGGCCGGGGGCTCTCTGAAGTTGCCAATTTCTTTATGCATCCTTGAGTCCCACCTGATTGTACCTGGTCTTGATATTTTTCCCCCTAATTTTAACTGTTAATAGCTAATATTTATTGAGGATGTATTACATGCCAGGAATTATGCTAAGCTCCCTTTCTGCATGAACTTTTATGTTAACTCCCACTCATGTGGCATTATCCCTATTTTACAGATGATGAAATAAAGTTTAAGAAAGTTAAATAACTTGCCAAAGCTAACACAACTATGAAAAGTCCAAGATAGAATTCAAACCTTTATGTCTGAGTATATGAGCCTATAAATTTCTGCTTTGCAGTATGCTTGTCAGCAGCAAAGACCCAGCGCTTTCTGCACACAGTGACTGTTTGTCCAGTTGTGATGTATGTCTAAGATTGGTCTCCTCACCTAACTGCTCCGGGAAATTCATCTCTTGAGCTTTTCAGACTTAAGCCTAGTTCCCAAATATTGTTCTCTCTTCAGGACCTTCATTTTATTCCATTTGTCAGTCACATCACGTGGTGGTTTGTTATTCTTTTCCCATTTAGTTCCAGGTTGGTTTCCAAGGAAAAGAAGTTGTAGTGTTTTTCTTCTGAACTCTAGACCCCTAAACTTTTAACTAAGGATAATGGGCAAAATCATATGCCTAACATAAATTCTGAAGCAATTGGCCCTGTTAGAGGAGGGAAATGTAACTATATGGCCCCTGGTCTTTTCTGGTAATCAGTTTGCTTGAGAAAATTTGATAAGAATAAAAAATACACTTGACTTGGCTGACATGTCAGCATTCCTGTATTCATACCTCCTGTCCCTTGACCAAAGCAGCACTAGATGGTGAGAAAAAAAATGGCAGCTTCCATTTGCCAATTACAAAGCCTGCCCTATTAGTAAAATTTTTGAACTAAAATTGTTACAAAAAAGTCTTTGTGCAGCACGGCCAAGTGATGCCCATCTTTCCGGCAGCATCTCACGATCCTTCTCTGCTTCAGTTTCTCTAAGATTAAATGCAGTCATTAAAGTCTGGACAAGATTTCTAGGGGGTGCTTCCCCCTCAGTGAGTCAGGCTGAGCACAGGCGATTGTATTGCAGGAAAGCCTGGGTGAGCAAGGGTGAGTCTGGCCACAGAAAAACTCAGAAAGCCTGACTCAGCATAGCCTGACTGAGCTCTGCCAAGAGGTGCCCTGCCCCTGCCTTTCAAACAATAGCTTATCATAAAGTATAAAATTAAAGAACACCTCCACAGTTTACCACTTTAATGTAATAAAATAACATATGATACCTGAACTGGCTAATGGTGTTCAGGCCTTCCATTGGGGGCAAACTAATTTCCTCAGAGCATGAAAGGTCACTCTTAAATGAGACAAAAGTCCTTCCCTAACTGGTTCATCCAAAACATGCTACCACGATTAATCAAAGCAGTCAGATGATGACATTTTAAGTGCAAAACTGCCAAGGAAAGATTCCCATTGAAGCTTCTGCAAAAAGAAATATAGGCAGCTGTCAAAGCTTTGTGGCTCCTTGTTGGAAACCATATCCTTCTACCCTCTTTAGACCGAATGTCTGGGTAAATATGAATAAGGAAGAGCAAAGTTTATTTACCTGCAGCTCACAAACCTGGACAGAGGCAAAATGTTATTTGTTTAAGAAACTTGGAATAAGACCGAGGATTGTAAGGCTTTATAGGTAAGGTATAGGTAAGGCTTTATAAGGTATAGGTAATGTCATCCCTGATGGGAGGGAGCTTTCCTATCGGCCAGTTCTCTTGACAAATACAATTTTGAGAATCATTTAAAGCAATGGTATTTAGGTCACTGAGAAACCAGTAGAAGTTCTTAAGTACCTCATATATTTAATATCTTCCTTGGTTTTTCTTTGGATCAAATCAAAAGAGGAACATTTCTCCTATAAATGTAATCTTACTCTTAGAACTAGTATGCAACCAGAATCTTAATTTAGTGGTTGATAGTAATAATACTGGTAACAGCAAATAATACTAAGGTTTTATGCATCTACATTCCTTATTTCGTTAGTTCTCCACATCCAAACCTCTATGTTGATGTAGTATTTTAATAGTGTGGTCGACAGACCTACTGTAATAGGTTCTACAGATCGGGGTTGGGAGGTGGGGCATCACGTTTTAAATACAGATCATAAGTGGCCCTCAAAATCTGCTGAGGTACAATATCCATGTATTTGGATTGGGAATCCATATTTTTAACATGCTTTATAGATGGGTCTGTGCGTCACTTGTAATGATAAAGACTTGCTGACGATCTGTTCTCTGGAAAGAGCTCATTTGTTATAGCTTCTGACTTTTCTCTACCTCTTCACTGACTCTAGCCCAAGAGAGGTGGGGTAATATGTCTGCTTGGTAAATTTGTCAGGAGTCATCTGGGCATGCTTGGTTTAGCTCCATTATTTTTTCTCTAGAGTGGTAACTGCCTTCAGAAAGGAGGGTCTGGAACTGACCGGCAATGTGTGGAGGTTACTACCCCTACCCCATTCGCTCTGGTTAAAGAAACAACTGCACTTTGAAACAGACTCTTCTGTTTTAGTTTTTATTTTCTTTTTCAATAATGAAGTACAAGCTGACCTGGTTTTAGTTTTCCTGAAGGATGGGAAATTCTCTTTCCTGTTAACTCTCCCCCTTTCTGCCATTGTCTATAAAATCCTACTGTCTCCTTAAAGTTTTTTATTCTAGCAGATACAAATATATGTGTTAAGTATGCAGAAACCTTACTTCCAAACAAATGTTAATTCATTCATTCCAACTAAGGATATGGTCAGGTGTGTTAACTCTCCAGGCCACTCACTGAAACTCTCCTACCAACCGTTCTTTTCTTTGCCCCTTCCCTTTGGCCAGTGATTGTTTCTTTTATTCAACTTACCCACACCTGTTACTTGCAACTTGATGGAAAGGTAATTTCACCCTGCCATAAATAAGTAATTGTTTACATTTTTTATATTCCTAACTCAATTGTAAGCTTAAGAAAGGGGCAGAGTGTTACCTTTATTTCTTACAACTCCAGACTCCATCACAATGCTAAGCACATTATGTGTGCTAGGTAAACGTACACATTAAACAGAATTGCACTGAAATTATTTTCTCATTATGTAGGTAGTATACATGCCGTTGTAAAAAAAAAATGGGGGCAGTCTTGGAAAGTACAAGAAATAAATGAAAATAATCTGTAATACATCTACTAAAAGTCACTAGTTTCACTAGTTGTTTTTTTAAATACAGCTTTATTAATGCATAATTTACATACTATACAAAGAGTATGTGTAGAGTTCAATGAATTTGAAGTTTATATGATTTCATAGCAATCACCATAATTCAATTTCAGGACACCTCTACCATTCAACACAGTTCCCTTGCACTCATTTAAATCATATTGTAATAAATACATTTAAGATACACAGCTGGCTATTTATAATTCTATGTGGAATTAATTTTATGTGGAATTTTGTACTTAAAAAAGAAAAAAAAATGCTAATATAAATATTCCCCCTATGAAATGAGAAACATAAAATGTAAATATTTGAAGGATGCCTGGGTGGCTCAGTCAGTTAGGCTTCTGACTCTTGCTTGATTTTTGGTTCAGGTCATCGTCTCATGGTTTGTGAGTTTGATCCCTGTTCTCTGTGCAGAACCTGCTTGGGATTCTCTGTCTCCCTCTCTCTCTGCCTCTCCCCACCTCAAAACTAAATAAACATTTAAAAAATATAAACATTTGAATCTTTGCTTAATAATCCACTAATGATGTTCCCCAAATTACCGTATTATTCTAATTTATTCCAGTGTAAACTATAATGGACTAAACATATTTGTGTATAATTTCCAAAGGTAAAAAAAAAACTGTATATGTATATTGATTAGCATAGGTAGAACCACTGGATTTTGACATATCACATATCATGTGACTGTTTTTCCAACATTTATAATTTTCTTCCCCCCAAAGAGCATATAAAAGTGATTATTGCCACCTTTGAGTATAGTCTTTGTAATTATGTTAAATTAGATAAACCTTTGCAAATTTGAAGGATGATTCCAGAGAATGTGGCTGTGTACTGGACTGGGTCTGATACGTACAGTTTTGAGCAGTTTGCACGTTCCTGCTCATGAGAATGTGTTTGGGACTGAGTTCAGCCTGTGCTGAATCAGCCAAGTCAATCATGGGGCTGCATCTGACCCAAGACCCACCTTCTCTACATCATGAGAAAGCACGCCCCACTCACCAAACCGTGTGCTCATCTGTGAGGGCACTTTTGCCTAATTAGTTCAAAGGCTTCCTAAAGGCCAGCTGGAGTTTTGATGGGGGTCTTCAGAGTGGTTACCATCTGAGTCTTTGCTGGCTCTTCAGATGCGGCTTTCTGGAAGTAGCAAAGCTCAGCTGTGGAGACTAACCTGAAAGAGGGCCAGGTGATCAGAGCTTGGAAAAAGTTCTCCACGATTGACCTATCCAGCCTTCTCTCTCATTGCAGTTCATTTAGGTTCTTCCCTCCTGCCTCCATTCCTACTGCCACCTTCATGCTGAATTTCCTCACTCCTACAGCCTGTATTTCTTTGTCTGTCCAAATACTCCTCATTCTTTAAGATCCGGCGCACATCCTTGTATTATGTGGAACCTTCTTTTGTCACCATGGTTCGTAACTACCTTGGTGTATAATTATCCCAACTAATTATCCTACTTTTCCCTCCCTTAAATGCACAGCATTTTTTGTCATTATATGGTAGTTAAGTGTGCATGCTCTGAAGCTGGCTGGGTTTGCATCCTGCCCCTGTTCCTTAACCAACAGTTTTCTTGTGTACAAAATAGAAATAATAAAAATAACCCCTACCTCTTTGGGTTTTTGTGAAGATCAATAGGCTGATGATAACTGTTTTTAGAAAAGTACCTAGTGAATGGTTATCTTTATCTTTTATGTGAATTACTTTGTTTACGAAACGTGTTGTAAATAGTTTGAGAGCTGCAATTGTATATTACATTTCTTTGTATTTTCAGAGGCAGAAACTAAATAACTATTGTTTCCACTTTCCATATAAGGAACAGTAAGTTCAGGGAGGTCATGACTCATTAGTGTCAGAGCTGACATTAAGATGGGGGTCTACTGCTTGTGAGCAATGTGTTCCTTCAATTTTTACCATTTGGTCTGAAATCAATATTGTTTTTTTCATAATGCAGTAATAATATTGATAGTCATAACATAGATGTCTTCAAACTGTGTTATGCACAGTATTTTTTTAATTTGTGCAAATAAGCTCCCTCTTTATGCTTTACTTAAATGAGAGGTCATACATTTCATATCACGACCTAGGTATTTTTCTTCCTTTTTTCCTCCAGGCCTCCTCTTCCATCCTCTGAAATACATTTCAGTGCTGTGTTTTCTTAACTTTAAATAAGATACAACAGGGAGTGTTCAATCAAAACAGTTCTAATTAGCTACAAACATAAACCTAACCTCATTTCACCCATATTGTTAGAAGAGTTCATTGGACCTGCAGAGCCACCAGCTAAATCCATCGGTTTATGCAAACAGTGAATCTAATTTCCTCTAAAAATATCCCTCTGCAGGAGCAGTTGAAGGAGATAGGAAGGAGAGATTTTGGGTGAAACTTCAAAAAATCAATTTGCTGTCAATTATCTGTTCTTACTAGATAGACTTGGGAAAAAAAACCCCATTATATGACTTAAGTGAAAAAAATTGTATTTATGTACACACACATAATTCCTTTAAAATGGAAGAGCAAACCCAACAAGGAAATAATAAATTTTACACTGCAGTTGAGCTCAGCCCAAACCAACAGGGATGGACTTAACCTTTTTCCTGACCTACTTCCCCCAAATCCTTCATAAATATTGCTGTTAAGAGCCTGGGTGGCTCAGTCAGTTGAGCATCTGACTCTTGATTTTGGCTCATGTCATGATCCCAGGATCTTGTGATCAAGTCCTGTGTCAGGCTCCACACTGAGTGTGGATACTGCTTAAGGTTCTCTCTCCTTCCTTCCCTCTGCCTGTCTTGCCTGCTTGTGCGCTTGCACGTTCTCTCTCTCTCTTTCTCTCTCTCAAATAAAGAGAAAAGAGTTTATTATTAGGAGACTTCCAGTGAAGATGGCAGAATAGGAATATCCTAAACTCACTTCGTTCCATGGATACAAATAGATCTCACCCACATCAATGTAAATAACCCAGAAAACAATCTGAAGACTGGCAGAACAGAATCTCCACAGTTAAATATAGAGAAGAAGACATATTGAAGAGGGTAGGAAGGGCGGAGATATGGTTGGGTCTGCTGGACTGTCTGTGGGAGTGAGGGACAAGGCAGGTATGGAGAGGGGGGAGAAACAGACCTTCACCCCAAGCCTCCCAGGCATGTGGAACTTGCAGGAGGAAGACGAATCCCTATAACATTTGGCTCTGAAAACCAGAGGGGCCTGATTTCACCAGTTCTTACAATCTGTGGGGCTTACCACGTAGCACTTTAAAAATCAGTGGGAAAGACAGAGGTTGATAGGAAATAATCCTCTTTCTTGAGGAGACAGCATGACAAACAGTACCGTGAAGAGACTGCATAGAAGCAGCAGTTGGAAAAATGCCTGGGGTATATGGGAGGGAGACTTACTTACTAATATCGGAGTGTGTTGGAGGGGCAAGGGTCTTGAGGATACTTCTCTAGGAGCAGAGGAGCTGGCAGGTGCCATTCACCTCCCCTGTTCTCCCTGCAGCCTGCCTTCATAGATGACCCCGTGAAACGGAACAGTGTCAGTGCTCTTCACCTAACTTGCTAATACCCTACCGCACCCTCCTGATCTCCTGCAGACTTGGCCCCTCCCACAACAGACCTGAGAAAATATTAATGCTGCATGCATACCCCACCCTTGCGCTCTTCTGTGGCTCTCCCCCTTCTGCCAGGCCTGTTGAAGCTGCCTGTAAGTCCCCTCCTATACGGGGCCAGGGAAGATCTTGTCGGCATTGTGCACCCTGAACCCACACTCTTCTGTGGACTTGCCCTTTCCACAGGAGTTTTCTAAAGTAGCTCCAGGTCCCCTCCTGCAACAGACCTGTGCTGTAAACCTTGCTAACACTGCCTACCCTGCCCCCGTGTTCTCTGTGAACCTGCCCCCTCCAGTACACCCTTGGGCAGAACCCATCTAAAGCAGTGTCACAAGACTGCCACTGTGCAAGTAGCCCTCACAGTGGCCAGGACCACTCCAAAGTGACTCCTGTCTTGAGGAGAGGGGAAGATAACCACATATACCAGTCTGACTGCAGCCCCTGGTCTGACTACAGGCCCTGCCCATCAATGAAAGCTTCTCAGGGGACAACGCAGGGAGAGCCCCATGTTGTTCGCTGCTGCTGCATCTCTCCTAAACACCTGGCCTGACGCAACTCAAGCTCAAAGCAGCCCTAGACTGGTGCAATAACACCACAGGGACCAAACTACAAGACCTCTTCTTCATAAGGCACAACTTTCAAGAGCAGGAGATGTAGCTGACTTTCCTAACACATAGAAGCAGACACAAAGAGTTAGATAAAATGAGACAGAGAAATACATCTCAAACAAACAAACACAGGACAAGATCAGGGCAAGGGAGCTAAATTAAATGGATATAAGTAATATATCTGATAGAGAATTTAAAGTAATTGTCATAAAGATACTCAGTGGACTTGAGAAAAGAGTGGAAAATAAAAAGAAAGCTCGGGTACCAATACTTATATTGGATAAAGTAGACTTTAAAACAAAGACTGTAACAAGAGACAAAGACGGATACTATATAATCATAAATGGAGCAGTTCACAAGAGGACAGAACAATTGTAAATATGTACCCAAATGTGGGAGGACCTGTAACCATAAAGCAGCTAATAATAAATAAAGGACATAATCAATGTAATACAATAATAGTAGGGGACTTTAGCATGCCACTTACATCAATGATAGATCATTGAAATAGGAAACCAACAAAGAAACAGTGGCTTTAAATGACACATTGGATAAGTTGGATCAAACATATATTCAGAACATTCCATCCCCAAACAGCAGGATACACATTCTTTTCAAGTGTACACAGAACATTCTCCAGAATAGATAACATATTAGGCCACAAAACAGGTATCAACAAATTAAAAAAATATCAAAATCATAATATGAATCTTTTCCCACCATAATGCTATGAAGCTAGAAATTATAAGAAAAATCTGGAAAGAACACAAAGACGTGGGTTAAACAATATGCTACTAAATAATGAATAGGTCATTGAAGAAAACAAAAGAGGAAATAAAGAAAAAACACATGGAGACAAATGAAAATGAAAACACATAGGGGCGCCTGGGTGGCGCAGTCGGTTAAGCGTCCGACTTCAGCCAGGTCACCATCTCGCGGTCCGTGAGTTCGAGCCCCGCGTCAGGCTCTGGGCTGATGGCTCGGAGCCTGGAGCCTGTTTCCGATTCTGTGTCTCCCTCTCTCTCTGCCCCTCCCCCGTTCATGCTCTGTCTCTCTCTGTCCCAAAAATAAATTAAAAAAAAAAAAAAAAAAAAAAAAAAAAGAAAATGAAAACACAACAGTCCAAAATGTTTGTGATGTAGCAAAAACTGTTAACAAGATGGGACTATCTCAATAAGTAAGAAAAATCTCAAATAAACAACCTAAACTTACACCTAAAGGAGCTAGAGAAAGGAGAACAAACAAAACAACCAGTAGAAGGAAGGAAATAATAAAGATTAGAGCAGAAATAAAGATATAGAAAATACAAAAACAATAGAATAGATCAATGAAACCAGGAGGTGGTTCTTTCAAAAGATCACCTAAATTGATAAATCTTTAGGCAGATTCATAAAAAAAAAAAAAAAAAAAGAGGGCTCAAAAGTAGAAATGAAAGAGGAAAAAAAAAACAATCAACATCACAGAAATACAAAGGATTATAATATTTTGAAAAGGAAATATTTTGAAAAATTATATGCTAACAAGTTGGACAACCTAGAAGAAGTGGATAAATTTCTAGAAGCATACAACCTCCCAAATCTGAATCAGGAAGAAATAGAAAATTTGAACAGACTGATTACCAACAATGAAACTGAATCAGTAATAAAAAAGAATTAAAAATATAAAATTCTAACAAACCAAAATCCAGTACCAGATGGTTTCACAGGTAAAATTCTACCGAACATTTAAAGGACATAATGTGTATTCTTCTCAAACTATTCCAAAGAATGGAAGAGGAAAGAAAGCTTCCAAATTCATTCTGTGAGGCCAGGATCAGCCTGATACCAAAACCAGATAAAGACACTACAAAAAGCTAGAACTACAGGCTGATATCTCAGATAAACATAGATGCAAAAATTTTTAACAATGTATTAGTAAACAGAACCCAAAAATACATTAAAAAAAAAAAATCATTCACCACAATCAAGTGGGATTTATTCTGGGGATGCAAGGATGGTTCAATATTTGCAAATCAGTCAACATGATGCATCACATCAACAAGAGAAAGGGTAAAAACCATATGGTCATTTCTATAGATGTAGGAAAAACACTTGAAAAGTACAGTATCCATGATAAAAACCCTCATCAAAGTAGGTTTAGAGGGAACATACCTCAACATAATAAAGACCATATATGAAAAACCCACAGCTAACATCATATTCAGTGGTGACAAACTGAGCTTTTCCCTTAAGATCAGGAACAAGACAAGGATGTCCGCTTTTACCACTTTTATTCAACGTAGTACTGGAGGTCATAGCCACAGCAATCAGAAAACAAAAAGAAATAAAAGGAATCCAAATTGGTAAGGAAGAAGTAAAATTTTCATTATTTGCAGATGACATGATTACCATATATAGAAAACACTAAGGATTCCACCAAAAACCTACTAGAAATAATAAATAAATTCAGTAAGGTCCCAGGATACAAAATCAATGTAAAGAAATGTGTTCCATTTCTAAACACTAATAATGAAGCAGCAGAAAGAGAAGAAAACAGTCCCATTTACAATTATACCAAGAATAATAAAATACCTAGGAATAAACTTAACCAAGGAGCTGAAAGACCTATACTCTGAAAACTATAAAACTGATGAAAGACATTAACGATGACACAAATACAAAGGTAGTTTATGCTCATGGATTGGAAGAATAAATATTGTTAAAATACCCATGCTACTCAAAGCAATCTACAGATTTAATACAACTTCTGTCAAAATAACAACAGCATTTTTCACAGAACTAGAACAAATAATCCTAAAATTTGTATGGAACCACAAAAGACCCTGAATAGCCAAAGTAATCTTGATAAAGGAGAACAAACCTGGAAGTATCATAATTCTAGATTTTAAGGTGTACTACAAAGTTGTAGTAATCAAAACAGTGTGGTACTGACACAAAAGTAGACCCATAGATGAATAGAACAGGAAAGAGGTCCCAGAAATAAACCCACAATTATATGGTAAATTAATCATCAACAAAGGAAGCAAGAACATGTAATGGGAAAAAGACAATCTCTTTAACAAATGGTGTTGGGAGAACTGGACAATTTTGTGCAAAAGAATTAAACTGGACCACTTTCTTAAACCATGCACACAAACTATATTTAAAATGGACTAAGGGCATACATGTGAGATCTGAAGCCGTCAAAATGTTAGAAGAGAGCATAGGCAGTAATTTTTCTGACATTGGCATAGCAACATTTTTAAATATTTGTTTTCTTAGGCAAAGGAAACAAAAGCAAAAATAAACTAGTGGGAATACATCAAAATAAAGTTTCTGCACAGCAAAGGAAATATTCAGCAAAACTAAAAGACATCCTACTGAATGGGAGAAGATGTTTGCAAGTGACATATCTGATAAAGAGTTAGTGTTCAAAATGTATAAGTAATTTGTGCAACTTGATACCAAGAAACAAATAATCTAATTAAAAATTGGCAGAAGTCATGAACAGACATTTCTCCAAAGAAGACATACAGATGGCTAACAGACACATGAAAAGATGCTCAACACAGGGAAATGCAAATCAAAACCACAAGAAGATACCATCTCATACCTGTCAGAATGGCTAAAATGAAAATCTCAAGAAACAAGAAGTGTTGATGAAGATGTGGAGAAAAATGAACTGTTGTGCACTGTTGGAATACAAACCAGTGGAGCCACTGTTGAAGATAGTATGGAGGCTCGCTCAAAAAATTAGAAATAGAATTACCCCATGATCCAGTAACCACACTGCTGGTTATTTACCCAAAGAATATGAAAACACTAATTCAAAGGGATACGTGTACCCCTATGTTTATAGCAGCATTATTTACAATAGCCATATTGTAGAAGCAGCCCAAGTGTCCGTTGATAGTAGAATGGATGAAGAAGATGTGGTATATATATATATATATATATACACACACACACACACAATGGAATATTATTCAGCCATTAAAAAGAATGAAATCTTGCCATTTGCAATGATATGGATGGATCTAGAGAGTATAATGCTAAATGAAATAATTTAATCGGAGACAAATACCATATGATTTCACTTAATGTGGAGTTCAAGAAACAGGACAAGCAAAGAAAAAAAGAAATCAGGAAACAGACTCTTAACTGTAGAGAACAAACTATAGTTACCAGAGGGGAGGTGGATGGGAGGTAGGTAAAATAGGTGAAGGGGATTAAGAGTGCCCTTAATATGATGTGTACTGTGTAATGCATAGAATTCTTGAATCACAATATTCTACACCTTAATCTAATTTACACTGTATGTTAACTATACTGGAATTCAATAAAATAAAAGAGTTTAGGTAATTCAGGACTGAAAAGTGTTTTTCTTTCTTTTTTTCCCTTGTCTCCCTTGTTATATTTGCTGTATGGGCATACATGTCTTTTTTTTTTTTTTAATTTTTTTTTTTTTTTTAACATTTATTTATTTTTGAGACAGAGACAGAGCATGAACAGGGGAGGGTCAGAGAGAGAGGGAGACACAGAATCTGAAGCAGGCTCCAGGCTCTGAGTGGTCAGCACAGAGCCCGATGCGGGGCTCGAACCCACGGACCGTGAGATCATGACCTGAGCCGAAGTCGGACACTTAACCGACCGAGCCACCCAGGCGCCCCTGGGCATACATGTCTTTTAAGAAAAACAAAACAAAAGCGAAATTATATTTATGTAGCGTTGTTTGACGTAGAATTTGTTCAGATTACTTACCTCATCTACCTCTGGCAAGTCAGGAAAACTTATTAATTCTCATTAACCTGTGAAAGGGGTGAAAGTTCATATAAAAGTTACACGATAATGTTCAGCTAAATTTCAAAGTACTGCACAAATTTGAGATACTCCAGGGAATTATATTCAAGATACAATAATTTAGGCAAATATGAAAGGAGTAATTTTTTTGTTTTGTTTTGTTTTTTTTTGTTCTTGTTTTTAGAAAAGCCTGTTTCAGCCAGTCTGGGAGCATTGTTTACACCTAACAATAAATAAGCTAAAATAAAATTTTCATAATGATTTCACTAATCATGGTGCTCTCCTTGGAATAGTTCCCTTTACCATTTAGTTAATCAGATTTTAGTTTTTATTCCTTTTAAATATGCCACATAATTTTCACTTTTCAGAGAGTCAAAATGACGGCCATTCAGCAAATGCAAATTCATGACCCCTGCTTATTTTCTATACCTTAGTTAACAAGTCTCAGACTTTGAAATCTGGGTTGAATTATAAGCTTCCATTGCTTTGTAGAAAGAATGTTCCTTTCTGTAAATCTTCGGAACTTCCTTTTTTGAGATTTCTGAAAACAGAAAAAAAAAACAAAAAACAAAGGGGGGGGCGGTAAGTGTGTCCTCACTCCTGGTTCAGTATCAGCGCAACTCTTTTATGGGGCACCAGATGCTGTCACATATTTTACAAATGCCTGAGATCTTTACTTTGCATATTCTTTGGTGGCTCGTGATTTTTTTTTCTTAGCATATTATTCAGTGCATATCCCAGGCAAAAATCAGTAACCCTGTCACTCATCTGATATGCTTGCTGTGGTGCTATTGATATACTTTGTGTAACTAATGCTAAATTCTATTTTCTCAAGGTCTGAATCCAAACATGATTATACTAAGGCTATACCTAATATTGTGCTGCAAGTTGCATGAGATAGAATAAAGGTCATCTTTGATTATTAGCTTTGTGAACCATTAATGTTATCAAAGTATTTAAGGGGCTTAAAATCCAGAAGATGACTTATATGCATGTAATAATTAACATATAAGAGCAGGATCTGGGGGTGCCTGGCTGCCTCAGTCGGTTAGGTGTCTGACTCTAGATTTCAGTTCAGGTCATGATCTCATGGTTGTGAGATCAAGTCCTGAGTTGGGCTCTGTGCTGAGTGCCTGGGGCTTGCTTGGGATTTTCTCTCTCCCTCCATCTCTCTGTCCCTCCTTGACTTGCACTCTCTCTCTCTTTCTCTCCCTCACTCTCTCTCAAAATAAATAAATAAACATTTTTTTTTTTTTAAAGAGCAGGATCTGATCAAGAGATATAACATGAATCAATATATCAGTAGAGGCTAGAAATAGATCACTGAGGTATATGATCCTTGGGGAAGGCTTCTTGGAGTAAGTCTTATGGAGTGAGTAGGGATTAAGCAAAGATAAATGTAGAAAGAGTGTTGTTCAATTGGGTTTGAGATATGGGCCTATAGGAACAAAATTGTTGATCTTTTTGTTTGAGGGGTTATAGGATGACACTTTTTGGGGGGGACTTTGTTTTTTCAAGAGATATATTCAATTCAACATAAGTGATGTGAGACCTTCCCTTACATATAATTTTAATAGACATTTATTGTCGTATCTGTCAGTTTACTTTTTTGGGGGCAAAAGATACTCCTTTTTTCTGGAAGGCTTTCTCGCTATATACCTACAGCTGGTCATTTCATATATATGCCTTCTAAGTAGTTATTCTTTTCCTATAATATCCTGCCATTTTGGGGCATCTGCGTGGCTCAGTCGGTTAAGCAGCTGCATTGGGCTCAGGTCATAGTTTGTGGGTTTGAGCCCCACATTGGCTGTCTGCTGTCCACATGGAGCCTGCTTCAGATCCTCTGTGCCCCTCCCCAACTTGTTCTCTCTCTTTCAAAAATAAATAAATAAAAATTGGAAAAAAAAAATAAAGATCCTACCATTTTGGTTATGTTTGATTGCTTGAAGGATAGGCACCATGGCTATCTGGCCCTGTCTGGACCAGAAGTCTCTTGCCCAGGAATTTGGTCTTGGAAATACAACACTAAGCCAGTCTACCTCTAGTACTGATGCTGTAAGATATAAATCTGGGGAGCTCTTGGCAATCATTATTGGTCATGTGGAGCAAGGTGCTCTGCAGTGAGAGAAAAGAACCATGCTGATACACAGAAACAAGCCTAAGAAAGACAATAAGGAGCATCTTGCTGAATATGATTTCCTGAAATCCAACCATTACCCTGCCCTTAGTTTTCATGAGATATCCCTGGATTCTTCAATAAGTTCCCTTTATGTTTAAGGAATTTAAAGTGTTTTATTTTTTGTCTTTGAATCAAAAAAGGCTTTCTTTTACTTTAACAAATTTAAAATTTGGTGAGAAATTAGATCCTGAGCCTCATGATGCCATTTTGCAAATTAGGAAAAGGCTCTCACTCCAGGCTAACTTAACCCCATGGATTCAGGGACTGTGGAGGGGAGTAGAGCTAGATTTCAGGCCCTATTGCCCCTTCAGCTATGACTTCATATCCAGTAAAACTGTAAGGCATATGTGGGACCCCTTCAGAGACCCAGGTATAACGTGTAGTTATTGAGATAACTTTTTTGTTTGTTTGTTTTTGAGATAACCTACTTTTAAATCAAGCTTTTGATCCTCAGGAAATGTTTTTTGTTCACTTCTGTTCATGGTGGTCTTAAACACGAGGGTCAATGGACAGGGGTTAACTTTGTTTATAAGGAGAAAACAATATAGGGCAAAAGGGCCAGTGGCTGGCTTACCTTCTGCCTTGTGATTTGAGCAGCAAGAAAAGTTGGTGAATCAATCGTAAATACTTTTTATAGTTACACTAAATTTGGACATCAAATACTATCCCCAGTGCTACTGCAATTTGGTATCTACACATTATGTAGTAGAAGAAAAATAATCCCTAATGCAAACAGAATGTACAAAGAAAGTTATGCATCAGCTTATCAGATCATGCTTCATGGACTGCTCTTCAAGTAGGTGATGCTTGCCCTTGCCCAAGGTCAGCTAGAGTCTTTGTAGGCACCAGACATAGCCAGAAAATCCTACTAAAACAAGGATATATTTTTCTTTGAGGCTCAGGAAGAGGTCATACAGGTCACCATGGAGAAAATTATAGCTAATTTTCCCTATAAACTTCTCCATGAAGACAAATTCTTGATGCAAGAAAGGAAGAGCACATTTTATCTACTGGAGTAAGAAACCTGGTTGGCAAGTCTCATAGAAAGCTAAGGTGGAACAAGTGGGCTTATGTTGAACACTGAAATTCTCTTGCTTCAGATTTTTCTGAAGTTTGACTTTACAAATTTAAAGGCCAGGAAATTTCTAGCATCAGCAATCAGACAACAAAAGGAAATCAAAGGCATCAAAATTGGCAAAGATGAAGTCAAGCTTTCGCTTTTTGCAAATGACATGATATTATACATAGAAAATCCGATAGACTCCACCAAAAGTCTGCTAGAACTGATCCATGAATTCAACAAAGTTGCAGGATACAAAAATCAATGTACAGAAATCAGTTGCATTATTGTACACTAACACTGAAGCAACAGAAAGACAAATAAAGAAACTGATCCCATTCACAATTGCACCAAGAAGCATAAAATACCTAGGAATAAATCTAACCAAAGACGTAAAAGATCTGTATGCTGAAAACTATAGAAAGCTTATGAAGGTAATTGAAGAAGATATAAAGAAATGGAAAGACATTCCCTGCTCATGGATTGGAAGAATAAATACTGTCAAAATGTCAATACTACCCAAAGCTATCTACACATTCAATGCAATCCCAATCAAAATTGCACCAGCATTCTTCTCGAAACTAGAACAAGCAATCCTAAAATTCATATGGAACCACAAAAGGCCCTGAATAGCCAAAGTAATTTTGAAGAAGAAGACCAAAGCAGGAGGCATCACAATCCCAGACTTTAGCCTCTACTACAAAGCTGTCATCATCAAGACAGCATGGTATTGGCACAAAAACAGACACATAGACCAATGGAATAGAATAGAAACCCCAGAACTAGACCCACAAACGTATGGCCAACTCATCTTTGGCAAAGCAGGAAAGAGTATCCAATGGAAAAAAGACAGTCTCTTTAACAAACGGTGCTGGGAGAACTGGACAGCAACATGCAGAAGGTTGAAACTAGACCACTTTCTCACACCATTCACAAAAATAAACTCAAAATGGATAAAGGACCTGAATGTGAGACAGGAAACCATCAAAACCTTAGAGGAGAAAGCAGGAAAAGACCTCTCTGACCTCAGCCATAGCAATCTCTTACTCGACACATCCCCAAAGGCAAGGATATTAAAAGCAAAAGTGAATTACTGCGACCTTATGAAGATAAAAAGCTTCTGCACAGCAAAGGAAACAACCAACAAAACTAAAAGGCAACCAACGGAATGGGAAAAGATATTTGCAAATGACACATCGGACAAAGGGCTAGTATCCAAAAGAGCTCCAAAGTATCCAAAGTATCTATAAAGAGCTCACCAAACTCCACACCCGAAAAACAAATAACCCAGTGAAGAAATGGGCAGAAAACATGAATAGACACTTCTCTAAAGAAGACATCCGGATGGCCAACAGGCACATGAAAAGATGTTCAACGTCGCTCCTTATCAGGGAAATACAAATCAAAACCACACTCAGATATCACCTCACGCCAGTCAGAGTGGCCAAAATGAAGAAATCAGGAGACTATAGATGCTGGAGAGGATGTGGAGAAACGGGAACCCTCTTGCACTGTTGGTGGGAATGCAAATTGGTGCAGCCGCTCTGGAAAGCAGTGTGGAGGTTCCTCAGAAAATTAAAAATAGAGCTACCCTATGACCCAGCAATAGCACTGCTAGGAATTTATCCAAGGGATACAGGAGTACTGATGCATAGGGGCACTTGTACCCCAATGTTTATAGCAGCACTGTCAACAATAGCCAAATTATGGAAAGAGCCTAAATGTCCATCAACTGATGAATGGATAAAGAAATTGTGGTTTATATACACAATGGAATACTACGTGGCAATGAGAAAGAATGAAATATGGCCTTTTGTAGCAACGTGGGTGGAACTGGAGAGTGTGATGCTAAGTGAAATAAGCCATACAGAGAAAGACAGATACCATATGTGTTCACTCTTATGTGGATCCTGAGAAACTTAACAGAAACCCATGGGGGAGGGGAAGGAAAAAAAAAAAAAAGAGGTTAGAGTGGGAGAGAGCCAAAGCCTAAGAGACTGTTAAAAACTGAGAACAAACTGAGGGTTGATGGGGGGTGGGAGGAAGGGGAGGGTGGGTGATGGATATTGAGGAGGGCACCTTTTGGGATGAGCACTGGGTGTTGTATGGAAACCAATTTGACAATAAATTTCATATATTAAAAAAAAATTTAAAGGCCAGGAAAAGAGTCTCAAAGGGAAGTAGGTGACTTGTAATTTATGAAATCACTGAGTCCCCTCTCCTGCCTTCAGTGTTTATGCAGTGTCTCTGTATCCCTACCTCCATTCTAAATTGTCACTGTCTCTTATTGTGGGTATTACACAAGCTTTTGGACTCTCTTCCTGATGTTCCTTTTACTTCCCTGAATTCTATAAGCCAGAGTTATTTTTCTAAATCATTTAATGTAAGAGGCATTATATAGCATGGTGGTTAAAAGTTTGGATCTGCAATACAGAGCTTAAAAGCAAGCCGTAAAACTGTCAAAATCATTCTCAAGTAACTTAGCTGAATGTTAGAACAAAGTCCAACATATTTTAAAGGAATAAAAAAAAATCCAGTACTCAATAATGTAAAATTCACAGTGTCTGCTCTCCAAGAAAACATTAGCACTTTAGCAAAGAAATGGGAAAATATGATTTAAAATCAAGAAATCTAAGTTAACAAAAATATACCCAGAAGTGATATAGAATCAGCAGACAAGGAACTTAAAGTATCTATTATAAATACAGCAAATGGGGGGCTGTGCCTGGGTGGCTCAGTTGGTTAACATCTGGCTCTTGATTTCAGGTCAGGTCATGATCTCAAGAGCCATGATATCGAGCCCCACTTTGGGCTCCATGCTGATGGCAGGAGCCTGCTTGGGATTCTCTCCTCTTTCTCTGCCCCTGCCACCACTGTGTGCATCACGCTAAATAAATAAATAACTAAGTAAGTAAGTAAGTAAATAAAGCATATAGCTTCAAGGATGTAAAGGAAAACATATAATTAACAGACACGTTGGAAATTATTTAAAAAAAGACCAATCACAGGCACTGCCAGTTCTTGTCTCTTGCTTCTAGGACATTTGGCCACTGTAGCATAGAGGAAGCACTTCTCTCACTGTTTAAATAGTTATCCAGGTGTTTCCTTCCCACCCCCACCCCTTTCTCTCTCTTTGGCCATGCCCAAATTCCTCAAATGACTATAGTTTGAAGAAGAGGATCAAGTTAACTCATATGTATTATAGTTAGCAGCCACATTGATTGTATTTGAATTTGAACTCTATGATTTATTTGCCGCCAAATCAAGCTACTTAACCTCTAAGTCCTAGTTTACTCATATGTCAAAAGGAAATAATATTGGAGAACATCTCATATACTTGTTGTAAGAATTAAATAACAAATGCAAACTATTTAGCAAGAGCCTAGCATTATTAAGCATGTTAAGGCTAACTACTAATATTTTCCCACTGTTGGTACCCTGTCACCTTTCTGCAGGCCTTTCTTCCAGGAATCTTTGCTTTTTCTTATATCACCATTGATATTTATTTCCATTATTCACTTTGGCTACCAAGACCTGCAAGTTGGCAGGCTGTTTAATGAATAATTTTCTTTCATTTAGCTTAGATTGCTGACAGCGTATTTCATTAAATTTTGCTCCAGTGCCTACAGGCTTGGATTTTAGGTAAGTTGTTTGTGGTCTGTGCTGGGATTTATATTTTAGCTGGACATATTTCTTTCTAACCTGGAAACTTGCCGTAAAAATAAAGCAGTTGCCAAGAGAAATTAAAGTCTTAAAAGTAGCCTGGAAGACTTTTATTTTGCAAGAGTCTCCTCTCTCTTTCAAAGCATTTTGACTCAACTAAGGAGATTTACTTTTCTCTTGTCCCTAAAAAGAAATACATCTCCTGAAAGAGTGGAGGTGACAGTAAATGTATAATAGATGGTGAATGTACTCACTACACTTCAAAGGAGATCCAACCACCACTGTGAGAGGACACTTTGCTTTTGAAAATAAACAAAGAGAGGCTCCTGCTGCATTTGGATGTGTATATTGCCTGAAGTGCAAAAATGCTACTTAACAAGGGTACAGAATAGATTCAAGCTTCTCCATCAAATGTACTTTTAAAAAATATATTCTAGTTGCTGGACAATTTGATTACTTTTAGAAAAGTTTGATTCAATAGTACATTATCCTATTTAATGTTAGTCTGGTGCTTGCAAAATGTAGCTCAAGATGAAACTGTGTCTCTAAGAGGGAACAGCATTCAGTAAATTAATGACTTGAGGAAGATAGCAATGTATTAGTGAATTAGATTCTGCTTTGACTTATAAAAGGTAATTAGTTTATCTTTGTTTTGGTTTAATTATAGAAACATAACCTAAGTAGACTGCTATGAAATGATAAAATGTGTGAAACTAAAGGACAAATGGGGGAAATCAACATTTTAGATTTAATGTTGTACACTAATGATTTAATTAATGGCAGAACATGTCACATATCAGATGGTTGGCATTGACAGATTATACTGTGGTTAAAACTTCAGGTCATAGTTTACTCTAGACTTGAGAGAGTCATGGGATTCCTTCTAAATCCTGTGACATATTTTTAATGTATTTGTCACTGGTCTTTGTGTTTGAGGATGATACTGTTGAGGGTGTGTGCATATGCAGGTGGGTCCTTTCCACATTGTTGTCATGTGACTAAACTTTTCTGTGGTCAGAGTTTTTTTAGAGTCTATGGTTATAACTGGCATTGATGCTTGGATTCTTGATTGGCACATATGATGGTTCACACTCAATACTGCAAACATCTTATTTTCATATAGTTATGAGCAGTTTATTGCTGTGTACTTCCACACCTACCTTCCCTCATGCCTCCATGCCAGTAATTTGACTGGTATCCATAATGCAGCTGTTTGTGTTTAAATAAAATGTGAAAAGAAAACATGGTCCATACCATGGTGACTTATCTTACCCAACAAACCTTTTCCTTTCAATGCCTGGAAGAAAGCAAAAATCAAATTGTAGCCCACCTCTCGAGAGTGTGTGTTACATAGAAGACAATTCTTTATGGAATAAAGTTAAGTATTAAGAATAAGTTTCATGGTCCCATAGACTGTATCTTCATACCCTTTATACCTTTTGGGTTATCTCATTGGCAGGACAGCATTCCCCACAACACCACGGACACACCACAAATCAACAAGACACATGTGGCTCTAACAGGTAGGACTTGTCTAATTTGAAGAAATCTTCTACCTGAAGGTTGAAATTTTATCATATGCCTACCTAAGTGCTATGGATGCTGTATAGGCTTTTTGGGAAATCTAGAAGGTGGTTGACAGTGCCCAGAGATGGCTAAGGACTGAGAATCTGGCCCCCTTTTTCTCTGTTCCCACAAAGTTTGTGTAATGAGTGTTGTTCCCTTATTCCCTTTGGAAGGTTGGTCTTCCATGACTATATATTGGTTTCCTGACAAGATCTTTATGTACTGGCATGTCTCCTAGTCTCCCTGCCAGGAAGACAGAAAAGGTTCAATGCAGGCAGGAGACTAGGATAAGACAGATAATTGAGGCGACTGAATTTTCATATTGGCTGTGATGCTGATGTTGGACATGTGTCAGATTGGGACACAGATCCTCTGTATGGTATTCTTGGCATCTGTGGTGCCCTCTAGTCTTGATCTGTTTGGGCTGCTTAACAAAGTACCATAGGCTGACAGCTTAAACAATAGAAATTTATTTCTCATAGTTCTGGAGGCTGGGAACTCCAAGATCAAAGTGCCAACAAGGTAAGGTTCCTTCTGGGGCCTGTTCTCTTGGCTTGTAGGTGGCTGCCATGTCACTGTGTGCTCATATGACTTTGTTTTGTGCACATTTGAGGAGAGTTATCTCTTGTTTCTCTTCTTTTAAATTTTTTTTTAGTGTTTATTCATTTTTGAGAGACAGAGAGAGACAGAGCATGAGCGGGGAAGGGGCAGAAAGAGAGGGAGACGCAGAATCCGAAGCAGGCTCCAGGCTCTGAGCTGTCAGCACAGAGCCCGACGCGGGGCTTGAACTCACGAACTGTGAGATCATGACCTAGGCCGAAGTTGGGCGCTCCACCGACTGAGCCACCCACACGCCCCTTGTTTCTCTTCTTGTAAGGACACCAGTCCTATCGTGAGACCCTACCTTTATGACCTCATCTAATTAATTCTCAAAGACTCCATCTGCAAATATGATCACAATCTAGGTCAGGGCTTCAACATTTGAATTTTGGAAGGAAATTATCATTCAGTCTATAGCACCATGGTTTGCTCAGGAAGCCTTTATGAGCAACTGCAAGGACTTAAAAGCTAGGCTCTGCCCTGGGACTAGGTGTCTTAGGTATGGTGGAGATAGAGGAGCAGGAGAGGGATTTGGATTTTTAAAGTGACTCCTGTAGCATGAAAACAGTCATCCCAGATTTATTACACCCTCCTGAAAAATGGCATTAGTCTGGAATACAGAATTTGAAAGAAAATCAGATTCCAATTAAAGAAGAAAAATAACTTATTCTGCCTCCAAAGAACAGAGCACTGTGAACACTTAATGACCTGATGGTTGAGAGAGAGGCTAGTGAAAAGTCTAATTGCTTCCTTTGTCACTCATGTACCTCAACTTTCCCTCTTCTCTGTCCCCTTCTTTTCCCCCCAAAATTGTCTTTTCATGACTCTTCCTCATTTCCCTTTACTGGACAGTCTCCTCTTGTTTCTCCTTGACTTGAATTACATGTTAGTGCTTTCTAGGAAGCAAAGGCTGACTTGGATTCTACAAGCAGATTCTGCTTAGAAACTAGTATTTCTAACGGCTCCTGCATGTTCAGGTGGAGGTGTGGCAGGTTCCTCTGCCTCATCATGTCCCACTGAACTCCTTTCTCAAAACTTCTCCTTCCATATTGGTCATCTCTTTCTCTTTGGTCATCTCTGGGAGAGACTTTCTTTCCATTCTCTCTTTTTAACTCCTCCAGCTAATCGCTCATGAAATCTTATCAATTTTAGATTCTCATAACCCTCTTTCTTCTTGTCAGACAACTGTGTTCTCCGTCTACTGTTTAATCCACCCCCCTTTATTTTTCTTGTCAGAATTAATGTAGTACCTTGCTAGCTGGTCTCCCTTTCTCTGGCCTTGCCAATTTCAATCCGCCTTGCACAATTTTAGTGTGGTTTTCCTAAAATGCACATGTAATTGTGCCTCTCCACCAAAAAAAAAAAAAATCTTTTAGTAGTTTTTTGACTCTCACAGGATAATGTTCAGACTCCCTAGGCTGGCATACCTGGGTCTGCTTTCTGGCTTCATATTGTATCACTTTTATCATCTTTGTTTTCGCCATATTGAACCACTCATATTTTCCCAAAGTGTCATGTTTCACCAAACTCTGTGCCTTTGCATGTGTTGTTCCCTTTGCCTGGAATGCTTCTTTTTCATTTCTTTATCCAGCAAACTCATACTGAGACTTCAAGATCAGGGTCAAACACTACCTCCTTTGGGGACTGTGTCTTCCTTTTTCCCTCATTCTCTGTACTGAAGATAAGTTAACTACACCTACTTTACTTTTTCCCCTGTATTATAGTATTATGTAATCTGAATTTTTTTTGATATTTCCGCAAGACTCTGAGATCATCATTCCCCCCCTCCCCCTCTTTTTTTTTGTTGGGGACTAGCTCAGTACTTGGTACATAGTTGGTGCTAAAATATGTTTATTGAGTGAATGAATAATTAACGAGTGAAATGAAGAAAAGTATTTTTGAATGAACTGCTGATTTATCAAAGATTTCTTGTTTTTATTTCTTATATTTACATGTTTATTGAGTAACTAATTTCTCCATGAACTGGATGACTTTTATCACCTAAAGGTTTAGAAGAAATGGGAGTTACTTTTCCCTCTGAGGCACAAGGGACATTACAAGCTAAGTACATCCTTATAGATTAAAAAAAAATAATAATTGGAGAGTCTAACACGGGTTTTAGTATTTTTCCCCTGGAAATCACAGTTTCATGTATCATTGTCCTATCAGAAAAATGTGCCCTGTTTCTAGATTTGAAAGAATATAAGTGTAACTGTGTAGCTAAGAGTCACTCTCTTCTACTAGTACATTTTCCCCCCTCACTGTGAAAACACCCTAATTATTGTTTCTATTTGTATAATTAGCTTATGCTCTTTGGAATAATCTGAATTATTCCCAGAGGTATACAAAAGATCCTAAGGACTCACTAAAAACCTTCCATCCTGAGACGATCCCAGTAGCTGTTTATTGACATTTTTGTATCCTCTTTAAATACATATCCACACATACGTATTGTTTGACATAGATGAGATTATTTCAGGCATGATCTATTCGGGGGTTGGGGAATATCTTTTTAAACATTCACTCTTTTGTTATTTTACTTCTCTTCTGCATGCCCTTTCATCTGCATCAACCCTTCTTTCCATTCCAGAAAACCCATTATAATCACTTTGTGAATGAGGCCCTGCTAGAAGACAGGCAGGCATGAATGAATGCATGAATGAAGGAATGAAGTCATTTTTTCATGAAAAAATATTCCAGAAATTTCTCCTAGTTTCCTGTTATAGATCCAGTTCCTTTTATTTATTTCTAAGGAATTTGTTGTGTTTTTGTTTATTTGTTTAGACTTTGTGATTTCAGCAGGCCACTTGGACTGAGTGTACTTTGAATATCATTGGATAAGCGGCCATTACATTTCATAAACTATTGCTTCAATTTCTGTCAGATAAATTTCAAGGAGAGGTACTGATGTATAAAAGAGTATATGGATTTTTACTTACATAGAGCAAAGTTGATCTGTAGAAGTTTACTTTTCCCATTTCTACTTACAATGAAAGAGAGCATTTTTGGAGAACCTCACTTCAACATTCTCCCAACTGGAGCTGCTTTCACTTTCTTTAATTTTTTGCTAGTCTGGTAGACCTAAAATGGTACCTTATACATTTTAAAATTTGCATTTCTCTGATTATTAGGTGTGCTAACCATATGTTTACATGCATTTGGTAAATGTGTTCTGCAAATTACCTGTTGGTAGCTCTTACCTTCTCCTCTTCTAAAAAACTTGTAATTTTGAAATAATTTTAGATTTATAAAAGATCATCTGCATAACTTCACTGGTGATACTAGACCTTGATTATTTGCTTAAGGTGGTATCTGCCAGATTTCTTTATTGAAAATTACTATTTTTCCCTTTGAAATTAATAAATATTTCACAGAAAGGTACTTTGAGCCTATGCAAATATCCTTTCTTCTGAAACTTTTGCTTACTAATTTTAGCATTCATCTGTGGATCTCACTTTCAGTAATTATTACTGTGTTGGTCTAATACTGATTTTCTATGTCCCTTATGCCTTCTACATTTATTAATTAAAATTCTTCTGTAAGGAGAAGATATCACTTCTTTCCTATTTACTTACTTATTCCATAATTTATTTATATCATTATATCCTTATGGAAATTTAGTTTCTTCTTTGGATTATATCCCATAGTAACATTATTTTCTTGCATAAATTATTACAGATTTGGCCATTGGGAGCTCTGTCCATGTCCCTCTGCTGGAAGAACTTCTTTAGATAATTCTTAAAGAGTAGATCTGCTGGCAATAAATTCCTACTGTGTTTGCTTGTCTGAGAACATCTTTATTTTTCCTCACTTTTGGAAAGGCATTTTTCACACTCACTTCTCTCACACCCCACTCTTTCCTTTTCCCCTGGCAACTACTAATCTGTTCTCCATTTGCACTACATTGTTATTTTAAAAATGTTCTATAAATGGAATCAGTAAGTAATCCTTTGGGATTGCTTTAATCACTTGCTAAAATTCTCTGGAAATTGATCTAGGCTGTTGTGTATTTCACAACATGGTATGAATATATCGTAGATTGTTTAACCACTCACCTATTGAAGGACATCTGGGTTGTTTGATGATTTTGGCTCTTATAAGCAAAGGTTCTATGAACATTTGTATATAGGCTTTTTTTGTGAATATAAGTCCTTCATTTCTTTGGATAAACAACTAGGAATTGCAGTTGCTATGCTATGTGGTGTAAGAAATTGCCCAACTGTTTTCCAGAGTGGCTGTATCATCTTATATTTCCATCAGCATTGTGTGAGTGATCCAGTTTCTTGGCATCCTCACCAGCATTTGGCGCTGTTACTATTTTTTATTTGAGCCATTCTGATGGATGTAATATATCATTGTGGTTTGAGTCTTTGTTTTCCTCATGGTTCATGATATTAAGCCTCTTTCCATATGCTTATTTTCCATCTGTGTATCTTCTTCAGGTAAAATGTCTCTTATGTCTTTGCTTGCTTTCTAACTGTATTGTTTTATTACTATAGAGTTTTGAGAGATTTTAATATATGCTAGATACTAGTTTTTTGTTGGAAGTCTGGTTTGCAAATGTTTTCTCCCTGCTTGTAGCTTATCTTTTCGTCCTTTTCACAGGATCTTTCACCTTGCAAAAGTATTTAATTGTGATGAATTCTCGCTTGTCACTTTTTCCTTTTGTGGATTGTGTTTTTGGTGTCAAATCTATATTATTTTTTCTTTGAAGTCCCCTATACCTTCAAATTACTTGGATATATTTTAGAATTCCATTTAATTTAACTATTGCATTTTTAACTATACTTTTTGTATTTTTAGTGGTTCTCTAGAGATAAAACTGCTGCCATGTCCTTTATTTCAACAGTTTACTTAGAATTAATATTTTAATATTGCTCATAAGCTGTAAAATATTTTCTATTTTGACTTAACATTCTTTGTCATCTTTCATTTTAGAGTTGTCAAAGATATTACATCTACATAGAGTAAGAAACCCATAAGCAAATATAATTTTGCTTTAAAGTCTTATGCATTTTAGAGAAATTAAGAGAAAAACAATCTTATATTAACAAATGTATTTATCATTTTAAATGTTCCTTCTGATTGTCACTTTAGTATTATTTTTCTTTAGTTTGAGGAAATTCTTTAATTTTTAAAATTTATTTATTTATTTATTTGAGAGAGAGAGAGAGAGAGACAGAGACAGAGACAGAGAGAGAGAGACAGAGCATGAGCAGGGGAGGGACAGAGAGAGAGGGAGGCACAGAATCTGAACCAGGCTCCAGGCTCTGAGCTGTCAGCACAGAGCCCGACATGGGGCTCGAACTCAAAAACCAGGAGATCATGACCGAACTGAAGTCAGACGCTCAACCCAGGAGCCCCAGTTTGAGGAAATTCTTTTAGCACTTTGTGTAGTGTAGGTTTACTGGCAAAAAATTTGCTTAGTTTCATTCATCTGAAACAATCTTTATTTTGCCTTCATTCTTTGAAAACTATTTTTACTGCCTATAGAATTCTAAGTTGACCTCTTATTATTATTTTTTTTCACTCAGTACTTAAAAAAAATTTTTTTAACGTTTGTTTATTATTGAGAGGCAGAGAGATACAGAGTGTGAGCAGGGGAGGGGTAGAGAGAGGGGGAGACATAGAATCTGAAGTAGGCTCCAGGCTCTGAGCTGTCAGCACAGGGCTCAAACTCACAAACTGTGAGATCATGACCTGAGCCCAAGTCGGTTGCTTAACCAACTGAGCACCCCTCATTCAGTACTTTAAAGATGTACTTCCAGTCCTCTGGTTTCTGTGATTTCTGATTTGCTCTTCTCCTTCTATCATGTCTTTTATTTCTGACTGGCTTTAAGAATTTCTCATTATTTTGGGAGCGCCTTGGTGCATCAGTCCTTACGCGTCTGACTCTTGATTTTGGCTCAGGTCATGATCTCCCGATTTGTGAGTTTGAGCTCCATGTCGGGCTCTGCGGTGACAGTGTGGAGCCTGCCTGGGATATTCTCTCTCTCTCTCTGTCTCTCTCTCCTTCTCTTTCTGCCCTTCCCCAACTTGGGTGTGTGCTCTCTTTCTCTCAAAAACAAACATTTTTTAAAAAAGATTAAAAAAAGAATTTCTCATTATTTTTGATTATCAACAGTTTGAATAAGACTTTCTTAGATGTGGTTTTCTTTATCTATATCCTGTTTGGAATTTGGTGGGCTTGCTAAATCTGTAAATTTATATATTTCATCAAATGCGGATAGTTTGCAGCCATTATTTTTTAAAGTATTCTTTCTATCTATTTCTACTTCTCCATCAGCAGTTTCAGTAACAGGTATGATAAGAACTTTCCATATTGTCTAACATTTTTCTGAGTCTCTGTTAATTTTTTAAACATTTTCGCTACATATTGGATATTTTCTATTAATGTATTTTCAAGTTCACTGACTGTTTCCACAGTTCTTCAGGGTAACTTTTTTCAAAGATTGTACTTTTCACTTCCAATCCTACATTTGTTTCTTTTTAATATTTTGTTTCCATGTTGAGACTTCTTGGTCTTTCACTCATTATGAGAACATTTTGTTTTACCCACTGATTGTGGTTATAGGAGCTATTCTAAAAGTGTTTGAGGCTTATTCCAACTACTGGGGTATCTTGGATTGGATTTTTAACTATCTTTTCCCTTAAGAGTGGTTGACATTTTCCTTTCTCTTTGTATGTTGACTAATTTTGGTCTGGTTCTTGAATACTATAAATCATATGTTTTTGAGACTCTGTGAAGAATGTTACTGTTTTTATGTAAGCAGGCCATTAGCTTGATTAGTCTCAAACTGAAAACTCTTTTGGATAGATCAGGTAATGGTTAAAAGCCTAGATTCTAGTTCAGATTGCTTTTGGTCTATACTGTGCATAAATAATTTAACAGACAAAGACTATAGCAGAGTTTATACATTGTATTTGGCTTTTGCATTCTTTAGTGTTCTCCTATCTAGGATTAACCTCTTGCTGGTGATACTGGCAGCTTCAGACACCTCACTCAGCTTTCTTTTTTTTTTTTTTTTTTGTTTATTGGTTTGTTTTTTATTTTTAAATTTTTATTTATTTTATTTTTCATTTTTAAAAATTTATATCCAAATTAGTTAGCATGTAGTGCAACAAAGATTTCAGGAGTAGATTCCTTAATGCCCCTTACCCATGTAGCCCATTCCCCCTCCCACAAACCCTTCAGCAACCCTCAGTTTGTTCTCCATATTTATGAGTCTCTTCTGTTTTGTCCCCCTCCCTGTTTTTATATTATTTTTGTTTGCCTTCCCTTATGTTCATCTTTTTGTCTCTTAAAGTCCTCATATAAGTGAAGTCATGTGATTTTTGTCTTTCTCTAATTTCACTTAGCATAATAGCCTCCAGTTCCATCCACGTAGTTGCAAATGGCAAGATTTCATTCTTTTTGATTGCCGAGTAATACTCCATTGTATATATATACCACATTTTCTTTATTCATTCATCCATCGATGGACATTTGGGCTCTTTCCATACTTTGGCTATTGTTGATAGTGCTGCTATAAACATGGGGGTGCATGTGTCCCTTCGAAACAGCATACCTGTATCCCGTGGATAAATGCCTAGTAGTGCAATTGCTGGGTCATAGGGTAATTCTATTTTTAGTTTTTTTGAGGAACCTCCATACTGTTTTCCAGAGTGACTGCACCAGCTTACATTGCCACCAACAATGCAAAAGAGATCCTCTTTTCTCTGCATCATCGCCAACATCTGTTGTTGCCTGAGTTGTTAATGTTAGCCATTCTGATAGGTGTAAGGCGGTATCTCATTGTGGTTTTGATTTGTATTTCCCTGATGATGTGTGATGTTGAGCATTTTTTCATGTGTCAGTTGGCCATCTGGATGTCTTCTTTGGAAAAGTGTCTATTCATGTCTTTTGCCGATTTCTTCACTGGATTATTTGTTTTTTTGGGTGTTAAGTCAGATAAGTTCTTTATAGATTTTGGATACTAACCCTTTATCTGATATGTGGTTTGCAAATGTCTTCTCCCATTCTGTCAGTTGACTTTTAGTTTTGCTGATTGTTTCCTTCACTGTGCAGAAGCTTTTTATTTTGATAAGGTCCCAGTAGTTCATTTTTGCTTTTGTTTCCCTTGCCTCTGGAGATGTGTTGAGTAAGAGGTTGCTGTGGACAAGATCAAAGACATTTTTGCCTGCTTTCTCCTCGAGGATTTTAATGGCTTCCTGTAGTACATTGAAGTCTTTTATACATTTGGAGTTTATTTTTATGTATGGTGTAAGAAAGTGGTCCAGGTTCATTCTTCTGCATGTTGCTGTCCAGTGTTCCTAGCACCACTTGCTGAAGAGACTGTCTTTATTCCATTGGATGTTCTTTCCTGCTTTGTCAAAGATTAGTTGGCCATTCATTTGTGGGTCCATTTCTGGGTTCTCTATTATGTTCCATTAATCTGAGTGTCTGTTCTTGTGCCAGTACCATACTGTCTTGATGATTACAGCTTTATAGTATAGCTTGAAGTCTGGGATTGTGATGCCTCCTGCTTTGGTTTTCTTTTTCCAAGATTGCTTTGGCTATTCAGGGTCTTTTGTGGTTCCAGACAAATTTTACGATTATTTGTTCTAGCTCTGTGAAGAATTCTGGTGTTACTTTGATAAGGATTGCATTGAATATGTATATTGCTTTGGGTAGTATCGACATTTTAACAATATTTGTTCTTCCTATCCAGGAGCATGGAAACTTTTTCTATTTTTTTGTGTCTTCTTCAATGTCTTTCATAAGCTTTCTATAGTTTTCAGTGTATAGATTTTTCACTTCTTTGGTTAGATTTATTCCTAGGTATTTTATGTTTTTTTGTGCAACTGTAAATGGGATCGATTCCTTGATTTCTCTTTCTGTCGCTTCGTTGTTGGTGTATAGGAATGCAGCCGACTTCTGTGCATTGATTTTATATCCTGGAACTTTGCTGAATTCATGAATCAATTCTAGCAGTGTTTTTGTGGACTCTTTTGGGTTTTCCATATAGAGTATCATGTCATGTGCTAAGAGTGAAAGTTTGACCTCCTCCTGGCCGATTTGAATGCCTTTTATTTCTTTGTGTTGTCTGATTGCAGAGGCTAAGACTTCCAATACTATGTTGAATAACAGTGGTGAGAGTGGACATCCCTGCCTTTTTCCTGACCTTAGGGGGAAAGCTCTCAGTTTTTCCCCATTGAGGATGATAGTGTTGGGTCATCCATATATGGCTTTTATGATCTTGAGGTATGCTCCTTCTAGCCCTACTTCTTGAGGGTTTTTATCAAGAAAGGATGCTGTATTTTGTCAAATGCTTTCTCTGCATCTATTGAGAGGATCATATGGTTCTTGTCATTTCTTTCATTGATGTGATGAGTCACATTAATTGTTTTGCAGATATTGAACTAGCCCTGCATGCCAGGTATAAATCCCGCTTGGTCGTGGTGAATAATTTTTTTAATGTATTGTTGGATCTGGTTGGCTAATATCTTGTTGAGGATTTTTGTATCCATGTTCATCAGGGAAACTCACTCAGCTTTCTCAGGCCAGAATCTTTCCCAAGAGGTTTAGTTCCTCTCTATCTTCTATCAGAAGATAGATATCTTCTATCTTCTATCCTCTCTATCAGACTTTCCCAAAGAGGTTTAGTTCCTCTCTATCATGCCACAACTACAGTTATCCTCAGAGCGAAGTCCCATAAATGGGAAATTCATCCAGGAGCTGCCATTTCTTCCAGGTTTTGAATCCTTTCCAAAGTCCACTTGACTTTATTCACTCTCCAGAGCTCTCAGGTAATTGCCTGATATATTTTCCCCTTTTTGTTTATAGTTATGAATAGGAGGATCATTCTGCTAGGGTCTTACTTCCTCATACCATTAGTGTATTTAAATTAAAGCTACATTTAGTGTCTTTTAAGAAATGGTATTGATTTGCTAACTTGTGATGGTGTAACCTGGATGGATTTAATTGTTCCTGGTTTTTGAGCTCAAGGGTTTTTTCTTTAAAATTTTCCAGGTAATTCAAAAGTTACCTGGGATAAAGATGTGCTAGCTAGTGGTTAACAGCTCAGACTCTAGACTCAAGCACGCTGGGTTAAATCCTTGCTCCACAATATTTTAAACTATTCATCTTGGGGAAGTTGTTTCATCTCTGCCAGCCTCAGCTTTTACCACATATGAAATGAGGATAAAATCAGTAGCCACCTCATAGAGTTGTTGATTGAATTATATAAAGCACTCAAATTATGTATGGCACCTATGAATGAACATTTGCTTTTTGTTATTACTATACCCTTGTACCACTCCAAATCATCTACTATTTCAGAATATGAAGCAACACTGTCTTGACTGAGAGTCCAAAGGAAAAAGATACATGATGTTTGGATAGTGACTGGAGGAGAAAAGTCACTGCTTATAGTTGTAGGGATGCAGTGGAAACGGGCCAAAGGATGCTCCCCAGTGCTGGGTTCCAGGGTACATAAAGGTACCAGATTCAGGAATTTTGGGAGAAACAAAGGTGGTGTTAGGAGTGAGGGTAGACAGTGAAAGGAAAGCATACTCCATTTCAGTTTTGCTAAGGTCTGAAACTATCAAGAAGAAAGTGGCTGGCTGGTACAACTGCATAAATGCAACCTCTTCTTTCAGCCAAGAGAATGGTTTTCTTTCTTTGGCTGGGATGTAGTCCTGCGGGAAGACGGAAAGAGGATTAAGAAACTTGAAGGACTGAACTGAGGCTCTCATTGCTCTTTACCCTGCAGGTCGATGACACTGACACTCATAGAGTTGTCACCAATTCCCTAAGGTGATCTGTTCAGGGAAGTTCAAAGCCAAAATTGTTTTTGGAGAGGCCAGTAGATTACTGGCCCCATTTGAGACAAAGCACTGTTTTGAGCAGAACTGTTTCAAGATACACCCGACAGGAAGTAGTGCAATCCTCCTCAGGTTCACATTCCTTTTTACTGCACAGCGTCATCTGCCCTTAATAATATCTAGCATTTATTGAGCAATTGAGCATTTTCCAGGTGCCAGGCACTATATGTAGTCCTTCACATGTCTTATCATATTTAATTCTTATAATCCTTCTCTCACATCATCCTGAGAATTAATTACATAAAACCTAGCTTTTATAAATAATTTCCAAAATCCCAGATTCCCAAATTCAACTAATCCCTGCAACTATTTTGTTCCATTTTCCCAAGGCAGCCTCTGGGTTTTTTTCCAAATTCAAAAGGAACCTTTATTTTTTTCTCTGACAGCTTTAGCACGCTAATGATACAGTGAAAATTGATTAAAACCCAAGGACTCCAGTGAGTAAGGCCAAGGAAGAAGCAGGAGCCTCAAGATGCTCACCCCAAATTTCATCTCATAATTTTTCCCTACATTACATTAATATGTTTCTCAATACTGAAGAGTGTGAGAGAGAGAGAGCAGGAGAGAGAATGATAAGGTAGCTTGTAGACTATGTCACTCAAGGTAAAAGAACATGACGTTGGTAGGAACAGGAACTTGGCTGGCTTCCTTGATAAAGACCTATTATTTCCATTTGTGAAGGTTACACACAAGAGAACATCTCAGGAATGTTTTTCTCATTGTGTGTTTTTTCTTTTATGCTTAACAACTCTACATGTACAAAATCCATTTAGCAAAATGCTACCTTGGGTTTCAGAATTTGTAATACTGAAAAGCAACAATTAAGATCTCCTGTGACTCATAAAATATGCAATAAGGGGTTTTGAGTAAGATGGAAAAATAGGAGGAGAAATTCGTGCTCTTCTCAAGGAAACATTGCTGACATATTTAGTAATAATGAAATATAATACCTCCTTGGGGCAAAAGTAAAATCCATTGTGAAGTGAAAGAATAGATCCATTTCATTTGTTTAGGTTTCTTTGTTCATTTTGTGTTTCTTATTAAATCCGTTCAAGGTTATGACCAGTGTTACTAATGTCTAAATGGTTGAGGGGAGACATGGTACAGAGAATTGACTTTCTAGACAGATTTTGGAAGGGAAGGTGAGATATTTATGCAAAAAGTGACTTCTACCCCTTTGCTGTAAGAATATAATTTTGTTTCATGTTTAAAAAAGTCAGCAGGAAAACAACTTCCTTTTATATCATCTGTATTCTCCTAGATATGCATAAATTTAAGGGTACAATTCTGTCTCTGGCCTTAATGGTTCAACATTATATAATTGCCACATTTCTGGCCTTTTCTCAGGAAACATGTCACAACACAACCCTCTAATGTTGACCGTTTCATGGTGTCCTCTCTTTTTATTGATAGGATTGTTGGTGAGATACAGGATCCCAGTTAAATTTGGTTTCAGATTAACTACACGTAATTTTTTATTATAGGTACAACTATGTCTCCTGCAATTGGTGAGTGATGCCAAAAATTTATTTGCTGTTTATTTGAAATTTAAATGTGACTGGGCATCATGTATTGTCATTCACTAAATCTGGCTACCTGAATTTTTGGTTATTCTTGTGCAGAGAGTGATGGTAAGACAAGGCTGGAGTTTCTTCTGAAGTTAAGCTCCATAGGGAAGGCTTTAGATTTGAAGAAACCAGACCATTTCAATTGGCCTTGAAATGATGCAATTTTAATGGTGCTTCTGAAAACCCCTAAAGTAAATTTAAAAAATGCCGTGTGTAGGACACAGTAGAGTTGGAAGTGAATGATGATGACACTATGTAGTCAGTGCTGGTTGGGTTAAGGTAGAGTGGGAGGGAGAAAAAAAGCACGTTATTTCAAATTTATTTTCCTGGATAAAGATAATAATAATTATAGTATTAGAAGGTATCCCTCAACAGCCACACAGTATTATTGCATGTTCCCACAGAAAAGCTGCTCTGGTTTGGGGTATTTTAATGTGCTTGGAAGTTATTGTTTATCATTCGATGTTTGGGAAGTTTCCTGTTCACTCTAAATCCCGTCCACATGTTGATGGGCTAAAGTACTTGTGGGTTACACTTATTCTCAGTTTAAAATTTTTATTGGCTTTTGGGAGAAAATAGATGTTACAATTTTCAGAAAATAGTAGGTACAGAATACTAAACTATCTAAGAGATGTATGTATGGAAAATACGGAGACAGAGCCTCTGAAAGACAGAGCAAATGGAGGATACCCAGAAGTATACTCACAGAACTGCAGACTCACTTTCACAAACTCCACAGAGAGAATTAGAACAGAAAAATAGCAACAGCTCATGGTTATATGCCCTCATTTAATTTGCATCCTTTTGAAAAAATGTCAGGCAGGAATCATGTTACTCTAATTTGATGTTTGGGATAACTGGTGTTGACTGGTCAAGTGAATTTCCCCCAAATGTTACTAACTTAGAGACTAAGCCTTGAACTGTGGTTCTTAAGCTCTTTTAGGATATAGAACTTATAAAAATTATTTGAAAGCTATAGATCTTTTTCCTGTAGGGTGAGGGATAATTTTAAATAAATTGGCAACATTCTGCAGTTCATTTCAGGGAATTCTCAGACCTCTAAAGCCTTTGGAATTTGTGTTAAGGACCTTTCCTCATCTGATGGTCATGTTTCAAACTCTTGACTCTTTGTCAAGCTTTAGGAGGTGATAGTTTCAGAACCCAGCAAAGTGCTATTAAAAGTAAAATATGGACAGGGGATTAAATTCAGGTATTGTGTGTAGGTGTTTGAAGGCCATTTGCAAAATGAATTAGGAACAGCATCCTAGCAATGACTAACATGGGTAAACTCTTAATCTATAATGTCTGGAGTATAAATCTGGGGTAAGAACTGAAAACCTCCATGTTGTGATGTGTTGGTGTTGGGGCTCCTGAATGTAGAGTGGTGGTCCAGTAGTAGTTTTTGGCAAAGCTTTTACCAGTCTACAGTGAATTGGCAAAAAAAATAAAGACAAGTGAATTCTTCATAAAAATAACTGTACTCTAAAGTTATATCCTTGAATTTTTTCCTTTCTGGAAATAAGTAAGTAAGTAAGTAAGTAAATAAATAAATAAATATTTTAATGACATGGTCATGTTGCAAAGCAAGGCAGAGGCAGGAATGAAAAACACTGGTGCCAGATTCATAGCCTGGTTCCATCACTTACTAAATGGTCACACAGGACAAAGTATTAACCTCTTTTAACTTGAGGTTCCTTATATGTGAAATAGAAATGACAACTGTGCCCACCTTAATGACTATTGTGCTGATAAAATAAGTTAGTGTATTTAAAACACTTAGAAAGTCAATTTGACAATAAATTTCATGTATTGAAAAAAAAAACATTTAGAACGTGTCTTGAACGTGTTAAGTCTTCTGTAACAGCTAGCTGATAATTACATTGCTTGATTATATATGTATAATTTATATATCATAAAAAGATATATAAGTATTCTTTAATGGCAGAATTATTTGGAAATCTTAGGTCGATCCCCCAAATTCTCTTAAATCCAAATATCTGAGAATCATTGTTTTAGTATACAAAAATAATAAAAGGTAAGAAAAAAAAGGAGAGAAGCATGGTGAGAAGGAAAAATTTGTTCTGACACCCCAAATCTCCTACCCCTTAACCTCCTGCCACCCCTTCTCAAGAAACAACCTCTCTGCCTAGAAGAGGGCAACAGGGACAGGAACAGGTAATTTCAGTTGCATTGGACTTCAGGTTTTGTTTACCTGGTGTTAATTTTTTGTCTCCCCTATTGGGATGCTGGCTTTATGAGAAAAACAGTCTAGTCTGTTTTGCTTGCTGTTTTGTGCCCAACATTTAGAGCAGTGCATGGGACAGAGTACATACCCAAATTTGATGAATAATGAATGTAAAGTTAAATTAAATGCCCATAGCATGGGTTTGTGTTAATCATGTAGGCTCTCTATCCTCCCGTGGCACTAAGTGTCCCCAAGGGGCCTGCTGGATTAGGGTCTGGTCTCTGCTAAAGCCAGTCCAAAAGCCATCAATGGGTGTGTGCAGTTGGAACCTTCCCTGTAGCCTGGATGCAACACGGGGCAAAGAACAGTTCCATTTAGTATCTCTCCCTCCCCACTCCTCTCTCAGTAGGAATTCAGCTTTCAGGGTGACCTAACCCAATAACTCACCAGCCACAGGTAACTGGTTACAATTGTTTTTTAAAGTCAGGTAGCTACCAACTGAATATAAAAACATATTTGTCTTTATTCAAGTGGATAGAAGAGCTTCACCTTGGATGAATACATAATGGTGAGATGGGAGACACAGCTATTAGTTGTGTTTTAAAATAGCTGTGTTTATGAAAAAGAATAATACCATGCCCATTTCAAGGACTAAACTGCTTTTTGGTAAGTGTTTTGGGTGTGTGGAGGTTATATTTCTTTTATTGTCATGAAGTAAAATACATTTATGTCTTAAGATGTTCTGTGAGGCAACAGACGATATCCAAACACTATTAACCAAACAAGTGTGATGAGTAGCAGGTGTCATCAGAGTTGAAGAGCAAAGCACGTAAGCTGAGTGCATCCCATAGGACCCACATCTATGAGTTCTTCACACTAATGGAGTTTGTGTCTCTTGCCTATTCTTACCTGACTCAAACTGATTTAAAGAGTCAAAGCCAATGTTCAAATAAACAACTACTAAAAACACTAGGGAGGAAAGATATTACCTATATCTTAATCCCAAACCAACAAAATGCTATTTCTCACCCATAAAATCTATTAATCAGAGCCCACAGCTATTAGCTTATATCTCTACTACTTACATATAGGGATAGGAGGATAAGATATAGATAAAGGAGAGGAAATAGAAAATATTTACTTTACCTTTAATAGGCAGCAGGCATACATTGTAGTAATACATTTGTAAACAGTATTGTTCTTTTTCCTACAAAAGTGACAGATTTCAAAGTGTCATTGACATTTGCAAAAACCCTTATTTGTAAGCCCTTCTCTGCTAGCATTCAGTCATAAGAGCTTTAGGTCAATGGCTAGAGAATAAAAAGTTGAAAATCAAAACTCATAACTGAATACTGAAGGAAAAGCATATGTAAACAGGTTAAGAGAGAGATCCTAAGGTTTCTTTGGAGGTATTCTAGTCAACATTCATTTTATAGGTGACTGAGGTCGATCACCAAGAAGAGGGAGAAGAGAAATCTATATGCTTAGGGTGCAGGATAGAAAAGCCAAGCAACTTTCTCTTTTCCTTCAGCATGTGGTTTCTCCCATTGAAGTTAAGTCATGTACTGAGTACAGAGGTGTTTTGTTCTCTCTGAAGCTTTTATCTGTATTATTCATACAGATTGGGATTTCTGAACTATTTTCTACTACATATAATTTATTTATATATTAATGGATGCTATTCAAAAAATAGCATCAGTTTTAAATAAGTGCACTGAGCCTATATTCTCCTAAATTGAAGTATATTCAGCTCATAGCAAGAGTTTTTGGAATTTTTATTAAAGTGCATTGTGCTATCTAAGGTGTAGAGAGTGAGTCCTAAAGTTTTTTGATCACAGCCTCCCCATCATCTTTTTTGAGATTCTTTTCATGGGATGTGATTTTCACAGAATACTCTGTGGGGCATGCTGGGATAGATAGATTTGGGAAATAATCATCTGGAGCTCATTGTCTTCTTTGTCAGACTCCGTTTATCTCATCCAAGAGTCCAGCCAGCAACACAGAATTCCTCCAAACCCTCCTCCAGTGTTGACGAATCTTCCTGGTGCCAAAGAAAGGTGCCCTGCAGGGAAGGTTGTATTTGTGTTACTGGAGATGCCTGTCTCTCAGCTCATCTGCTATAGATGGATTTGGTTGTAAAAGCCAAACTTCTCAGCAATACTCGCACTTTCACTAATCACCTAACTAATTATAGGGAAGAGGGAGACACTGGGAAGCATGAACATTGCTAATAAATTACAAAATCATTTAAGAGGATTTTAAATCTCAGAAAGAAGATGGCAAGTGGTGAACATTACAAAGATGTTCCAGTTACTAACGTTTTGGTAGGAACATGACATACAAGGCATTTCTTCATCTTCTTATTCAGGCTAGTATTTACTGAGCATCTACTATGTGACAAGCCATATGCTAGGGGCATTCAAGGGTGGTATCTCAGTCCCTATGAAAGTCCTGGGAGGTAGGACTTATGATCTCTACCCCACATTTTTTTGTGGAGCCATCTGAAGCTTAGAGAAGATAATATCCCAGTCATGGAGTTTATAAATAGCAGAGATGGTAACAACACACAGCTCTTCTGTTTCCAAACCAACATCTTCCAGCCTTCCTACTACACTCTGACCAAATTCAGTTGGCCCTTGTTGGCAGTTCTTGGTAGAAGAAGAGACCCCAGAGTGGCACAAGGAAAATGGCTGCTTTAAAAAAAAGTAAATGAATTGATTCACTGAACAACTCTTTGCCCTCTGTAGGGGTAGGAAGTTCTGATTTCTAGTATTCCATTGTATAAATGGACCATAATTCATTTAGCTATTCACTTCTTGATGAAGGTTTTTGTTTATAATAAATAAGGTTGCTGTAAGCATTTATGTACAAACCTTTTAAAGAAACTGTCAAATTGTTCATCAAAGTGATTGTACTTTTTCTATTCCCACCAGAAGTGTATGAAAGTTGAAGTTGTGTTCAAGGGATGGGGCAAGGGTCAGGATTCCAGCATAGAGGCAGGGGCTTGTTGTGGTTTGATATCCTAAGAGTGCCAAAGGAGGGAGCCCCAGGCTTTCATATCGGCTTGCCTAGGTGTGGAGCAGAAGAGAATAGGGATGTTGGTGAGGGTTAAAGTTATCAGTCAAATATCAATATAGAGTCAGACTCTTATTAAAATTTACCCTTGATGTTTGACTGATGGCTGAATCATGCCACATTTCATTTAATTGAATTTGAACTTAAGTAAGCCAGGAAGGTGTACTATGAGTCCTGCAACCTGAAGCCTGTAAGGAAGATGGAAATTTCACTGAATGTCTTATTCAAGAGCCTAGCACTGTGTATCCTGAGAAGTAAAATGAATGCTTTGGTCACTATAAGTCATCTTTGGAACTCACTTATTAAGTGATGCCTTAATAAATATAGAGACATGTGTGGCCTTGATTTATATTTTGGTATCTGTGAGGCAGGAGATTCTCAGAGGTTTGGTTTTGTTTTGTCTTATCCCAAGGGTGAATCATTGACCATTGGCAAGACCAGACATTCAGACCATTAGCAATGACTCAAAAGTTTGTAAAAATGTATAGAATGGATCAATTGTTGGCCATTGCATTCAGTGCTGAGATAACTGTGTAAAGTTTGGCCAATTTTTCTTATTCTTGGGTCCCTTTATTAGGGATGTCATTTATAAAGGATAAATATCAGCAACATTCCACCGAGCTCCATCATGTTGATGGTGATGATGATACCTGTAAAGTGTGTGAACTTTAGTTACTTTTACTCAGTTTACTCTAAGGGGCTTCCCAGGTAATTAAGAGGTCTGGGATAAGAGAGATCTCATCCAGAACCATGTCATATGGCAAGGGAACTAAGACAGAGAGGCCCAGATTTGGCTCCATCTTGTAGCAAAGAAGCCTCAGTTGCTGCACCAAGTTTGCAGGATACTGCTTCCATGATCCAAGCATAATAGGTAGTTGGGTACAGAAGATCACAGACATAGGGCCTCTTTGTCCAAGAAAGTCCAGTATGTGGCTAGTAATTGCTGCTCTAATGGCATATAGCATGAGGCTGAGATGGTCATTTTCTTGCATTATGAAAGGCCCATGACCAGTTTATGGCCATTGTGGGTGGTGCAGAGACTCCAAAAGGTGTAAGAAGAGACAGCTAAAGACTTTACAGTGGAAGAGTCTTTGGAGGGCACTAAGAGGATGCCTGTTGTATTCAATTTGGACAGATTTTAGCGTCCTTTTTTGCAGGGGTCCCATTCAAGGTGGGTCAATTTACAAGTAACAACAAGAAATTGGCTCAGGTAGAATTTGTAAAGAAGGAATATGTTGACTCCAGAATCCAAAACAAAGGCCTAAAAGACTTGGGTATTAGTTTAACATTGTGAGTACTGAAAGGGTCAATAACTGTCTCTTGACAATTGAAGGAGGAAACGACCCTTGTTTTACCAAATGACTTTCAGGAATTTCACCAAGGTAGCAGGGCCTTGTGTCATGTGTAGGGCAATAGCCCATTCCCTTTTGTGAGCTTTTTTGTGAATTTTTTCCTGAATGAATTTCGTCAGGGGAGGAGGTCATCAATATAATGTCATACCTGTGCTCCTGGAGAAAGATGGATGTGGTTAAGACTTGGTGTGCAAAAACTGTGAGTGATGGTAAGGCTGCTAAGATGTCTCTTGGATAGCCAGGAAAAAACATCTTATGCTTCTTCAAAGGTGAAGGCAAACCATGCCTGGGAGGCTGTTGAAATAGGCACTGATAGACAATAGCAAAATCTATAATAGCAAAAGATTTCTGATTGGATGGAATCAGCAATTTCAGTAATATTGAGTATGGAGGTATTAATGGGTGGGACTAAGGTATTAAAGTGGTAATCTACTGTTTATTCTTTTGAGGTTTAACAATGGACCAAATTGGACTGCTAAAGGAAGAAGCAGTGGGCATTATCATTCCTTCTCTAAATGGATCTTGCATAATAGATTCCAATTCTTGAAGGCCCTGTTTTAATTTAGATTGGGCCATACTAATTATTTTAACTGGGAGAGATGGTCCATAGGGTCTCATTGTATCAAGCCAATTTGTAAGTGCCTAAGACTTAATTTAAGTTTATTATTCATTGAGTCAGAGTGTCCGTGCACACTATGGGATATAAGAGGGTAATAGGTGATGTGACCATGGGAAATTTAGGCCAAGAAATAGTTCTGATGGTTATGGGGAGGCATCTCACCCTATTTTATGTTTAGGAAGGCCCCTAAGATTGTAGCAGATACTTTGATTAAATTTAGTGGGATGCCAAAGTCTAAGTGTAATTTGAGCCCCAGTATTGATTAAGGCCATGAACGTTTGCCAATTGGTGCATTTAATCAGCTGTTAGAGTTAATTCTGAGTCTGTGTTGTAGAGGCACAGAGCCAATGGTACTCTTTTGTCTTTTGTTGCCTTCTTTTAGTGAATTTCATATTTCGAATTGGATCAAGTTGTGGACCTTTGTTTCAGTTTTTTTGTTGTTATTGTTTCCTGCCTTTGTATCCAGGTTTCTTCTTTGTTTTTTCTTTTCCCCCGCCCACTGGATATACTTATGTGGTGTTGGGGGGGGAGGGGTACCCAATTCATATTCATACATTTCTTCCCCCAGAGAACCTCAAATCAGTGTCATCTGGGTTAGAGAACTCCTTCATGACCGTGGTTGATTTATAGGGTTTAAGGACTACCAGCTTATGTAGGGTGTTTAATTCACCCTTGTGCTATGCCTCAGGCATGTCATGGGTAATTTTTTCCTATAATTCTGAGGATCAGCGTCTTTGTTGCAACAAAGGCATAGGCAGCAGTAGCAATAGAGGTGTTTAAAAAATTAAATTTTGCCAGTAAATAAATTTAAATAGAGATTTATATTCCTTGTCAACCCCCAAATATTTTTTTTCTCAAGTATTTTCTTTCTTTTTTTTAATATGAAATTTATTGTCAAATTGGATTCCACACAACACCCAGTGTTCATCCCAACAGGTGCCCTCCTCAATACCCATCACCCACCCTACCCTCCCTCCCACCCCCCATAACCCTCAGTTTATTCTCAGTTTTTAAGAGTCTCTTATGGTTTGGCTCTCTCCCTAACTTCTTTTTTTTTTTTTTTCCCTTCCCCTCCCCCATGGTCTTCTGTTAAGTTTCTCAGGATCCACATAAGGGTGAAAACATATGGTATCTCTCTTTCTCTGCCTGACTTATTTCACTTAGCATAACACTCTCCAGTTCCATCAACGTTGCTACAAAAGGCCATATTTCATTCTTTCTCATTGCCACGTAGTATTATTCCATTGTGTATATAAACCACAATTTCTTTATCCATTCATCAGTTGATGTACTTTTAGGCTCTTTCCATAATTTGGCTATTGTTGAAAGTGCTGCTGTGAACATTGAGGTACAAGTGCCCCTATGTATCAGCACTCCTGTATCCTTTGGCTAAATTCCTAGCAGTGGGTCATAGGGTAGATCTATTTTTAATTTTTTGAGGAACCTCCACACTGTGTTCCAGAGCGGCTGCACCAGTTTGCATTCCCATCAACAGTGCAAGAGGGTTCCTGTTTCTCCACATCCTCTCCAGCATCTGTAGTCTCCTGATTTATTCATTTTAGCCACTGACTGGTGTGAGATGGTATCTCAGTGTGGTTTTGATTTGTATTTCCCTGATGAGGAGCGACGTTGAGCATCTTTTCATGTGTCTGTTGGCCATCTGGATGTCTTCTTTCTATTCATGTCTTCTGCCCATTTCTTCACTGGATTATTTGTTTTTTGGGTATGGAGTTTGTTGAGTTCTTTATAGATATTGGATACTAGCCCTTTGTCTGATATGTCATTTGCAAATATCTTTTCCCATTCTGTTGGTTGCCTTTTAGTTTTGTTGATTGTCTCCTTTGCAGTGCACAAGCTTTTTATTTTCATGAGGTCACAATAGTTCATATTTGCTTTTAATTCCCTTGCCTTTGGGGATGTGTCAAGTAAGAAATTGCTGCGGCTGAGGTCAGAGAGGTTTTTTCCTGCTTTCTCCTCTAGAGTTTTGATGGTTTCCTGTCTCACATTCAGGTCCTTTATCCATTTTGAGTTTATTTTTGTGAATGGTGTAAGAAAGTGGTCTAGTTTCAGTCTTTCTGCATGTTGATGCCTAGTTCTCCCAGTACCATTTGTTAAAGAGACTGTCTTTTTTTCCATTGGATACTCTTTCCTGCTTTGTCAAAGATTAGTTGGCCATACTTTTGTGGGTCTAGTTCTGGGGTTCCTATTCTATTCCATTGGTCTATGTGTCTGTTTTTGTGCCAATACCAGGTTGTCTTGATGATGACAGCTTTGTAGTAGAGGCTAAAGTCTGGGATTGTGATGCCTCCCGCTTTGGTCTTCTTCAATATCACTTTGGATATTCGGGGTCTTTTGTGAATCCATACAAATTTTAGGATTGCTTGTTCTAGCTTCGAGAAGAATGCTGGTGCAAGTTTGATTGGGAGTGCATTGAATGTGTAGATAGCTTTGGGTAGTATTGACATTTTAACAATATTTATTCTTCCAATCCATGAGCACGGAATGTTTTTCCATTTCATGATGAGTAATTTACCATGATCAAGTGGGATTCATTCCTGGGCTGCAGGGCTGGTTCAACATTCGCAAATCAATCAATGTGATACATCACATTAATAAAAGAAAAGATAAAAACCATATGATCCTGTCAATTGATGCAGAAAAAGCATTTGACAAAATTCAGCATCCTTTCTTAATAAAAACCCTCGAGAAAGTCGGGATAGAAGGAACACACTTAAACATCATAAAAACCATTTATGAAAAGCCTACAGCTAATATCATCCTCAATGGGGAAAAACAGAGCTTTCCCCCTGAGATCAGGAACATGACAGGGATGTCCACTCTCACTGCTATTGTTTAAAATAGTGTTGGAAGTTCTAGCATAAGCAATCAGACAACAAAAGGAAATCAAAGGCATCAAAATTGGCAAAGATGAAGTCCAGCTTTCACTTTTTGCAGATGACATGATATTATACATGGAAAACCCGATAGACTTCACCAAAAGTCTGTTAGAACTGATACATGAATTCAGCAAAGTTGCAGCACACAAAATTAACGTATAGAAATCAGTTGCATTCTTATACACTAATAATGAAGCAATAGACAAATAAAGAAACTGATCCCATTCACAACTGCACCAAGAATCATAAAATACCTAGGAATAAACCTAACCAAAGATGTAAAAGACCTGTATGCTGAAAACTATAGAAAGTTATGAAGGAAATTGAGGAAGATAGAAAGAAATGGAAAAACATCTCAAATATTTTCAAACATTTTTGACCTGATACATGGATGGGCCAGGATGTTTTAAAAGAAAGAACAAAGGCTTCAGAGCAGAGGAAGGAATAAAATTAAAATATTTGAAAAACATACATGAAAGTATTATAGCTTTTCCCCATAGTGGCATATGCTATATCATTTTAGGATTATTATAACATGTGTTGGGGAAAAATAAATTGGTACAGTTATGTTGAAGTGGTCCCAATGTCTGTTATTTCAGCCTTCACCTCTGAAAAATATTAATGGGAAAAGTTAGTCCTGTGGTATAATTTACATATTAATAGTCCGTCCTTCACTCACATACCTGAGAATCTTGAAACATAGATTAGATTATTTTCCCTTATTATAGGATGTATTATTTCCATCATTGCCGGTGGAACCCCAAAGAACCCTAAAGAAAAATCTTAATAGCATTTTCATGATAAAGCAAAAGCTGTTAATAAGTAGTGTTCTGTAAAATCATTAGATTTGAGTGTATTGGAAGGACTACCATATGTTGTGTTGTCAAAATTGTATTACAAGGCAAATCAATTTTTATGTGGAGATTTGTTATTCTGTAATTAATACAAGTAATGCTGACTGCTCTTGAATTCTAGAGGTACACAAGAAGATAGAGGAATAGATTGTGGGAGAAAGATGGATTATTTATTTCTCAATTAAAACTGACACTTTGAGTAGAGAAATCTGTTGTCTCATCTGTTTTTTTATGGTTCATTTATAGCTGTGTTTATTGTTTTAATAAGTAAATATATTATCTCATTAGGGCAGCAGTTTTATAAATACAGCAACATAAGTTACTCATATCCACCCACAGCATGTATGCCCCAAATGGAATCCCAAGAAGAAGATTTATCAAATCCAATGAAGTTGAAGAATAGACCTTGTGGGGTAGAAGCTGTAGGCAATCGTGATGCAGTTACAGCAAAAAGCAACATGTTGCCTTTTATGCAGAGACTAGCAATGGTTACAAAAGTTTATTTATTCATTCATTTATTTCCTGGGTCCTTTTAATAAACTACCAACCGGGGGCAGCTGGGTGGCTCAGTTGGTTGAGCGTCCAACTTTGGCTCAGCTTATGATCTCTCTGTTCGTGGGTTCGAACCCTGCATTGGGCTCTGTGCTACAGCTCAGAGCCGGAAGCCTACTTGGGATTCTGTGTCTCCCTACCTCTCTGCCCCTTCCCCACTCACGCTCTGACTCTGTCTCTCTATCTCAAAAATAAATAAACATTAAAAAAAAGTTTAATAAACTACCATCTAGATTGCAGATGGGTAATACGCTTGTTACATCCCACTTTAGACACTCTTTACAATGCGTAGTGCCATAGAGCCTAAAGAGGAGAGACCTGAGTCAACCTCTGGTGCCATAATTGAAGTTTTAAAAGCTGCAGCCCTTTGGGGCGCCTGGGTGGCTCAGTCGGTTAAGCGGCTGACTTCGGCTCAGGTCATGATTTCTCGGCCTGTGAGTTCGAGCCCTGTGTTGGGCTCTGTGCTGACAGCTCAGAGCCTGGAGCCTGTTTCAGATTCTGTGTCTCCCCCTCTCTGACCCTCCCCCGTTCATGCTCTGTCTCTCTCTGTCTCAAAAATAAATAAACGTTAAAAAAAAAAATTAAAAAAAAAGCTGCAACCTTTGGATTAGGAAGGGCAGCCTTTATTCTCAAGCAAACATCTGCTCTGGTAAATTTTTTTTTTTTAATTTTTTGATGTTTTTATTTATTTTTGAAACAGCATGAGCTGGGCAGGGGGAGAGAGAGAGAGAGAGAGAGAGAGAGGGAGGGAGGGAGGGAGGGAGGGAGGGAGGGAGAGGGAAGGAGGAGACAGACACCAAAGTGGGTTGTGCACTGTCAGCAGAGAGCCCAATGCAGGGCTTGAGCTCACCAGTGATGAGATCATGACCTGAGCTGAAATCAGATGCTTAGCTGACTGAGCCACCCAGACGCCCCTGCTCTGGTAAATTCTAACAGCATCTCCATTAGTAGGGGTGGTGGTAGACACAGATTGAATCAATCAGTTATCACCTACTATTTTCTTCAGATGCAAATCCCAGCTTGTTATCTGTAAGACTGGTGAAGAGTCCGGTAAGAAAAAGGTGTTGTTTCTGAACAACATAGGACTATAGTTTTCTCTCACTATACCTCCTATCACCTTCCATTTAAATGACTCAGCAGTGTAAGGTCTCATTTCCAATAAACAGTGATGAAGCGCTTACCATGTGGAATACACCATGCTGGACGATGTAAAAGACACAGAAATTAAAACACGGTGCTATCATGTGATACGTACATTTTTATTCTTGCATATGTTTTGGTGTTCATTAATTTGTCTATCTAGAAATAACTTCTATTTATTTGTAGAAAGGTGTCTTAAAGCATTAGAAGCAGTACATATATATACTTGTGTTCATTAATTTATGTCTATCTAGAAATAACTTCTATTCATAGAAAGTTGTCTTAAAACATTAAAAGCAGTACATTATACAATGTATAGATAGCAAAATAAAAACCCAAAATGCTCAAATGGTATGATAGGAAGAGATATGTTACAGTTCTTCTGGCCTGACAAAAGGAAATTAAATAAAGTTTTTAACTGTGTTCCTATATTTTTACAAGTTCTGAACTCTGAAACTTGACATTTAGTTTTTATGATAGGAGGATGAAACAGTCTAATATATAAGAGGTCTCAGGTCTTTAAAAGTGCAGATGTCCTACAGGTGACTCCACTCAAAATACTGATTTTAAAAGTCGACAGTTCTTCTATATATATATCTAAGGTATACTGCAACGAACATTTTGGAAGAATGTGTTAGTATTAGAGAAGAGGTTTTTTTTAATGAATTTTGGCCAACTAAACCTGGCTATATCCAAAGGGATATCAAGCAAGACAGATGTAGTCCTAGAACTCATGGAAAATATAGATAATCCTGAAAGACAGCTGTGAATAACTATTAGTTATATAATATGAGCAACAGAGAGGTGACTTGAGTTTCTATTGATGTGCATAAGATGGATATGATCTTCCCTGATATTTCAACTAAAGAATGAGTATGAACTTGCTAATTCCCCAGGAATTAGCCTGAGAGAAGGGACGCTAGGCGTAAGAAACAGTTCATGCAAAGGTCTTGTGGTAAGAAAGAACAAGAAATGGAAAAAAAACCAAACATGTTAGGTAGATTGTAAAGAGGGACAGAGGGGGAAATGAGGATAGGGCAATAAATTGATAGGTGCTGGTTTGAGAAGCAAGTAATGTACATATAAATTCCTTACTATAACTTCTTTCTAAAATTGAATATTCAAGTGTGTTAGTAAAATTATCTTTATTTTATTATTCTGCAGTAGATTAAGATATTGATTCTTATTAAAAATTTGAGAAAGCTGACAAATACAGTTGTATATTTTTAAAGTATATGATGTAATGATTTGCTACACATAAATATTGTGACATGATTACCAAGATCAAGATGGTTAACACATTCTCACCTCACCATAGTTAACTTTTTCTGTGTGTGGTGAGTAGTCACCACACTGTACATGAGATCATCAGAACTTCTTCTTATAACTGAAAATTTGTACTAATTGACCAATGTCTCCCCATTTTCCCATCCATTTCCCTTACTCTTCAGCCCCTGGTGATCACTATTCTGTTTCTGTGAAATCAATGTTTTTTTAGATTTCACATATAAGTGAATATTAATGTTGATTTAAACATTTTTTTTTACATTTATTTATTTTTGAGAGAGAGAGAGGGAGGGAGAGAGAATGACAAAGCATGAGCAGAGGAGGGGCAGAGAGAGGGAGACACAGAATCTGAAGCAAGCTCCCGGCTCTGAGTTGTCAGCACAGAGCATGATGTGGGGCTCAAACCCAAGAACCATGAGATCATGACCTGAGTCGAAGTTGGACGCTTAATCGACTGAGCTACCCAGGTGCCCCTAGTGTTGATTTTGATAAAGATTTTTTTCTCCTGCCAAGATTGAGTTGATTTAAGGAAGGAGCAACAGAGAAGTGTGAATCCACGGTGGGTCATTGGAGCAGACTTCTCCGCAAGGCATTGTGTTCTACAGCTGGCTTCAGCAATAGCTGGGACTTGCCAGACTGTTAGGTGCTGAGAAAAAATAATTTCTTTTCTGAACCAAGGAGCTGGACTTCTTGGTCTGGTCTTTGAAGGGCAAAGTATTGTTCCCAAACATATTTACTCAACTTCCCTGCCTCTTTGAGAAACAAAGTTTGCTTTATGCTAGTTTCATTGAATTATGACAAGAGGAATCCATTAACCTCTTTTTATGATCAGAATTATTTCCGAATGCTGCTTACTTTACAGTTTTTGTTCAAAGTTTTCTTTTGGGGTGCATAAGTGAATATCTCCTTAATTATAGTATAACCTCCAAGAAGACCAAGGACCTTGTCTTTAAAACAAATAACATCTGCATGGTGCTTTTCCTCACTTACGTCACTTTATTTGTATATTCAAATAAATTTAGTGAGGTGGGCCTTGTTAATGTTTCCATTTTCAAGGTCAGGTATGCAAAGTTCTGATGGGGAACCTAGCAAAGATTGTGTCCCCAGTAGGTAGTGTCTCAGATCTTCTGAGACAGAATCTTCCAAATCTACACACTGCTTTTTATGCCTTTTCTTCCCATCTTTGGGTGAAGCAAAAGAACTGACTCATCTAAACGTTAATTAATTGAACATAATTAAAGTTTTTGATTGGGTAATTTATGAATACTAGTGCTGGAAGGGATTGGTGACTCTATTTGTAATGTAAACCTCTAAATTTAAATGTCACATCTCCAAAAAAAAAAATGCAAACTATAAATGCACATCTCAATGAAATTCTACCCATCTCAGCAGCACCCATGTCAAGAAATGGATTACCAGAATGCAAAGTTATCTCTGGTGCCTTTTCAGTAATTCTCCTCACATAAAGGGTGACTGCTGTCATGCCTTCCAGCAGCACAGATCGATTTTGCCTGTTTTTTGAATTTTATATGACTGAAATCGTACAGGAAAACATAGCATGTATTTTGTGTATGGTTTATTTCTTTTTTTTTTTTTTTTTTTTAAATTTTTTTTTCAACGTTTTTTATTTATTTTTGGGACAGAGAGAGACAGAGCATGAACGGGGGAGGGGCAGAGAGAGAGGGAGACACAGAATCGGAAACAGGCTCCAGGCTCCGAGCCATCAGCCCAGAGCCTGACGCGGGGCTCGAACTCACGGACCGCGAGATCGTGACCTGGCTGAAGTCGGACGCTTAACCGACTGCGCCACCCAGGCGCCCCTGTATGGTTTATTTCATCTGATGTTATATTTGTGAGATTCCTCCGTATTGTTATGTGGACTTGTGGTTCCTCCATTTTTATCGATGCACAGAATTCTAATGTATGCTTTTGAGTTGCCTCCAGTTGGGGCAACCATGAGAACTGCTGCTCTGAATATACTTAATTCTTGTTTTTTGGTGAGCATATGCATGCATTTCTGTTGTGTGTAAATGTTATCACGGAATTTCTGGGGCTCGAGGTGTGTGTATGTTCAGTGTTAGTGCTTGCAAGTAGTTTTCCGATACGGTTGTACAAATTTACACTCCTTACCAGTGTGTGGAGGTAGCCATTGTTCCACATATTTGCCAAGTCTTTGTATTTTGAGGGTTTGTTCCCCCCTTAAATTTTAGACGTTCTGATGGGTATATAATATTTTCCTGAGGTTACGATTTTAATTTCCTTTCTCAGACAATTAATAGCATTTATTGAGATTCTCTTTTCCCTAGCAAATGCAAAGACTGTTAGGGAATAAATACATGTAAACGGATACTTTAAACCTCGTATGTCCACAGCAGAGATTGTGGCTCTCCCTATCAATCTCATTTTATCCTCAATTAATTCTTTATTATTTTCTGCCATGTTCCATGGCATTCATAATCAGAAACTTCGGAGTTGTTCCTCATGCCACTCCTTTACTCCTTATCCCCTGATAAATCACTAAATTCAATTGATTTTACTTTAAAGTATTTCTTAAATACTGAACATCTTTCTAAGGCGCTGCCACTGCCTCAGATTTGGTTCTCCTGTTCTTTTGCTTTCCTATAGCTGTCTTCTCTCTTGTCTGACTAGTCTACCTCCCTCAAGAGTTAGCTTCTCAGAAACACATCTGGTTATGCTGTTGTGCTTAAAACCCTTTATGAGCTCCTGTGTTCTGCAGAATTACATCTGCTCACTACTTTCTGCTCCTTGCATCTCCACACTCATCTGCTGCCGCTGTTCCCATGCCCATATGTTCTAGTAACAGGGGGATTGTGTGCCATCCCAGGAGAAACTGCCTAAGATACAGTATGAAAGTGCCTGTCTAGCAGGAAGTGGGAACTACCATATGGTGCACGGGGAAGAGCTTTGGGCTGTGGAGTCTGATGATCCCGGGTTAAGATTCCACTTCTGTTACTTACCAGCTGTTTGACATTTGGCCCATTACATTGCCTTTTATGAGCTTTAATTTACCCACATGTAAAATGAAAATAGTGGCTCTCACTCTGTGGCTATGATATGGTTTATTCATTATCCTCAGGAAACAGGGGCATCATCAACAAGTAGAATGGTTTGTGGAAGACAGGAAATTAAGGAAGAGAAGGTGGAGATTATGGGGGAAAAGAGCACTTGACCATCTCGTGTCTCTTCTTGACTCTGGCAGGAAAGATTGGGGTGATGACCTGTTGGTCTAGGAGGGGAATTGTCATAACAGGTGTTAACCCTCAACTCAGATGCTATGTAATCCTGCCTGAACTTGTTAATAGAGGTATGAAGAATGTCCTTCATTGAGGAGTGGGATTAAGATCTGAAGACTAGTGGTGATTTGGAAACAGTGCTTTATAAGTGCAAGGCACAATACCAACACCCACAGACATGGTGATTTGCAAGGATATAAAAGTAGCTAATCTTGGAAATCTCTCCACTGAATCAGGTAATAGCCATTCCACTGGGGCCAGAAGGTCACGGTGATAAACATGGCCCCTGGGCCCTAGTCCTCTGAATCAGTGAACTATTGCCAGTGAGGAGACTTGAACAAAAGCATCTTAAGAACTGCATACAGGGCCATCCAGGGCAGCTGCCAAAGACCTACCCTTCTTTCCCACTAGTCAAAGGACTGTCGGCACCTCCACAAATTTCCCCACTTACTTTCTCAGGTCAAGTGCGGTAGACATATTATCTGCTTCCTAGGGTTCCTGGGAGAATCTCCTCTCAATCAACTTTCCCTGCACAATTGCATCAATACTTATTTTGTCCTACCATTTCTATGGAGATACTCCACGATAACGCTACTTTTCTGGAAAGTGCAATGGGGTCATTATGTTGTACACTTGTGCTTATTCTGAAGTTTTGTGACTAGCAGATATAAGAGTATTAAAAATAAAAAATAAGATGACCTCTAGGCATGCGATAATACTTCTCTTTTTCCAAGCATTGGGCCCTGAGAGTCTAAGTTTTTAATTCTACAACACACACACAATTCAGTGAAATAAGAAATCATTTCACATAGGTCTCTTGTTCTTGTTTGTCAAGTGGGCTTAGATTTTAAAGTCTTGAGCTTGTCACTCTCTTTCTGTATGCTTTCTTGTACAGTAAGATCTCCTAGCCCATATGCATCAAAAGCAGATGCTTGGTTGTACAAATGTCTTTGGACCCTTGATAACAATCAAAAATAGGTGACAATTTAATTAATAATGATGCATAGAATTTTATGAAGTACTGATTTCTCTTTTCCCATTAGTGAGGAGCTCCACACATTTGTCAAGGTCAAGGACACAGCCGAATCAATCCATCAACCTCATTTGTATCAATATAGTACCCAACTAAGGGTTCAGTTAGAAACAGAGAAATGACATTAAATATGGCAACAGAAAGAATTTAGTGTATTGAGTTGGGTAGAGACGTATTAGAGAATGAAAAGATCAAAATAGAACACCAGAGTTCAATAGAGTTATACCCCTAAGGACTGAGGCATGAAAGTTAGGGGCTGGAATTTCCAAAATTTAGGAACTTAGAGAAGATGCCCTGAAGAAATGAGACCCAGACCTTTGGGCCTGGGCTGCCATGCAGCCACAGCCAATAGCACAGGACCTTAGAGAAGGGGCTTTGAAGAGCTAGGGTCCAAACTCTGAAGAGAAAGTACTGCATGGCTCCTCTGGGTACCTCAGAAGATCAGAAGTTGGATGCCACAAAGTTCAGGCCTTTGGGAATGGGCCACCTCCAGTAAGTGCTACTAGTACTTATGAAGGAACACACTGATATTATTTCCTGGAGAACTAAAATTACTAGAGACTAGGGCTAGTAGCTCCTGATGTTGAAGGGCCATTGCTGGAGTGAGGCTGGAGTGAAGCTGACGGAAAGAACAGCTTCCTGCCTTCCAGTTTCAATCTAGCACCTTAACTGGCACAACTGAACTGGGAGCCATCTGAAAAAATGAGAAATGCGTTTTTCAGAATTCCAGTCACATCATTATGAAGCAGAATATAGATGGACTGATTTAGAGATGAGGGATATAACTTAAACTTAATGTGGCTTTTAAACAGTTTGTTCATTTATTTATTTAAAATCTTGTTTTTTTAAGTTTAAAAGAGAGAGAGTGAGAGGGAGAGTGCAAGTGGGAGAGAGGCAGAGGGAGAGGGAGAGAGAGAACCCCAAGCAGGCTCCACACTGTCAGCATGAGCCCAGTGCAGGGCTTGAACTCACAAACTGTGAGATCATGACCTATGCCAAAATTGAGAGTTGGACACTTACCTAACTGAGCCACTGAAGTGCCCCTAAACAGTATTTTTATATAAAATTGGAAAGGAGTTGGTCAGCTGAAGCTCGGGGAAAGGTGTAAGGTTGGAATGTGGGGAAGAGAGAGAATGACCATAAAATGTTAATACATTAATATGTAAGATGAGGCAAAATTTATGTGTTAGAAAATGCTCAATATTCTATGAACCTACTTGAGGCAAATTGTGTGTGTGTGTGTGTGTGTGTGTGTGTGTGTGTGTGTATCTAGGTTCTTACCTCCCCCAATAATTAGGACTTGAATATAAATAATTCAATTTATATTTACCTTAAGTTACTTAAACCCTGCATTTTTGAACATTACTTTCATTGACTTAAGTATAATGTGTAATACAGCAAATCATAAGTCAAGATAACAAAATCCAACATAAACATAAAACATAAACTATAAGGTAAAGAACGCTTATTGAGGAGTCCTTATGATGGCTTTTCCTTTTTCTAGGAGGATTCATCATCTGTAATGAAAAATATATTAGAACCCAAATGTAATAAGCCATTTGATTTGTCTTTGCAAGAATAAAAGAGGAGAACTGTGCGGAATTTCTAAATTGGTGTGTTTTGCTTTTAACGTATGTAGCTGTCAAAAATATCATGGTAGCGTGTACAGTCTTTTTGCATAAACAGTGGTTCCATTCTCCCTGTACAGAAAGTGAAAGGAAACAGAAAAGTATTGCTTGTGTTCAGTGTTGTGTTTCACCCATCTCTCCAGAATTAAGTAAAAGGTGGAAGAAGACCATTCTGGAGGTGATTTAAGGATGATGAATGGAAGGAAGGAATGAGGAGAAGCTAGATTTTGAGAACCAGTTGAAAATTGACAACTGATTCTGAGTTTTGCTCAAGCTGGAGTGTTGATAAATAATTGTACGTTATTGTTGTGTAACCCTGAGTAATCAGGAGAGAGCAACACTGAAGGTGTCTGAATGTAGAAGGAAAGCATTTTGCAAATGATCCTTGGTAGACTGACATTTTTCTGCTGCAATGTTTAAAGGCTCTGCATTATCTTTTTAAATTGAGCCCCTGAAGAGAATTCTATAAATGATGATCAAGTTCAGGGCAGCCTGATAAGACAAAATAGAAGAAAATGACCTTCTCTCTAAGAGGAACTGAGCTTCAAAACTGCAAGTAGTTCTTTGAGGTTAAATAGCATATTCCTAATCACAGAGATAGTGATTTTTCTAGAGTAAAACAAAGTTGCCAAAACAATGAGAGGCTGTTCTGAAATTCTAGATGGAAAGATGGAAACGAGTCCCAATTTGTGTTTATCATTCTCGGAAAGTTAAAAAATTGGCAGATTCAAAAATCAGCAAACAAGCACAAAGGGGTTACACACAGTTTTATCTTGATTTTGGTGAATACTTCTTAGGTTTGCCCTAAGTGCCCATTTCTGTGTGGCAGGAATTTTTTTTTTTCTTTAAGAAATTAGCAGCTGGTGCTTTTCTGCCCATTTGGAATTCCTTGAGAAAGAATGAATATGAAACCACATGGAGGGGCTAGAATCAAAGTCAGCTTCTGATAGTGTGATTTGGGGCTGGGATCCTTCACATTTATTTGGATCCAGAATCCAGAGTGGGCCCTTGCTTTATAAGCTCTCCACGTTGATCAGTGCTCACCTGCCAGAATATAACTTCCAACTACTGATTTGCAAGTCAATTGAGTGAGTAACTTCCATCAAGCCAAAATGCCAAAGCTCTGGCAACCTCCCTGTCTGTGGATAAACATCCTTTGGACACTGACATTCTGTGACCTCCCATGAGGGGCTCAGGTGCGCTGAATGCCAGCAGTGAGCAAGATGCTGGCTCTGCAGATTTAAGATGAACGAGGGGCCACTCCTGCCCTTAAGATGCTCACAGTCTTCTCAGGAGAGACAGAAGAGCGTACATGTATAATGAGAAAAGAGCTAAAATAAAGGTATCTTCAGGCTATGATGACAACACAGTGGAAGAGTTAGGATGGGGTGGGTGGGGTAAGGCAAGCTGGAGAATATTCTTGAAGATAAGTGGTCTGAGTCTTGAAATATGAGGAGTAATAGTGTTAGCACCAAGAGCCAGTATGGGTAAGTGCTTATTGTGGTTAAGGCGCTCACTGAGCAGTTTGTGGGCTATACCACATTCAATCCTCAACATCACTATGAGATAGATGCTGTTATTATCATCATCTCCATTTTATGGGTAAGAAAATGTAAATTCAGGGGGTTAAGTGGTGAATAGAATATTCAAACTTTTTCTGTGAAGGGCCAGATGATAAAATTTTGGGCTTTGCAGGTCATATGGCCTTTGTGACTCAATCCTGCCATTGTAGCATGGAAGCAGTCATGGGGCAACATATAAATGGATAAAATTTTAGTCATAAAATCAGGCAGGGAAACAGCTCTGGCAAGCCTGCAAGTGAAGATGCCCAATATGTGGGGGTATGTGGGTCTGGGGTCTAGATGAGAGATGGGAGTTGGCAGGAGCTAATGAAGTCTTTAACCATACTTCCTTGTTGGAGACGTTGGGAGGGGATTTATTACCAGTTGGACTGCCAGATTAGATGCCATAGATATTTCCTGTGCATGTTCTAAGAGCTCAGCAGTGTGTTTAGGTTAATGAGTCTTACTATTATTTTGCATTATGATAATGATGACACATGAGCAAGTGAACCATAGGTACTTCTTCAACATTAAAGCCACGATGGGAGTTTGCTGGACAGAATCAGAAAATAATCACTACACGTAAGATATGAGCCATTGTCAGGATTTTGAATTATATATGCATTTATAAACACATGCAGA